>NC_135726.1:27265700-27865700 GCF_964656455.1 Halichoerus grypus
GCCAAGGGGGACACCAGACCATGTGGGTGGATTCCACTGCACAGTGAATAGCAGCTTCAAAAGCATAGAGTCAACCGGCGGAACAGTGAGAGATATGCCAGGGCCGTCCCTGTGCAGGGGTGCATGGTGGGGGGCGGCCAGTGAGTCCGGGTCCAAGCGCAGCCCAGCGTGGGCATCTGCCCGCCTCCCGGCTCCAGGGACCCGAGACGCCACAGCCTGCCAAGGCCACCGAGAGTGATAGTATTACCAGAACAAGCTCCCAGCCAGGGTCCCAGGAACTTCACCCCTGGACAAGGCAAGCCTTAGGGGGCTTTGCTGGAACCCAGCTCAGGGGTGCAGCTGGCCCCGAAAGAGGAAGGGCAAGGCAGACAAACCAGCATGGGATTCACCCCCTCCCATGCCCCCCCGCCGACGGCTCCGGTCCCAGTCTGTCAAAAGCCTCATCCCTGTGCCAGTCTCTCCCCACGGCGCGGCGTCCCAGCCCGCAGCCCATCGGATGCGCCCAGCAGCCCTGCGGGACCAGCAGGCCAGGACTGAGGCGGAGACAGACCCAGAGAGGCCACCGTGCTCAGGGCCTGCCGTGACGACACACTGCTTCAAGCTCTCAGCGCTGACTTTGAGAGGCTGGGGCCCAGGGTCTGTGCGTGCGTCCCACACAAGGGGCTGACCCCACAGCCAGGACCCCGTGACCCCCAGGGGGTGCCGCGGGCTCGTCTCTAGGGACCCCCGCGGGTGCACCACGCCAACACCCAGCTTCCCTTGCAGGCTCTGTAGACAGGCCCGCTGCTCAGTGGACGCCCCCCACACATAGGGACAGTCGCCAGTGACAGAACCACACCAGCTCCGCCGCTCCGGGCATTGCATGCGCATTCTCTCATTCCTTCGCCGACGGCCCCACGACGAGGGTACTGTCGTTACCCCACTGTGACAGATAATAGCAACCGAGGCGGGCTTGCCGAAATCTGGCGGCGAACCAGGAGCAGGCCCAGAGAAAGGCCGCGCCTCTCTCCAGGTGAGGACCTCCCTTGGAGGCCAGCGTGGCCGTCCTCCTCTGAGGAGGGGCCCCGCGCCCCGCTGCCCTCCCCTTGGCAGCCACACGCCGCTCTGGCCGCAGGCTGTCAGGCCGAACACCGGCTCTTTCTGTCTTACATACATTCTTGCGTGACTGCACCTGGCTTTCTTTTAGGATTGGCTTAACCCCGCTCTGGCCCGATGGCCCCTGGGCCTCTGCTGTGTTTACCGAAGAGGCACTAGCTGTCCGAGGTGGCCTCTCCCGCACCCAAATCCCAGGCCGTCTGCCTGGCCGCGGGCACGGCCCCCCGACGGCCAAACCCCGGCCAACACAGCTGGCCCCGCCCCAGAGCCACCGGGGCCACCGAGGCCGAGTCCCTCCACGCCACCACAGGCCGGGCGGGCCCAGGGCCACTCACCGTGGTCTCGTCTTCATGGAGCACCTGGTCGTAGCCGCTGAGCGCGACGCAGAAGATAATGGCTGTGACGTCCTCGAAGCAGTGGATCCACTTCTTGCGTTCAGATCGCTGACCCCCGACGTCGAACAGCCTGGTGGGGGGAGACAGGGAAGCTGTGAGGGGTGGGCGGTGGGGCCCAGGCAGGTGTGGGGGTGCCTGGTCAAGCCCCGAGCCTCCCGGGGAGCCCCGCTGCAGGTGCCAACGGGCGGACCGCTGCCATCTGCCCCATGACCGGGCTGCTCTCACATGCCGGGGCTCAGAGACCTGCCCTTGCAGCTCGAGAATCTTACAAAGGGGGGCGCCTCAGCTGGTCCCCAGTAAACGCCTCCTCTCGGGGCAGCATGCACATCCTGTTCCTGGCCTTCTGTGTGTGTCTGGTCACGTCTGTGGTCTGGGCAAATCCCGGACCGGCCTGGGGGGTGTCGGGTGGGCCGGGGCCGGCAGCCGTTACGTGGAGGGAATGGGAGACACCAAAGCGTGAAGGGCCCGTGGTCCTGGCGAGGGCTGGTATGGTAGAGCGAGGGTCTGACCCGGATCTGTCTGCAAAGCCTCACCTCTACTCCGTGCCACCCCTCCCCGGCAGATGGCTCCCTGCTTCTCCCCCTCCAGACACCAACCCCCAGGGGACACGAGGGCTGTGAGAGGAGACCATGGGCAGGTGAGACCATGTCCTGGAGGTAAGAGGTCGGTCTCCTACCCTCATGCCCTGAGCAAAGACCCACAGCCTCGTGGGCCTAGGCTCTGACCCAGTGTGCACAGGGACCCCAGGTCCTCCCGACAGAACCACTGTGGGCAGAGGCCAGTAAGCTCCGTGCAAGGAAGCAAGTCAGGTTCCCGTCCTACCGCCGCCTCCCATGGGTCCTACTTCTGCATCTGAAATACAGGGGCATGGCCCCTGGCCTCTGTGACCCTCCACAATGCTTATTCTCACACTCTGCCTGCTGGGTCCCCTCCCCGTGTCCAGAGGTGCAGGCTGGAGACACTGAGGAGGCCAGAAGGCAAGAGACACCTTGTGCGGCCGCTTAGCCCATTGCTGCACTCCCCAGGTTCAGGGGAGGCTCTTGAGTCCAGGGCTGCCTGCTGGGTCTAGGACCCCCGAGAGAGACCCTGAGCCCCCTCAGTCTGTGTGAGAGCAGGCCGGGGCTAGGAAGGCCGTGTGGGATCCAGCCCTCCCAGGCAGGGCAGGGGGCCACAAAGCAGGGCCTTACACCGGTCTACCGACCTATGGTCCCTGCCCTCCTGGCCTCTCCTTCTGCTCCGTGGACACCCAGAAACCACATCTGGAAGGTAGGCGGGGGCAGGAGAGGGACTCTCAGGCCTCAATACAGGGAGGTTAGCCCAGGTGGGGACACATCTCGCCAGGAGGGCATGAGAAGTCCAGCTTCCTGCCTCAGGCTTCTGTTCTGAGGTGCTCTGAGCTCCCGGACTTGAGCTGTGTTCTGTGCTTGGGGACAGCCTGGCTCCTCCCAGGCCTCAGTTTCCCCACATGTACCTAGAGGCGGTGGGTCAGCTGCTCTCTAAGCCCCTTCCAGCTCTGAGATTATCTGGGGCCTTGGGGTCTCACAGACACTGCTTGGGCTTATCCATCCTCATTCCCTCCCCCGCCCACAAGGAGGCCTTCAGGGGACCACTGGGGGATTTGCCCTCCTCCTCCTCAGAAGTCACCCAGGGACAGGACTCCCCTCCTTTGTCCACTCAAATCCTCCCTGTTCCTTGGAGACCCACTTCAGGATGCCTCTTCCAGGAAGACTCCTTGGTCGTCCTGGCCCCTGAACTTGGTGGAAAACAGACACACAGACAGGTCCCTTCTTGTATCCCTAACTGCCTGTCCCAACTGGAGAGCTCCCCAAGGCAGACAAGATGAGGCCGAGAGGCTGGTGTCTCCCATCTGTCACAGTGCCCTCGCCAGGGTACGGGAGCTCCCCGGGCCTCACCTGAAGTGGAGGTTCTTGAATGTGAAGTGGGTTTCTACGATGCCAGTGGTTTTGACCCTGGTTCGGAGGATATCCTGCTCGGTGGGCTGGTAGTCGGCGGCCCCAATCCGATCCAGGCTGTCCAGGTAGCTGGGGAGGGCAACACACAGGGGCCCTGGAACAAGCCAGCCCGGCCCCAGGCAGCGCCCCCTGGGCGCCGACCGTGGAAGCGACGGCGCCACCTCATCCACCCCCCGGAGTTGGGGGCAGAGAGTGGGGGGTGCGGACTGAGGAGCAGAAGCCTATGTCCTGCCCGCACATTCTCAAAGAGCCTCTAACCCAGACCAAGGGCTGTGTGCACAGTTCCAGGGGCGGTGCATTTAGAGAAGGTCAAACTCTTATACGAGATTAACATGTTTGTAATGCTGCTGTGCCATGTCTTCATCTTAAAATAGTAGGGGCCAATAGTTACATTGGACTCTTCGCATGTGTGATCATGTTTCAACCTTAATTGTCCTGAATTATATGTACCGTTTTATAGATTAGACAACTGAGGGTCAACAATGGTAAGGACCTTGGCCAGCTATGAGCCGGGGCTCGAACCTAGACATCTGGTCCACCCCTTAACAGTACTCTCCGGTGCTTCCCGGAGGCCTCTGGGCATCTGCCCGTCTTTCCAGACTTGCTGAGTCTACCAGGGCGTTGGCCCCATCTTCCCATCTGATGCCCTTGGAAGAGAGGCTCAGAGGTGAGGCCAGGCAGGGGTTGGGACCCATGTCTTTGGCATCAGGGCTCTCTTTTCACATCAGGCTGATGACTATGTCCTTGCACTTTACCCATCCAGGCCAGGCACCCCAAGAAGGGCTTTGGGGGTCTGTATGGGTTAGGTCTGAACACAAAGTCAGGGTGGGATCTGGAAAACCAGGAAGGAGCGAGGTGGACCAGGGCTGAAGGAGGTTTCGGTGACCCACAGGGCTGGCTGGGCCTCCTACCCCTCGTGCGGGGTTCTACCACACACAGCCCACAGGACAGGAGCCCCGAGGGTCCAAGCCCCAGGACAGTGTGGGGTCCCAGGTTACGTGTGGAGCAGCTGCCCTTCGTTAGCACTAGCCCTGGGACATGTGGGGGTCGGTTCCTCAGCTTGAGGATGTCGTGGGGCTGGAGGGCAGGGGACATGTTCACCAATGAGGGTTTCCACTGGTAAACCAATAATCCAGGCCCACCTCAAATCCTTGTGAGGATTTTCCCTGAAAAAATAAGACCGAATGAGGGATTCCCAGGGGCAGGAGGCGTAAGCTTGAAGTCACACTGTCAGAAAAGAGACCCTGCTAAGATTTGAGCCTGGGTGTGCTGGACTCCAGATACCGTGCTCTTACACAGGCCTCCAGGTCTCCTCTCCTCTGAGGAAGGAGCGGAGCGGAGGCAGCAGAGTGGACCCGGGGTCTCTGGCTGCCTCAGCGTTTCCTGGCCAGGCCTCTGGGAGTATCTGGGCTCTGGGCTCAGCCTGGAGGAGCCCCTCCCAGCCCTTCCCAATCCTCCTAACCCCTCTGAGCGTGACCCCTCGCAACCCCCTCCCACTGCCTCTGCTTAGGAGCCCTGCTGGTTTTGAAATGACCCTCGTTCTGTTGTCTCCAGCTGGACACCAGGACTGGGGAGCCTCTGGTCTTGGCCCCCCACCCCCAACCTGGTCCCAGCTGGGGAAACCTCCTTTAGACAGAAAATCTGGCCCTCTGTCTCCCTGTTCTGGCTGAGCCTCACACAGGGACATGGCCAAGGGAGGGGAGGGTGAGCAAGTGGAGGGGCACCTACTGGGTGTACAACCTCCCCATTGTCCCGGGTGCTGGGATCGAACACGATCGATACTGTCCCTACCTCTCCAGAGCCTACATTTGTGTGTGTGCGTGTGTGTGCGAGATAATTAACAGTTAAGTAAGCTCTAGAACACATCAGGAGGAAAGACTGAGGCAGTTGGTAAGGAGGAGGCCTGAGGAGTGTTGCTCTTGGACAGAGGGGAGCTGGGGAGGGCAGGATGACATTGGAGTGGAGGCTGAGGGGGGCTGGGGTGAGCTTCTTTCCTTGCGGGTGCGGAGGCCATCCTGCCCGGTGGGGGAGCCCGGGATGCAGGCCCCGGACAGGGGTGGCGTGGCGGGAAGCACCTGTCCGTGGCAGGAGGAGGGAGCCGTGGGACTGGAGTGGGGTGATGGAGGCAAGGGTGGGGCGCAGCTTGTAGGCACTTGGGCTTTCACGCTGAGTGAGATGGGAAGCTTCTGGAAGGTTCTGATGAAGAGTGTGGGAACAAGGACTCTGCTGCTGTAAGGAGAACAGACCGGAGGGGGGAGTAGGGACACCTGCTGGGAGGTTGCTGCACCCCTGCAGGGGAGAGGCAATGGCAGGTCAGGGTGCACCACACCGGCAGCTGTGCTGGGGGCCGGGGGAGGCGGGATGTGGGAGGCAGAGCCCATTAAAGCCACCTCCTCGTGTGTATAACGAAGCTGCTCTTAGTGGGAGGAAGAGCGGGGGCAGAGCAGGTTTGGGGGAGGGTGGGAGCCGGGAGTCAGGTGGCATGTATTAATTTGAGATGTGCTGAGATGTCCAAATGGACCCGGAGGAGGCAGAACTCAGGAGGGAGGGCGGGGCTGGCCCCAGACAAGTGAGAGTTGTCCGGGTGTGTGAGGAATTGAGGGCGACGAGGCTGGAGAAGCTCACCCAGGCCCTCAGCATGGACTGGAAGAGGTTCAAGGGCTCCAGAGAGGGCACAGGCAGGAAGTGGGGAGGGGTGTGTGCATGGGGGTGCTGCAAGGAGGGGTCGAGAGCCTGAGCAGTCTCAGTGGGGTGCAGGAACAAAGCCTTGAGGGGTGGGCTCCAGAGAGAGGGCAGGAGAAAAAACAGTCCTAACCAGACCATGAACTAGCTTGTAAACCCCCTGCTTGGACGTGCTCAGGTTTCTGGGAGCCTGGGGCTTGTCTCAGCATCATCCAGAGGAGTGAGGAGACAGCCAACCCTGTCCATAGAGGCCTGGGTGGAGGGAGCCTGGCAGCACTGGCCACCTCCCTGTCCCCTCAGGGCCCTTGTGTCCTTACCTGTCAAGTGAGAGGATCGGGCTGGGGGACCTGGTGAAGGGCTCTGGGCCTTTGGGAGCAACTCACACCATCCCCCTAGAATTGGGCCCCGAGACAGCCCTATGGGGCTCACTCTCTCTGTCACAACAAATCCCCTGTTAACTATTTTGTATATCGCACCCAGGATTCTGTCAGAAAAGGGGATCTGGCTGCAAAAACCAGGATTGCAAAGCCACCCTGGACCAGGAAGGGTTTAAGGTCCTTCTTGAACTGACTGCTGTGGGTTTCACCCTTGCCTGCCCCGGGACCCTGTTCCAGAGACAAACACACAGAGAGAAGGAGCCGGGTTTCCTCAGCTGACTTGGTGGGGAGTTGACAATATTGACTCAAATTTCTTATTGAAAGTTACAAAGGGGGGGCGCCTGGGTGGCTCAGTTGTTAAGCGTCTGCCTTCGGCTCAGGTCATGATCCCAGGGTCCTGGGATCAAGCCCCGCATTGGGCTCCCTGCTCAGCAGGAAGCCTGCTTCTCCCTCTCCCACTCCCCCTGCTTGTGTTCCCTCTCTCGCTCTGTCAAGTAAATAAATAAAATAAATAAATAAATAAATAAAATCTTAAAAAAAAAAAAGAAAGTTATAAAGGTAACCACCAGAAAAACCACAAGTAATTCCCTAATTAGCAAGAAACTGGTCGTGGAAGTGGGGCAGAGACATGGGAGGCAGGCAGGTGAGCTGAACTCCTCCGATTCCATCCTGGAGGCCACTAAATACTATGGTAGGTTGGAGGGTCAGGTTTTCCTGGACAAAACTGGGACAGAGAAATGGAAATAGAAGTTGGAGGGGGACAGCCCTGGGAGAAGGAGTTTACTATTAATTTTATACCTCTCTGGAGTGTTAAAAATTTTTTTTTGCAATGTATTCATGTTATAATTAAATGGACAACAATTTAAGTGGAGAGCACAATTTGATGGCTCGAGGGGAGTGAGGGGATGGGAAGGTCCTGGACTGGGGCCCAGCAGGGGCAGGGAAGCCGGTCCCCACCCAAACAGCTCCCGGGAACGACCTGGGTCCGTTGGAGGAGTGATTTGAGCGTGCACGGGCCGCTGTGGGCACAACCCCCCCCGGGCTCACAGCCCTGCCCACTGAGGTGTCCCAGGTGGCTCATTAGGGCCCGGGGCCCGGCTCACTACCACCTGGGACTCCCGGGACCTAGGGCTCACCAGCTAGACAGTCTAGGTGTACAGAATGGAAAGATGCTCTGGCCTAACTCAAGTCCCTAGTTCGGTAGCTGTCATCGTGGCCAAGGGAAATGGCCCAACGTCCATGAGCAAGTGCCATTTTCTGGGCCCTCGCCCCTGCTACACCACCAGGGTGTAGGCCAGGGTTTCTCGGGCTCAGCACTACTGACATTTTGGCCCAGATGATTCCTTGCTACGGAGGGCCGTCTTACGCACTGTAGGATGTTCAGCAGCATCCCTGGCCTCTGTCCACTAGATGCCAGTGCCACCACCCGAGTCGGGACAATCAAGCATGTCTCCAGACTTTGCCAAATGTCTCCTGGGGGCAGAGTGGTCCCCGCAGAGCAGCAGGGGTGAGGATGGCTGAATCAGATCGGTAGTGGAGCACACACGTCCTAAGACTGTGGGTTTAAGCCCAGAGGCTCCCACTGACAACCCGGGCACAAGACTGTAAAAGTGGGGTGTGGTCCCAACGTCTCCAGGACAGAAGACATGTGTGCAGCCAGCGCGGACCATTCCCAGGGGCATGGAACCCCGATCTAGGGAACAAGGGCATGTAACCTTAGGGACGCCTGAAGTGACGAGCTGGTGTCACGGGAAGAGCACCCACGGGCCACCTTCCCTGCCTCACCCTTTTTTTTTTTTTTAAGATTTTATTTATTTGACAGAGAGAGAGACAGCAAGAGAGGGAACATAAACAGGGGAAGTGGGAGAGGGAGAAGCAGGCTTCCCGCGGAGCAGGGAGCCCGATGTGGGGCTCGATCCCAGGACCCTGGGATCATGACCTGAGTCGAAGGCAGATGCTTAACAACTGAGCCACCCAGGCGCCCCCCTGCCTCTCCCTTTATCCCCCTTTCAGCCCTCTCTGGCTTCCACTGAGCCTCTTCCCTCACCTTCACTCCCCCTCCTCTCCTCTCTCCTTTCTTTCCCCATATTTGGTTATAACGCACTATCAAAGGATATGTTCGATTATCTCCTTATTTCCTTAGTCTTTTTTTTTTTTTTAAAGATTTTATTTATTTGACAGAGAGAAAGACAGCCAGAGAGGGAACACAAGCAGGGGGAGTGGGAGAGGGAGAAGCAGGCCTCCCGCTGAGCAGGGAGCCCGATGCGGGGCTCAATCCCAGGACCCTGGGACCATGACCTGAGCCGAAGGCAGACGCTTAAGGACTGAGCCACCCAGGCGCCCCATATTTCCTTAGTCTTATTTAAAATATTCCAAGATAGAGGAATGGAATGTGTGTTTCCTCTAAAATGAAACAAAAATGGCATTATGTCGACTATTTTCTGCCTATATGGCTCTTGATTTGTACTTGTGGTGTCAGGGCTTCTCCAGAGGGAAAAAGCTGTTAGACTAAAGACCCTCCTTCTGGAGTGCCAGGCCCAGTCCAGGGCAAGGTGGTGACGGGCCCCATGCTCTGGGAGCCCTACTGTTAGCTGTCTCTTGTGGGCTCCGGCTCCCAGGCCCCGTCCTTACCCAGGGGGTGCGAGGAGAAGCCCTTCCGCTCTCCTTCCCGACACCCTTCCTGCCGCCCATGGCAGTTCTGACCTCAGCCAAGGACCCCTCCCTGCGCGCCCGCCCCCTCCACGCTGGCCTCCGTGCCCTGCTGGCGGCCACCCCAGCCCTGAGACACTCACTATTTGGCAGAATCGTTGAGCTGATACTCCCGAGACCTATTGAAGCACTCCTGGATTCCTGAGTCGCCCCAGAGCCGCATCATGGCGGAAAGCAGTTCGGCAGAGAAGGGCTCGGTGTCTTCCATCCGACTCACCACGTCACACACCATCTTGGCGTCAGCCTGTGAGAGGACAGGGGGGGCGGCTTTGAGGCACCGGGACAGCGGCTCAGCCCTCAGCCTGCTCAGGAGAAGCGGGACACTAGACACAGTGTGCACACAGTCTGGGGGACGACGGCCGTCAGGGCCTGCGTTCCAACCATGCCCCACGCAGCCTGAGCGTCTCCGGTGGGCAGGAGGGGAGTGGACAGGGCTCTGTTCTCCACCCGCTAGCTCAACCAGGGCAGCCCTGCTTTCACCTAGTTCAAAACCTGGGGTTTTGCAGAGTGTTTGTTTTTTGGGGAAAAAAAAAATCAATGTTCTTGACTAATGTAATTTTTCTCTACTTCTTACCCAGGTAGAGCAAAGTCCCTGGAATTGGGCAAATCAGGGAGAGGGACATTTTGGTTACTTGAGAATTCCAGGTAGCTGAGGGACTGGGCCCCAGGGGAGCTGTGCCCTTGGGGGAAGGGGCATGAAGAGGCTGGTTGTCCAGTTATGTCAATATTCAATGTCAAGAGCTTAGGCCCTTGGCTGGCCCAAAGTTAAAACCTAATTTTTTTTTAAAAGATTTTATTTCTTTGTTTGGCGGGGGTGGGGGGGTGGGGCAGAGGGCGAGCAAGCAGGCTCCGCACTGAGCAAGGAGCCTGACACAGGGCTCGATCTCATGACCCTGAGATCATGACCTGAGCCGAAACCAAGAGTCAGATGCTTAACCGATTGAGCCACCAGGTGCCCCCAAAACTTAATTTTATTAATTTTTAGTTACTTATTTGCTTTTGACCTGTGGCCTACCTCTCCCTGGGGGTCAGGGAGGCCTAGACCCAGTTAAACAAGGGAAGGGTAGAAGGGTGAATAAAGAGATAGGGAGGGACGCCTGGGTGGCTCAGTCGATTAAGCAGCTGCCTTCGGCTCAGGTCATGATCCCAGGGTCCAGGGATCGAGCCCCACGTCGGGCTCCTTGCTCAGCATGGAGCCTGCTTCTCCCTCTCCCTCTGCCTGCCACTCCACCTGCTTGTGCTCTCCCTCTATCTCTATCAAATAAATAAATAAAATCTTTATTAAAAAAAAGAGAGAGAGAGAGATAGGGAGTTTGCCTTTCTCTGCCCCTCTCCCCTTCCTCCTTTGTCTGCGGGGCTGCGATTTTCCCAAGGCGCACCGTGGAGGCTGAGACCCTGTTGGACTTGCAGAAACAGTACGGCACAATGAACAGGTGTCCTCCCCCTTCCCTTCCTCTGGGAACCAAGCAGGGTCACCGTTCTCAGAGACGACGGATCACGTACGTGTACCCCCCAAACCGGGAAGGCAGTGGTCTCTGAAGACGCAGAGGCTCTTGGAGCAGTCACAGGACCTCCCCCGCGCCAGCACCTTGCACACTCACGCAGCCCTTCATGGCCTACAAAGCACGCTCCTGCATGCGCGTGCACACACACACACACACACACACACATGCACCTCATGGAGGGGCGGTGGGAGACTGCATTAGTCTCTCTCTCCGCCCCTGCCTGGCTCTCCGCTTCTGCCTGAGTCCATGCCCTTTGCTTCGTGTCTCTGCAGTTCCTGCCCCCTGGATGCAGAACACAGTTCCTCTGTCCTTGACTGTGAGTGGCTGTGGGCCCTGCTCCGGCCCATATAAGGATGTGGAAATTCCCCAGCCAGCCCTTCCGAGGCCTTGCATGGCCTTGCTTGTCCTGCTGGGCGCCCCCCATCATCATGAACACACCTGGGCTCCCCGTTCATCCCAGCAAGAGGATGAGGGACGCACGGAACATAACGGAGCCACCCTGGGTCTCTGATCCCCAGCTGAACTGCTGCCCCATGGAAAGAAATAATTGCTGTTGCAAGTGACCGAGTTAGGGGAGTTTGTTAGTACTGCTGTGGCCATCACTAACTGGCACGGTAGTCACTGTGTTACTATCCCCATTTTACAGGTCAGGAAACTGAGGGCCCGAGAGAGGAAGGCACTCACCTATGCTCACAGGTGGGAAGTGCCAGAGCTGGGACTCGACATCAGGAGGCTCCGACCCCAAGGCCAGCCTCTGGGATAGAGACCCACAGTGCTGAGAGCAGCTCCCGACTGCAGCACCTGGATGGCCGACAGGGCCTGACGCAGGGCCCACAGCAAGGGCGACAGCCACTAGCCACAGGGTCTGCGCTCCATTTGAGAGGACTGCTGCTTTTCACGTCGAGATTGGAGCAGGAGATGCTGCGGAGCCCCATTCAGACCTGGGCGCCTGCCTGCTGGTCTCAGAGGGCTCCTGCAGAGGGCCCGGCTCCCCGGCTCTGCCTCGGGGGCACTCTGCTCCCGGGCGGCAGGCTGCGCGGTTTGGGAGTTAGCGTTCGGGACAGACAGGAGTTGGCGGGCCCGCAGCCGGGCTTCCTCGCCCTCACAGGGAGGTGATTCTGAGACGCGTCTGCCAGACTTTCAGAGGATGCCCAGGGTCCCGAGTCCTGGCTGCCCCAAGCCCAATCCCTGCCCCCTGCCCTGTGCGACATCCTCTCTCCCTTCATTTCCCTCTCTTCCCTGTTTCACTTCCCCTTAAATGAACTCCCCAATAAACTCCTGGTCTCAGGGTCAACTTCTCGAGGAATCCAAATCAGGACAAGAAGATGCCCATCTGAGCCCAAGCCCCGGGCAAAGCTTACCTGCCGAGTCTTCACACATTTCTCCTGTGACAGGGCCTGCCTCAGATCACTCTCCTGACCCCCCCATGCGGCCCCTCAGCACAATACCCCGGAGGGCTCTGAAGATCAGGTCTGCCTCGTGGCCCCAGGGGGACATCCCAGCGGCAGGGCAAGAGGTATGGCTGGGAGTGCAGGGCCAGGCAAGGATCGGGGGCGGCGGCACACTGGCCCCTTTGTGTTAGCAAGCGCACAGTCCCGCAGGGCCCAGCCCAGCTTCCAGTGCAGGGCAGGGGTGTGTGTGGGGGGGCAGGTGTGCGAAGCTAAGGTAAGGAAGCCGTGAGGTGGCCGACGGGCAAACGCCCTACTCTGGGCCGGCTATGTGCTTCCCTTGGGGTTTCTCAGTAGGGTCAGCCTGAGAGGACGTGCTCCCAGAGTCAGCGGTATCTCTAAGACCCATGTCCCGCTCCTGGGGAAGCCCCTAAGAATGAAGCTACCAGAAAGAAGCAGGAAAGCACCATGGTGTTCAGGCCCCCTCATCCTCTCTGCGGCCTGGCCCCTCGCACATCCCAGGCCCCAGACAAGACACGGGGCACTGGGAGAGGCAGGTCCAGGGAGCTGAGCGGGTGCAGGGCAGAGTGGGCCCCGCGGCATCCACCTGGGCTGAGCAGTTGGTGTCAGCATTCCGGGGACCCCCCCTCCGGCTGCCTTTCTCCCAGTTTCAGCATGCACAGGCTGGAGCCCACGGTGGGGCTGAGCCCTTGCTGGGGGTTGGGAGTGGGGTGCCCCAGGCCTGCCATATCCCTGACCTCTCGGGTCCTCTGGTGTCGGGTCTTCATCACTAGCTGATCACTCCACCCTCAAGCCCTTCCAACTCCCAGTCCTCTGACTGAGCTAGAGGCAGCACAGACTATTTCACCCGTGGCAGGTGGTTCAAGAAGTGAGGGAAATTGCTGGAAATCTGCAGGTGTTCCTTGGGTGGGGAGAGACACAAAGGAAATGAGGGTTACCACCTGGGCACTCTGTGGCTGACAGAAGATTCTATACAAAAGGTAAGTGGGGCCAAAGCCTTCTGTGGAGACTTCCCAGAATTGAGCTGTCCAGTTAGGTAGCCATTTACGCGTCAGAGGCCTGTCTACTGCGGAAGGTGGGTGGGCAAGTTTGGCGGCTGTCTACCTGGGGCAGAAAGCTACAACTGGCCTGGAGGCTAGCAGGCCAAGCCCACAATGCCGGCCAGCCCAGATCCAGCTCCCTCGGGGTGCTGTCCCAAGATCCCGAGCCACCCACAGCTGACACGGAGGGCTGCCCACCAAGACAGGATGGCTTCCCAGCTTCTGAACTGTGCTGGAGATGAGTTTCTGCAGCATCTGAGCCTCCCCTGGGCCACGGGCCTGGAAAGCTGGCCCCGGGGCCTGGGTGATGGGTGCCCTAGGCAGGCAGTGACTCAGGCAGGGTGGGTGAGCAAGGCTGCTGCCTCCACCTGGGGCTAAAAACAGGCCTATGAATCAGGGGCCTACATGCTGACGCTGCTCCCGAGTGCCTGGGTGACCTTGGGAGACCTCGGTCTTCCTCAGCTCTCCCTCCATGTGCCTGCTATCTGTCCTGCCTGTGGCCCGCGGCTGGTGAACCTGGCCAGAGCTTTCCCAACTTCCTCCTTTGGGCCCCACCTTCCTCGTTTCTGCCAGGTCTGTGAGAAGGGAGTCGGGAAGGGGGTGAGGGTGGGAGACACCCTCTGATCTGAGTGCCTTGGAGCCATACCGCACCTCCCAGCCAGGGGTGGTTTACAAACCACAGCCACTCTCACCTCCTTTGTTGGTCTCCCCACCCGTGTCCCGGAATTCCAGCAGGATGACTGCACAGCTTGGGGAAGGCTGGAAGAGCTCTCCTGCTGGGAATTCTCCAGGGGACAGCCCAGGGGCTGGAGCTGTCCTCCCAGCTTCCTCTCGCCCCCAAGGTGCGGCGGTGCTGGGGGTCCTGTGCCGGCAGCGACTCCGCCCCGCCCCCGCCTCCCCCAGCTGCCCTTGCTGTTCCTGTCCGGTCTCCCCCAGCCCAGCTGCTCAGACGCACACTAGGCGTCATCCTTGGTTCTGCTGCTTCCCTTCCATGTCTGGGGTCCTGCTGGATTTTCCGTCAAAGCTGTTTGCAGTCAGACCACTTCTCCCCATCTTCTCACACGTCTCCCCGGGGCCAAGCCCGCACCGTCTTTCTCCTGGCTGCCCTCAGTCCCCCTCCCAAGGGCTCCCTCCCTCCCTTGCTTCTCTCTCGTCTGTTCCTCGCATGGTAGCCCGCAGGAGACTGTTAGTGTGACATCAATTCTCCCCGAGAAAAAGAACTGAGCACACTGACATCCACATAAAAGACTGCATTTCCTAACTTTGCTGGCTGCTAGGTGTGGCCAAGTGACAAGTTCCACCCAATGAGAGGTCAACCAAAGTAGAGTGCCCTTTTTAAAGGGAAGTTGCACCCTTTTCTCTCACTTCCTCATTCCTTCCATCACACTTGGATGTAATGGCTGGAGCTCTAGCAGCCAACTTGGATCATGAAGACAAGGTCCATACCCTAGAGATAGTAGAAAACAGCCCTAGGTCCTTGATAGCTTTGTGGACACCGCATACCTTCTGGACATTTTTAAAACATTTAAAATAAATTTATTATTGAAATCATTATTTTTCAGGCTCAGATATTCATAGTCAAACCTAATCCTAATGGGTACAATAACTCTCTGTTTAAACTCTTTCAATAGCCTCTCATCATACCTAAATTCCAAACTCATTACCTTGGCCTCCAAGCCCCTGCCTAGCCCTCTGTCCCAATCTCCTCCCACTTTTCCCCTTTCATGGGGCTCCAAACACATAGCCCTTCTTTCTGCTGCCCAGGCAAACCAGGGTTATCCCACCTCAGGGTGCTCTGTTGCCCAGATGATCTGTGCCTGGGCTCTTCCCCATCTCAAATGTCCCTTCCTCGGGGAAGGCCTCCTTGATGGCCCCAAGCAGAGTCTGTCCTGACAGCACACTGACCACATGTCACAGCTGGTGTCATGTGAGCCTGTTCCTCAGGGCAGGGATGGTTTCCTGATTTTTCACAGTTCCCCAGGTCTCACACTGTGCTTTGTACATAGCTGGTGCTCAGCAACATTTATGGGACGAGTGGGCCTTTGGCACTTAAATATCAGGCATGGCCCCGGTTTCTCACTCCATCCTATCTGTCCCCTGCCTCTTCTCATCTGGTTGATTTCAACAGTATCTGTCGCTAATTTAATCATCACAGTAACTCTACAGGTAGCCATCCTGTTTAACAGATGGAGAGACTGAGGCTCTGAGGTGAGGGAACTTGCCCAAGACCACGCAGCTAGTAAGGAGGACAGCCTGGAGCCAAGGGCAACCTTCTCTACTGTCCTCTAGTCAAGAGTCCCTGACTTGTCCCTGAGGCCGGAGTGGAGGACGCACTGGTCCCAGCCCAGCCCCCTGAACAGAAGGTAAGAAGGAAGGGTATGAAGGGTCAGGCTTGGAAGGGAAGGAGGGACCTTGCCAATTTGCTCTGGGGCACTGTGGAGGGTGCTAGGCTGGGCCCA
Source organism: Halichoerus grypus (assembly GCF_964656455.1). Classification (NCBI taxonomy): domain Eukaryota; kingdom Metazoa; phylum Chordata; class Mammalia; order Carnivora; family Phocidae; genus Halichoerus; species Halichoerus grypus. The sequence continues at coordinate 27,281,345 of NC_135726.1, forward strand.
GGCCTGTGGGTGCCAAGCTTAACAAGCATAATAGAGCCAGAGGAGTCCCTTGTCCTTTTGTCTGCCTGCCTTCGGGGACCCAGGGGAAGGTGCTCACACTGGGCCTGACCTTCCCATCCAGGTCTCCTCCTGGGCCAGTAGTGAGGATGTCCCCCCTCCCCCAGTCTCATTCCCTCACCACTGAGATGCCTTCCATTCCCTCACTTTCTGGTCCTAGAGTCCCAGCTTCTCTGAAGAAGAGCACTTCCTATGATCCAGCCTGAGCAGTTTGGGTGGGGCTGACTCTGTCCCCTGGTTCCAGCAGTGGACACATGGCCTGGCCCCGGCCAATCATCCCGCCGGCCTCAGTGAACAGTTTGGGATAGACGAAGAATCCGTATTTGTTAAATTAGACTACAAGCAGCCCCCCGTGGCCCAAACAGCCCCAGTACATTTGTAGAAACTTTTAGGAAAGAGACACTCTCAGAGGGAAGGCCCACCTGATTGTGGAGCCAACACTGGGGAAAGCAGAGCTGAGAGAGGGGGACATCCCGAGACACGGTAACATGTCAACACCTGGATCCAGCTGTGCCTGCCGTCACATCTACCTCTGGCTTTCCAGTTACTTGAGTCAATCCCTTGATTTTTTCCGAATCTAGTTGAGGATATGTTTCGTTGGTCTATTTTACTTTTGCATTTGTACCCCAAATAGTCCTGACGATTCCACTTCCTGGTCTGCTGAGACCATCAGGCCTACCCCCCATTGCTGGGACCCTCACAGATCCTCTGACTCCCCTCCGCCCTTAGCGTCTGGGCCCACGTGCTGTACTCTGTCTCCTGTGTGTGCGGCAGTAGGTGTGGTGTGGGCACTGGCCCCATGCTGGACCCTCGAGGCAGTCTGGTGCGATGCTGCACACAGCTCTGTGAGGAACTTAACGAGGCTGCTCACTGACTGTGGGTCTGGCAGGGCCCCGCGCAGCTGAGTTTGGCACAAGACATTCTTCACCTTGTGACTCCCTCAAGCACCAGCATGCCTGGCCCCCAACCACTAAATGCCTGGGGTGCCCCAACTGTCACCACTCACAAACACACCCCACAAATGGCCAAACTGCCCCTGGTGGGGCACCCCGTCCCTGAGGGGCACAGTGAGAGAGCCGTCCGCCAGCCCAGGGCCAGGAGGGCCGGCCCCTGCCAGGGGGTGAGGGCGCGGCCCCGCTCTCCTCTGCCCCCACGGTCCCGAGGCCCCGCCGCAGACAGGAAGGGAGGGCTCTCCCTTGGGTGTGTGTGAGAGAGAACACGACTGTCGTGCTTCCTCAGGGGTACAGGCCTGGGTGAGCCGGGAGGACAGCTACTGAGTGCCCGGCATGCCGCCCTGCCCCCCATTCTCCGCCTGCTGGGACTGATCGAATGTCCAGCTCCCACGCCACCCACCCTCTGAGGGTCCCCTTTGGTCACTCCCACCTCGGGCTTCCAGCCTTGCTCCGGGCAGCCTTCTGGGGGCTCAGGCCCACAGGCTCGGGAGCCACCCAGACCCGGGGTCCAGTCTGGGCTCCCAGCTCGAGCAGGGCTTTCATCTTTCTGAGGCTCCTCCCCTGAGACGTAGGAATGACCGAGCCATCATGCTCCTCACAGGGCTGTGGCGGGAACAAACGGACAGCATCAGCGCAGGGGTGGAACTGAGGGTGGGCTGTGGCGCTGCCCTACTCCCCGAGCTGCTGGCCTGGGGGGCACGGAGACGAGGAGGCCAACCTGCCTGCTCTTGTGATGCATGTGCGTGTGTGCACGTGTGTGTAAAGGAGTGGAACATTCTGGGGCACGGCCACACAGTGTGTTCGGAATGTGAATGTGGGCCAGAAGCCATTCTTAGCACTTTAGGATCGGGAGGCTCCGGAGAGGCTGTGACTTCTCAAGGAAACCTGCAGGACTCCTCTTTACCACATCAGTGATTTAAAATCAGCATTAACGTGGTACCTTGCTTATGATGTTGACGTGTAAATGGCCTGAAGCTGCTCTAGGTGGAGGTGAGGTCCTGCTGGGGACCCCCACAACTCTGGCGAACTCCCTGAGAAAACTGTCTGGAGAAAGGGGTGGGCAGGGGAAGGGAGGGAGGGGCATGTGGAGACAGGGCCGAGGGGACATCGCCACTGTCTGGTGGGGTGGGGAGCTCAGCACAGGGTGCTTCCCAGAGCTGGGCTGCCTTGGGCCACTGCCAGAGAACAGGGTGCCAGGGTGTGGGGGGGAGTGGTTATGCCCCTGAGCTGACAGCACACAGGGGTCCCTCACTGGGACCTACAGGCCAGGGGCCTCCCCAGAGGACCTGGGCTGCTCGGCACCGGCCATGAGTATGCTTGGGAAGCAGCACCTGAGACTCAGGGGACAATCAGGGCACTGTCAGGGTCATTGGTGCGACTGCCCGCTGGCGTCCAGGAGTGAGGGGCTCCCCTTCCCAAAAGCCATCTGTAATCAGCCAGCTGGTTCCAGGAGCCGGAACCGATGCTACAAGGAGGGGGCGAGGGCTGCCAGGGTCATCGGGGGCCTGGCCCATCTGCCCACCTAGGCTCCCAGCTGCCACCTCCCACGGACAGCCCCTGCGCTGGCCTCTCGGGCGCAACCCTCCCAGAGATGCGGCTGGTGCGTGTCTGTGCCGGGCCACGCTGGGGGGTGCTAGTGAGTGCTGACCAGGGACAGCTGGAACCAACACCACACACTTCCATTCACCTGCCGGACGCTGCCAGGAGCTTGGAAGTGTCCGGGTGTATTCATCAGCTGAAATCGGGATGGCTACCTGCACTTTCAGTTGAATGCTTGGTTCTTCCAAACCTTTCCCTTCTCTTCAGGGCACTGGGCACTTTTCAAGAGACAGCAGCAAAAAGGCTTGGAGCTCAGGTACAATAAAGAGCCTCTCCCCTCACAAAAGATAAGATGCAAAGGATGTGGTGGGGAAGTGAGCAGGATTCCTCGGTCAGGTGACCCGGGTTCACATCCTGGCTCTGCAGCTTTCTCGCCCTGCGACCTTGGACAACCCACGTCACCTCTCTGAGCCTCTGTTCCCTGATTAGTTCCCACCTCCCGGGGCTGTCTGTGCAGATGAAACAGGCTAGGGATGTGACGCAGCTTTGCAACATAAAGAGCCCTGCAAATGTTAGTTATTATAAGCAAAGATGAAGTCCCTCAGACGCAAACAACAAGCTGACATAAAATAAGCCTGCTTTTGTACAAGACTTTTCAGGCAAGCATGATCATCTTGATAACAATAATCACAGTAATTATAATAATCACCCCTTCCATTTGAGGAGCTGCCTTGGATCTTTCAGAGTTTTGCTCCATCTCTAATCTCCCAGGCTAAGTGAAGTGTGAACACATGCGTGTACACGCGCGTGCACGCACACGCACCCAGTCCTCTAGTTGCAGGGAAAGCCTCCACCTGACCCCGCCCCGCCCCGCCCCGCCCTGTGTGCTGCAGTTACCTTGGCCCCCGCCAGGGGGCAGGAGCACACAGGACAACGGGAGTGGGAGCGCGGCAGACAGCTTGAGCACAGAAGACCAGGCAGGGCAGGGCCAGGCAGGGCCTTCCTCCGGCTGCGGGGCTGCGCCCCCTGTTCCTCAAGGGGAAGAGGCACAGAGACCCCAGCCGCTGGAGGCCTGGCCTCCGACTGCAATCCCAGCAGGTGGAGAATGGGGGGCAGGGCGGCATGCCGGGCACTCAGTAGCTGTCCTCCCGGCCCACCCAGGCCTGTACCCCTGAGGAAGCACGACAGTCGTGTTCTCTCTCACACACACCCAAGGGAGAGCCCTCCCTTCCTGTCTGCGGCAGGGCCTCCGGACCGTGGGGGCAGAGGAGAGCGGGGCCGCGCCCTCACCCCCTGGCAAGGGCTGGCCCTCCTGGCCCTGGGCTGGCGGAGGGCTCTCTTACTGTGCCCCTCAGGGACGGGGTGCCCCACGAGGGGCAGTTTGGCCATTTGTGGGGTGTGTTTGTGAGTGGTGACAGTGGGGCATTTAATGGCTGAAGGCCAGATATCCCTGGGGCTCTTTCTTACTTGGGCTTAAGCGTCTTAGCAAGGCCTGTGCCTATAGCATGCTGTCAGTTCACAGGGTCGTTGGGGGAAGCTGGGGGATGTCATAGGTCTACCCATTTGCTCTAGGGAAGGGAACCTTCCTGGTCCCCAGAAAGATTCTGAAGCAGAACCAAGGATTTGGTAGTTTCTAATCTTGCCTCCTATCAAATCTGCCCATCCATCCATCCATCCATCCCTATACTACCTACCGAGGGTGCCTACCCATCAAACATCATCCTTCCACCCCCTCAGCCATCCACCCATCCGTTTCATCATCTACCCATCAGCTACCCTCGTTCATCCATCCATCCAGTCACTTACACACCCACCCATCCGTCCCTTTGCCTCCCTTCTATCCTACAACAGCACCTGTCTGTCCCGTAATTACTCATTGGCATGCCCATTCCTTTCACTCCTCCTTGATCTATCTAGCTACCCACCCATTCATCCACCCATTTACTCATTTATCCATCATACACCCACTAATGAGTACAGTCTCGGCCTTAAGAACTTTCACGTTTGGCAAAAAAGAACGCACTGCCTGAATCTCCCCAGCCGGTTAGCTGGTGCCTCAAACCCAGCAGGGGAGAACTGCCCCCTTGGCTCACCCTCCCTCTGCCCAGGGCCCCATCTTTGTCGGCGGCCTGCAATCTTCAGGGATTTGTCTTAAGCCCTTCTGAGACCCTTCTCTGTTTGGGGCCCAGGCTGCCTCCTGGGGAGGTGGAGAAGGCTGGGGTTTTCTGAAGGATCACACTCTTTCCAGCCTCAAAACCCTTGGATCTTCCAATTATTTAGAAGCAGCTCTTTCTGCTGGCTCACTATCTATCTTCAAGAACTGGGGCTTATGGGGGAGACTGTGTGGCCTGAGTCCTCTGAGACCCCTTCACTGGATCCAACACTCAACACCTAAAAGTTCCCACTCGGAAACCATCTGCCAGCCCTTCCAATTGGTCGTGGTGTCCTACTCCTGGCCCCGGCCCCAAGGAAGCAGAAGGAGCCAGAGCTAGTCCAGTGACTGTTCCTTCACCACCGGCTGGCCAGATGTCTTCCCGTGCTGAGCCCATGGCTGGGAGCTGGGGACCCATCAGCCAGCAGGACCTGGACCCTGCCTACCCAAGCCTGCAGTCAGTGGGGGCATCAGACACATCAGCTGAACTGCCTCCTGGGAGGCAGAAACTGAGTGAGCGCTGGGCGTGGTGGAGAAACTGGTGTAGGTGGGGGGGATGTGAGAGAGGTGTGTCCAGGGGACGGGCAGTCAGGGGTCAGCCATGCCCAGAAAGCAGGGCACAGTCCAGAGACAGGTCTTCCCTGAGGGGGGAATTAAAGGGGGAAGGGCAGAGACCCTAATGGAAGGGTCCTCGAGAGCGTCAGGTGCCCCTCCGGCCATCGGCAGGGCCTGAGGACAATGGTGGGGCTTGGAGGTTCATGTGACCCTTAGTCATTAAACTAGGAATAGCGGGGCGCCTGGGTGGCTCAGTCGTTAAGCGTCTGCCTTCGGCTCAGGTCATGATCTCAGGGTCCTGGGATCGAGCCCTGCATTGGGCTCCCTGCTCCGAGGGAGGCCTGCTTCTCCCTCTCCTACTCCCCCTGCTTGTGTTCCCTCTCTCACTGTGTCTCTGCCAAATAAATAAATAAAATCTTTAAAAAATAAATAAATAAACTAGGAATAGCTACCTTGCCTGCACAGGTGGCCTAAGGGGCTCCCACACAGACTGCATCTTGGTGGGGCTTTGGTCCCGGGCCGCTGAGTTTGAATGTGTGCACCTCCACGGAGAGGGCTGAAGGCAGCCTCGGTCCCACGGTGGGACAGCTCTGATAGTCGGAGTCCCACAGAGCAAACGCTGATGCTCCCTGAGTGTGGGGCCTGGGACACTCTCTCTCCCTCTGCCTCCCCCGCTCCCAGCCCTCCCCAGGGAGCGCCCGCATTTGTGCGCTGGGCTCTCAGTGCCCATCCCCACCTCCTGGCTTCGTTTCGTCTGTCTCCCAAGGCCACCCTGGCAGGGCGTCCAGTGCGAGGCTGCGGAGGGAGACTGGAGGGTGAAGGGCAGTAGTCAGTCCACAGCTTCCGAGGGGGGAGGTGCCGAGGCTGGTGCCGAATGGAGTGAGGGCCTGTGGAGAGGCCTGCCAGCGCACAGACGGGTGGGCCATGCAGGTGACTGGCAGAGACGGGGGATGCAGGATGGAGGCTTGCCGGGGCCCTCGGCGGCGGCGGCGGGGGGGGGCAATGGTATGTTTACATCACCAAGGCTTCTGATCACCTCAGATCACCAGGGATGAAGTGGAGACACACCCTTGTCCAAAGCTCCCACCATCACCCAATTTAGGACAGCCTGACATGTCAACCACTTTCTCTTGGTGTCTTTCTCCCCTGGGCGGGTCCAGAACCTGCCCGTCTTTACCTCCTGGGTGTCTCTCCTAGACAGGGGTGCGGGGGACAGCTGAACCACCACGCAGGCACTGTTCAGTCAAAAATAAACTTTAAGGTGAACGGGACAGAAATTTCCAAATCTGTGATACCCTCGCCCTCTGCCGCCTTTCTCCTGAGCACAATGTTCTAAGATAGGAGAAAAGAACTAAAATTGGAGAGGCTAAATTTCTAAGAAACGAACAAGGGCAGAATAAAATTACCCACACAGAGCTCAGTCAAAGGGAAAGAAAAGTGATAATGGCCAACCTTGTCTCTTCAGAACATGAAGTGACGATGGTGAAGAGTTTAATTAGAGCCGCCTCGGCTGGGAGATATTAGCAACAAAATTATGGAAGAGGGAAGATGGAAGTCGGACCACCACACACATGGCAGGGGTTAGGGGAAGGCAGGTAAATGTGGAAGAGGACAGGTTTGGCTGACTGGTGCCCCTCCCCAGGCTTATTCATTGATACCCCTTCCTGTCTCCTTGTCCCCTCACTGGAAGCATCCATTCAGCATTAGCTTGATCAGATACTGCCTTGGTTCAAAAAGGAGCCTGTCACCCTGCTTCCAGGATCTCAGGGACATGGCCCGGAGCAGTGCGTCAGGTATCAGAAGACTTGGCCCTGCCTCCAACTGGCTCGGGGACCCTGGGCAAGCCTCAGCTTCCCTCAGGGTCCGAGGGTCCCCACACGCACGAGGAAGGGATTGGCTACACCAGTGGTTCTCAAAGTGTGGTCTGCACCCCTGGGGGTCTCTGAGGTCCTTCCAGGGGGTCCACAAGATCAAAACTGTGTTCGGGACAATACTAAGATGCTATTTTTTCCCTTTCTAACAGTGTTACCTGCTTGTACTGATGGTGCAAAAGCCATAGGAGGTAAAAAGCTAGCCCCTGAGCTAACGGGAGAAACAGGACCACCAGACTGCATCCACACGGTGGGTCACAGAAGATGCCACTTTTACTTAAGAATGCCCTCGATGAAGTAGTAAAAACCACAAATTAAAAAACAATCTCTACCCCGAGTACCCATTTTTTTCATATTCTGTGCGATGAAATGGGAAGTACGCATAAAACACTTCTGCAAACCGAAGGATGATGGTTTTCTGGAGGAAAGGCACTTGTAAGACTGAGCTGCCAGCGAAAATAGTCCCTTTATTCATGGGACACCACTTTTACTTAAAAGAATGCCTGACAGAGAGACAATGGTAATTCAGATTTGGTCTCTGGAAGACATTTTCTAAAAACGAACCAAGCGAGCCCATCATTTCAAGGAAAACAACGAACATATCTATCACCAAAATAAAAAAAAATTCCAGCTTTCAAGTGAAAGAATTTTGGAAACTTGTGTTTACCATCATGAACTTGACAGCTTCCCATTACCTAAAGACTCTTCTGATGAGATCGGTATCGACGTTATCAAATGTGAGTTTTTAATACTGTATGCTGAAACGTGTCAACACTTGGAAGATCCGTGTAACTCTGAACTAATATTTTCCAAATGACCAAAATGGTGTTAAAAATCATGCATGGTTAAGAGACCCATTCAAAGAGCAAAGTAGATCAGTGGATGTTTTCAAGAGACTTGCTTTTTTTAAGAGTAGTTTTAGGTTTACAACAAAATCGAGAGGAAGGTAGAAATTTCCCATATAACCCCTGCCTGCATCCGTGGACAGCCTCCTCCACTATCCACATCCCTCACCAGAGTGGTCCATTTGTTGCCAAGGATGACCCTACATGAACACATCATAATCACCCAAAGTCTATAGTTAACCTCAGGGTTCAGTCTTGGTGTCGTACATTCTATGGATTTGGACAAATTTATAATGCCATGTATCCAGAATTATGGTATTGTGCAGAGTATTTCCACTGCCCTAAAAATCCTCCATGTTCTGCCTATTCATCCCTTCCCCTCACCCCACCCCTGGCAACCACTCTGATCTTTTTACTGTCCTCATTGTTTTGCCTTTTCCAGAAATTCACACAGTTGGAATTATACAGTATGCAGCCTTTTCAGATTGGCTTCTTTCACCTAGTAATATGCATTGAAGTTTCCTCCATGTCTTCTCATTGCTTGATAGCTCATTTCCTTTTAGTGTGGAATAGTATTCCATTGTGTGCATGGACCAGTTTACTTATCCACTCACCGACTGAAGGATACCTTGGTTGCTTCCAAGTTTTGGCAATTATGAATAAAGTTGCTATGAACACCTGTGTGCAGGTTTTTGTGGGGACAAAAGTTTTCACATCTTTTGAGTCAATATGGAAGAGCCTGAAAGCTGGATCCTGTGGTAGGAGTATGTTTCATTTTGTAAGAAACTGCCAAACTGTCTTCCCAAGTATGGCGCCATTTTGCCTTTTCGCCAGCAATGAGGAGAGTCCTGTCGCTCCACGTCCCTGTCAGTACTTGGAGTTGCCAGTGTTCCGGATTTTGGCCATTCTACTAGGTGTGTAGTGGTACCTTGTTGTTTTAATTTGCATTTCCCTGATGACATATGATGTGGAGCATCATTCCATATGCTTTTTGCCATCTGTACATCTTCTTCCGTGATGTGTCTGTTAGGATCTTTGGCCCATTTTCAAGTTGGGTTGTTTTCTTATTGTTGAGTTTTAAGAGTTCTTTGTATATTTTGGACACCAGTCTTCTATTAAACATGCTTTTAGCAAATATTTTGTCCCGGCCCATGGCTTTTCTTCTTCTTCTCTTGATGGTGGCCTTCACAGAGCAGTTTTAAATTTCTATGAAGAGCAGTTTAACTACTTCTTTCATGGATCGTGACTTTGGTGTTGTATCTAAAAGTCATTGTCAGACCCAAGGTCATCTTGATTTCCTCCTATATTCCCTTTGAGGAGTTTTACAGTTTTGCTTTTTACATTTAGATCTATCTGTGATCCATTTCAAGTTAATTTTTGTGAAAAGTGGAAAGCCTGTAACTAGATTTTTTTTTTTTTTTTGCATGTGATATCCCGGTTGTTCCAGCACCATTTGTTGAAGAGACTGATGGATTTTAATGTAACAGCACAGGAAAGGGTCACTGATATAGTTTCAGATTGCAACCATCCTTTAAGAAACCACCACCACTTGTCCAGTTTGGGTGAGTTTCACAGAAGAATTATCTGAAAAGGCTAGTAAAACATTCCTTCCTTTTCCAACTATGTGTTTATGTGGGGCCAAATTTTAGTCCTCTTCTTCAACCAAAACAACACATCACGACAGATTGAATGCAGAAGCATATATGAGAACCAAACTGTCTTCTATTAAGCCAGCCATTAAAGAGATTTGCAAAAATGTAAAACAATGACGTTCTTCTTACCGAAACATTTTTAGTAATCAGAAAATGTTATTTATACTAATGTGTAATTGGTTTATCATCGTTATTTTTAAATCAATGAAGATTTAAAATTTTTCTTGGTTTTAATTTCTCTTTTTTTTTTTCAGCAAACAACAAATATTTATTGAGCACCTATTATGTGCCAGGCACTGTTCTAGGAACACCCCCCACCAAAGGGGAAAAAAAAAATGAGATAGAAGCAGAAAATAAAATATGGAATGCTTCATAAATTTGTGTGTCATCTTCGTGCCGGGGGCATACTAATCTTCTCTGTATTGTTCCAATTTTTAGTATAGGCGCTGCTGAAGCGAGCACTCTTGGTTTTAATTTCTAATGCAATAAAAATTGATAGCTGTAACATACATAAACAAAATTGGGGTCCTCAATAATTTTTTAAGAGTTTAAACGGGGCCCCAAACCACAAAGTTTGAGAACCACTAGACCAGATCATTCTTTCTCAAACATTCTCCCCTAGTATCTTTATAACTTCAGCAAAAGTCCTGTTTCACCTGATGACTACCAGTTGTTAATTTTCTTAGACACATCTTTGTACTTCATAAACTTCACATCCTTACAGTAAATGGAAAACCTGCGTGAAGTATTCTAAATGGAAGATACACATAAGAATAATGACAATGAAAGCAGACACGTTAAATTCTAGCAGGATCCTGCTGCCTGCTGAAGGCTTTCGGCCTAAAGCCATTTTCTCTTTGTTAACAAGGGGGAGAATTCACAGGTGTTAAGGAGATACTAGCACCAGCCTGAGACTTTCTTCTTGAGCTTCTGAGGCTGACAGAGAGGAAGGAATCACTTTCCGACGTGGTGAAGCCATGTTAGTCAATGTGGTGACTCTGTTCACCATCTCCTCTCCGCGCTCACGCCGTCTCATTGCACAGAACGGTAGCATGCACCTCCCCCTGGGGGGGAGGCGAGCAGATGGTCTCTCAAGACCCACCCCCCCTCCAGACAGGTAAGGGCCAGCTGATGAGGGCTCCCCCTGCTGAAGTGTGGCTGACTCACACCCCTCATGGGCTGAGAGGTGGGACACAGAGCCACAGCCAACATCCGACGGTTAGAAAACAGAATTGCAAGTTTTTGCCGGTGGAAGGCTGCCAGGGTTGGGGTTCAGGAGGAGCCTCTGGGGTGAGGGCCCAGGGCAGGCCAAACCAACCGGGTCCAGATGATCAGCAAGTCCAGGCTTCTACTGTGGCCACTGTGAGCCTTGGAGCTGGGAACACAGACCCCACACAGAGACAACGCATGGACACGCCTGTTCAGAACTCTGGCTGCCAAGGAGGGGCCCTAAGACAGAGTCACGGGAGCCTGTATTTAGCGAGCACTTCCTGTGGACTTTAGTTCATGAACGTTTGTAAGTATTACCATTTCACCCTTTTATGAAGAGAGAAACCAGAGGTCGGATGGCTTGTGAGGCTGGCCCAAGGTCACTCAGCTAGTAGGTGGTCCAGCGGGGATTTGAATGCCAGCTGTCTGGCCCCAGAGCTCACACAGCACTGCTTCCCACCTCATGCTCTGAGGGGAAAACCGAGGCCTGTGTAAAGCAGGTGGGACCTTGTCCAAGGTCACCCAGCAAGCCTGGGGGCGGCGCCAGGCCAGAGCCCTGGTCTTCCAGTTTCTCCTTGAGGGCGAGGTCTGGGAAAGCTGGTACCTGGGACACTCTCCGCCTGCCACCCCTGGCTTCCCTGAGCCCTGCGGCTAAGGGGATGGTGCTCCCACCTGGTGCCCGCTCTGGGGACCCAGTGTTAGTGTGTCGATGCTGGTGCTGTTTACACATGAGGCAGGTGGGATGGCGACAGGTGTGAAAAAACAAGGGTGACAAATAGTCTTGTCAACCAAAACACTGGCGAGGCAGAGTGGCAGCTGTGGCTGTACCCCAGCTGGGCCAGGCAGAGTGCCAGTGGGCCACCCTGTGGGCGACAGGAGGCAGAAGGCATGGAGGGACCAGGCTGGATGCCGGCTCCGCGGGCCCCCAGTGCCTGGCCACGAGACAGGAACACAGGGCAGGGGGAGGCTGGGAATTGGGTGAAGCCTCTGGGGGCCCGTCTCTCACGTGAGGTCAGCAGTGGGGGGAGGATGGAGAGCTGCAGCCCCTGGGGTCTGCAGGCAGCTCAGGCCCAGGGGGATGGGACCTGCTCCGGCCTGGGTGCAACCACCTCAGCAGCTCTCTCCAAGGCCCGGGACCAGGGTACATGCCTCCCCTCCCCACTTAGACCCCACCATCCTCATCTCCCTGACATTGACCCTGGGTGATCAAGGGCATGGGGTAAAGACAAGGCCCTAGCTGCACAGACCTGGGCATGGGAGGGTGGTCAGGGGCCTCAGTGCCTGAGGCTCAACTCTGCTGCACGGGGCTCACTGAGGAGAGAGGTGGGGCAAGGTGTGCAGGGGCTCAGGCCAGCCCTCACTGTCTGAAACTGCAGGACCACAAGGGAAGCCACCTGGTATCCCCTGGGCTCAGGTTCCTCTCCCCTCCAAGGCCTTTCTTGCTTTACTCTGTCCTTCTGTCTCCTCTCTCCTTTCCCACGTCCTCTGCCCTGGTCCCAGCCAGGGAGAAGCCAGCCCCACAGCATCTTTGTTGCGGTTAGGAAAAAGGAGTTTTTCCTCCGGGCTACACAACCTGGCAAGGGGAAGGCAGGCTTAGTTTCAGCCCTCTCGTGGCCTCTGGCTTAGAGACCCTTCCGCAGGCCACCACCTGCCTTGTAACTGAGCTGGAACTGATGGAGTATGAATGTGAAGTGCGCCGCTTGTGGGCCAAGGCTCCTAAGATATAAGTGTGTCCCCTGAATGCATGTGATGACAGAGTCCTGGGCGGTGGTGGTGCCATAAGATGGAAGGAGCTGGCCCATGAATCACCGTGTGGAGGAGAGCCACCCACCCAGAGCACCTGCCCTAGACTATCAGATGGGCAGGAAAGAACCTTCTGTTGCGTTTGAGCCAGGAAACGCCGGCGACGTTCATGGCAGTAGCGAGGGGTGCCCCTGTCCGTGTCCTGCTAGGGTTCCTCCTCTCCTGCTTCCTGGACAGGAAACAGACTGCCCTCTCAGTAAGCCCGAGAAAGGTAGAGGCCAGTTTTCTGGAATAGCAAAGAATCTGTGATCCCGCTCCACTCCCCTGCGAACAGGAAAGGGGGCCCCACGGCAGCACCTCCTGTCTCAGCCACTCACATGCCTGCCACAGGCATGACTTTTGTTCACCGCTGAATCTGCAGAATGCTGCAGGGTGCAAAGCAGGGGCTCAAAAAATGATGCTGAAATTCGGCTGGCTTTGGATACCCACCTGTGCACAACTGACTTCATGTTTTTCTTTAGACTTGCATCTACTTAAACTTATTTTAAGAGAAAGGAAATGTAGTTTCACTAACAATAATATATGCAAAAGGATATTTGATCGGTTATTTATTTTAGAAATAGAGAGACAGAGTGCATGTGCGGGCGCTCGAGCAATGGGAGAGGCAGAGGGAGAGAGAGAGTGAGAGAATCTCAAATAGACTCCGCTCTGAGCTCTCAGCCCGATGCAGGGTTCCATCTCACGACCCTGAGATTATGACCTGAGCCGAAATCAAGAGTTGGACACTTAACTGACTGAGCCACCCACGCACCCCAGTTTTTATCTTTTTCTAATATGCATTAAAGTTAAGAACTACTGAGATAAAAATCAACATGTGCATCCATCATGCTAGCTAAAATCTGCCCACTTCCTCCACTTGGGAAGCATCTTCCCTTGGCGAGCGGCATAGGCAGGCACGGGGCGGAGCTGAAGGAGCATGCCCAGGAGCAATGAATCCGGCTCCAGCCCCTGGGCGATGGGCTGGGAACATCCTCCCCATTCTGCCTGGCTTTGACCCTCTCCCACCGGCAGGGCCTTGGCTTGGGGTTCTGGGAGGCTTAGAGAACCACCCAGACTTCCTGGGAGTGTACACTTGCTTGCTGGGGGCAGCACAGGATGGGGGCAGACCGTAGGCTCCAGGTTTCCTCGGCCACAGACTTCCCGTTTCCTTCTCTGTCGGTGCCTGCCTCCTTGTTCCCTGGTTTTGGTTCCAAGAGGGAATGGGCCCCTGGGGGTTGCAGTTCCCAAGGAGTGTGTGATATTCTCACTGGAAGGGACGGGGCACCTGTGCCTTCCTTCACTTGGGTGGGGCGACGGCAACGGAATCTGTCCTGACCGACCCCCCCATCTCCCCACCCCCAGCAGCCAACTTGAGGCCTCAACTTTGTTGAGAGGACTGCCCCAAACTGCTAGGACACAGATGCAGGAGAACCAGGGGCTCTGGCCTGCTAAGCAGCTTTGTTGTCTTGGATACTTCCGCTCTCCTAGCTGCCAATGTCCTCTGAAAAGGGAGCGCGAAGATAAGTGCCCAGCACCGAGGCCAGCAGGGAAGACGGAAGGAAGGAGGGAGGGACACCTGTCCTGCCCACCTGTCCCCAGCAGCCTTATGGCTAGTGGGCACTTGCCCTCCAGTGAGGTGGGTGCCCTCCAAACAGGGCCTGTAGGACCCTTCTCTCTGTGTGCCGACGGGGACTGGGTTGGGGAGGGGGAGAACAACCCCTTCCTGGGAGCCACTGAATCCAAATCCAGAACTGCCCCCTCCCAAGCCTCTGAGCCCTCACCCAGCCACCAGATGAACTTCAGCAAAACCCCCCAAAGGAAAACCACTGTGGGCTTCATTCCATGTTAAGACTTGGCCTTCTGAAAAGGTGGGGATGGGCAGTCTGGTCCTGACTCCACCTCTGTTGACCCTCCATCCTCACCCTGCCACCCACCCCCTCCATCCCTCCCCTGGGGCCTTCTTTCTCCCCTTGGCTTCCACCTACACTCATGCTCTGGCCTCCCATCCTAAGTCCATCCCCGACACCGATGACCCCCCAAGCCACTGTCCTCCCTGCTTCTTCCTTTTGTCCTGCCGCCTCCCTGCCCACCTCCGGCGGGGGCTTTCACTGCCCTCCCCATCCCCCGCTGCTGTCTGCTCACTTCTCCTCTCTCGGGGTGCTGGGCCCTGTGGATGCTGCTTCCTGGCCAGGATGCTGTCTTCCAGGTCACGTCAGTCCACTGCGGGCTGTCTCTCGTGTGGGTCCCTGTCCCTCCACCCAACATTTAAGCAGATCCTCCTCTGTGCAGGGGGCTGCCGAGTGACCCCACCTGACCTCTGGCTGGTTTACTGGCTCCTCCACTAGGCTCGGCATGTTCCTGGTCAATCCCACCCTCTCCCCTGCACCTGGGTTCCTGGGCCACAGTCTCCAGCACCACCTTCCTTCCCAAAGGAAGGATTGCCGCCAAAGCAGCAAATGACCGCTGCTATTTCCTTAATTTTTAAAAATGACCTCAAATGGACTCATTTTAAATAATCAGCTTATCCTAAACAGTAACATCCATGAAATCAGAGGTCTGTGCGCTAATTTTTCTAATATACACTGAAATACATGAAAATCCTCCAACAAATGCTGTTGGTCTGTGTGAACGGCCAGGTCATGTGTGCCCCCAGGAATGCCTGCACCACTCTTTGGGGACACATGGCCCCTCTGCAATGGTAATTCTGTGCTTCTGGTCACGCAAGCCAGAGACCCCGAGGCCAGCTCCACTCTCTTCCCTTCCTCTGTCCCTCTAGCCAGTCTGATTCCCAAGACCTGTCATTTGCCCCCAGAAAGGTCTAAACTCTGACCCCTTCCATCTCCCTGCAAGGTCACTTTTGCCTCTCCTCCAGGGATGACAGCAGGGGTCTAGCCCAACCAGTCTCCTGGCCTCCAGGCTCTGTCCCTTTAATCTGTCAAGAAAGCACTTAATTCACACCCCAGCCCTCAATGGCTCCCATAATTTGGAACCGAGGCCACCCATTCTGTTACCCCATGCTTCTCAGCCACCTCACCACCCTGCCGCCCTCCCTTCAGAGGAATTGGGTAACGATCTTTGCAGACAGGGACAAGGACAGCGGAAGGAATGAATGGCACAGAGACCTCTGTGGGTCACCAGGAGGGTGGCGGGCAAGTCAGGGGAAGCAAGTGGGAGGGAGTGACATGAGGCCCCTGGATTTGTGGGAAATGCCAGGGTCTGGCCTCCAAGGGCACAGCATTTCAACTCTGTGACTTAGTTTCCTCAACCATAAATGGTGGCATTCTCCACGCCGTGTTCTTGTCCCAGGGTGAGTGAGAAGCCAGGGTCTGGATGAACGTGCTCTCTGAACTGTGCACTGCTTAAAGTATGCAGTGCGGGCGCGGGCGTGCGTGTGTGCGTGGAGATCAGCATCGGTAGTATGAGTAGTAGTTGCAGGAACGAAAGTCGTCCTGGTCAAGCCGTCTTTGTGAGCTAATATAGGGTGCACAAAAAGAGGGACACGAAGGAGCTTCTGGGGAAGCTGGCTCATCACACCTGGGGTGGCTCTGTCCAGAGAGCAGAACAGTATCTTGCGCTTTGGGTGGCTCCCTGGGCCAGCTGGCCCCTGTACCTCCCACTCGGAGGCCCATCCTCCACCTTCCAAGTTGAAAGGGACAGGGGTTGCCTCTTCCAGGAGTCTGGGAGGGAAGGGGGGCGGGCCTTCTCCACCTTTTGGGCCTTAGAGGCAGCGGCAGGGAGGAGTCCCCAGGAGGGAGTGGCCCCTCCCCAAGAGGATGCTGGGGGCTATTACACAAGAACCAGGCCTGTTTCTATAGCACAGGGGGAGACTGGGGTGGGGCGATGTCTACAGCCAGCCCAGGCCAGAGCTCTGCCCAGTAAGTGCCCCCAAGATGGCCCAGGCTGGACAAAAGCTCATTCTTCAAGGGCAAGGCCATTGCTTCAATTAGCTCTCCTCCCAGGAGCGGGTCCACTGATCCCCTAAAAGGCACAGCAGGCTCCCGAGGGCTGGGGCCCCCTGCGGCCCCAAGCTTTTGCTCCAGTCCCAGCCACATTGTGCCCAGAGGCCCCATGCTGCTCTTTTCACTCCCTTTGCCTGGCCAGCGGTAGGCGATGCTTTTGAAGTCGGTCCTCTGTTCCAATTGGAAACTTTGTTCAGAACCAAAATTAGAGAGGCTGCACAATCAGCTTGCAATTTAAAATGCCACCAGGCCTCTCCCTGACCCCCCCTTTGCAAAATGTCATCTTAATTAGATGGAGCCAGGCTTCATGTTTTCCGAATTTCAAGGTAATTTCTCTAGGACATTTCTCCCCTTGTAGTTATTTTTACCTTCATCATAAGGGGGGGGGGGCAGGGGCAATGTGAGGCTGATCTGCCGGTCTGCATACACCTCCATCTTCCAGCCATTGGGGTCAGCTGCCTCCCTGCCTCCCTGGGAGGCTGAAAACACTGATCTGGGAGCTCTCCTAGGATGTCTGTTGAGGGTTCTGCCTCCGTTTAATGCAGCACAACACCTTCCGGACCTCTCTCCCTGGCAAGGGGCTCTGCTAGGGGTCGGGAGGGAACACTGTGGAGGCTGGCTGGCTTGGCCAGCACTGTCCCCAGTCAGCGTTCACCCGGCCACTCACCCGGGGGCGCAGCCCCTTCCTCACTCAGCCTGTCACTCGCTTTCCTGCCGAGACTCTGCTGGCTGCCTTGCCCGGCGGGCGGGCTTGAAGGAGGTCCCCAAAGTCCGGGGCCACTGGGGACCCTGTATTAATACCACTGAGTTACAGCTGGGAAGTTTCCAATTCTCTTTCAAGGATTCTGACTAATCATGGGTAAAAAAGGTTTCAGTTTGGTGCCATTAAGTCTTTGACGCCCCTGAACATGCTAATCATCTCCTTCGACAAAGAGAGGGCAGGCTGCTTAGGATGGGTCTCCTCTGGGCTCCCGAGGCATTTTACAATGGCTGATCCACAACCCCAGCCTACTCTAGGGGAGTATGTCAGGGAAGGCTCCCATTATGGGCGCAATTGTGTCCCCCCCAGATTCACATATTGAAGCCCTAACCACCTAATACCTCAGAATGTGACTGCACGTGGAGGGAGGGTCTTTACATGGGTAATTAAGTTACAGTGAGGTCTTCAGATTAGGCCCTAATCTATTATGGCTGGCATCCTTAGGAGGAGATTAGGACACACACAGAGGGGACACAGGGAGAAGATGGACATCTACAAGCCAGGGAGAGGGGACTCAGAGGAAACCAACTCTGATGACACCTCAATCTCAGATTTCTAGCCTCCAAATAAAGTCCTGTTTTTCATGCCACCCATGGTACTTATGGTTCTTATGGTACCTTGTTGATGCAGCCCTAGCAAATTAACACAGCTCCCAAGATTGGGCTCTCCTTCGGGCTGGGAGCGGGGCTTCTCTCTCCATCATTCCAAACTCTACCCACAAAACAGTGCAAGGTCTGGGTCCCGCTTCCCTTGAACCTCATCCTGAGGCACCCTTGCCCTCACTTAACCACCTGCCAGCCACCCTGCCCCCTTTCTAGGCTTTGCAACACACATGCAAGTTCATTTCCACCTCAGGGCCTTTGCATGGCTCCTCCTACTACCTCAAGTCTGCAAGACTGGCTCCTTCTTATTTCTTCTTCCAATCTCAGTTTAAATAAAACTCCTAGAGAAAGCTCTTCCTGACCATGCCCCTCCCCGTCTAAAGCAGGTGTTCCTTGCTGTTCCCTTGCCAGCCTTCTTTTCTTGACTAGTACTTATCACAACATGTAATTATATATGTTTGTTTCCTCATTGACTCTTTCTCTTCCTAGAAAGATGGTGAGATCCATGAGGGTAGGGCCTGCATCTGCTCTGTTGCCCATTTGGTTCATTCACAAGGTGCTACTTGTGGAACGAATGAATTCTAGGCCATAAGCTGAGATGGATACCAGGTGCCTCCCCCCCATCCTCAGGAGGCCCAGCGGCACAAGAAGGAGCTGAAGGTGGGGCAAGAAAGCAGAGAAAGGACCACCCAGAGCCTGCTCACCTCAACAGGAAATGTGGGGAAGCGAGGTTACGGGGCAGACTGGTCACGAGAGGCGCCAACATACCACAGGTATGAATGGAAATATGGTGCCGGTGACCCCTGCCTGTCCTGGATGCGAGCAACTGCAGGCAAGTGTTCTGGCCCTACTCCAGCAGAGGGGGGCAGCGTCCTCCACGGGGGCCTCCCTCTGTCAGCTGGACAGTGACACAGCCACATCTGGGTGGAATGCACATGCACCAACTCTCAGCCAGTCCGAGATGGGTGCTCAGAGAAATTCTGCAACTGAGTCATGCCCAGGCCAGGGCTGTTTGCAGGGTGAAGGGGTTTGTTCTTTTATCTCAATTCCAAACCCTCTGATATTCCTCTTTAAGTCTGGCTTGGAACATAGGGATCCTCTGCTTTTCGAAAGTTCACGTTACGCCACTTCTCTTTTACGAAAGACCCATGTTAGTACCTGTTTTCACTAACCAGAAGTCACCCAAAGAGGATTTTCGCTTTTACAGAAACAAACAAACAAACAAAAGGCACCAAGCAAAACCAGCGTTCAGTATTTCCTTTGCAGGGAGCTGTGACAGAGGCAGCCCGTACCCGAGCAGCAAGAGGGGCTCCACCAAGCTCCTTCCCTGGGCACTACAACCAGCCTCTCAGCCGCCATAGCTTTCAATGTGTCTCTGAGCCTCTGTGCTTTAATCGCCATTTATTTTGTGCGCCCGTTAGCAAGATGTGTTTCAAGGTATCAGAAAAGCCTAAAAATAAGGTTATTTTGGGGGTCTGGCAATGCTCAAAATTTTTTCCATATAAATTAATAGTAATTGCTTCTTTGCTTTATGTCATTTTGGCTTACAAAAGATTTCATAGAAACACTCTGCTTTCAGGTAGTGGGGGAGACCTGTCCTGCAAATGAAAACTGAAGAAAGAACATGGACTTCAGAAAAGTGGAGAATGCTTGCCAACATTAAAGAGAGAGAGAGAGAGAGGGAGAGAAAAGGAACTTGTAAACTGACTTTTGAGCCTAACTCTTGTAATTATGTCCACATGGGCTCCTTCCCCCCTCAGGAACTGTGGGGAACCAGTCTTCTCTCATTACAGTTGATGGACATGAGAGCCTCAGCTCCAAAAATGTTAATGTTAATTAAAAAGAAAAACGTGATGTTATGTTCAGTGCATCTAATCTACCCCTTATTTTGAACAGTAAAGAAACACATTTTCATTAATAGAAAATTTGTATCTCCCTGGATCCACTGAGTAAATGACGAACACCTCAGGAGTACCAGCTCAAACAAAGAGGGACCAGTGCTCTGTCTGGGATGGCTACAGGTCTTGGTCATCCCTAGAGACAAGACTGGAATTGGGGGCAAGGACTTTAGCAAGGAGTGAACAGAACACAGGTGTCCAGCTGGTGGGCCAAGCCCCTGAGAAACAAGTGAGGCAGAGACAAGGGGCTCATTGAAGTCTGGGGTTGCAGGATCTCTGCCTGCCCACCCACCCCCCTCCCCGCCACGCATAAGGGTGGCCCTGAGTATAGCTCTTACCACCTTCTAGGGTATGTGTTTCCCTGGACCCTGAACTCCTACATCAGACTCCTTGCATTTAGGATCTACCACTGAGCTGGGCACACAGCAGGGGCTCAGTAAACATTTGCTGAACAAATGAACTTGGTAGGGAAAGAGCCAAAAAGCATTGTATACCAGGGGGCTAGAAGATTTGGGGTGTAAATAAGTGTTCTCCCTACTGTGGCCTTCCAGGTTGCTTTCCCCTGCTGTACTCTGTAAAGTAAGGGAGCTGTACTGGGTAGACCAGAGGTGGGAAGCTGGCTTCAAATTAAGGACCAACTCTGATCATGGTGTTGGCTCCCTGGGACACTGGTTACCCAAGAGGAGTCAGGCGGGGTTCAGTGCTGTGATTGATAAGCAGGGGCTGCCAGAGTCAAGGGCTGGTGGTCAATAGTAGCCCACATGCCACATCTCTGCCTCTCTCTGAATGTGATCATGTGAAACTGTCCGAAGTGGCAGAATTAGTGGCTGAAGGCTGCTTACGACGCCTGTGGCCCTTTCCCACGGATTTCACCTTGACTGGCCCTCAGCGGTCCTGTTTCAGGCCAGGGGGAGTTCCAGAGATGGTGCTGGGAGCTACATGAGCTGAGGCTGGGAAGCTAGATGACATGCACTGGGTGTGTGCTGGATGGATGCTGGCCACAGCATTTTATCCTCCCAGAAAAATTTTAGGTGGCATTAATTATAGATAGAAAAAAAGTGTTTTTCCATGATTCACTCAATTAATTAGAAGCAGCTGTTTTTAATAATTTGGGGGCATAGAAGAAAAGGGAAATGTCAGGGCAAGACATACATCTAAAGTTAAGGACACAGGTTAGGGGAGGAATGGGTACACACAGTGAAGGTTATCGGGCAGGGCAGGCGGCGGTGGGCTGTGCTCAAGGCCCCTTCTGAGCAGCAGCTTGCGTGGGACCCCCCCATCACGCAGGGCCCTGCTGACCATGGAAAGGAGCTAGACTTCTATTTTGGGTGTGGTGGGAAGCCATGGGAGGGCGGTGGGAGAGCCGGAAGTGTGACCACAGAGAGAACACCAAGGAGTTTACTGCAGTCACCAGATGAGAAATGGCGGAGGTTTGGGGGATGTCGGAACTGGAAGCGCCCTTAGACATGATGATGCTGTCTCTGCTCCCTCATCATACAAGTTGGGAAAGTGAAGCACGGGAAGGAAGGGGTTGGCTCAAGGCTACAGGGTCAATGGTGGCCCACTGGGTGGCCCATTGGGCCCGCCAGCTTGGAGGTGGGAGCAAGCTCAGGCTAGCGGGGAAGCGGGAAGTGGGGCTTGGCGGTGAGGGAAGGAGCAGGTGGTCATGGAAACCCCCTGGGGAGAGGCCACAGTTTGCACTGCCAAGTAGCCAGGGCCCAGAGAACCTCAGCCTGCTGGGGCTGGCACTGGTGTCCCTGAGAACTGAGGACTGCAGGTGGAGGGGGCTGTCAGTGGGGCTGGAAGATTCTGAGCTGCAGATTGAGAAGACTGCTCACATCCGAATGAGACAGGACACAGGGGCCACTGTCCGGATGAGGCTGGCGGGACCTGCGGGTGGGGGCACTCAGGGCCCCAGGATTTCCGGCCCACACCCACGCTTCCAGACAGCCGACACTGTGAGCAGTAATTGGACCTGGGGACCAGGCCTTCTTAGCCTCTCTGAGTCTGTCTTCATCTGTAAAATGGGGATGAGAATAGCATGCACCTCATCGCGTGCTGTGAGTTTGAAATGAGTTAGTGTAGTCAAGTGCTCCGCGTGATACATGGTAAGAACTCAACATAATGGCCACTGTGCTTTATTAATCACGTTTGTCTAGAGCTGCTCCGACTGAACCCTTCAATCAAGTGCAATGGCTGAGCTGTGTTCCGCTTGGAAGAAATGAACAGTAAAAAAAGTTTAAGTCAGGAGTCTAGCTAAAAATAACTCACCGAAACAAAACAAAAAAATCACAACAGCCAAATTAAAAAAAAACAACAACAAAACTGCTAATCTCTCTTTATACATAGACACACACATAAAAATAATGAAAAAATCACTGGCTTCTGGGGTAGAAGGGTCAACAGAAACACGGCCCTGCCTCCTGTGGCCTCTTCATCCCCTGGATAAGCAACGGAGAGCAAGGCCAAGGAAAATGGAGTCTAAGAGGTTCCAACCCGAGCCGGAAGCTAGCGCTGGGGCGTGTCTAGATCTTCCTGATCCCCAAAGCCTGTGCTTCTGGCTCTACCACGCGTCTTGATCTTCAAAGGCACATCCAAGTCACCCCAGTGGCCTTCATGAAGTGTGTTACACAGTCCAGTAATATTCCCGGGGGCTCGAAATGGAAAACCCTCAACCAACTGTATTGCTCACGGGGGCCAAAGCTCCGTCTTCTAGACCATCGTATTCTGACAGTGTTACCGTTGCCGACACTGGCCAGGACTGATCACGGTTGGCATCAGCTGGCCCGTGCTCATATGGCCACAGAGGCTGGCCTCAGAGCTCTTGGAAGTCCAGGGGGATGTGGTCTTGCACTCCGCCAAGACAGAGCCACTTGGATGGCGAGTGGGCTGGTGAGAATTAGCACCCCGGACGTAGGCGCAGGGGTCAGGCTTCTGGAACTGATACGGCAGTTCGCTGGGAACCCTGACAAGTTGGTGGGAGACGGGTCAGACCCTAATTTGTAAAATGAGGTTTAAGTAGAATTCCTCTCATTGGTGGTTCATCTGGTAGCCCTGAAGCAGTCCACGAAAACTCAGGAACGGCTGTGGTCCTGCCACAGACACGCCATCAGCTCCATCAAGGGCTGCCGGGCCAAAAGCAGGGGGTGACTTTCAGACCTATTTGTATGACTTTCAGACCTATTTGTATAAAAGTTTATGTTTTGAAAGATATTCTTTTAGATATATATATATATTGATTGATTTATTATTATTTTTTTTTTTGCTTAGTTGCCTAGGAAAGTAATTTTTTTTAGGTTTATTTATTTAAGTAATCTCTACACCCACCCAATCTGGGGCTTGAACTTACAACCCCAAGATCAAGAGTCGCATGCTCTACTGACTGAGCCAGCCAGGTGCCCCTAAAAGATATTCTTTTTGCTTCTCTGGGATAAGCCAAACAGGGAATCATCCCATTTTACACATGAGAAAGCTGAAGTTTGGAGAGGCGAGTATTTTACCCAGTGAGACATCTGGAGGTGGGTAACCGTACAGTTTGGTCCTGGCACTAACTTTCTGTGTGACCTCACCAAGCCCGAGCAATCCAATCTGCTAAATAGTTCCAACTTCTTGCGGTGTCATAAGGATGCCAGGGACGAATATAAGCCTTTTAGGACAGCATGGGACACACGGTGGGCAGCCAGTGGATGTCAGCCGTTCTGTGCCACGTGGCTGGCCAAGGGTGAGCTGTGGCAAAAGCCAGGTGGTTCCCACCTTGACTTCAAGCAGCCACCCATTTACTGCACCTGCTTCTTTAAATCCTTTCCATTGTAACACCACAGTATGGCTGTTCTCCTTAGTTGTTTGTTTTTCTTCTCTGAGCTCGAATTTCCATGAGAATTACTCTTCTCAAAGGCTTCAGCTAGCAGCTTACAGGCTGGCACATAGTAGGTCTTTAATGGAAACTTTTCAGGATTATAGGTGGTCCCTTTGAGGGGGCTTTGAGAAAGCTAGAGGCTCTCTCCTTAGAGAAAGCACACAGCCAAACATACACAAAACCCCACCCAGAACTACACATCCAAATGCACATGGGCGTGCGTGTGCACGCACACACACACACACACACCAATTTTCCTTTTCTTTTGGGGGTTACAGCCCCAGAATCTCTGGTTAGGAACCTGGTCAATCATAAAAGAGAGGGATCCAAATGGTTTCTAAGCCACAAGAGTTGTTCTGATGGTCTGGGGCCCGGGGAAACAGGGCTGATCTCTCCCAGTGGAGCAGGAAGGCTGGCCAAGCTGCCAGTGTGACTCTCCCCATCCGGCTGAAGATGCTGGGCCCTCACCATCCTCTGCCGGCGCCCCATGAAAATTTAATAATGTGCTGAAGTCTGGGTCCCACATAAATAGAAATGTGTTTCCAACTCCGAGGCTTCAGTTATCAGGAGGAGGCTTTCAGAAATCATTCAGGGAATTATTTGATAGACTGAGTAGACGGCTTATTGGAAAAAGTGATTCAGAGGCAAGAACGAAAGAAGAAAAGGAAGAGCTGGGAGGGGCTGGGGAAGAAGAGAAAGGGAGGAAAGGGGGGCCCTGGTGGGGGCGGAGCTGGGACAGGCAGCACGGTGACAGCTTGGCACTTGCCGCTCCGCCAGTCACATGCAGTGCCGCGCCAGGCCCTTTCTGAAAAGGCTTTTATTTGGAAGAATTAGACGCCGACTGGAGGAAGCAGGCCCAGGGCCCCACTTCCCCAGAGTGGGATTCACCTCCACTAACCTTTCTGTAAAGAGCCAGAAAAGCCTTCTTCTCCAGCAGAGAGCCCCAGAAAGGGGCTTCACCTCGGGAGTGAAGATAAGAACGTTCACCTGAGCTGTGTGCTCTGAGCCACCCTGGGGCCACGGACCTGCCTTTAGAGTCAGGCTGGCCTGGGGCTTGGTCCTGGTCTCTGTCATCCATCAGCTGTGTGACCACGGGCAAGTCACTCACCCTTTCTGAGTCTCAGTCTCCTTATCTGTAAAATGAGCAGGATCACAGACTCAGCGCGCTCCTCTGGGCGGGTGAGCATTCCCAGACTTCAGTCCTCTCCGTCCTGCTTTCAGAAGTCCTGCTTGATCCCTGTAACTAACCCTGTCCTTCTGTGCACAGTGGTTTTTTTTTTTTTTTTTTTTTTTTTTCACTTAACTCACTTCTGAAAAAAGTTAAGTCCCAACTTTGGCCTTCTAATATCTTGGTGATCATGAGCTGAATGGGTTACATATTTTTTGGAGTCATATTAAAAAGATACATCACTATTAAAATGGAGCGTGTCAGTTACAGTGACACCAGAAACAACAGGGTCTGGCACAAAGCTCCCATTATGGGGTAGTTGGTCACTGCCCTGCCGTGATCACTGTCACTCAGAAGTGCAGGCTGACAGTGGGGCCTGTCCAGGCACATCCGGGCTACTAATACCCTTCCTGCCAAAGCCTGGACCCCAACCTGGGTTCCTACCTGTTTCTTCCCACCTCTCACATACTACTTGATGTCCACGCATATAGAAGATCACCCCACACAAAGATAACTACATTTTTATTGTCTAGCTGTACATAAAGGAAGGAATCTGCCCTCCCTGGCCCAGCACAGCCACACACATTTTCCTCGTCTTCGCAAGTCCTTCCCCCCAGTTTGGTAAAACCTGGAATTCTAAGGAGGGAAAAAGTACTCCATCCAGCACTGCCTGGTTATTTGTCAGTTCTGCCTAGCTGACTAACCCAGAATTTCCTAATTACAACTCCACCGGGAAGCTGTAACAGTTTCATTAAAAAAAGAGAAGAAAAAAAAACACCCTCGAATTCAAACCTTAGCAAAAATTCTCACCTTGTAAAAACAAACAAACAAACAAACAAACAAACCAATCAAACATAGTAGGTACACTGTGCCCGTGGCCTCAATGCAGCTGAAGGCTGTGTGTGCAGAAGAAACAGGGTTGGGTAGGACTCAGAAGTCCCAGGTCCAAGTTCAGAATCTGGACTCCCCATCGGTGTGATGCTGGGCAAGGCCCCGACCTCTCTTGAGCCTCGCTGCCTCATCTGCAATGGGGGTCAAGGTGGGCTGGCTGGTGAGGCTGCGGGAGGGATGCGGGGCACGGTGTGAGTGCCTTGTGAGGTGTGGGGCATCACAGTAGAGGTGTGGCTGTTTTCTGGTGTAAGGGGTGACTTTTGGGCCTGGCCTTGATTGAGCTGGGAGGCAGGGAGAATATATCTGACCCCCACCCTGGGCACAAGGAATCCCATATCCTATGCCCAAAGGGCTGCTTTCTCAGTTGGTCGATGGCTAATCATCACTGGAAGATGATTCTCCATCCAGGGGTTTTAGCACTTTAACCAGGATTCCTAGAGACCTAAAAGCCTTTAAAACCCAAAGGGTTCCATCTCTAACTGGGGCATTTAAGGCGTGGGGGAGACAGTGTTGAGTGGGGCTCCATCACCACTTTTTGGATTATATGCCTCTTGTAGGAAGAGTTCTGGGATGATTACAGCTTCCAGAGAACTAGGAGCCTCTCGTTTTGTTCCTAGCGAAGGAACTTGGGTCCCAGCACCAACTCAAACTCTGACCTGGAGCCTCGGCCAGCTCCCACCACAGGCTCTGTGCGGTTTTCCAGAAGTCCCTGAAAAACCAAGCACTTTGACTAGACACAGAGATTTGCTTTCCAATCCCTCCCTGCCCCGGGTCCTTGCTGCCTGGGCCCGGCAAGCTGTAGTTGCCAGCCAGCCAGCAGGTTCTGGGGACAGGTGACCACCTGGGCAGAGGCACGGCCTTTTGACCTTTGGACCCTAGGCCTCAGCATCTGTGTGTCCCCTGGGTAGGCGCTGGAAGCAGGCACACTGCTGAAGCTACTCTGCAGTGACCGGTGAGCCATTTCTGGATCCCTGTTCATGCAGGCGCCCTTGAACGCAGCTTTGTTGAGGCCACTATAACTGGACTCCACAAGAGAAACTTGCTGCTCCCTTCAAAGCTAAAGGACTTTGTTTAGCTGAGCTCGATTCCCTGGAGCCTGTCGCCCTGGCAACGGGTCTTTGGGGGATTTACATCTCCTGCATCACAACAGGGAGCAGCCACTCAGCAAGCGATGGGGGAACCCACAACACAAAACCCATGCACCTTCCCCCCACCCCAAGAGTGCGGACCCGCAAAACAAAACAGGATCAACAACAACAAAAATCTCCCACAAGTCCATTTGGCCTTGGCTGGCGATCGGCCAAACAGGAATTCAAACTTAATCAAACTTTCATGTCTCCCTTGTAAAGCTCATGAAATCGGTAATTGGTTTTATAATTGAATTTTCTGATCACGTATTAGAGGCATGGGTCCTGCCAAAGGCCAAGGAATGGCCTGTCTCCAAGAAGGACAGCCAAGGTCCCTGACGGAGGCTCTGGAAGGTAGAGGAGGAGAGCTAACGGCTGGTGGGCTAAGAATAGAGCCTGTTATTTATAACCAGAGAAGAAGCTAGTGACAGCTGAGCCTTGCCCTTACAAAGTGGTCTCCCCCAAACAGCCACCCCAGGAGCCCCGGGTTTCTGGCTCAGAAAGGATGTCTTTGGCAATGGTGGCCGTGGTGCACGGAGCGCAAGATGGGGTCGGCCAAAGGCAGGGGGGACCATTTTGGTAAGGAGTAATTCCAAGAGCACTGGAGAGCAGGAGGCCTGACTGGGGCAGGGGCCTGCACAGAGAGACAAAGATGAATCAGGAGCCATTCTGGAACAGGAAGTGAGGGGAAGGGGAAGTCCGAGGTTTTTGGCCTGAGAAACTGGGAGGGAGGCGGTGTTTTCGGTACAAAGAAGGAGAGTAACAATACGTACATATATTGAATCATTATGTTGTACACCTGAAACCAACATCATGTTTTATGTCAAAGAACAAAAGAAGGTAGAAGAAAGCTGCCCTGTGCGGCCAGTTCTGCACCGGCTGGGGTGGCTGGGGTCGGGTGCTGAGAGGTCTTAGCGACAGGGGGGCTGACAGGCACAACGGGGCTTTCATGTGCTCTCGCTAGGTGCTTTACAACCATCGTGTCTTTTCATCTTCACACCAGCCAAGGAGAATGGATTCACTGTTGCCATTTTCCAAGCCAGAAAAGCAAGGCTCGGAGGTGAAGGATCCGCAGGGCTGGGACTAGGACCCGAGACCTTCTGATCCCAGAGTCACAAATGCAAGCCCTAAAGCCATTCCACCTCTTCACCTGCAGATAAAGCTGTTCCACAGCCGGACAGAAATAATTAGTAAAGGGGTTCCCAACACTCCAAAGGGAGGTACGGGCTAGGCTGGGAAGCTTGAGAGTCTACACATCAACATTCACTCATTCGTTTAAAAATGTTCATTGCAAAGGCAAGCCACAGCCTGGAGAAAATATTCACAATACATATATCTGACAAAGAACTTGGATCCAGGATACATTTTTTAAAAAACTCTTACAAGTCAATAATAAGAAGACATCCCATTAAAAGGAAAGAATAAAAGATGTGAACGGATCCTTTACAAAAGAGGGTATATGAATGGCCAAAAAGCACATTAAAAGGTGCTAAATACCATTAGGCATCAGGAAATGCAAATGAAAATCACAGTGAAATACCACTGCGTACAAACTGGAAGAGCTCAGATGAATAGGGCTGACAGTTCCAAGTGTCAATGACAGGGCAGTGCAAGCAGGAACTCTCCCACGTCGTTCACAGAGTTTTAAATAGTACAACCACTTTGGACCGAGTTTGGAAGCTTCGTATACGGTTCACATACCCCTGACATATGACCTAGCAATTCTACTCCCTAGTTATTTACCAAGAGAAGTAAAAACATGTGCACACAAAAACTTGTACATCAATATTTTGGCAGCATTATTCCTATTATCCCCAGAAAGGAAATAACTCAGATGTCCATCGACAGATGAATAGATAAACAAATGGTGGTCTGTTTCTGGGTTAGTCTGAAGCCTGGTCACAACGAAGTACCCAGGTGTTATGGAGAAAGACAGCAGTGAGATTCCTGAGCCAGGCAGAGGATCTGGGAGGGCCAAAAGCTTACAGGCATCTAGATCACATTCTGTCTAGTTTTTTTTTTTTTTTTTTTGGTTTGTTTTTTTAAAGCAAAGGCTTCTGGGGTGCCTGGGTGGCTCAGTCGTTAAGTGTCTGCCTTTGGCTCAGATTATGATCCCGGGGTCCTGGGATCGAGCCCCGCATCGGGCTCCCTGCTCTGCGGGAAGCCTGCTTCTCCCTCTCCCACTCCCCCTGCTTGTGTTCCCTCTCTCACTGGGTCTCTCTCTGTCAAATAACTAAATAAAATCTTAAAAAAAAAAAAAAAAAGCAAAGTCTTCTGCAGTGGTTGATGTGAGGACAGTAGTCCTTAAGTTCTGTAGGCTGGGTCCTGCACAAAGCACTAAGCTGGTCCCCTGCCCCAGGCACATGGGGAGCCTGGGGCTCAGAGAGGGATGTGGCCTGCTCCTAGTTAGGCCCAGAGCCAGGACTGTAACTGGACTCCGCTTGGAGAGCCCAGCTTCGGAGTCAGGCATATCGAGCTCAGAGCCTGGCTCTGCTGCTAGCTGCACAAGTGACTTAGGCCTTCTTTGGTCATCTATAAAATGGCATTAATAATACCTCTCACAGGACTATTGGCACAGTTAAATGATATGATGTGGTTTTTCCTAGTAACTAACAACATTAGTAACTAGTACCTAGTGAGCAGATAATATGCATCATTTGACACCCTATCGCTCTCTCCCCAATATATATATTATGGGGACATGCTACAGAGGAGGGAAAGAGGTACAGACAGGCCATATAGCTGGTGAGCACTGGAACCACAGTTCATCAAGGCAGACTGGCAGCTGAGCCTTTCCATCCCATGTAATGTTCCCAAACTCAATCACTCATGTGCCACTTTTATCCCCATATCAGCAGAGCCCCCAAATTAGCTTCATCTTGAGTGATAATTTATGCAAAATTATGGGTTTTATGTGTTAGTGATTTTTTTCTAATACACATTATCATAAATACATAACCTCAAAAGTAAAAATAAAAGGTTTGTCTATATCACTTAATCTCATAGCCACCAAAGTATGTATGTCATGCCAGAGAAGCACTGATATAAAAGAAGTCCCTCGAACACTGGCTCACAGCATATGGGCCCAGGCCCCGGGGCTGTCATGCACGCCAGCACCAGGCCAGCCCATGTTTACATCGCTGGGATAAAGGAGCCAGGCGAGAAGGGACACTCCACCCCAACTGCCACCAAGTGAGCTCGAAGCTTTGCTCCACCATGTCCCAGACAATCAATGCTCTTTAACCTCTCAGCCGGGTCCCAGCGTGGGGCAGGAGACGGGGCCAAAGGAGCCATAGAAATGGATCTCTCACCACCCTGGAGGTGGTGCTTTGAGGAGCTAGAAGCCATTTGGCTAAAAGTCACAGCTGAGCCCTGGGCCAGAACTGGCTCCCTATGGTCAAGAGCATTTTGACTTTTCTTCCTGAGATCATTGCCAGACATTTCCCAGACCTCCTGGCAGTTAGATGTGACCAAGCGACCAAGTTCTGGCTGATGAAGAGTGGCCTGGCCCCCCAAACCTTCCCTTCAACCTTCAATGTGTCTAGCAGAAGACCCTGAGGGCCTGGCAAAGCCACACATCAGAGAGAAGGAGCTGGCTCCTGACCACATGGACCAGCATCCCCCACCAGCTTTGACCTCAGACCGTGATGTGAATGAGAACCAATCCTTTACTGTGTTTAGCCATTGAGATCGTGGACTGGTTTGTTCTAGCAGGTGAAGTCGGGCGTTTTCTGAAGTGTCAAAGAACTTCTGTAGCTACTGTACTGGGACTTAGTCCTGGGGAGGTACCAACACTTTCTCTAGTATTTCTGAATAACCCTGGGCCCCTCCCACAGTAGACATTAACTGAATAGGATAGGAGACTTGTTGCCCCTGAGCCAGGCACATGCGGTGCAGCACTGGACGGCAAATTCTGGGTCTATTTTATGCACAGGGTAGAGAAAATACTAGTGTCTTTTTACACTGTTCTGGGGATGTGATGGGATAGTGCATGCAAAGCACTGAGGACACAGTGGGCGCCCAGTGTATGGTGGTCTCCCCTCCCCTTGCCCACACTCATGCCGTGGAGCTGTGGGCACAGCTCAGCACACAGCCTCAGAACCCTCCAAACCCAGGGACAACCGTAGTCTGGGTGCAGGTCAGTCTGCTGGCTGGGTGAGAATCTGTTGGCAACACTGGGAGAGAATGTCCTCAAAGCAGGAAAGAGCCAGTTCCTATAATCCCAGAAAAGTGTACGTTTCCAGAGGAGAACAGGCAAGAAAGAGGAGCAGGCCCAGAAAGGAGAGGGAGGCCCAAGTGAGAGGGCAGGGGCAGAAGTGGGTGGGATGTCTGAAGGACACCATCAAGGAAGAGGCAAGACAACCCATAGAATGGAAGAAAATATCTGCGAATCATATATCTGAGAAGGGACTAGTATCGAGAATACATAAAGAACTCTTACAAATCAACAAGAAGATAATCTAACTGAAAAATGGGCCAAGGTTTTAAGAGACAATTTCTCCAAAGAACATATACAAATGGCCAAAAAGATGTAACAAGATACTCAACATCTTTAGTCATCAGGGAAAAGATGTCAGAACTGGCAGATATTTACTTTTGTGCCAAGCCCAGAGCTTGGAGCTTGGAAACACAGGATTCCCACCCTTAGAGGGGGCTCACCACGGAGCTGTGTGTAAAGGCTATATACACGTCAGGTAAGTTTATCACCAAGAGCCAAATCAGGGTAGCGATCAGAAAGGCTAAGTCTTCTTAATAAGAGTCTGTAGACTGAATATATGTGTCCACCCAAAATGACTATGTTGAAGCCCTAACTCTCAGTGTGGCTGTATTGGAGTGAAGAAGTAATTAAGGTTAAATAAGGTCATAAAGGTGGGGCTCTGATCTGATAGGATTAGTGTCCTTATAAAAAGAGACATCAGAGAGCTTTCTCTCCCTCTCTCTTGCCCTCCCTCCCTCTCTGCGAGCAGGTACCTAGGAAAGACCATGTGGGGACATAATGAGAAGGTGGCCATCTGCAGGTTAGGGGACGAGGTTTCACCAGAAACTGAACAGGCCAGAACCTTGACCTCAGACTAAACTTCTGTTTTTTAACCTACCCAGTGTATGCTTCGTTACGGCAGCCCGAGCAGACGAATAAGGAGCTTACACATACTAATGCACTGGGCAACCAGTCAAGCCCTTCACATTGTCCCAAGCACAAGGGAGGCACCACTTTTACCCCCAGTAGATAGCTAAAGAAAAAGAAGGACAGAGCGGATTGGCAGTCCCCCCCACCCCCCAGCCACACTGCTGGCGAGTACCAGGCTATGTGAGGAGGCAGGCTGGCTGCACTGTGCTCGGCGCCGGGACAGAGGTGACAAGTCTGTGAGCCCCCCATGGAGAGATGTCCGGGCCTAGGCTGTGACAACAGGGAGTTCCAAGGCCACTGGAGCCTCTGGCTCCCACACAGCACAGTCTCTGTACTCTCACCCAATACACTGGGGGTTCTTTAAGCCCCTACTCAGGACCTGTGAGTGCTATGGGGAATCCAGGTCAGGAGACTGTGCTTCTCAAAGTTAAATTCTGGGTGGTTCTTTTGGTGGCTCTCTCTACTACACCCATGGGAAGCCATCTCCCTGTGCATCTGAAGATGCCATGGCCCCGAGGGCCTCAGGATCTACACAGTCAGCTGGCTAAGAGACCTAGTGAGAGCATATATTCTGGGGTTTTCAAAGGACCACACAGCTAGCAACTAGAAAAGCTGGGTCTAAAACCCAGAACTCACACCATCCTGAGACTCTTCTCAGGCCAAGGCTTGGGGAGGAGGAATGGGCTGGGTCCCTGACACCCTGACTCCGCCAAGCCCGCAGGGCTCATGGTGCAAGTATCTGCACGGACTCTTGACTCTGTGGTGGTTGCTTCTCGAGGCTGGAGCACCAAGAGGGCTGGGTAGGGGAGAGCCTGCCTGTAGCTGTTTCCTGGGCTCAAGAGAGACATTGGCAAGAGGGACCTTTCAGTCTTGGCAGGGGGGGTGGACCAGAGATATGTACATTCTGACCCCAGCAGACACCCCGCACACCACGGGCAAGTAACTGCAGATGGAGTAGAGGTTAACTGAGCACCTACCTGCTCTGGGCCAGGTGCTGTGCTACGTGCTGCGTACTGACTCCACTTGGAGTCATAGAGGCACTGTCCCTTCCCTATGGCCTAGCAGGGGGTCAAATATTCTACACACACACATTTACAAATGTGACAAGGCCACGAAGTAAGCTCCGAGGGCTCTGAGAGCCTCAGGACAAAAGGCCTGGCTTGGGCTGGGGGGGGTCAGACAAGGATTCCCAGAGGTGACAGCAGAGCCCAAGTCCAGGTAGGTGGGGCACAGGTGGCGGGAATGATTGGGGGGGGGGCAGGCGTGGGAGAGAACGTCTCCTGCAGAGGTTCTGGGGCCATGAAGTTGCAGCGTTTAAGGCATGAGAAGCAGACCCTGTGGCAGGAGCACAGACCCAAGGCTGCTGGGCTCTATTCTGAGGGCCACGGAGGGCTATGAAGCAGAGGTCAGCTATGCATGTATAAAAGCTCCCGTTGGCTGTGGCTCGGAGCACAGACTCTGGGGTGGCAGGGGCAGCTGAGTGCTGGTGAGGAGACTCTTGGGGGCTTGAGCAGGGCGGGCAGGGCACTAAATGGGTCTGAGGGATATTCAGCAGCAGCACTGCCCACAGCTCTGAGCTCCAGGTGTCCTGATGGCACCAAGAGACATCTGCCCACGTGCTCTGGGTTTGGGGGTGTGGGTCCATCAATGACATGTGTGCAAAGTATTTGTGACAATGCCCAGAGGCGTCCCTGGCGTCACACCCCCACCCTGAGCCTGCGCCGTATGCTCTGCCACCTCCTTCTTGTCAAGCAAGCAGCTCCTGAAATTCACCTTCCCTCTCCCCACCACCCGGGGAGACTTCCAGATTGATCAAACCGAAACTGACAGCTTCCCCCGGCCACTCGTCGGCCCCTGCCACCCCGCAACACGGTTGCCCTTCACACAGACGCAGCAGTGGTAACACCTGACAGTGTTTTTCTGCCTGGCTTAGTGGCTTCATCCCCACGGCTCGGTGCCTTATACACGCCAGTCCACACTGGGGCTCCCATGGGGCTGGGACCTCACCCATCCTTACAGCCCCGCCCTGGTCTCCACCCCAAGCTGTAGGCCCTGGGTGCTTGTGGAGAGCCCCCACCAGGGCAGGGCCGCTTCTGTCTGCCGCAAACAGCAACTCCCACCTGGAGAGAAGTCAGTGTTCAACTTCCACACATGTCCTGCTTTTGAAACTCTGCGGTTCTTTCTCTTGGATACAAGGGAAGAGCCTTGTGCTGGCAATCACCTAACCTTAGCAATTAAGCTCTGCCAGGAGAATTTATAGAACTGTTTAGAATTTATAGAACTCACATGGGGGAGGAGGTGGAGGGGAGATCTTAGAGGCCATCTGGTTCTTCTGTAGGGCCCTGCAGGATAAGGGACCTGCCTGAGGTCACACATGCAGCAGGGAGTGGGGCTGGGCCAGGAACTGGGCTTTTCTGCCATGAGCTGAGAAATGCCTCTGGCTTGAGAAGGACCCTCACGTGATTAAGACCCCAGGCCTTCCCTGCTGAGCTGCTGGGGATCCCAGGCAGAGTGGGCTCCCGCCCCTTCGGATGTCAGGGTCACAGTGAGGAAGACTGACCCCACACCAGCTGTTCTCCCTACGGAGCTAGGTGGCTGGTGGGATTAGGACTGGGGCTGCATTTTCCTACCTCACCCACTTTTCCTTGCAGAGGGGAGGCCTGATTCTCCTTTCCCTTTCCAGCTTGAAAACTAGAACTTGGAGCCCAAGGATGTGCTCTGGGCTTGCTTCCTGGCATGCTTCGGATGGTGACACGGGAGCAGTCTTTCCACCCACTCACCCCTGTGGCTGGCAAGGCCCAGGAACCAGTGAAGGGGGCAGAAGAGTTGCTCAGTCAGCACCTCGGCCTCATCTGCCAGCAGGCTGGGTGACCATGGCATGGCGTCAGAGTCAACGGCTAGCTGAGGCTGGTCCTTCCCTGGGTTTTCCAGGATTCATTGGTTATCACTATGTACACGGCTCAGTGCCTGGCCCCAGACCGTGGCTCCCAGTGATCTTCCTGGTGAGGAAGCCCAGATGGAGAACGTGGGCCTGCATCCTCGTTACACTAGTTAAAAGCCCACACTGTGGTCCAGACTGCCTGAGTTTGCCCCTGCTCCACAGCAGTGTGACCTTGGGCTTCACTGTTAGTTCCTCGCTCCGAACTTCAGTTTTCTCATCTGTAGAATGAGGACAGTAACGGAAGCTATGTGTCAACCAGGGTCCCACCAAGAAACAGGATGCCCTCCAAGGGGCAAGACGAGGACCACATGCGTTCACATGGAGACTAGTGCTTAGAACAGTGCGGACACAGGGGGAGTGTTACCAGCTTACAGAGGTGCCCAGGGCTGCCCTTCTCTGCGCTTCTGGGCCCAAGCAGAGGGCAGGTGAGGGGGGAGGCCTTAGAGGGATAACCTTGGACCCACTCTAATTCAGGGATGGCAAGAGCGAGATCCCTGGTCCAGTGTTCGCTGTTTCACTCTCAGTCACAGGGGTCCCTTGTGCCACCCACAGAAGCAGCAGTGGCCCTGCCCTCCCAGTGTTGAGGGAGACCAGATATGAAGGGGGGCATGGGACAGGGACTCTGGGCCAGGGAAGGAAGATCTGGAACAGTTACTGGTAGGTGGGAGTGTGGCTCTTGCGTCCTGTGACCTGTGATGTGACCTCGTGCAAGCCTCTCTTCCCACCGTGCCTCCATCTCCCCTTCTGTAAAAGGAAGGACCTGAGCGAGAACGCAGGTTGCAGGCAATGCTTACATAACTTCATCGGATGACTCAAAAAAGGGAAAAAAAAAAGCAGTGGGAAATTCGGGATGAGACACACAGCAACAAGCTTCCTTTCTGGAGGGCTCGGAGTGTCTTTGACATTGCCATGTGCACTGCTTCACCGAGAGGAGATGCAGTCCAGGTTCCCAAACTTACGCACCAAGACAAGGGTGTTTTGCACGATCACATCACGGGACTGACGCCCGAGGAGTCCTAGGCTAGCAGAGCATCAATGAGTCTTCCAGCACGGAACTGTACGTACACGGCAAGTGCTCACTAGGAAAGCTGTGATTGCCGTCCACGAGGGACACGGAGGCCCAATGAAGGGAAGCACTGGGAAGAGCTGCGTGGTCCAAGATGCTTCCCTGAGGAGGGGCCGGAGGCGCTGGGCAAGGCAGAGAGCCGTGCTGTGGAGGGAGGCTGGCCCCACGGCGGCTGGCGGATGGGGCTCTGAGACCCTGATGCTTGGGGTCAGGGGACAACTGCTGGGCTATGGATGAAAAGTGAATCTGAAGCAAACCAACACGAAGCAAGTTCCAGCGAGGACGTGCGCTGCCCTGCCCACCACGCGGTGCTGAGAAAATGCTGCTTGGCAGGGGCTCTTCCCCGCTCGACACCTCTGGGCCCACGCCACAGAGAAGCTATCCTCCTTGGCCTGGCACTCAAGGTCTTCAGCAATCCAACCCCTCTCCTTTTCTCCCCCTGCTGCTGGCTACAAGGGGTGGCTGGAGCAGCCTCTCAGACCTGAAATGGAAGCAGTGACCGGGAAAGTGACAGAGCCTCTCAGTTGTGGACAGAGGGGCCTGATCCCGGGTCACATCTGGGTGACTGAGGCAAGAGAGAAACACCTTTCTCTAAACCATGCCACTGTTATTTAGGGGCCTTGGTTACAGCAGGTAAGCCTCTATCCTGACTGAAATACACTGTTTTTTGTTTGTTTGTTTGTTTTAAGATTTTATTTTTAAGTAATCTCTACACCCAACCTGGGGCTCAAACTCCCAATCCCCAGATCAAGAGTTACACGCTCCACCAACTGAGCCAGCCAGGTGCCCCTGAAAGACACTGGTATTATTTCCTTTCTACAGATGAGAAAACTGAGGTTTAGGGTACACGAGGAACCTGCCTGACGTCACAGAGCCAAAAAAGGAGGATCCAGTTTTGACCCTGTACCTGTCTGACTCCTAACCTGTGCTCTTTGCCCACCACACCCAGAGCGTCACGTTGAGGAGGGGCAGGTCATTCTCCACGGGAGGATACAAGAGTCAGGGACCCCCCCTCAGGCTTCTTGCTGCAGGGCGGAACCCCTGGACCTGGTCCTGGGGAGGGCAGGATCCGGGAGGCAAGGTACTCCGTGACTCAGGCACCCAGGTGCAGAGCCTGCAAACCGCGGTGAGCCCCAGCAGGCTCCCCGGGCCCGGAGAGCTCCTTCCTTTCCTTGGCCAGTTGTCATCGGGGGGAACCAGCTGGTCTGGGCAAGATGCAGGGAAGTGTGGCAGGAAGGAGAAAGGAAGGAAGACAGAGGGCTGGGAAAGGAGGGGAGGCGCCCACAGAGCTGGAAACGCTGGACCTAATTTGGCAGTGAGCTATTTCTGGACTGCGCCCTGGGGACCTCGGACCAGAGACACCGGAGGGGGGGGCAGTCTGGGTGTGTGAACGCTCTTGGTCTGCGGCTCCTCAAAAAGCCGTCCACCGCTCCTGGGCTGCCTCGGGAGAGAGGAAGGAGGGAACGCGGTCTGCTAGCACTTGTGATGGGTGACGTGAGTTCGCTGTCTGAGCCAGAAGGGCCTGTGGGCGTCAGTGGAAGTACACGCTCATGCTGGGTTTGAAGGAGCACAATGCAGTGCAAGGGCCCCCTGTCCGTGGTTATTTGTTAGCATAGTTATGGAACTATCTCTAGTTTACCAATGAGGAAACTGAGGCCAAGGATAGGGGTTTGAGGGACTGGAGGCCAGAACATCCAGAAGGGACTCAAGTCAGGGGCTGGGGTGGGGAGGCCACAGCTCTCCGGATGCACAGAGCCTGAAGCAGGTTCCCCTGAGGACTTCCTGGATACCCAGAGCGAGGAGGCCAGGGCTGTCCTTGTGCTCAGGGCCTGGGGTCCCATCTGCATCAGTTAAGCTGCAGGGGTGGAGGGGAACTCCCTCCACTCACCCAACAGACACCTGTAGTCTCTGGTAGGCTCCGAGCCAGGCGGTGTGCCTGGAGGAGTTCATGGTCCGGTGGGGCAATATGGCACAGGGTCTCATGTCAGGTGGATGGTGGGCAGACCCAGAGCGAGGCCCAGTCCTTTCTTGGGACAGACTATATCCCTCTTTCTCCCTGGATGCCCACGGTAGCCTCTCCGCTCCTCTCCCTGGTGCCATTCTTGCTGCCACCTAGCCATTCTCCATCTGGCAGCCACAGGGAAAAATCTTCAGTGGCTTCCTTCTGAGCTAGGAACGAAGCCAAAATTCCTCCCATGGCTGAGAATCTCCTCTCGTCTGGCTGGCCCCCTGGCACCTTCTTCAGCCTCATCTCTTACCCTTCTGTCCCCTCGACCTTTGGGCACCAGCCACACTGGCCTTTTTCAAGACCCTTACACTTGGCCAGGACTCCTCACCTCAGGGCCTTTGCACATGCTGTTCCACCTGCCTGCAATGTCCTGCCTCTTCTCTCCCGCTCTTGTTTGCCTCACTCATGCCAGTCCCTGTTGCTCTTTGTCAGACACCTCGTCCTCTAGCACAGGCCAGGCCGGGCCTGCAGCCAGGATGCGCTCAGCTCTCTAGAGTTTCCAAGGGGTGTCCATCTTTTCCCAGACTGAGCTCCGGGACAGCAGCACCCCTGCCTGTTTCTGCTCACCCAGGGCTCAGCACATTGCCAGTGCAGACATGGCCAGAACACACGTTTCTCAAACAAATGGACGAGTGAAGGAAAGAGAGACAGACGTGGGCACGTCGGAGAGGGAGGAGACCTTTACACCTGCAGGGCCTGAGGATGGGCTCGAGTGGGAATGGCGTTCACAGGGCCACAGGCAGCCCTAACACAAAAGTATAAGCAGCTGCCAGGCACTGTGCTAAGCCCCCCACTGACTCGGGGACACCCGATGGGGTAACCCTTCCACTCATGAAGAACCACCTCACGTGCTTCCCAGGCAAGTGTCACCCAGAACCGTCTGCCTCTCCTCCTTCTCTCTGTGGCCCTGCCTCTTCTCTCCTTGTCTCTCCCTCTTCTGGCTTCTCTCAGGCCTTGCCGGGCTCTGGTTCAGGAGTGCTTCTCAGCTCCACTCTTGCAAAGCCAGCAAGACCAGGAGCTGAGGCGCCCGTCTCCCAGCCTGGAGCCAGAACCTGAACTAACAGGTCACCTCGGGGCGGGGGGGGGGGGGGGAGCAGTGAGGCCCCCTCTTTGACCGGCATAGTTCAGAGGCCTTGGCACCTACTCTTCACCCCAATTTTGAAACACCTGTCATGTCCAGGCTTCTGGTCCTGGCTCTTCACCAGACAGGCAGTGAAGTGGGGTAAGAGAGGATGAAAACAATAGTTGTTTATGGAGCACTTACCAGGTGCCAGGCACCTTGCTTAGCTCTGAATCTGCATTATTTCTTCTAACCAGAACAACTTTGTAAGCAGGTAGTGCTATTATCCTCACTTTTCAGATGAGGAATCTGAGGTGCCCTGAGCCAGGTGACCAGCCTGAAGTCCAATGCAGTGAAAGGCAGGGCCCGGATTCAAGGTCATGTCTCTGACTCCAAAGCCCGGCCCTGGCCCCTGGTGAACTCTGGTCACAGGGAGTGGTTAAGGGATGGGCATGTGATCCAACAGGGCCACTGAGAGAGAAGGACTCCCAGGACATGGGGAGCTGTTCAGGGAAGAGCCTGCAAGGTGCACCCTGTCTCTGTATGTCCCAGGACGCTCGCTCACAGGTCATGTGTGGTGTGAAGAGGTAGTGACTTAACTGCTGTAGCCAGTGAGAGGCGAGGTGAGAGAGATTTTGTGGCGCCTAAGGTGAAGACTACACAGTGGGACAGAGTGGAGAAATGAGGAGAAGCCAGGGATGTCATGGGAGCTGCTGAATCAAGCCTCACCTGCAGCTGTACCTCTAGACTTCTTAATCCCTGGGCCAGGTGACTTTTTTTCATAAGCCACTTTGATGGTGTCATCTATACTCATGACCAAAGGAGTGCCCACGTGTCTGGAGACGGGTTTTTGGCAGTGATACCAGACCACTGTAGGTTGCCTTGCAAGTAATACAAAGGAGGAGGAAACAGAGTCAA
The DNA here is from genome assembly GCF_964656455.1 of Halichoerus grypus. Taxonomy (NCBI): domain Eukaryota; kingdom Metazoa; phylum Chordata; class Mammalia; order Carnivora; family Phocidae; genus Halichoerus; species Halichoerus grypus. The sequence continues at coordinate 27,321,342 of NC_135726.1, forward strand.
GCACAGTGTGAATGTGTACGTGGTGGTCCAAGGGGCAGACGGGGTCCGGTTTTTGCAGGGAAGCCACCCCCAGCCCCACGTGTGTGGTACTACCTTTGCACCTCCTGTCCCCCATCCCCCACCTCCAAATGAGCAGGGCCTCTGAGCTGGGGAGAGACCCAGAAACCACATGGCCATCCCCACCTGGCCTATGATCATAGTCTCCCCCACATGGTGCTCCTGCCTCAACAAGCCTAACCCCTTTTTCAGTCCCTGACACCCACCAATGAGCTGGATTTTAGCAAACACGCTCCCCTGCGGTCACCAGGAAGGAACCGCAACTTTGGGGCTTGGAGCAAGTGAAGTAATAGACATAGTCAGGGAGAGACCTCGGTAGTAAACGGTGACGATGCTCATCACAAAACCTTCCCCTGTGATCCACCACAGGACCACACGGCCGGCACTGCCCTGTGAATTAATCTAGAAGTCCTGTAGCTGATTTTTAGGTAGCACGGCTATATTGCATTGTGTTTGCCGTGGGTCCAAGGTATTAATTGTTAAGCATAGACATTTAAACTATACCACACTTTTGTGACCTTGACTTGGGAATTCTTTATTTTTCAATATGCCAGGAACCCCGCAAAAATGGCACTGGCCAGGCAGCGGCCTCTCTTAGCCGTTCTCTGCCATCTTCCAAGGCTGGGAGGTCTCCTTGGTAGCTCGCCTGCTCCCTTAAAACGACTACGCTGAGCCCGAAGGAGGTATCCACGAGGATGGCTCTGCCAAGAGGAGGCTGATGGCTCCGGCTGTGGGGCGGCCAGGCAGACACGGGAAGGGCTGCAACGTACGGGGCCTCCCGGGCACCCACGGGCAGGGCCATTAGTGGGGACCCTCATCAATCCTGACGCTCCGGAATGTTTATTTGCATGGTTGTAACATTCTCCCACTGTCAGAGCAGAGTAATTAGGGGCTTGCAGGGAGGGGGGAGTAAGCTAGGGTGAGGGAGACACAGAGAGAGACAGAGAGTATGTGTGCAAGTGCAAGGCATCATTGCCGGTGGCTTTCATTGACGGCTCACTGCGTTTTGTTCCTGTGGGCTCTCCCATTTACGCTTCCTTTTCCTTTTCTTTTAAAAATCCCATGCCCCTTTCTACTGGCAATGAACATGTGAACGTGCAAAGGCCACAGTGGCCCGGCCTTAACACCCGTCTACTTGACATGCCTTAGAAGTGATGTCGGGGCCCGATGGGGGCCGGGGCTGGCTGTGGCCTCGCCACTCCTGAAGAGCCACAGAAGCTGGGGTGCTGGGGAAGGGTGGGGCCGAGGGCGCCTGACTACTGTGCTCGCCCCAGGGAGCCCTGCCCCAGGATCCTCCGGACAGACGTTCTTCCCCCGGACTTCTGCCACCAGCTTTAGGCTGCCAGAATTCACCTGCTACCAGCAGGTTTCTTGTCTCTGGTGCCCCTGGGGACAACGTTGACTTTCTGAGCCTCCACGGGTGCTACAGATGGATGTTTGTGTCCCTGCCGCCCTGCAAATTCCTGTGTTGAGACCTAATCTCCAGTGTAATGACATTAGGAGGAAGGTCTATGAGAGGTGAGGAGGTCATAAGGGCAGAGCCCCCATGGATGGTATGAGGGCCCTTACACAAGTGAGCCCACAGAGCTCCCCCAACGCTTCTGCCATGTGCAGGCCCAATGAGGAGACATCTGTCCAGGAACCAGGAGGTGGGTCTGACCTGCTGATCTCGGACTTCCCAACCTCCAGAATGGTGAGAAACACATTTTTATTGTTTAAGGCTATGGTATTTTTGTTACATCAGCCTGAGGAGACTAAGACAGTGGGACTAAGACAGAGGCAAAAACCAGACAAGAAACTAGGCACCGCCCCCCCCCCCGCCCGCCGCCGCCATGGCCTGGAAGGACAGTTCACCTTGGAGTCCCCATCCCCCAGATCATCCACTGCCCCCACCCCCCACCCCCAGGCTTTGCACACAGCTTCCCACCACCTCGGCGTGCCGCTTTCACGGGTCCGTCTGCTTCTCACGGCCATCTGCGGGAAGGGTGGTGGGTGGTACCCCGTGCTATCCCAGAACTGCTCTCTGTCCCACCAGAAAGGCAGAAAGGGCCACAGTTTTGCTTTCTATGGCTCCCTTACTGCCAATGCGGAGTAAGAAAGGTGGCTCTGCTTCTTCCACCTGCCTCTGGACTCCTCATGAGGAGGTGTTCCCTGCCATCTTGGAACTGACAGCACCCAGAAAGCCCCCAAGGGGCTGGGCTCCGGTGCTGCGCCCTGGGAGTGCCGACGCTCAGGCCTCCCTGTCCACTAGACAACGCCTGTCCCTATGGTTTAGGACATTGTTGGGTGGGTGTTTTTTTCCTCGCAGCCAAATACACAGTGAAACTTGGAGTGACCGACTCAAGTTAAGAACACAACTACCTGAAATCCAAAAGGTCAAATGCCTCCCTAACTGTGATGGCAGTCTGCCTCCTGCTTCTTGAAGAACAAGCTCAGGGATTGTGTTCAGACTTGGCCTGGTGTCTCTGGGTCAAGGGCCTCAGGGCAGGAAGAATGTGGGCTTTCTCCAAGGTAAACTGTTTTCTAAAAACTCCGTCCCGAAAGCAACTTCTTCAGAAGGCCCTGGGGCAGCATAGAGAGCCCAGCCTCCCAGAAGAATGTCTTTCATCTCTGGGCCTGGACCACAGTCCCCCATGTCCACAGAGAGGATCCCAGGGTCCAGGGTGATCCTCCGTCAACAAGCCAGACCCGTGGTGTGTTCTCAACACTAGACTACTAAGGCAGGGGATGGCTTAGCATTTTATCAACATTCAGGAAAAGGTTTTAGACAAAGCCCTTAGCAAACTCCAACGCTTGCCTGAGAGACCTCATCTTCCCCTCAGCAGCATCTCTTCATTAAATGCCAATCATGCGTGAAGTGGCTTGTTCGAGCCTGCTCTGGCTTCCCCACCGTTTCTCTAGGATGAACAGCTGACACCAGGACAGAACCTAAGCCAAAGCAGTGTTCCCCTCCGTGTTCTCAGCTCCTGACACACCCTGCCCAGAAGGCCCGCCTCCCTCCTTCCCTTCAGTGGCCGTGCCCAAGCAACATTTTAAAACTAGAGTAGTTGTCACCTTGCTTCAAGGCACACGATCCGAATACTCCTTCACCTCTCCTGAGCACCTACCATGTGCCAGGCCCTGCTCTAGGAGCTTGCGCCTCTCGACTCATGTCATCTTCAGACAGCCGCTGAGGTAGGACACTGTTACTGTGTCCATCATCACCACCCGCCTCAGGGCTCGTATCACCGCACCTCCACAGAAATAAAAAGCGCCGTCTCCTGAAGTGCCTGCCCTCCCTGCCTGTGCCCCTTGGGGGCAGGGACTGGGTCTGACCCGCCACTGCCCGCAGAACCGCACGGACGAATCCATGCGGGACCGCAGGAGGCCGCTCCAGCCACCTTTGTTCTCAACCCTGAGGACGTTGAGAAGGCATGAAAACAAGCGTGTTCTGTATCTTTCATTCCCTCCTCCACAGATGTGTCTGTTCGGGGCAGGGGCTGTGTCTGTCCTGTTCACAGGAATGCCGCTAGCACCTAGCCCAGCACTTGGCCCGAGGGGGCACACACCTGCTGGATGAATGGAGTCACTCATGAACTTGTCTATCCACCGACCCCTCGCTCTGCACTGAACACAGTGATGTGGGGAACATGCAGGCCGACAAGGCTGGTGCTGCAACCCTGGGTTGAGGTTTCAGCGGCCGGATCTGGGGCTCCTTACGGCAGGGCTTAGACAATGGGCGTCAGTCCCAGAGCTGGAGCCTGGGGCCTGATCTGGCTCTGGACCGCAGGGAGGGAGCTGACCTGGCTGCATAGAGTCCTGCAGAGCTGGAATGTCAGAGCTGCTTGAGGCCTTAGAAATCACAAAGTCTACCTTCTCATCCTAGGAACATGATCTCTGCCCAAGCTTGGGAGCCCCTACATCTTTTTATCTTGGTATCCAACCCTGCTGTCCTATGCGTGGTCTGCCAGGAAGTGAGTGCTCGGTAAGTATTTGTGAAATGACTGACCACCTGAATGAAAGAAAATGAGGCCCCACGTTGGCTGGGTAATTTGAGGTTGAGGCAGACTGGTCAGATGGAAAGAGAAGTGAACCGTGATTCCAGAAACCTGACATTCTAGTCCTGGGGCTGCCACATCATCCCTTGAGTAAGTCCCTTTCCTGTTTGGGCCAGTTGGGGCCTATTTCGCCCCATCTGCAAAATGGAGCAGTAGAATTAGATGGTCTTGAATGGAGGAGTTTTCAACTCTACCCATCTGGCCAGGCAAAGGGTCAGAGCAGGACCGGGCCTGGGCTGGTGTAGCTGTGGAGAGCCCAGGGGTGCAGCGCGTGGCAGGTGTCCATGCTGCTGCCCGGTGGAAGCCTCTTCCTGGCCTCAGGTTTGGGCACGGGTGCACTGAGGCCTTCATCCGTTGCCTCCCCCAGCCCCCATTAGATCTGACAACCACCACTGAGGTTTCTCCAGGCCCCAGGGAACTCAGGCAGACACAGGCCAGACAGCATCCTTGTTTCTGCCCGTTTCAGAATTCATGCAAACTACAGGGTGAACGTGCCGTGGAGATGCCACAATATTTCCGATTAAAAAAAAAGATAGGGTTCTGAGCTCTACTGTGTGACTTAAATGTCAAGATTTCTTTTACCAGAGGAGATCCAATGACATTCTGGAAACCAAGTGTGAAATGTGATTCTGCCTCCCCAAAGAGCTGCCATTATCTCGGGGGGTGTGTATGGGGGGGACGGGCAGTTCTAATGAAGCTCCTTGGGGGGACAGAGGAGAACCAGGCAGCCACACCAGCCAGAACCAATCTTCAGTCCTGTTTAGGTCAGTGACCCTGTGCAGCCAATTAAGTGCCTTGTGCCTCTGTTTCTAACATGCAAAATGCAGATAAAACTGTACCCACTCCTCACTAAGCCCCTGTGAGGATAATTCATCAAGATCTTATCAATAATTTTAAACAACAACAACAAAAAGAACAAGAGTTAATATGTGCTGAGAACTCCGTGTCAGGTACTATCCTAAGCTCTTTGCATGCATTATCTCATTTAATCTTACAGCAGAAGAATGAAGAAGGTATTGGGATTATGCCCATTTTAAAGACACAAACACTGAGCATTGAGGAGGTTCAATAATTTACCCAGGGCCATAGAGATGGTGGTACAGCTGGGCTATGAACACAGTGTATTTCCTGTGTCAGGCATTGTACTGAAGACCTCTATTCTGTCCTCGAGAGGTTTATTTTAATGAGAGAAATAAGCACCGGTACAGATGGTGAATAAATGAAAACGAGAGTATTTTCAACTGAATAAAGCCTCCTACAAGTTCAAGGCATTACTTCTGCCTACTGCCCCGCTCGTTTACAATGTATGTTACATACCTAAGTACACACAGACATGCACATAAATGTTATGTATGTTTATATGTACGTAATAAAATCTATTAACATGGGGTTGTGTCCCCATCCCCCCATGGGTCCAAGTGAACCTTCTAATCCTGTAATTGTCCGGTTTCCCCCAGCCTTTCTTTCTTCTAAGGTCTGAGTTCGGGCCAGTTCTGCCAGACAAGTTTCTCTGCTTTTGTGATGCAGATGCAGGCCCTGGGCTGAGAACCGAGGAAGCGGGAGGGGGAGAGACTCAGCTCCAAAGGTTAAGACAATTTACATGATAATGAGGGGGGGTGCGAGGAGGGAGAGAGCAGAGGGAAGCAGGGGGAGAGAGGAAGAGAAGGAGGGGGAGGAGAGGGTGGGAGAAAGGAGGTGGGAGGGGGAAGGAGAGATGGAAGGAGAGGAACAGATGGAGAAAGGGAGAGAGGAGAGCAAGAGAGGGAACCCCTCTTACAGGCAGAGAGGAGAGGAAGAAAAGGGAGAGAAAAGGTGGGGGAGAGAGAAGGAGAAAGAGGCCAAGGGAGGGAAAGACTGGCAAGCTGGGGGTAGAGAGGGGATATCTGCAGAATTTGCGGGGACAGCAGCACAAGACAGTAGGGGTGGGGCAGACAAGAGGAAGACGACAGAAAAGGATATATGAGAAAAGCAGTGGGAGTTGTCCTTTGGGTCCCTTTTCATATTTTTAGAGAGACTTAGGATAGAGAATGAGATTCCTTTAAAGATCTGTTGTGCCTGATTTTGCTGTGCCTATTTAAGTGGGACTCTGCTCTGGATCTGAATCACATGGATGACAGCTTCGATAGGAGTCCTATCGAGATCATATACGTATATATTTTGCCTGCATGACCTTGGGCAAGTCACTGAGCCTCCTGGCCTCATTTTTTTTCACTTGTAAGGGATAACCATAGCACCCACTGCACAGGTGGTTGTTAGGATTAAGTAAATAATGTCAATTGTTTAAACCGGGCCCTGAAACATACAGACCGGAAGCCACTATTATCATTACCTTTAATTCCTAAAACCTCAGTTCTCTGATCCATCTGCTTGCTGATCACTCCCACCACGCAGCCCACTAGGTTGCAAGCAGACTCAGCACCCTGGGCCCAGTCCAGCCCCACCTCGTGCTTGCTGCCCCAGGTTTCACTTGCTCTCAGTCAGCCAGTCTCCTGATCCTCGCCCTTCTGCCCCAGCAGCCCATCAATCCCAGGCCCTCATCTCTCTCTCATCACCACACGTCACTTTGCCACCCTTTCTTTCCAACCCCCATGGAGAACCGCGCTCCGCATGCCTGTCATTCACTGTAGCTCTCCAGCCTGCCTCCACACCTGCAGTCCTCCTCCCACTAGTCCCCCCACCCCTGCACGGGCCATCATGAGAGTCTCCTAAAAAACTCACTTTCATCCCACCCCTCCCCAGCTCAAAAATCTATCAATGGCCGCCTGCTGCCACCAGGATCAAACCCAACCTCCTCAGTGCACCCTCCAAGGCCCACCCATCTGGACCTCACTGCATCTTCTAACTTGCCCACACCTTACCATATCCTGACCCTCTGTTCCGGCCACTGGCCTCCTCTGTTCTTCAGATCTGTTTTGGTCGCTACCAACCCACTGCCTTTACTCCTGTTCTTCCTGCTTCAAGTCCTTTTCCTTACCCACATCTGCCCTTGTCAAGCCACACCCCTGCCTCAAGGTCAGTGACCACCTTGTGAGGGCTGAGCTCATTCAGCTTGTGAGCCCTGTCTACCCAAGGAGATCAACTCCTTTTTTTCCAAATTCTAGTTAGTTACAACATATAGCGTAATATTGGTTTCAGGAGTAGAATTTAGTGATTCATCACTGACATGCAGCACCCAGTGCTCATCCGAACAAGTGCCCTCCTTAATACCCATCATCTATCTAACCCATCCCCCACCCACCTCCCTCCATCAACCCTCAGTTTGTTCCCTGTCATTAAGAGTCTTTTATGGCTTGTTTCCCTCTCTGTCTCTTTTTTCCCCCTTCCCATATGTTCATCTGTTTTAACAAGATCAACTCCTTAAAGGCTCTGTGTCACATACCTCTGAATACTTAGCACAAAGCCTACCCATAGTAGGTATTCAATCAACATCTGCTCATTTAGTGATGAATTACAGATACTTTTCCTTTTTTCTCTGACAGCTAAGGAAGTTAGACATGTCATTCCATTCAAGGGACTTTTTTTGAAGGCCTACTATATTCTGAGCCCTGTGCAGGTTGTTTGGGTGAGGAGGGGACCAAAAGATGAATGACACAGGCCTTGTGCAGAAGGACCTGAAATCACAAAAGAGTTCTTATTCCAGGCTTTATGAGTGCCAGAGCCCCCCTGAAATTGTATGCAAAATTTCCCAGATGTGTGCATGTATGCACCATTCTGGAGAGAAGGCTCTCTGCTTTCATTGGCTGCTCAAATGGGTTTTGATCACCCTAGAGCGCAAGGGTCGCTGCTCTAAGGAAAGAGTAACATGACCAATATTCATACCAGTGCATGAGTAAGTGCTCAATGGAGGGAAAGCCTTGAGCTGAGTTTTGCTGTCAAGGGGATGGAAGAGAAAGCCTTCATGGAAGAGAAGGGAGCTAAGCTGGGCTTCACTCAACAGGAGGGATTCCAGGAGGAAGAGAAGGGGAGAAGGGCATTGGTGGCAGAGGGTATGGCCTGAGCCAAGGCCTGGAAGCATAGGAGTGTGTGTGTCTTTGGGGAGAGGGTCTGTGGTCTGGTGTGGCTGGGGCATGGGACGTGGAATCCCCAGACTGATGTAAGGGGACCCCTGCTGCTTGCCCTCATGTAGTGGCTTCTTCAGCCTTGGACTCATGCCCAGAGAGGCTGAAGGGGAAACCAGTCACTCTTCCTTCCACTGGGGGGCCAGGATGGGTGATGAGCCAGCTACCAAGAGAAGTCAGGGACCCCTGTTCTAATGAGGTACAGCAAGGAAGCCTCTAGATGCTTCTTTGTAAGGAGATTGCAAAGCTGGCTGGCCCAAGCAGACTCTGGATGTGGGGTTGTCTTCCTCTAGATGTTTCATGATGGATTGGGGGAGGAGGCAGAGGTGGAGAAGCCAAGAGAGTAAAGGAGGTCTTTCAAGGCCAAAACACAAATCTGGATCTGCTCTGCATGGGGCAGTTTTCACAACATCCAAACAGCAGATCCTCCAGGTGGGCCCCTCCTGGGGTCCTGAGAGAGGAAAGAGAAAGAGATTGGAGACCCAGCCCTGGGGTCAGGGCATCTGGGCACCATCTGGCTGGCTGTAGTTAGACCTGACTGGAAGGCATCCAGTACCCCAGGGCCCCACCCCTCTCCCAGGGTGTAGTTCAGGCTTTCTCTCTTCTAACATGCCAGCCTCACTCCTCTCTCAGGCCCTTGGTACTTATTTGGAAACGTTGTCCCCCATCTGCTCCCATGGCTGGCTCCTTCTTATAGTCAAGTTTCATCACAAATGTCCCTTCCAGGTCCGGCGGAAGCTTTCAGTCTGAAGTAGTTGCCTCTATACCCCCACCCAGGTTAATATAGGGATCCCTGCACTCAGCTTCCCAGACTGCAAATCCATGACAGCGCGCTTCCTGAAAATACCCTCCCCAGCTGTCTGGCTCACTTTGGCCTGAGTCTTGGGTCAACTTTTCTGCTCCTCACAGGTGACATAACAGAGGGAGGAGGTGCCCAAGGGCCTGGAGGCCTTTGTCAGCCAGGAGGATTGTGCCTGAGGAGCCTGTGCTGCCCTGGGATGGGTCGGGCACCTGCCATGGTGCCACCCACCGTAACAGGACTGGGCTCCAACCCTACCATGTCCAGCGGACTCTGCCGGGCATCTCCACTCTGTTCCTGGTCTCCCTCTGTATTGGTACCCTCCCTGGCCTCCTACTTGATGACTGTCTTGAGGGGGGGAACCTCATGGAAGAGAAACAGCCACAGAGGCCCCAGGGGCCCCCAGCACAGTCCTTGATATATCGTATTCCTTGCCATTCCCAAGCAATCACCTCTCTGTTCAGGATAATCAAATGGGGGGGGGGAGAGGGGCGGGGGCGGGGTAAGAAATCCCACAAGAAGAAGTAGTGCTTTCAGAACTGAAGGAGAAAGCATTCCAAAGTCATAATGTTTTTTCTGGGTTTTAATCAGGGCAGGAAGTTTTCAGGAAGGAAATGGTTGGGAGGCAGCCATGGCAGTGAACACATAAACGCCTGGCGGCTCTCATAGGCCATGTGTCTATGTACGTGTGTGTAAGTGTGGAGGGTACGTGCTGTGGACACATATGCCTTGTGTACGGTAGTTGTCATTTGGGGAACAGAGATCCAGGCACCTTGCTCTCTCTCTGGCCAAGAGGCCCGTGGCCTGTCCTTGTCTAAAGATTGCCCCAGGCCCGTTTCCTGCTCTGGGCTTTCATGCCCGAGTTAATTAAAATGAGTTAACATATGTAAAATGCTTAGCACAGTGCCTGGCAGGGAGGAGGAGCTCAGTAAATGACAGCCCTCCCTATTACCACCATTATTATTATTAAAATGAATGGAGCCCTGTAACCACCTTGGCTGATTCTGATGATGTGAGTAGGTATGTGCTGAATGCCTGGTTTCTTGGGGCGCCATCCCCACTGCGTTCATTCCTGGATCCCCAACAGCCAGCACAGTGCCTGGCCCGCTAGAAGCTGTCAGTTTCTACTTAATGGAAATAAGACAAGCACTTGCAGTGCCCCTCTTCCCACGGGCCCTGGCTCTGTGACTGAAACCAAAGCCGGTCCCGCGGGTGGGAAGAGCTTCCTTTGCAGAACCAGCTGCTGGACTCGGCCTCCCAGAGGAGCAGTGGATGATGGGGCCCTGGCTTCCCTGGCCCAGGCTGGCCTCGGACACACCCTCCTTCAACAAATCCCCCAGGGCAGAAGCAGCCCATGCCAGAGCTGGGATGACTCTGCCCCATAGACTTAGAATGTTGGGCATAAAATATTGAATTTTACATTTAAAGCTATCGGTCACAGGTTCCTCATCAGACCCAGAGGCAAGGATGTTTTTCTCTGTGAGGGAGATGATTTTTTTTAGCAAAGACAGGCTATGTATACAACGCACAACTGAATCACACAGTAATCAGAGATGACTTCTCTCTATCCAAAGGCTCCAATGAGGGGGCCCAGGAGCTCAAAGACCTCCCCGTCTGCTCCCCTTCTCTGTCGTCCAGGACAGAGGTAAAGGGTTGCTGGGATTCACAGTCCCACCAGGGGACAAAGAGCCACTTCTGGATAGAATTCTCTAAGTCTGTTTTTCCTTCTTTCCCTCTCTCTTTTATTTAGCTTTGCCAAGCGTAGCTGTATACGCTTCCGTCTTACAGTTAATGCAAATGTTTGCAAATAAGAGGCTTTTATACACTTACTCCATTCACCACTTATCAGACACCTGGGAACCCAACTGAAAAACAGTCCCTCGTATGTAAGTGTTGAATCACTAAATTGTATACCTGAAACGAATATTAATGGTGTATGTTAACTCACTGGAATTTAAAGAAAACCTTAAAAAAAAAAAAAAAAAAGTAAAACAGTCTCTGTTCTAGGATATCAACTTCCTGCAGGAAGGAGAGCCCCTTAGGTCTTCAGACCCACCTGGGAGAGGCAGACAACACATTCCTTGGTGTAAAGGAGGAAAGAGTCACAATCAAACGGCTACACCCCGCTCCCAAGAAGGCAAGGAACCCTCTCCTAAGGAGGGGAGATGGTGCTCAGGTAGTGCTCGTTTGGTTTGAGAAATACTTCTGTTCAAGTTAATTGCCCAAGGGCAAGTCCTTGTACAATGCCGTGGGAGTCCCAATTTAGGATATCACCAACCCTTTGTCATACACAAAATAAACCCTGACATTTGGTGGCTGTTGTCTTTGTTGGCGACTTTGCTTTGGAGGTGTGCCCATCACCTACGCCCGTTTGACTGAATTTGCCAGGCTGACTGGTGCGCTGGCTCAGGTTGGCGACTAGCCTTACAATCTATCACAGACAGCGGTCTCTCCTGTTCCCTGTAAGGCAGCCGACATTTTAAAGAGGACAGGCCCTCTCCTTACGGTGCCCATGGGCTCAGCAGCCTACCTTTCTCTCCTTGTCACCATATTCGATGCCCAAAGTGTCCATGGCCCGGACGATAGCTGCCAGGGACTGGATGGTGTTGCTGTAGACAACAGGCTTGTACTGTTTCACGTCTTCTCCAGAGAAGCCATCTTCGTGGATGATCCTAGAGAAAAAGCACACACACCACATCTGATGAGTGCACTGTCCTCACGTGGCACCAAGAGCACCAGGCCTGTGAAGCCTCTGGGGCCGACCTCCTGGCTTAGCTGGCTGAGGGCTGGGTCCGACCTGGATGCTGAATTCCTCAGCGGAAGAGTCTACCAAATTACTGAAAATTTAGCAGAAAAACAGAATAGTGGCAAAAAGAAACGTAGTCTTTTTACATTCCTTATATATAGTGAGAGAAATATCAGTCGGCAAGGTGCTGATTATACTTTAACAGTAAGCACTCAATAAATGTTAGCTGTTAGTATTTTTAAGCAAAGCTCAGGGTCTTAACCTAAATTTCCACTTAGAATTATATTGATGAAGACGCCTGCGGGGCACCTGGGTGGCTCAGTCAGTTAAGCATTTGCCTTTGGCTCAGGTCATGACCTGGGGTCCGCGGGGAGCCTGCTTCTCCCTCTTCTTCTCTTTCTCTCGCTCTCTCTCTCAAATAAACAAATAAATAAGATCTTAAAAAAAAAAAAAAAAAAGACCCCCACAAGAAGTCTGCAAATGAATAATAATTTTTCTTTCGCAAAAAACTCACACTGCTTGAAGGTAAGAGGCCTCATTTAAAATGAACCGTAGACTCCACAGAAGGAGTGTGCCTACTCTTGCATCCTCGGCTGGGATTTCACTACCATGTCACCCTTATTCTGGTGGTTCTGAACAGTGACACAGAGGACACAAAGGTGACATCACAGTTCCCCGAGGCCATGTGACACTCTCTGCTCTCCTGTTCTCAGGTTCCTCTGAGGTCAGGGGTAAAGCTCCATGTGCCCTAAAGTCCCTTCTCCCTGCAGACAGTCGTCACTCAATACACGCTCACTGCTGACCAGGTTCCAGAGAGGACAGAAGGCTGGGAAGAGGTGATAAAATGAAAACTTGGCAAGAATTCTCTTCCGGTTGAAGTAATTAGGGAGCGAATGGGTTCGAAGACTAACGTCCAACGAGAGCCACCACCTCCCCCAGGAAAACCGTGCACACTCCTCACGGGTCACATTTTTTCATTTCAGGATTGAATACTACTTACAGTATGTACATACATCCATCTAAGAGCTGAGGCTTCTCTTCCAACCCACCACAGCACCTTTCCATCCCTTCATTACCTTCAGCACAGAAGGAAATGGCTCACAATTCTTTTTTTAAAACAGTTTACTGAGATATAATTCACATACCATACAATCCACCCACTTAAAGTGTGCAAGTCAATGTTTTTCAGTTCATTCACGAGCTTGGGCAGTGATCACTATAGTCTAATTTTAGAACATTTTGTCCTCCCCTAAGAGAAACCCTCTACCTATTAGTAGTCACTCCCCACCCCCACTCCCCACACTCAGTAAGCAACCACTAATCTGTATTCTATTTCTATAGATTTGCCTATTCTGGACATATCATATAAATGGAATCATACAATATGTGGTCTTTCATAACTAGCTTCTTTCACTTAGCATCATGTTTTCAAGAGTCATCGTGTTATAGCATTTTTCAGTACTCCATTTCTTTTTATTGCCCAATTATATTCCATTGTACGGATATACCACATTTTATTTATCCAACCCCCAGTTGATGGACACTAACAATTCTTGTTTTAAAATTTGACTTGATACTGGGTGGTGAGTCTTTATCCTGGGTTTCTCTAAGAAGCGATCAGAATGACCCTTCTGACTTTTCATGGACTTCTTTAACCCTAAATCCATTTCTGCACAAGTTTCTGGAGGGAGGATACACCCAGTCTGGATCATTGGTGCACTACTCCAGAGGGATCTTAAAGGAAATTGCTAGCTTCCACTAGAAAATTGGAGAAAATATATGAAACAAGCAGTTTCAGACACAGTACAAGACTGTGATCCTGGAGACAAGGGAAACAAATATGGTGAGTCCTGTGATTGGCACGGCTTTCCACCTGGAGGCATTTACCAGCCCTCAATGCAGGGAGGGAGAGCCCAAGCGAGCACAGCAGTCTTACTGAATTGATGAGGTAAAGATCAAAGTTCAGTAAGGCTGAGGTAGCTGGGATTCCAGAGGCAAAGCACCAGAGAGAGAAAACTAGAGAGAGAGAGAGAGGAAGCTCCCCACGCATGAACAGGCATCTCCTTGAGTCTTGGGCTGAATAGGGTGGGACTGCATGAGCTCAGCAAGGAGCAAGCATCATGGAGCTTATAAGCTGAACACTTCCAGCTCGCCCAAGGCTGGGAGATGTGCAAGTTTGACCAGGCAGAGTGAAGAGCCCTTGTGGAGCACTGAGGACACTCAGCAGAGACTCACGGGTCACATTTTTTCAGGCTCATGCCATAGTAGTAGGGCTAAACTGGCCCTAGAGTAAAAGCTACTTTAGACCTGCCCTGACAAAGCTTAAAAATTAGACTCAAAAACATCAAGCTGACCCACAAGTAACTTAATTGCCTGATAGAATAAAGTCCAACATTCTTTAAATGAGGACAACAAAATCAGACACTTAACAATATAATATTTTTAATACTTAGCATCCAATACAAAATTCCTAGCTATGCAAAGGAGGAAAGTGTGACCCATAACCAGGAGAAAAATCAGTCAACAGAAGCAGACTCAGAAGTGACAGAGATGATGGGATTAACAGTAAGGCTTTAAAAACACCTATTTAAAATATTTTCAATGAATTAAAGAAAAACATGGACATAATGAGTAGAGAAATGGAAGACATAAAAAAGAACAGAATGGAACACCTAGAGAATGAAAATACAATATCTGAGATAAAAATTTCACCGTATGGGATTAACTCATAGAAGATTAGTGACCTTGAACAATAAGCAATGGAAACTATCCAAACCGAAGCAATGAAAGGAAAAAAGGCTGAACAAAAGGTATTGTGATATTTATAACATATATAAAACTAAAACTTATGCAACAAAAGCACAAAGGATGGGAGGGATAAAATGGAAATATACTGTTGAAAAATTCATATACATGAAGCACTTAACAGTAAAGCATGGTAAGTTAAGACATACACTGTAAATTTTAGACAACTTAAAAGCTATATAAAAAAGCCCGCTGTTACCCAGGCTCCATGACCAGACTCCCCTCCAAGGATGGGACCCGCTGGGTGACCTGAGGGGGGCAGCTGGGATCTGCGAGTCCCCATGATACACTCTCCCAAGAAGCCAGTGCAGTGTTTCTCATTCTTCATTCTGGACCAGCAGGCCTTACCACTCTCCTGGGAATACTCTCTAGACCTTGGCTGCCTTCAGGATTTGACCCCACTAGGGACGGAACTATAATTTTTCATACCCATTAGTATCAGTCATTACAGCACCTAATAAGGCAGGGAGGGTAGGTTTTTATTACACCTATTTGACAGAAGAGGAAGTGAGCCCAATAGAGATTAAGTAATTGGCCTAATGTCTTCTCAGCCCAGGAGTAGAGCATGGGTCCCCTAGTACACTTCACTCTTGTACCCCACCTCAGTCCTCAGGCTGGACTGGGTAGAAAACCGCTTGGAAGGTCTCAGCCTGGTGCCCAGAGTAGCCTAAGATAAAGAAGCTTCAGGGAAGGTTTGCAGAAATGATGCAATATGGGGAAAACTTGCTTCAGTCATGATTATTAGTTCCATTACTTGTTCAAATGGGCTTATAGTAGCTTAAAATTGGGCTTCCTGTTTCAGAGTAGAATTTTATACTGGCCTCTACCAACTAGTAAGTATATTGGCCTTACTATCAAGTAAGAAAAGTTGGACCATATAAAGCAACACCGAAAACAAAACAAAACAAAACATACTCTTAGTAATCTCACTGCTCAGGAAAAAAACACTGACGTTTTTGGTGTCAGTCCTTCTAGTATTGCTTTCATGCCTCCTTCCTCATCTTCTCCGCCCAACCCCCCCCCCCCCCGGCAGTGATTTGAGTCATATATCCTTTAAAGTATCACTTAAGGCCCCTTTATTTTCTTTTTCCCCATGTCATCCGGAGAGACAGTAGAGCAGTGGGAGGCTGACTCCTTGGGCTCAGGAGCCAGACAGATGTGGACAACTCCAGCTTTATCACTGATGAGCTGGGTGTCACTGGTAAAGGATTTAAGCCCTCAGGTCTTGGGTTTCTCCTCTGCGAGGAGCTGTTGTAATAAATGCAAAGTGCCCATCCTATCGTAAGTATATAATAAATGGTAGCTCTGAGTAGTAATATCCACATTCTAAAGCCAAAACCCCCCAAACATAATTTCCTTCATTGGTATCAAGGAACAACATAAATAACAGCAGTGGATGTTGGAGGGTTTACTCTGCCTTCAGTGCTTTACATATACTCTCTCATTTAATCTTCAAAACAATCCTAAGAGATAAAAACTATTATCACCTCTTTACAGATGAGAGAACCGAAGCTCAGAGAGATTAAGCCACTTACCTGAGGTCACACAGCTGGTGTCAGAGAGGCATTCGAGACCCTATTCATGACCACCAGACAGATGCTGAGAGGCAGGGCTGCTTCTGCCCTAGATCCCTATATCCAGGCTCCCACAGGATCCAGAGATCTCACACACAAAGTGAGCATCAGAACATGTCCTATGATATCAGCCCAAGGAGGGTGGGGCAAGGAAAAGAGGTGTCTAGTCAGGGTTATTTTTATTTATTTATTTATTTTAAGGAGGTTCCGTTCCCGACGTGGGGCTTGAACTCACGACCCTGAGATTGAGAGTCACATGCTCTACTTACTAAGCCAGCCAGTCGCCCCTGGCCAGGGGTTGGAGAGATAGCCCAGGGGAATCTGGACTCTTGTGACAGGTCTGAGGCCTGGAGGACATGACACCAGAATTTGGAAAGCAGGAGTGAGGCTGCATGTGACACTTTTGCGACAGTTGGTGGCATCTCTGTCATCATACTGCAATAGCCCTATAAACTGATCTTCATCCGAGTGTCAAATCGAGTCCCAGAGTCATCATTGGAGCCCCTGGATCCAGTCATACCTGAAGCTAATCCTATCTCTACGCCCAGTAATTCCCTCTTACTTTTGCCTAAGCTAATTTGACTTGGGTTTCTGTCACTTACAACTAATAGAGTCGTGACTAAAACGTGCTTTGCACCTTGAGAACCACAATAATCCGAGATCAGCTCCTGCTAGACTTATTAATTTTCTGTCTTTACCACCAGCCTGCCAGCCCCTGGAGGTCAGGTACCACATCCCACCCATCTCACTTCCTCTTCTCCATGTTACTTGGCACAACGCTGAGCTCTGGACAGTATTCAGAGAAAGTGGGACATAACTACGTGAGCCAGGAGTAGACAGATGCACAAGCCCCACCCCTCTCCAAAGAGCTCGCTCACGGAGGCGGGGGTGTGTGTGTGTGTGTGAGTGTGAGTGTTGGGGTGGGGTGGGAATCCACTAGGTTTCTCACGCCTGCAGAGCCAGGGTAGCAAAGGGAAGCCAAGCGAGATGCTGCAATGGCACCCACCCCAAACTCAGGGACTCTGAGGGGTGGACCAAGCTACCAAAGCGGAAGAAACATGGCGAGCAAGCAAGGGCTGACTCTGCAGCCCTGAGTGTTTGACTTTGGACAGGAGCCACCAGCTGGACTCGGGAAACCTGGCAACGCAACTGCGGGAGGAGATCTCAAGTGGAAACGGGGAGAGGGAGGGAGGTGTCACCCAAGCCCCTCCCCCGCCAAAGCAGGTCTGAGATTTCTGGGGAGGGGCAAACAAGGGGGGACCCGCAGGCTCCCCTGCCTCGGCTCCTTGTCTTTGGGGCCTTGGGGACCTTGCAGGAGGCCTGGACCTGGGCTCTCTTTGCTCTCTGCTTCCCCCTCTCAGTGCAGGACAGCACTGCACTGCAGTGAGACCCCATGGGCACACGGCCTTATATGGTCACAGAACCACAAGCTCAGGAGCGGGAAAGGACCGCGGAGGATAGTCCGGCCCAGCAGCCATTCTCTTTCTTTGAATCACAGATGCTTCTGAGATTGTGACGAACACACCAACACACAGTTTTACTCCCAGTTTCCGGAGGCTCAGGAACTTCAGGGCCCAAAGTTGCTAGAAGACACGATTTTTCACGTCATCCCCAGGCTGGACTAAATGCCCCTCCTCTGCTTCCCTTTCTCCTGCACTGGGGCTGTCTCTCTGTCCCCCACCATAGTCCTGTTAGGGATCTAGATTAAGGGGGTGCTTTGGGAGCCAGACTCGAGCTGTGGGACTGAGTAATTTCTTTAACTGCTTAGCGCTTCAGCTCCCTCAGCTTTCCACGGAGATGGGCCTGGTAACACTAACTCTCCTCTCCAGTTGTGCTATATACAGATGAGTGCCAGGCATGGTAAGCGCTCAATCAGTCCTGCTGTTATTATTATTGTTGTTGTTGTATTTGGTGAGGGGAAGGTCCCGTGCGTCCGTCCTCTTGAGGCGAGGATGTAACCTGGGGCCGCAGGGCAGGACGGCCAGGAGGCCGTGGGAGGACCACTGCCTGCCAGGAGGAAGCCAGAGCTGAAGCCACAGAAAGGAAGATAGGGCAGGGAGAGGGGGTGTTCTCGGAACTGGAGCAGAGAATCTGCTCATTTACCTAACGAACATCACAGGAGCTGTGTTGAAAAGCTGAATTTCCTGATTCGGGGGCTGCTTAGTGACGTTATAAAATGTGTTTCTGATCACAGCCGGGATTCATATGCTGACCGTTTCTAGGTTAGGGTCAGCGCTGAGCGCCTCACTTGTGTGACCACTGACAACGGTTCCCCATCGTCCGGGAGATGCGGTCAGCCATGGGGATATGGCCCTGGAGCCACACCCTTGCCTCGCAGTGGTGGGTTAGGACCTCCCTGGACGCACAGAACACGTTTTCAATCCAACAGAGACCAGTAAGATGCCCGTGAGTTAATGACTCACACACCAGCACGGGGCCTGGACAGGACTGTAACATGGAAACACCAGTGAGAGTACAATGTGTGTCCTGCGCAGCCACTTTTATAAAACTACATTTGTGTGTGATGGTGTTGGTAGGAGGAAGGGGTGTGGAGGGAGTAGGAGGGAGGGGGGAGGATGCTTAACAAATTATCATCAATAATCATTTCTGGGCAGTGGCATTCAGTGACTTTTTTCCTCTTTTCTTCACATGTTTGTTTCATTAAAAAAGTATGCATTGGTTATTTGAAAGAACAACACACATTTCTCAGTGGGAGACAGGCACTCTATATCTAACAGGCGGGACCATTTTGGCTAGGAGAGAGGACTAGAGTAAAAAGGGGGAGAGTCGTTAATCAAGAGCAATTTCCTGACATGTTTCACTTGGGTTCAGCCTGATGTAAGATCTTACCAGACTTTGAAGCCCATGAGGCCTGGTCCCTTCCTCCCTAGGGTCCTCCTTCTGGACGATAAGGTGAGTGTTGAGAACACGAAAGCTAACGATATAAAGTGGTATCTGCCAAGGGCCAACTGAAGGGTTTGTGTGTCAGACGCTTTGGCTGCCACCCAACAGCCATTCCCTTCTCCCCACGGTGAGGTCCTCTCCCGGCCTCCCTTGCAGCTAAGAGTGACTGTGTGATCCAGTTCAAGCAAGACTGAAGGGGAATTGGCTAGAAGTGCCTCTGAGAAATGGTTTTCCTTCTTGGTCCAAAGAGAGAGGTTTTTGAGAATAGCTTTCCTGACTCCCTACTCCACTGCTCCCCTGCCCATGGCTGTCCCTCCACCAGCCATTCCCTGGCTTCTTGCCTCTATATGTGATTGTGTGAGAAAGTGAATACCGGCGCCATGGCAGCCATCTTGTGACCGTGAGGTTAAATGCCACCACCCTGAGGATGGCATATCAAAGGGGTACAGGGGTTTCCCAGTGACACTGCTGAACTGCCAAATCAACCCTGGGGCCATCTGATAACAGAGGACATGTTCCTACCATGATGCCCTCTGCCTGGGACAGGGAAATGGTCCTCCTTGGAGCCAACATAGAAATAGTCCTTATCCAGGTGGGAACCAATCACTTAGAAAGAAAAGACTTGCCTACAGGCACATGGTTAGCTTGTGGCAGAGCAGGGACAGAATTCCCAGAGGCTTCTCTATTGTGCCACAGGCCTCTGAATTCCCTTAATGCTCCCCTGAGGTGGAGGACTGGTGGGTGACATCAGGTGAGAAAAACATCTACCAATTGCAAAGTAGAAAGATTTTTTTCCCCCTTCTGTCTTAAAATCTCTAGTTCCCAAAAATAATTTGGAGGGTTCTTTGAGGGTATTCTGTAAACATCTCTGTTCATTCATTCACTCATGCCCTAATGCACTTTTCACACATTGTTTGGGTAGCTACTATGTACCAGGCACTGTGTCAGGTGCTGGGGACCTAAGAGTGAGCTGGCAGACACAATGGAGCCTGAATTCTATGGCAGAAGGTAGATACTGAATAAGCAGTTTCACAAATGATTAATTAAATTATAATTGGAGTAAATGACACCAAGAAGAAAAATACTAGTGGCGAGAGATACAAGAGGAGGACCTACAGTGTGGGCTTGGGAGCAGCATGGATGGTGGTGCACGAGCCGGCTGCACAAACAGGGAGAGAGACAGGACTCCAGAGAGGGGACCAGAACATGCCAAGGTGGCACTCTCTAAGTGGGCTCTTCGTATCTTCCAGAGCCCCCCTCCCCGGCAGGCACATGGGGTGCTGGGGAAATGTGTGCTGAAGGAACAGAAGGCACTTCCTGGGCCGGCAGGTGGGACTGGAAGCCAGAGATCCCAGTCAGGATTGCTGCTCTGGATCTGGCGTGGGCGTGGGTCTGATGTTTCCTCCCGATGGAGGGTTCCACCCAACCTCCTGGAAAACGTGTCAACAGGAAGCTAAACCCAGTGTGGGAGACGTCACAAACACCGGCCAGCCTGAGAATGCTGGCAGGAACAGCAGACCAGCTTGAGGGGAGGCACCCAAGGATCACAGGCGGAGAGAGGGCCCTGTTGAAGGCCCTACCTCTCCTCTTCCCTATGGAAGCTCCCACCTACTGTACTCATATTTACTTACACTTGACAGAGGGTCGAAGTGTCCTGCCCAGTGGGGTGTGACCTGCAGGAGAGACCCTGGCCCCTGACTCTGTGGATGCCGCCAAGAGTGAGGACAAAGCAGAGCAGTCAACAGTGGTCCAGAAGGTACTGTGTGGGCAGGGCCAGGGGTGGATGGGAGGTGGGTGTTTCCGGCCTGCAGCAGCCCCAGTTCCCTAGAGGACTCCCTCCCTCCCTCCTTCCCTCCCTCCCTCCCTCCCACCCTTCCTTCCTTCCTTCCTTCCTTCCTTCCTTCCTTCCTTCCTTCCTTCCTTCCTCCCTCCCTCCCTCCCTCCCTCCCTCCTTCCCTCCCTTCATTCCACAAATATATAATGAGCACCTATTAGGAGCTGGACACACCCTGACTCTCCTATTTGCTAACAGTGTAGACTGTGGGCAGGTTGTCAACCTCACCACTCTGTCAAATGGGGATAATGACTCTGTCCCTCCCAGGGCTGTCAGCAGTATTAAAGAATGTGTGGGGAGGACCTGGCACACAGTCAGGCCCATTAATGGCCAATTGCTGGTATTATTTAAAAGTCACAGACTGGGGGCGCCTGGGTGGCTCAGTTGGTTAAGCATCTGCTTTCGGCTCAGGTCATGATCCCAGGGTCTTGGGATCGAGCCCTGCAACGTGCTCCCTGCTCAGCGGGGAGCCTGCTTCTCCCTTTCCCTCTGCCTGATACTCCCCCTGCTTGTGCACTGCCCCGCCCCCCCCACAAATAAATAAATAAAATCCTAAAAAGAAAAGTATAAAAGTCACAGACCGATCAGTGCCAAAGCAGGGCTAAACTTCTAGTCTTGTCTCCTGGGTCTGGGTCCCCCTCCTACCCAGGGCAGCAGTGTCTTGATCTAAATGAATGAGGTGTTGGTGGGGCCAGAGGATATCCATGTTCTGAATGACTGGCTCAGAGACCACTGGCTGGGCAGAGGTAAGATGTGTGTGTTTACAAGGTAACTACGCTGAGACCCTGATTTCTGATTTCCCAGAGTTCCAAGAGAGCAGAGGCAGTGGGACCCGGAGGCCCTGATGGGAGGTCAGAAGTTTCACTCTGGTCTAAGCTTCCTTGACTGGCATGGCCAGAGCTCTCCTGACGGGGATGGCTCCCTCTTCCTCTCATCCACAGAACTGACTACTACATGTCAGGTGCTATTCATACAGGCAGTGGTGAACAGGACAGACATAGCCCTTGACTTCAAATGACTCACCGTGTAGCTGGGGAAGATAGAAAACAAAGAACTAAATGAATAAATATTATAGAGCGATGAACACAAGAAGGGTAGAGTGATGGGGGTTGGGGTGCAGAGTTAGGAGCCAGGGAAGGAGGTGGTGTGTGAAACTGAGGCCTGAATGATGAGGACTGAACACTGCATATATGTGAGGAAGAACATTTCGAATAGAGAGAACAGCAAGTGCAAAGGCCCTGGGGTACCCTGTGTATTAGAAGAATGGTGAAGAGCCAGTGGGGCTGGAATGGAGTAAGTACCAGGGAGAGTGAGGGGATGAGGTCAGAGAGGGCAGCGGGGAGCTGATCACATAGGGTTATTGTACAACTTATATTTTTTCATAATAGGCATTAAAACAAACAGCCACCTATTAAAATTTTAAAAAAATGTGTCCCCCATAAACCACTGTGACTTCTGCCATTCGTTCTGCTCTAAGCGTGGATCACTTTTAAATGGCAGCTCTTTCCTCCTTCCCTTCCCCAGCTCTGACGGAAAGGCCTGTTGCTGGAACACTTAGGGGGGATTCCAACTTATACAGCTAAGCGAAAAAGAAGGAAAAAAAAAAATCAGCCATCCCACCACCTGGAGGGAAGCACCAACCACATGTTGGTGTATATTTCAGTCCTATTATCTGAGAGCCTGTGTGCATACGGTCTTTCCTGAAACGGAATCACACGGTGTGCCTGTCATCCAGGAGTTGTCACTGACTGCTCAGTGTCCCCTTGTCTGAGCGGGGCCTGAGTCATTCAGCCATGCCCCGATCAGTGGACACTCGGGTTGCTCGTGGATGGGAGCTCGTCCCAGTTTCAAAGTCAGCTGTTGGGGAGGCTGCCTGACCATGAGCACATTTCTCCTAATAAAGGCAGAAAGCTACAAAACCTGGATGGGACGAGCCAGAGGCTGGGGGACCCCTGGCTTTACAGGCTGGGCTCGAGTGAGGCGTGTGAGCACAAATTGGACCTTTCAGCTATTTGAAAAGAAGAGAAGAAAGATCCAACTTAAAATCCGGCTATTTCACAATGGGATGAAGCTGTATGGTTTGAGAAAAATTATTTAAAAAAACAGATAAGATCCCTTAGTAATTAAGACTATATTTAAAACTTGATATTCTAAGAATAACATAGAATAGAAGGGTATTTAAAATAATAGTATTAAACAAATCAGTCCCCCAGGGGAATGACTGGTACGAAACAAGGGATATGTCCTGTTGACAGTGACTTGCAGAAATCTGTTATAAAGATGCCATTTTTAATAAGGGGTAACTCGGGCCAGAAGCAATGATGTCAGCTGCCAATTGTCACCAGACGGAGCCAGGGGCAAGGCCAGGACTTGTTGTGATTCCAGGACAGAGCCTCTGCTGCCATTATCTGGAAAACATCGTGGACCTTGCCCTTTCCCAAGACTTTTGGTGGTGGGGGTGAGGGGGGCCACATGCCAGCTCTCATTCCAGGAGGGTGTGATGCTCAGAGCACTGCCTTCTAGAGCTCTGTCCCTTTTTCTCTTCATGGCAGTGTGGCTGGTCTGAATCCTGGGACCCTGGCCTTGGATTAGAGGCACACATCATGTCTTGGACTTGGAGCCAGAAGACCCAGGTTCTTACGCAGTGTGGCCACTAACAAGCACCACAACCCCAGGTCGAGTGGGCAGAAGAAGTCCCCAGAGAGCTGGGGAGTCTGCCCACCCCTCTTCGGTCAGCGTTATCACCTTGGCCTGGGGCTCCACCGCGGTGTTAGACGTGCATCCTCCTATGAGGATAGCCTTGGCCTCCTAATCCATGCCAGTGTTTTTAGGAAATGCTCCATTTACTGTGGCGGCTTAGACCCCAGTTTAGTTACTCAGGAGACCTGGGGCCTGGCCTTGGCTCCACCACTGACCACCTACAGTGAGCGTGGACATGTCCTATATGTGTTGCCCTGGCTTTGGACTTGGGCTGTGTCAATTTCCTGTGGTGACCCTGCTTCACTCAGGTCAACCCAGTTCCATGGTCATAGCTTTTTGTCAAATATAGTCCTTTTGGAATCTCACAGTTCATAAAACATGGGTGCAAAAAATTGAAGGGGCCCTTGATGGACAAAAGATTGAGCAGCTGAAATAGAGACCTGCATACCTTGCAAAATTCCAGTTCTGCTCAAACGTCACCTCCTCAGACCACTCTGGCTAAAAAAGCCTGCTCCTTCTATCATTCCCTTTCTCCTGCCTTCTTTTCCTTGATGGCATGTACCAATGCCCAATATATATATTTACTCGTATACCGTCTCCCCACATTCCAACGAGCTTTATGAGGGCAAGGACCTTGTCTGTCTTGTTCACTGACCACAGTGCCCCAAGCAGTGCTCAGACATCGTGAATGATCAGTTAATGTTGGCTGGGTGGCTGAATGAAACACGATTGTTTAGGAACTCTTCAGCTCTAAAATGGCAGCTTTACATGTGACTCCTTCCTGTGAAGGTAGGGGGCCTTTAAACTGTGGGCCAGGATGAATGTGCTTCCCCAACCTACCCCGCCATCTCAACCCCTGGCTGTAAATCCCGTCTCCCAACCTTGGGTGCTGACTGGTCTTCCTCCTTAGGGGCCAGAATCTGTGGCCCTTTTCCTACTGATGTTAATTAGAATTACTCCCTCACTCACCGGCGTGAGTTCACTCCCTTTTACCCCTAACCTTGGTTCTCATGGTTTTCTTATATATATATATATATATTTTTAAAGATTTTATTTATTCATTTGACAGAGAGAGATACAGTGAGAGAGGGAACACTAGCAGGGGGAGTGGGAGACGGAGAAGCAGACTCCCCACTGAGCAGGGAGCCCGATGTGGGGCTCGATCCCAGGACCCTGGGATCATGACCTGAGCCGAAGGCAGACGCTTAACGACTGAGCCACCCAGGCACCCCTCTTATATTTTTTTTTTAAAGATTTTTTATTTTTTATTTGACACACAGAGAGAGAGCACAAGCAGGGGGAGCGACAGGCAGAGGGAGAGGGAGAAGCGATGCGGGGCTCGATCCCAGGACCCTGGGATCATGACCTGAGCCGAAGGCAGATACTTAACGACTGAGCCACCCAGGCGCCCCCTTTTTTTTTTTTTAAAGATTTTTTTCATTTATTCATTTGAGACACAGAGATAGAGAGAGAGAGCACGAGCAGGGGGAGAAGCAGAGGGAGGGGGAGAAGCAGACTCCCCGCCGAGCAGGGAGCCCGATGCGGAGGTCGATCCCAGGACCCTAGGACCATGACCTGAGCCGAAGGCAGACGTTTAGCGACTGAGCCACCCAGGCGCCCCTCTCATGGGTTTTCTAAGGGTCAGGACATACAGACACCTTATGTTGCCCACTCTATGCTCACTTCTGGGAAAATCCAAAGCCATTGTGTTAAATTCATTGGTTATGTTGTGAAGACATGACAGAGAGCTTTGTGGCTTCTGAACCTTTTCTATAATGCCTTATGTAAAGACGTGAGCTTTCATTAAACATGGTAAAAGCCTGTGAGTGAGGCAAATTGGTTCAATGTCGATTTTACTGCCTAAATCTAAGTAACATTTCTGTATCCCATCTGCCTGACTAGGGCAGATGCTAGATTACCCTTTCTTCTGCTGACATAATGCAGTATTCTTATTAGTACATGATGTTTAATATAGGAATAATATACATTGGGGGGCAGGGTGCACAGCCTTTTAATTATATTTTGTGGAGAATGCAGCAGTGAGGCCGCAGAGCTTTGCTCATCTTGTTCAATCCTTGGGGAAACAACAACAACAACAACCCTTGCCCCTGCCTGTCTACAGTATGTTTGTTCATTATTTATGATCCCTGTTCATTAGCCCCTGGATGTGGTCTCATGAACCACAGGGAAGTGAGACAAGACCAGCAGAGCCCACTGTCTCTGGCAGACAGCTCACAGACAAGACGTTCGCCAACTCGAGCCATCTAAAGATTCTCCTCTTCCAACCCCAAGATGACAGGCTCTGTCATCTAAGCAGACCAGGTGGGACTCTGACAATCTGTGGGAGGGCTCCTATCTGGGTTCCTCACGGCTCCCTTGCCACTCGCTGTGGGGTGCAGCGGTGACTCACTGCGGAATCCGCCTATGAGCAAAGATGAGCTTTGTAAATGGCAAATGAGGGTTGTAGCGGACATCTGCTGTTTTTGTTTGCCCAACTTCTATTCTCCCCTCCTTTGGAGAGAACCATCCTTCCTCCCACCATGGGGACTCTTCCGATCTCTAGCCCAAGTTCCTGGGGTGAGCCCCTGCTCCCCACCTGCCCAGTCAGGTAGCACATACCTGGATCCAGCCACCCCCAGGCTACTCAGTTACACGAGCCACCGTGTTTCCTTTGGTGCTTCAGCCACACTGAAAAGATGATGACCGCAGAGCCCCCGGGGAGTTTGTTTGGAAGGAAGGACGGCAACAGGACACAGGACTAGCCACACAGACTTTCTGACCCAAAAGGGGGTGTCTGGTGCCCGCTTAGCTTCTCGGGGCTCTGAGGGCTCCACCACTGCAGGAAAGCATCTGCCCCAGCCCCACTTTACAGCGGCCAAGTCAGGCTGCAGGTCACTTTCTCCTGTAGGCATTTGCAGGGGCCAGCGATCCCCAAGCACTGCCCACTGCCCCACAAGCCCAAAACAGCATCAGGAACTTCACTCCTCTTGCTTCTCTTCTAGATTCCAGACCTAGGCAGCCTGGAAAAGGTTTTCCCCTTACTGTTCTTTTTAAATGAGGGCTTGTTTTTCTTCCGCTTCTTACCATGTGATTGGGAGGAAGGCCACCAAAACACCACCACCAACTTGCAGAGACAAAGGGGCATGAAAAGAATCCCCCGTTCTTCACTTCAGACGACTCGGCATGCAATCAGGGGACTACTCTGAGATCTGCCATGGGGCCCCACATGGCAGACAATGCTAGGTGAGCGTTCTGAAGCAAGGAGGCAAACAAAAAGCACCCTTCTCAGATCTCTGCCAAGGAGAGTTCAAGGCAAAAGGTACAGATCACCGAAACAGAGCTCCTTGGGGGGAAGTCACATTTCTCATGCCCGCTGGGGGCAACACTTCTAAAGTCTGCCAAGAGTAAGTCTGAATCCACATTCCTCTCCAAGGTAACTCACGTCTCCCTCAAAGCAAACAGCAGCGGTCAGTTGTCATGCCAACTTTCACTGGACAAAGAGGGCCATGTCTGCACTCAGGTCTCTGAGCCTTTCTGTACTACATTCTTCTGGTTCCCTCTGCGTCATCCCTTTATTGAGTCTTTGAAAGAAGGTGAGGGAGAATTCCAGGTGAGGGCCTGTCTTGCCAGACCAAGAGAAATAGAGTCGCAGAAAAACAGAGCAAACCCCAACCCAGCCGGCCTTCCTTCCCTGCCCATGGATGTGGCCCAGAAAGGATGCTGCTCTCTGTGTGGTGGATTGAAATGGCCCCGCCGTGGCCTCCGCTGCTTCCCACCCCAGCCCTTCTCAAGGAGATGGAAGCTCCTCATTAATAACCACTACGGTATGGTTGCAGCCCAAAAGAGAGAGTGCACAGAAATCACTTTGTGGGCTTCCACATCCATTCCCCTCTCTTGGGATGCTGGGGTGGGGCAGTGTGTCCTGCTCTCGCGGCCGGAGGCATCCCCTCAGGCTGCAGGTGGAGCAGATACTGCTGGGAGCCCAGCTGTGCCCCCTCGGCCAATTTTTGCCTTGGCTAGGCTTGACACGCAATGGAATTGGGGCTCCATCGATGGCTCTGTTGCTCATCTGTGAGGCCAACAGGAGGGTAAGCAGATCCTGGTCGCTCACGGTCTCTGAGCCCATGCTGAGGAGACCTGCTTCTGGGCCAGTGGCTAGCAGCTGAGGGGCTGTGAATGTGAGTCAAGTCTGAAATGGGCTCAGATGAAATCAAGCGGCCCAAGGCCCAAGGAGGATGGGCCGCACAAGCTGCCATCCTGAGAATCTGTCCACTCAGTCAGATGCTCATTAGGATTTCAGGTAAAGACAAAAGAGACATGCCTACTGCCTACTGTCTGAGCTCTCTCAAAAGCACACCACTCGGCACACATGGGGCAGTGAGGTTGGCTCGTGGGGAAGAACAATGGTGGCCAGCATCTGTTGGACCCCCACAGGTACCAGAATATGCTGAGGGCTTCATGGACATTCACACCTTTACTCCTTCCAACAAATCCTCGGACCTCACTTCCTGGCATCCAGCCTTAGGGAAAGGTTTGGTTCCCTCAAGGAAACTGGCTAACAGAGAAGTTAATGAGCTTTCTCAGGGTCAGGAAAGGCAGGTCTTCCCAAGAGCCCAAGCTCCTAACCACTCTATGGACAGACCGTGGACCACAATTTCCAAGAAACATTGATGACCCTCCAGCACCGTCAGGGGATGGAGATGGGACTGATGAGGGGCAAGAGTGCTGGCCAACTGGAAAGGATGGGGAAAGGCATTTCCACATTAAGAAGGGGTCCCAACACTGAATCGGAAACTCTTAGTCCTTGTTAAACATCCAGTCATCACTAAATCCTCATCAGATGAACCCGTGTCCTGGCTCTTCTTCTTCTTCTTCTTTTTTTAATATTTTATTTATTTATTTGAGAGAGAGAGAGAGAAAGAGAGCACTCGAGTGGGGGCAAGGAGCAGAGGGAGACAGACAAGCAGACTCCCCGCTGAGCATGGAGCCCGAAGTGGGGCTCGATCCCATGACCCTGAGATCATGACCTGAGCCAAAACCAAGAATTGACGCTTAACTGATGGAGCCACCCAGGTGCCCCTGACCTGGCTCTTCCACCGACCCCTCCCAGCCCTGTATCCGCTCCACTCAACGCCCTCTACCTGATATTCTGATTCCTTGTGGTGCATCTCGGCTCTCTCCCTGGGCTGAAAGCCCCAGAGCCAGACACACGGTTGCAGAAGGCGTGAACAACAAATGAACAGGTGGAGTCTGTCCGGGGAGATCCCTGCCACTTCCATGTGGCTCCACCACATTCATTTTTGCTTATTATCACCACAGCCGACTGCCGAGACAACTGCCCTAGGGCACTTTTGCATCCTCTGTGCTTTGAGCTCCAACAAGCATACTGATCAGGATGGTCTGGGAGCAGGGGTGGTTAGGGACTGGGAAGGCTGGTGGGAGGGGCAGAGAATACACACAAGTTTCCAGCATTGGATACAAATAGGGCTGCTGAGAATGAAATTCAATTCAATAAACACCTCCTAACACCTCCTAAGTGCAAGCAAGGCACGGTTCTTGTCTCTTCGGTGTGGATCGCGCTCCCTCGTGAGGAGGTGGCATTCCTGCAGTGTGAGGCTAATGGTGCGCTCAGTCTAATTTTGGTGTGTGGCTCCAGTTCCTGATGGGCCTTCCCTGGTGGTGCTGCCCCTGCCCTTGGAAGGCTCCAGCCTTCCCCAGCTCCAACATGGAATTGCTGACTCGCACGGCTCACACATCAGTCCTGGGGCTCTTCTGCCGGTCGTGCAGGAACCCCCAAGCAAATATTCGGCTGCGCAGGGTGGGGTCTGTTGTTTCAAGCCTGTTACCATACTCTGAGCCTCAAATAATGGACCATCAGAAGCCAAGTGTGTGCCTGGCAGTGCTTTCTACAAAGAACAAAGAGCTGTGTACAGGAGCAGCTTGGACCGCGATGTCACGTCAAAATGAGAAGCAGCAACGGGGCTCGGGGGCCAGAGCTACACGGGGCTCCCCTGTCCAACCTCAGACTAACACTTCTCCCGGCCCTGCTCTCAGGCAGGAGGCACGGCATGCACCCAACCCTCACTGCTCTCGAAGGAGATGACAAAAACTCTCCCTCTGTTTCCCTAGCGGCCCTCATTCCTGGACGGGGAGGGCTGCCCGAGGCTGAGTGTGGCAGGGCCCGCGTGTGGGAGGGCAGCCAGCCTCTGACACCAGCTCACGGGGGGGCTGTGGGGCCGCGGCACCGGGTTGTCCTGCACAGCAAGTCCCAGGACCTCAGGAATATTATCCCTGCCATCGCTTTCATGCACAAAATAAAGGTGAGACAGCTGAGTGAGGCCATTCGTGGAACAGGCCTGCTGCCTCCCACTGCTGCAGACACAGCGAGGAGCTTCGTGGTCTGGCTAGTGTCACTGCCCCTCACAGCGATGAATAACCAACGCTTCCTTTTAAGTTCTCCCAGCATTTCTACACGTATTATTTGAAGAATAACAGCTCCTACTGATTAAACACTAACTTTGGACTAGGTATTTACGTATATTATCTCATGGAATCCTCACAACAGATCTCAGGGATGAGTAACACAGTTATCCCCATTTTACAGATAAGGACACTGAGGCTTAGGGAGGTTGACCGACTGTTTGGCCAGTGTCACAGAGCCGGTAAACAGTAGAACTGGGGATTGAAACAGGGTTCCCTCTATTACCTCCATCCCAGTGGCCCTGGTGGTGACCCCATTTTGCAGTAACAGGGGAAGGTACAAGAATCAGAGTGACTGGCTGGCCCACTGTCCCAGAGCAGAGGCCTCAAATTGGCCATCTGTAGCCTGGACTTGGGCCAGAGAGAAGGAGATGTGTTTTGTCCGGCTTGCAGTGGTTTTGAGTTTTTTTTGTTTTGTTTTGTTTGTTTGTTTGTTTAGTTTTGTTTTTTTTTTTTTTTTTTTTTTTTTTTTTAATTTTTATTTATTTGACAGAGAGAGAGAGAGCGAGAGAGGGAACACAAGCAGAGGGAGAGGGAGAAGCAGGCTTCCCGTGGAGCAGGGAGCCCGATGTGGGGCTCGATCCCAGGACCCTGGGATCATGACCTGAGCCGAAGGCAGATGCTTAACGACTGAGCCACCCAGGCGCCCCTGTTTAGTTTTGTTTTTTATTGGAGCAAATGTTTATAAATCAGGAGAATTCTCACAAAAAGATACTGATTTCTGGCTTCTGAAAAAAACTGGACAGGCTGATGCGCCTTGTCAGGTGGGACCTGAGTCTGGCTGCCTACTGTGGGCAGGGCCAGGGTGCTCCGGCAACCAAACAGGCCCCACCAATCCTGTCGGCACTGTCACCCCTTCAAAGAGCTGATTAAGTGACATTAGCCACATGCTGCTGGCAGAATAAACATTTCCAGCATGTTGGTAGGAAGGAAAAGTGCTAAATAATGGCAGATTTCTTCTTCTCCTTTTGTTGTTGTTGTTGTTGTTGTTGCCCTAATAAATATGGGTAGTAGCCAGGAATTTGACAGGTCCAGTGAATCTGGAACATTTAGTATGAACCATGTTCAAACTTGTGAAACAGGTCCAGCTTGCTTCCATCTTTTCAGGCAGCCTTGTTGGAGGATACCACACACCCCATGGATCTGACAAGATGCACGGCCAACCAGGAGGCTCTACACAGCTGGAAGTTTGGCCACAGTCCCTGTTTGCACTTAAGTAAGTGCTGCTGGGTTAGACACATGGAACACTAATGACAATCACGTGGCCTCGGCTTCCGAGAAGTGGCCCAGAAGTGATGGGAAGCAAACCTCTTGAGTTAGCCAATGTAAAGGCACTTAGCCAACAAGTGGGAAAGGTACCTATGCACTGGTTGACAACGAGGAAGGAATCCAATCTCTAAACACTGGAATGCCCCAGGGCTCAGACTTTGGACTGCCTACTCATCCTCTCCACTTAGACATGCACCAGGCACTGCAGACCAAAGAGGTCCCTCACTGAACTACTGATTTTCCTTCTAAACCTCCTCCCCTGTCAGTCTTCCCCACCCCAGCCAAAGGCAAATAGTGTTGCATACCAAAGACTCTGAGCATGACACCTGTTCTCTTTTTTGTTAAAAGGGAGATTAATAAGTGTTAAAGAGGTGTCAAAGACATAGTAACACCAAACTCAAGACTTTCTGTTTCTCATAATCAGAAGAATGGAAGGAGAATTGAAAACAAAACAAAACAAAACAAAAACCCCAAAAACTTTCCCACCATGGGCTTCACTGTTATTCAACACTGTGTCCCGGTTACTAGAGCAAATAATCTCAAGAGTCATCAACAGCTCCCAGCCCACAATGCAAGGGACCCTGGAACATATGATTCTGGAATCTAGTTCAGTGTCTAATCTGATTCCAGCAGATGAAAGAGTGGAGGGGGCTTTAGGGGGTGGGGGCGGGGTGATAGAGTGCCTGGGCATAATGACAGCCCGCCCTAGGAATGGAAGGGCAAGGGTTTACCCAGTCTCAGCTGACCCACTGGAAACGGAGAGAAGATGACAGTGACTCTGGGAACAGAGCAACCTGAAGGAGATTAGCACCTCCGATCTATCTGCCCATCCTCAATCAGAGAACTGCTGAGGCTTTTGGACAGGTGGGGGTACATATGGGAGATAAGACTGAAAAACTGGTGTGGGGATTTCTCCCTTTTATATGAAGACCCACTTCAGAGAATGTCAGAGCAAGGAGCAAAAGCTGCAGATGCTGGGAAGAGCCTGGCCAAGAGAGGTCTGTGGAGCCCAGTATGTTTGTGGGAGTCTGGGGAGGCAGGAAGGGGAGGGGATCTTTGCTTGACTGGCCCAGGTATCCCTGGACCTCAGGGGGCCAAGAAGCAGCTGATCACAGGGGCTGCACATCACCCGAGCCTCTGCCTCTGGGGCTGAAGGAGAACAGGGAGGCCAAGGGCAAAGGGCTCCTCCAGATGACCCAAGAGCCTGCTGGTGGCTCACCTGCTTTGACAGAACTGGCCCCGAGGGCAAGGGTAGCTTCACTCCACAGTGGAGTGCTGCTGCTCTGGACTCCATAACCAGAGGCACCAACCAAGTACAAAGACCACTCCCAACATGCTTCCAAGTCCCACTAGCAGAAGATCAGTCAGGACAAGCACTGCAGCACATGCCTGCTGAAGTAGGGCTGCTCCAAGAGACAAATGACAAGTCAAACAGAAAATCACATGTGCCCTAAAGCAATTCAGGGCAGACATGAAAGACTTACTGCATATTTAAAAAAAAAAAAAAAAGTCTTCCCAACTATAGTAGGTGAATCCCTGTTGAGATGTGAGTTAGCGGCCTGGAAGACCAAATGGAAAAATTCTCCAAGTCTAGGGCAAAAATATGGAGACAGAATTCATGAGAGAAAAGATAAAAGGCTGGAGAACAGACCCAGGGAGATCTAACCTGAGAATACTGGGAGTTCTAGAAAAAGAAAAAGGAACTGATGGAGGAGAGCCAGTAATTAAATGACAAATAGAAGACAACTCCCCTGTGTTGAAAAAAGATCTGAGTCTGCAGACTGCAAGAGTTCACAAAGTTCCAGGAAGGATGACAAGAAGAAACATACACAAAGGTTATCCCCGTAAAGTTCTTCAACTTTGAGGATGAACACAAAACTTTAAAAGCTTCCAGACAGTCAGTTAAGTGTCCGACTCTTGGTTTCAGCTCAGGTCATAATCTCAGGGTCGTGGGATCGAGCCCGGTGTTGGGCTCCGCGCTTAGTGCAGAATCTGCTTGAGATTCTCTCTCTCCCTCTCCCTCTGCCCTTCCCCCTGCACGTTTTTTTTCTCTCTCTCAAATAAATAAATTCTTAAAAAAATAAAAATAAAAGCTTCCAAACAGAAAGAACAAATTGCCTACAAGAAAACAAAAAAATCAGAGTGACATCAGACTTCTCATCTGAAACACTAGAAGCTAAAAGAGCATGGAATACCATCTGTAGACTACTCAGAAAAGAGAACCAAAGCCCCTCAAATACTTTGCCCATCATTTTTCAAGGCAAAAGATATTTTCAGATACGCAAGAATTCACAGAGTTTACCACCAACACATGAAAAATACTTAAAGCAACAAAAAACAGATGCAGCAGAACAGAGACCTTATTGTGGGGGGAAAATGAACAGGTCAGGAAACTATGACAAATACAGACACTTGCTTGCACACTTGCTCCCTCCCCTTTCTCCTAAACCTAAATGGAACTGGTAAATAAGGACTCTGAAAATAGAAGGGCCATACTACGAGGGAAAATTCCAACAGCGGCCCAAAGCTAAAAATATTAAATCATCCTAACAAAATCAAGGAGTTGAAGAGGAAGACAGTAAAAGTCTTCCAAGGTCTCATCTTAAGTAGTGGACTGGGAAATAATTCTAAGGTCTCATCCCACTGAAGCAGAGAAAAGCAGGGAGGAACTGAAGCATCCTGGAGGGAGAAGTAGTTATTTTGTGTTATCTTGATTTCAAATAATAGTGGAGCAGTATATATTTGATTATGAATTAAGAGGAAAAGAATGTAACCTTTAATACAATGGAAAAGTAGAGAACTTCCAGATTGACATGGGAAAAGAAGGGAATGCAAAGCAACTACATTGAACCAGCACAAACGAGAAGAAAGAAAAACACAGAAATAATGATGGAAGGAAATTAAAGACATACCATTAGATGGAAGGAACAAAATCAAGTACATCAGTCAATGGGCTAAATTTCTCACTAAAAGACAGCAGATGTGAGATTGGGTTAAAAAATTAAAACAAAAAATAAAACCCAGGTACATGATATTTATAAGAAAACTAATTAAAATAAAAGTACACAGAAATGTTGAAAATAAATGCATAGACAAATAGATACCAGGCACATGCAAATGGAAAGAAAGTAGGAGTGTCAAAATTAATTAGACAAAGGGGAGTTTTAGTTAAAAAAAATTGCAGAGGATAAATATATCTGTAATGATAAAAGGAATGCTTTTTAAAAAATTATTTGATAGCGAGAAAGAGAGAAAACGAGCAGTGGGGAGGGATAGAGGGAGAGAGAAAGAGAAAGAGAGAGAGAAACAGACTCCCTGCTGAGCAGGGAGCCCAATACGGCAAATATTAACTAAGATAACAAAGGAAATGAATCATATAACTTGAATTATTAGAAATATGCAGGACCTTACATTCCTTGAATACAGAATGGACTACTTTTAAGGACCTGAATCATTTACAAAAATTGACCGTATATTGGGTTTCAGAGATAAAACCTTAACAAATTTTACAAAGGAAAGCTTTCATAGACCACAGTATCTGATCACAAATCAACAAAACTAGAAATTAAAAAAAGGTAAGAAGAAAAATACTGACTTAGAAATTAAGAAACCCACTCCTAGATAAATCTAGGATTAAAGAGGAAATCGAAAGGGAAATGACAAATTATCTAGAAAGCAGTAAAAGAGAACATTTCATACCAATTCTCATGGGACAGAGAAAAAGTCATGCTCAGAGGAAATTCAAGGCCCATATGATTAAAGAAGAAATATGAAGAATAAAAGGACTTGGTCCTTTTCTTAAGAGATCACAAAAAGAACGAACCAAAACAAAAGAAACTATGATTATAAATTAGTAAAGTTAAAAGCTGGAATTCGTAAGGTTAAAAAATAGTGGAATAGCAGATAATATAAATAAATATAATAAGTAAAATAAAACCTAATGAGACCAATTAAGAGAAGAGCAAATATACAAAGATCAGAAATGAGAAAGGAGACCCACCCACAGCTGCAGAAGAGAAAGACAAAATCATAAAAGAACATTACACGCAGCTCTATGGCCACAAACATGAAAATCTGGTAATTCCCTAGCCAAATATAAATCCCTAAAATTGACCAAATAAGTAGAGGAACATTTGAAAAAACAAATTACCATAGAAAAAGTTAGAAAGATGATTAAAGATCTGTTACTGAAAATGGCACGAGGTATTTAGTGCCAGATAGATTCAGTGAATTTTATCCAACCTTTAGCAACAGACAATTCCAACATTATTACAAGGATCCTCGGTCATACTAAGAGATGGAGAATTCCGCAATTAGTGCTATGAAGTCATCATAACTTTAATTACTAAAACATGAAGAAGCTAGCAGAAGAAAGAACACTACAGACCATTCTATTTATTAAAAGTGATGCAAAAAATTATTTTAGAAAATTATCACATTGAATATAGCCAAGTCTCATGAGAAAAAACATGTTACAATGAGATCTGTTCATTCTAGGAATGTGAGTAGTTCAACAGTATTATCCATGGCAACCACAAAGAGGGAAAAGCTATTTGCTCACATCAATAGATGCTGAAAATGTACTTGGTAACATTTAAATCATTCTTCATTAAAAACCAGGAACAGAAGCTAATTACTTATACAAAATAAAAACTGTTTACCAAAGTCCAACAGAAAATATGATTATAAACAGTGACATTCTAAAATCATTTCCATTAAAATCTAGAGCTGGATAAGGATGGCAGTAATCACCATTAGTACTTATCAAGATCTACTACTACCATCCAATGTAGTAAAGCAAGAAAATGGTGTCAATGATGTAAGACAAGAGCTAAAATACCTTTTTGATGATATCTGTATATCCAGAAAAATTAAGAGACTATTGTTTTCTTAAAGTCTACTATAATTAATAAGAGAAATGGTAAGGTGGCTGAATCTAAGATAAATACTCAAAAATTAATGTTTTTTTCCCCTAGCAATAAGTACCTAAGAAAGAAAGAAAAGCAAATAGCTCATTCACAACAGTGACAAGATGATAAATATCTAGGGATAAATTATACAAGAAACCTACAGAACCTACGTGAAGAAAACTATAAAAATTTACTATCCAATAGTTCCGTTCTTTGGTGTATACCCAAGAGAAATGTTTATGTATGTTCACCGAAAGCCATGAACAAGAATGTTCCTAGCAGCACTACTGATAATAACTCAAAATCAGAAGTCACCTCCATCATTTGGGGAAGGAATAAATAGAATTGTGGTCAGTCACACAATGTAATACTATACAACAATGCAGAGAAACAACTATAACTATATACACAGCAGAATGGATAAACCTGAATGTTAAGTGAAAGACAATGGAATACTGTAGGATTCTATTTATATAAAATACCAAAATAGGCAAAACTGATCTGTGCTGTTGGAAGTCAGGAGGATGGCTTCCCAGGTGGGGGGGATGATGAGAAGAGAGCAGTGCTAGCCATGTTCTTTGTCTTGACTTGGGTGTCGAGTACCTGGGTGTGTTCACTTTGTGAAAATTCATCAAGTTGTACATTAGGATTTGTGTATTTTTACTAGATACGTTATATTTTTTAAAAAAAGGATATTTTACTAAAGGCAATAAAACAGATTTGAAGAAAAGACATATGTTCTTGAATGGGAGCACTTAATATTATTAAAAAATCCCCACAAAATTCAATTAGAATTTCAACAAGGTTTTTGTTTTGTTTTGTTTTTAATTGGGAGCTTGATCCCAGGAAGACTTGACATCTCCCTCCCACTCCCAGACTGAGGAGGAGGTGGAGGCTCAACGTTGGCTCCTCTCTCCCACTCAGCCGCTCACACATCCCCCAGCTGTTTCCAGAAGACGACGCAAGTGTGCAGCCCATTAGGTCAGAGCTCCACCTGCCTCTTACTGGGGGTTGGACCCGAGAGGGACCCAGCAGGGTAACATAAAGATCAGCGTTGAAACTAATCTGATTAGTCCAGTTAAGAGTGCCTGCTTTCGCCCACCAAAACCAAATGGATGAAAAGAGTAGTCAACATCTGCCCCACTGGACTGTAAAAAATAGTTCCATTTCTCAAATTCACCTCTGGCTTTCTTTAAAGGCTTCTCAAACACCTAAGCATTACATTATGGGCTATCTTATTTGACATTCACATGTATTCTGTTAAGGCGAAAGGACAGCCATCCTCTTTCTCCCCGTCTTCCAGGAGAAAAAGCAGAAGTTTGGAAAGGTAATGTGACTTGCTCAAGGTCACAAGCTGGCAAGCAGCCGTGCTGGGGCTCTGACTGCGGTCTTCTGACTCCACATCCCAGGCTTCCTTCCTGCTAATCTCTCTGATAAGACGAGTCACACGCTGCTGTGGCGGGGGAGGTGGGGGGACCGGTCCTGGCAACAGACCCAGGGTCCCCGAGACAGCCTTTTTGGGAGAGCTGGCCAGACCCTGGGCCAGGCTAGGGGAGGCCGGAGGAGGGTGACGCTGTTTCCTGCTCAAGCACTTGGCTCCAGAGGAGG
This sequence comes from Halichoerus grypus, assembly GCF_964656455.1. Lineage (NCBI taxonomy): Eukaryota > Metazoa > Chordata > Mammalia > Carnivora > Phocidae > Halichoerus > Halichoerus grypus. The sequence continues at coordinate 27,359,123 of NC_135726.1, forward strand.
CTGTTGCCACTATCGGACACTCAGAGGTCAGGAGAGAGCAGCTCCCCAGATGAACTCCTGGAAGGAGGCAAGCGTGCCGGCCCATCACCCATAAGCCCTACTGCAGCCTCAGTCGGGCTCCAGCATGGCACCTCCTCGGGGCGCCTCGGACTCCGCCTGCCAGAAAGGCCCAGGGAGTGGTAGGAAGGCAGCATACCAGAGCAGCGGGGTGTCACTAGCCTCTGAACACAGGGCCCACCCAACTGCCCCCCGAGGCACAGCAAGACTGGGCCGGCACCAGGAGTAGGTGTGTAGGGCGCCCGTGAGTCCACTTGAATGTTCCCAGTGAGGGTACTGGATGAGCTGCTCCCCATCTGACAACTTGGTGAGGCGACAGTCCTCAGGGAGGGTGGGTACTGAAGCAACAGTGGAGCCCCTGGGGAGGACCCAGACCCCAGGGTGGGACGGAAGAGGCGGACAGCCCAAGGGGAACATGCTGAGGAACTGCTCTGCTCTGCGCTGGACAGCGTGCTCAGTGGTTCGCATGCACCATCTCACTTCACCCTCACTCTTGGAGGAAGGTACTCTTCTTATGCTCAGGTCGTAGAGGAGGACATGGACGCCAGGAGAAGTGGACTCCTTCGCTCAAGGTTGCACAGGTGGTAGGCAGCAGAGCCAGGCTTCTGTTTAACCGCAAAGCCTGTGGTCTAACCGAGGTGCTAGAGTGCCCCCGCTCATCCCGACTCCCTCTTGGGCTGACCCTGCTCTCCTTGCACCCTGGTGCCCTGCTGAGGCTGGGCCGTACAGCACGGGGCTCACTGCTTCCCCGAGCCTTCATCTGAGAGGCTCCTGGCAGAATCCTGGCATCTGGGGAACCAGCTGAGGGACTTGGAGTCCCTCTGACTATCCCACTTAGTCCTGTTACTGCCCTGCTACTCAGAGACTAATAACCAGTGAGGACATCGTACAGTACCTACAATTTACCTTGCAACCTTCATGTATATTCTTAGTGAATTATAAACTCAAGTTTCTGGCCTGATCAACTCACTTGACATGGGACTTCCCTCTCTCCTCCTTGGTGTGGTCCTACTTTGAGGGTGGAAGATAATTTCCTACTCCCTATAATTTCTGCCCTTGCTCCTTCTGTAGGGAACAAGCCTAATTTGTTGTCCTCATGACAGGGCCTCCGAGAACTGGAAACAGTAGTTAGTGCCTTCTCGCCTGAAGCCTTCTGGTTCTATCTGGACCCCAGAAAAAGTACTTACAAACACCCAGAAATGTAACAGGGTGCGTTTGAATCCACCCTGCCATTTTCTCTGATCAGGAGGTGATCAGAGAAAATGGCAGCCTGGCTGGCCAACTGGAGCTGGAGTTCAGATGAGAAGGGCGGTGGGCACACAATCCCCCGGTACTGAAATGACTCCTGTAGGGAAAAGCTCAGGGTACCAGCCTTGGGAGCAGACTGAATTCTGCCACGTGATCTGCAGACCCATCAGCTGATGATGGTTTGTGTGATGGCAAGGGGAGGGTGAGGTGGGGAGCGAGAGGAGACTCACCCACAGGCAAGCTCTTCTTTATAAAGGAGGCTGTTAGGAAAATCCAGCTCACACTTGGCCACCTGGGGTTCTCTATTACAATCCTTCCCAGGACCCATCTCAGCAGAAGGGGGAAATATTTGCTGACTGTTTTGTACAAGTTAATTAACTGTTATTAAAACATGCCCTTGAGCTTAATGATGTTCTTTATTTTACCATTTACATATCGCAAGCCTTCAAGTGATGGTAACTCCTTGAGCTGACTCTTCAACTTGATTTCATTTGTGCAGTTTTGAGAACTTCTCTCTTCAAATATGCATGCAGACTCAGAGTGAGTCATAAATGTAATGGGCAATTTTCCTGGCATAGTAGGCTAGAACACTGATCTCAGTGCCACAAGACCTGGATTCCAAGGCCAGACCTGCTATTCCTATCTGGATGACCCTGAGTAAACAATTTGATTTCTCTGACCCTCATCTGTGGGGTGGGAGACTTCCCACCCAGCCACCTTCTTAGGGATATTGTGGGGATTAAATGAGATGTCTGTGATGGCTTGTTACAGGGTGGAAAACACATAAGGGCACGGTGGAATACAAGATGCTAGATATTCCTAGGAAGTGGAGGTAGAATCTTGGATTGGATGTTCGTGGCTTGGGACATCCTAGTATTGTTTCACCTTTTTGCCAGCTGCATTCTGGTTTCCATAACTCTTCTATCAGGAGTTTGCAGTGCCGCCCCCCTCCCCGGCTCTGGGTCAGTGTCGTGAAGGTGAGGTCTGAGCACACTGCGTTCCTCAAAGCCACGGCCGGTTAGTTCAGGGACAGGAATGTCAGCCAATTAGAATCAGTGAGAAGCAGTAAGCCTTTTCCTGGGATATGCAGGAAGGAAACTGACACTTTGTAAGGGGATTGAAAGCTGAGGCTGAGGCGGCCCACCTGGCAGCCCTGAGGGGTGAGCCCATCTGAGAGTGACGTTAAGGTAGAGGAAAGTGGAGAGGACACACATCACGTGCTGATGATGTCTTTGGAGCCCTTGGATCCAGACTTTTCAGTGACAGGTGTTGTTAAGTTTCTTTTTTATTTAAGACAGTGTGGGCAGGATTTCTATCACTGGCAACCGAAATGGTCTGATACACAGCCTGAATGAAAGCAGGGATGACCAAGACTCAGAATCAGTTTCTGGCTATGTTTTCCAAATGGAAATACTCTGTCCCGCATGCTCTGCTTCCTACCCAAGAGCCATCAACTAACCCTGGCCTCAGCCCAGGACTTAAGCTGAGGCCATTCCATCTTGGGCACAAAGTAGAACTGCTCAGGAGAATTATCACTTATTACTTATTACTTATCACTTATTACTTAGGAGTAGCCTTTCCTATTCTAACTGTCCAAGCCTCCAAGTTCTTCAAGAATTCCTTCCTTGAGATGGAATGATTTTTAAGATCTGTGGTTTTTCAAGGACTGTTCTGAAGACCCTTGATTATCCAAGATTATCCACAAGCTTTGTGGTCATGGTTTCTTCCTGGCCTTCCTGCCACACTGTGCACAATTCATCAACCCAGCCAGTTTGTCCGATGGACCTACCTTGTATTTTATGCTTCTGTGCCTCTGCTCAAGCTTTTCATCCCACCTAGAACCCCTTCCCTTCCTATTTCTCAGCACCGATTCCGCCCGGCAATTCAAGGCTGGGCAGACACTGTTGGTGGCCAAACCAGCCACCTTGTACCCTCTCTTCCTTGCCGGCCAAGTAGCAGCTGTGTTCTAATGTCTGTAACTCTTCCTGACTGGTCTAAGCTCCTCATGTAACTCCACCTGCCTAGCCAGTGACTGCCTTAAGAAGAGATATGTGACCCAAAGCTGTCCAATGAGACTTAAGGGCAAGTCTACCAGTGGGGCTTCTGAAACAAGGAAGGGTTAGTACCCTTATTGCACCTGGATTGAGGTGTGTGAATCCATGCTACCCGGAGCTGCTGTAGCGAGGAGCCAGCTAATGTGCTGAGGCTGACAGAATGCAAAGGCAGAAAGACCTGGGTCCATGATGGCTTCATTGGGCAACGCTGGGACTGCCTAATTTCCAGGCTTTTTGGTCTGTGAGCTAATAATTTCCTATATGGTTTAAGCCACTTTGGGCTGTGTTCTCTGTTACTTGAAACCAACAGCCCCCTAACTGATAAGAAAGCCCACCTCAAAATCCGCTCCTCCTTGAAACTGTCCCAGATCATGCCAGTCCATAGGAATAGCCTCTTCCCCAAGACTGCCCTCCCCAAAGCACATTCACTGGATTTTCTGTCAATACCAGGAAAGTGGAACAGTTTTCATTCTAGGAGTGAGTTTCTGAAGCACAGTGTTGAGATGTTGGGGCTCCATTTGAGTTTAGCAGGGAAGAAGGCTGTGGCGGTGTCCGCCATGACTTTAGAAGGAAGCATATCTAGCTTCATGTTTTCAAACAAAACTCCTGACTCTGCCACCCAAACCTGTTCCTCCTGTGTTCTTCTATGTCTCAGTGAGCAGCATCTCCATTTTATCAGTTACTCGGGCCCCAAACCTTGGACTCACCCTTGACTCCTTCTTTCTCTCACGCTCAACAATCAATAGGAAAGGAAATCCTGTTGGCTTTGCCTTCAAAACAGGTCCAGAACCCGACCGCCCTACTGTCTCCCTAAAGCACTATTGTCCTGATCGAAGTCACCACAGTGTCTCTCTTGAGTAACTCCAACAGTTGCCTAAGTATCTTCCTGCTTCTAGTCCTTGTTCCCAGGCTGTTCTGCACAGTGAGATCAGTACTTTCCAAAGACTCCCGCTCAGAATGGAAGCTCAAGCAAGTCCCTGCTACGGCCTCACACACGGCTAATGCGAGCCTCCTGCGCCCTCTCCTGACCTCCTCTTTCCCCACCCCGCCATTCGCCAGCCCTTAAACACGTGAGGCCCCATGTCAGGGCCTTTGCTGTTCCCTCTGCTGGGGATACTCTTCCCACTCTCCCACACTTCCTTCAAATCTGTGCTTAAATTTACCTTGGAGGGGATGTCTCTGACCACCCTCAGCTCCCTCTATTCCCCTTCCTGGGCTTTATTTTCCTTCTTAGCTTACCTGCCCCTGACATACTACTTTTCTCTCTCTTTGGTGGCTCTGTCTTATTCACCGCTGCACCTCAAAGACCAGAGCAGCTCTAGGCGCAGAGCAGGTGCCTGTTCAGTGGACAAACTCCTTGCATCCCCCCCGCTCTCAGCACAGGATTTTGTACCTAGTAGGAGCTCACAAAGTTTGTTTCTTAGATTTCACATTCATAATGATTTCATGTTCACATCAGTACCCTGATTTCATTTCTCGCAGAAATGAAAGTTTCTTTGCTACATATGGACAAGGACTGGAGAATATCACAGAAAAACAGAAATAACAGTTAAGGGTGGCAGAGGTTTTTGTATGATAAATTCTCTGTTATGATAGCAAAAATGAAAGGCATACATATACTGTTAAAAATTATTTCAAAGAATTGTGCATGTTTTTCTTAGCATTGTTTTTTTTTTTTTTTTAAGATTTTATTTATTTATTTGAGAGGGAGAGAGAGAGAGCACAAGCAGGGGAGCAGCAGAGGGAAGGGGACAAGCAGACTCCCTGCTGAGCGGAGAGCCTGATGCGGAGCTCTATCCCAGGACCCTGAGATCATGACCTGAGCCGAAGGCAGATGCTCAGCTCAACTGACTGAGCCACCCAGGCACTCCCTTAGCATTGTTCTTTATTTTTTAAAAAAGATTTTATTTATTTATTTGAGAGACATAGAATGAGAGAGAGCAGGAGCGGGGAGGAGATGAAGAAACAGACTCTCACCAAGCAGGGAGCCTGATGTGGGACTCAATCCCAGGACCCTGAGATCATGACCTGAGCTGAAGGCAGACACTTAACCAGCTGAGCCACCCAGGCGTCCCAGCATTGTTCTTTAAAGCAAAGCAGTTTGTGTTGTGGTCAAGGCAAGGACAAGGGAGACTGTGCAGACAAAATCTCCCTCAGAACCCCTAACCCTCAAAGACACTTATAGAGGGACTTCAAATCTTTATGAGTAATTTTCTGAGAGCTGTGATCCTTAACTGGTATTTGTGAAAATACACACTCAATATCATAATTGCTTTGTCTTTACAGGATACTTAATTTGCAATTCCAAACATGGAAATTATTTATCAAGAAGTGGCACAGGTTAACAATTTTTTTTTTTTTTTTTTTTTTTTTGCCTTAGCATTCAGTCTAGCCCTCTATCTTGGGCAGAATACTTGCAAATATTCCTTCACCCAGGCAGTATTCATCAAGAATCAACCATATTCCTGCCCAAGGAGCCCCTGGTCTCCCTAGGGGGACGAATGGGTGCCTCTTTTCACAGGGTTTCAGGGAAGAAGATGTGAGTTGGGCTTTGGAGGACTGTTCAACTTCTTGTAATCCAATTATTTATTGAGCATCTATTATGTGCCTGGTGCTCTGCTTAGGCCCTGCAAATCCAAAGACAGGGGATGGTCCACAAGAGGCTTATAATCCCTTATGTGAGGTAAGATCTAGAAAAAAACTAACCTTAATAAAAAGCAGCAAAATGTCAGATGTCGCAAGAGAAAAGAAAAACCACCCATGTTCTAAAGGGGCTCAGAGGAGGAGGAAGCAGAGCTGACGGAGAAATCAGGTGTGGCTTTGGGAGAACCATGACACTTCTCGGCCTAGGACAGGTGGGCGTGACAGGCAGAGATGTGGGACATGTGGGCGGGGTTATTCCAGGTAAAGGAAAGTGTGCGCTCCAAGGCAGGGAGGGAGACAGCAGAGTGCAGGGTGCCGGCCAGCCCTGGCCTGCATGCTCTGGGGACTTCAGAGGGGTGTGTGTGTGTGTGTGTGTGTGTGTGTGTGTGTGAGAGAGAGAGAGAGAGAGAGAGAGAGAGAGAGAGAGAGACTGGGAGAGGAGCTGAGCCGGGCAAAGGCTGCTTCAGCAGGCATGTGGACATTGGATTACACCGGGGAGAAAGGAGAAAAATGACCAGTTAAAGAGGCTGTCACTCTAGGGGTGGGTCACGTAGGAGGTTTAACTTGGCAAAATGAGCTTTTTATTAACACTTCGTATTGATGTCACATATTCTTTTTTTTTTTTTTAAGATTTTATTTATTTATTTGACAGAGAGAGAGAGCCACAGCGAGAGAGGGAACACAAGCAGGTGGGGTGGGAGAGGGAGAAGCAGGCTTCCCTCGGAGCAGGGAGCCCGATGCGGGGCTCGATCCCAGGACCCTGGGATCATGACCTGAGCGGAAGGCAGACACTTAACGACTGAGCCACCCAGGAGGCCCTCATATATTCTTTTTATGTGTACAAAATAGTACACCATAAAAAGGCCTATTTGATTAATTTATTTAATGAACAAACACAAATTAAACTTTTGCTCTTTACGAAAACTTTGTGAAGAGGCGGATACCCAGGGAATTGAGCTGGGAGGGCTGAAGCGGGAGCAAGAGTTGTAGGAAAGGAAAGGTGAGGAGGCGGGAGAGGAAGGACCCAGCAGCCTGGCCGCAGGGAAGACAGTCGGGCTTGGGGGACACATGAGGGAGAACAAGGAGCACAGACAAGAACCATAGCAGAGTGCTGGGGGGACAGTGGTGCTGTGAGTGCTTCCTGAAGGAAAATCCTGGGCAGAGGAGAAGCATCTCTGATGCATGAACGCACTGGCTCCCTCCCTGTCCTGGGCCCCTGCCCGGAAGTTCCCTAGAGCTGCATTTAGCTGGGAGACCCTGAACTTGATCAGGCACCCATGGGCAGTGGCAGGGCCCAGGGACGCCTGCAACAGGATCCCTGCTTCTGTGCACAGGGCTCCGGTGTCCCAGATTGTGACCCGGCGGTGTCACCATGAACACAGACTCCATGCGAGAGGTTTTTCTCACTGATGCCCTTTGTGATTACAACTGGCAGATTTAAACAGGGGTTTTCCATAACATGACCTTTGAGGAAAGCTTAACGACTGTCTTAGGAGGACCTGAGACTCACGAGCCCTGAGGAGCTGGATGAAAAGGAGAGTTTGGGTGGTAGGGCTGCTCTCTGACTTCACCTCAAAGAGGTGTCTCTGCAGGAGTCATGTTTCCCCCTAAGTCAGGCAGACAGGTATGCGCCCTGAGGTCGTAACCTGGGGGGTGGCTGGGCTGTGAGGAAAGGAGGCGAACCTGGGGGCTTTTGAGACCTAACTTCTCTCTGACTCACTCAGGGACCCTACAGAGATCTCAGCTGGGAAGAAGCAGAGTCATCGTGAACTGAGCTCTGGACTCGGAAGGTCTGGGTCTGAATTCTGCTGCCCTTCCCCCAACACACCCGAACTAAATTACAAGCCTCCCACTAGCCTCTCTCCCAAAACGCCTGTATTTTCCACAGTTTGTAATGAGATTGCTTTGTGTGCGTGTGTTGATTGTTGCTCTCCTCTATAAAACTGTCTAAGCCCCATGAGGACACAGGCCATCCTTGTATTGCTCATCGTTTTGCGCCGAGGGCAGTACCTGACCTGGTACACGGAAGTATTTATTCACCGTCTGCTAAGTGAATAGATGTCCCTGGTGAGCAAATGCCTTGACCTCCCTGGGTGTTTCTGGTGCACATGAAGCACTCAGCACCTTGCACGGCCATCAGAACCACCTAATGGATGGTAGCTGCCCATTAGTGCCTCTGAGAAAACAAGGAGCTCGGGCTGGATTTTCAGAAGTTAGAGCAGAAAGCAGGTGACCATCTGTCGCACTAACCCCACCATTTTGAGAATGGAGTGCTCTGCACAGGGAGGGGAAGTGATCTGCCCTGACGATCTTCCGAAGGAAGCCGCCCTTCCTCCGCCCCCTCAGCTGTAGCCTCCAGACTTGGTACTGTGAGCGTCTCAACTGCTATTTTTCTTGTTCTCCGTGGGCCATGTTTTGACAGAGAAAGTACACCGTATCAGTTCCCAAATCTTACGGATTCCTTTGGGGCCAGCTGAAATGCTATCTCCTCCAGAAAACCTCCCTTGGGTCCTGAGCATCCAATAGCTGCTCCTTACATACAAGAGCCCCAGCCCTCCATCTGGCCCACGCATTTTCTGCCTTCGCATTCGGGTGATTAGTGCATGCGCCTGCAAAACATTTACCTTCTGGGTCAGGAACACATCCACATCAACTTCTACCTGCTTCGCAAATACCGAGGGCAAGGCCTGCTATGTTTGTGCGTTAATGAGTCAGCGAGCAAGATTTCCTGGCTCCCCGAAGGCACACCACTCTCTAACTGGTCAGGGCCATGAACTCTTCTACAAAAGACCTGAGCATCACCCCACCCAAGCTGAATCAAACGCAGCATCGAGGCTGTGATTCCAAGACAAATCCATACAAACTGAATTTAGTAGCTGCACAGAGCAGAAGAAGCTGTCATGGGTTGCGACGGACGGATAAATGACCCTGACTAACAGAGTAGCCCCAGCCCAAGAGAAAGGCCACATCTCCCTGGACTAACAGTGGTAGATGAGGTGTCTTTTTAAACATGCCAAAAAGGGTTTCCTCGTCTATAAAAATAAATAAGTGTTGTTCAGTGGCTTCTTCTTGGCTCAGTTGTCTTTAGACTCTCGTGTAGGCTGATCCCAAAGGCACTGTTTTACACAATGGAAACATTTTAGTAAAACAGGTTTTGAAAATTAGTGACATAGAACACTAGTGCTGGAATAGGCCTGAGGGGCCATCAATGGAGTCTATACCTCAATTATTCCTAATCTGGTTTATTTGCAGAGCTCCCTAGGTACAACGGAGGATGGTGTTAGTGAGTGGGCCAGGAGCCTGGCCTTCTGCTGAAAGAGAAAAAGCTCTGGTGGCCCAGAGCACTGCGGGCCCTGCCCATTCTCCTGACAGCACGGGTGCTGGGCCAGCCTGGCTGTGGTGGCCAGTCGCCCACCAGCTGATTACCTTGGCTCCAGCCTTCCACAGGGAACTCCTGAGGGAGGAGGAGAGGCCTCCCTAGCTGGGATCTGAGTGACCAGAGGAAGCCAAGAGTCCAGGGCAGGGCAAGTCCCCTGGGAGTCAAAGGCCCTTGGAGGATCACCAGTCTGACAGAGAGTTAGAGGCTTCCAGACGTGTGCTGGCTTCCCCCAACGAGTGGCCCAGAAAACAGGCTATGAAGGCTTGTACCACACAGCCCTTCTCAAGCAGTGAAGGATTCAATTTCTTATTCTAGCTAAGCAGAGTCAGATATGTAACTGCTAATCAGAGCTTCTCATCAGCCTGAGGTAACCAGGGTTACTGCCCTGGTTGGATGTAATTCCAGCCCAGAGCAAAGACACTCCACAGTCTCATTAGACTGCGAGGCCTTTTCACAGATAGGATCACTGCTAGATTTTTTTTTTTTTTTAATGCTAAAGGTTGTCTACAGACCTGTATACTACCTTCAAAACCCCAGGATGTGGCCCTCTTGCATCTGGCCTAAGATACGGTTTAAGAGAAGAGGAAACAAGCCCAGTAATGCTGTACCTTAACTAAGGTCTGTGTGAATTAGTGTAGATGGCCATGCACAGTGTTTCTTGGGTGTCTTTCTCTTTTATGTACATGTGTTCAAGTAGACAGTGACCCCCCCCAAGGACAGGGACCCCTTTCCTTTATATCTAGTACAGCACAGTGAGTGGCCAAGAGTGGGGGGATCTGGTACCAGACTACAATTCTACCTCCACTGTGTGCTTACTACATGACCACAGACACAGCACTTAAGCTCTATGCCTCATTTTCCCTATGGGCTAAGGTCAGGGTAGTACCTGGGGCAACTCTGCCTGTTTCTTCAGCTGCAAAATGGGGGATATTCACATATAAGGTGTACCTCCTTGGGTGACTGTAAAAATAAAGTCAGTTAATAGAGATAAAATGCTCAGAACTGTGTCTGGCACTTAGTAAGTACTCAATAAATATTTTTAATAGCTTTATTGGGATATAATTCACATACCATACCATTCACCTATTTAAAGTGTACAATTCCGGTGATGGGTATTAAGGAGGGCACGTTCTGCATGAAGCACTGGGTGTTATACGCAAACAATGAATCATGGAACACTACATCAAAAACTAATGATGTAATGTATGGTGATTAACATAACATAATAAAAAAAATAAAATGCTTTGAATTAAAAAAAATAAAGTGTACAATTCAATGGTTTTTGGTATATTCACAGATACGTGCAATCATCACCACACTCAATTTTGGACATTTTTTGTTACCTCAAAAAGAAACCCTGTAACCATTAGCTATCACCCCACTCCCCACATCCCTTCCCATGTCCCTTCTCATACCTAAGCAACCGGTGATCTATTTTCTGTCCCTATCAATTTCCCTATTCTGGACTTTCATACGAATGGAATCTTATAGTATGTGGTCTTTTATAACTAGCTTTTCTTACTTAGTACAATGCTTTTAAGGTTCATCCACGTTATAGCATGCATCAGTATTTCGTCTCCTTTTATGGTCAAATGATATTCCATTGTATGGATGTATCTTTTGTTTACCCATTTGTCTATTTGGGTTGTTTTCCAACCATGAAGTCATAAAGTCAGACCACAGAGTCATAAGGTAACTCTATGTTTAATTGTCTGAGGAGCTGCCAGATTGCTTTCCACGGCAGCTGTACCAATTTTCCATTCCCACCAGGAGTGTATGAGAGTTCTGATTTCTCCATCCTTGACCCACACTAGTTTTCTGACTTTCTAATTCTAGCCATCCTAGTGGGTGTTAAGTGGTATCTTATGGTTTTTATTATTTGCATTTTTCTGATGGCTAATGATGTTGAGCATCTTTTCATATACTTCTTGGCTATTTGTATATCATCTTTGGGGAAGCGTCTATTTAGATCCTTTGCCCATTTTTAAATTAGGATATTTGTCTTTTGAATTGTAAGAATCCTTTATATATTCTGGATACAAATCCCTTATCAGATATATGAATTGCAAATATTTTCTCCCATTCTTTGGGTTGTCTTCGCACGTTCTTGATGATGTCCTTTGAAACCCGAAAGCTTTTAATTTTCATGAAGCCCAATTTATTTATTTTTAAATTTTGTTGCTTGTGCTTTTGGTGTCATATCTAAGAATCCTTTACTAAACTCATGAAGATTTATCCTTGTGTTTTATAGTTTTTGCTCCTACATTTAGGTCTTTGATCCATTTTGAGAAAAATCTTATATATGGTATGAGGTAAGAGTCCAACAACATTCTTTGGCATGTGGCTATCCAGCTGTCCCAGTACCATTTGTTGAAAAGACTATTCTTTCCTCCTTGAATGGTTCTGGCATCCTTGTAAAAAATCAGTTGGCTGTATATGTAATGAGTTTGTTTCTGGACTCTCAGTTTTATTCCATCAATCTATACGTCTATCCTGTGTCACTACCACACTGTTTGATTACTGTTGCTTTGTAATAAGTTTTGAAACTGGGAGGTGTAAGTCCTATTTTCTTTTTCTTTTTTCAAGATTGTTTTGGCTATCTGGGTTCCCTGAAATTCCACATGAATTTAAGAATCAGCTTGTCAATTTCTACAAAGAAGGCATCTAGGATTCTGAAAGGCTTTGCAATGAATCTGCAGATCACTTGGGGGAGATTATTGAATAAATATTAACTTTTCTCCCATCTTCTTCCTGCTCGTCCTCCTCCTCCTACCACCACCACTATGACTGTTACTTTTTAGCATTATGAGAAGTAAATAAGATAACCCATGCAAAGTGCCCGCATGTAGTAAGAGCTCAATACATGTTTGTTATTAGTGTTTTTGCAGTCCCTGAGGCTGTCCTATGCTGGCAGGAGAGTGGGCTGAGTGACCTCCACAACCCCCTGATTCTGGTGGTGACCACCCTGTAATGCAGGCTGTTTCCAGGTATGGTACAGGGAACTCCCAAGTCCAGGGCTTTTCATTTTCCCAAGTGTGGCTTCCCCCTGAGGCTCAAGGCCGGGGTCTCTGCCAGCGGTACCACGACCTCAGCTCCTTTTCAGCTCCCACAGCCTGTAATCAGAAGCTCCTGTGAGTGATATAATCCACACACACTCCATCAAAATGCCTTCTCAGCTGCCTTGGCAAGAAGGGATGCGAGGACTGCATGGTAAGGAAGAGAACGGGTCTGATTTAGCATTTCTCACACTTTAGTCACTCAAGGACCACCCTCATGATACGTGCTCATAGCCATGTACCACCAGACTTGATTAGCTTAGTAGTTTAATATAATTCTATATACTAGAAACAAATATATCTTATTATTTAAAAAAAGAAACTTTATATTGTTGCCTTAAATGGAAGTCAGTATCACATGATTTAAATAGGAGATAACCATGAAAATAAATATAATTGGAAACAAAACCATATAATAAAATGCTCTCTGTTAAAAGAAGATTAGCAGACCGTAGAGGGGGATGTTAAAGACATCTTAGTGTCCAACTTTCTGAAACTCTGTCCTCGACTTGATCAGAAGGACTGGAAGAGAACAGAAGAGGGGCTCACTTCCTCCATTTAGTGACCGAGTGGTATCCAATGTTGCACACCAGGCTGAGAAAGGGACTTGAGAAGTGAGGCTTCCCCACCCCCCAGCTTTGCTGCTCCATTATCCTGGCATTCCCTGATGGTGGGAACTCCCACACAGGCTCTGGGCATCATTACCCACCCAAAGTGTTCTGAAGTCCGTGGGGAAAATCCCATAGGAGCACTACACGGTCGGGAGCAGAGCACTGCATGGTCGCTTTTGGGCTGCAGAGCAGAACTGCTCTGTTCTCAAGGTCTGCCCCTGCTCCGTGATGCAGTGAGGAGAGCCTGGGCCACCAAGCACACACAGTGTGAGGAGGACAGAGCCCTAGAGAGAGCGGGATGGTGCTGATGCCAGCTTCCCAGAAGGAGCGCTTTTCCCCCTGGAGGCACCTTGGCGTTGGCTGTCCCCTGCCTTCTCCCTCTGCACAAGGGTGGCTATACTGAGGGGAGACAAATCAAACCAGAGCCCATAGAGAACCTGTCCTATTACAGTTTTCCAAATAGCCCTTCTGCACCTGGGCTCTGAAGGATGACCCCACTAGATAACACCTTGGCCTGCTTCACAGCTCACAACCTTGTTACTACCCTGGAGAGAGAGAGGAAATCACAACCTTAAACCAAGATTAAGTCACAAAGCTCCACTTAGAATGTTGTGTAGGCATTTCATGGAGGAACTGGCAAAGGTCTACAGAAATGGGAAAAATTAGATTCTGATACAAGATTCAGAGAAAAGTCCAAGACAACAGAAGAAATGCCATCCAACTGACATGTTTAAAAATATACACATATGGGACCCAGCACCCAATGAAAGCATTAAACAGGGCCATGACTGATGGGACAAAAAACAAGCCATTTTAGGGAAATAGTGGAAACCTGCTATTACCCTGGGGAGTGAAGTTACTCTGGTGTCCACATCTGCCTCCTCCATAGACACCTGAAGGCAAGGCAACAGGCATCGGGCACCCGCTAAATTTGGACCTGGGGTAACTAAACTAAACTAAATTTGGATATGGGGAAGAGCAAAACACTTGGCATAACTAGAGGGACAAGCAAGGGTCCAGGGAATGGTGTTCACGAGACAAAGTGTCCCCACACATGCCTTTTAGCCCTCCTGATCCCAGCACAGACTGAGCTGGAACCAATGAGCAACCACTTCCGCAGAGGCTGCTGAGGAGACTTTGAGATGCATGTCCCACCTCTTCCTCAGCCATCAGGAGCTGGCTGAGCCCCTGTCTTGAACCCAGCACGTGTTATATGAGGCTTCCTGCTTCACTTTCCAGACCAGCCACCCGTTCATCTTCTGCAGTCCCAGGGGACAACGACAAATTGTTCTTCTGATTTGAAAGCTTGATCTACCTTTGTGGAGATAGGACTCCTCTTCTGAATGGCCCAAGGGCAGTTACTGAGACCCTTCTCCTCCAAAGGCATTACCATAGCCTCTGCCAAGTTGCCTACCCCTAAGATGCTATATGCTATCTGTTTCTATCTTTTGAATAGAAATTGAATAAATAGCAATCTTATTTATCCACCTTTGGAAAGAGATCCATGGCCGAAGGCTTCAGTGATAATTAACAATAACATTCAGAAGAGTGTGGCACCTGGATTATATGTAGTGGGCTCCCACATTAGCCAATCTGTTCTAAATACGAAAATTCTTAACTTTTCCCCCACATAATAAACACTCAGCAATTATCTCTAGAACTTATCACTTAAACAATTCTTCATTAAAACCAGAAGAATAAGATGCCTCAGCACCTCTGGATAGAGGCTCCAAAAGGGGACAGATATTATTATCTGGCAGTGTCTTACCAGTCCTTGTGGGCTCAGCGGCTGGGGGGGACAGGGCCAGTCCAGTATGTCCCTAGGACCTTCACTGTCCCTGGAGGGTTTTTTTCCAGCTGCAGTGAGCCTAGACTGGAGAAGGGAACACTGACCTGGCTGCTTTTTATTAAAGCATCTAATTACCAAAGAGAGTTCTATTAAAACATTTTCTTTGCTGCGGCAACCTACTCAGTGCTTCTGAGTGGCACCAAGGCAACTTCCCACGGTATGCACAGTGCCAAAGCGGGCGGTGCATTTTACAGAGCTGGCCTTCACCTTGGCCATGGCTCATGGCTGATGCACTGAGCGTACTCATAATTACAACGCACAAAGGGAAGGGTCTCAGCCTCGTGTTTGTGATTGGCAGCTGCAAAACTTTTAAAGGTGCTCAAGATGGTGAGTTTGTGATGCAATGGTAAAGTGCATTTTCTATTGTCTCTGTCTCTAATGGCAAGAAGAGAGAACCAAAAGGAAAAGATCTTTCAAGAGGTCCACACAGCAAAGTGATACGCAATTGTATTTATTTGATATGGGAAAATGTTCAGAGTCCGTATTAAGTATAAGGAGGGTTAACAAAAGTATGTGTTCAGTTTGATATTAATTTTTGTTTAAAAACACACACACATGCATTGAAAGAAGTCTGGAAATATATACACCAAAATGCTAACTGTGGTTTCCTTGAGTAGTGGAAATGCAGGTGATATTTCTTTTCTTCCATTTTTAAATCTTTATATCCTAATTTATCTACAATAAACAAGTATTAATTGTGAGCGAACATGTTATTAAGAATAAATGTGTGTATGGGAGGGCATGCCAGAGCAATGGGTCTGAATCTACTGCTGCCTGTCTTGTTCTCCACGGTGGAGACAGACCAAGAGCAGAAGCAGAGTTGGGGGCAACAATGGCTCTCCAGAACCTGTTTTCCAAAAGAAGGACCTTTTCGACAAATTTTTATAGCTACATTGACATCACCAACATTCACAGAGAACGTCTTGGGCCGGAAAGCAAGATCCAGAGACTATGGCACTGTTATCATACATCTGCCCCTACCTTTCAACCTGGTCTCAGCTCTGAGATGGCAAAGCCCAGCTGAACCTCTGAACGCATACGTAGGCAAGGACATCTGGGTGTGTCTTTGGCCAGGATGCACCTTTTCCTTAAAGAAAAATAATGCACCTTCTAGATTAAGAGGGAAAGAAGGAGCTGCCAACCTGCATCTCGGCCTGTATCTCAAACCCCAGGCTCAGCTGGCACCCCCGACACAGGTTGTCACAGATCAGAGAAGTCTGACCCTCTTAGCCCCACCTTCTAAAAACCTCATCTTGTGGCCAAGTAGCAGAAGGATCCAAAAAGTCCACTGGAAAAAGTGGTCCTCCCTATGTAGGTACATGTGGGTGTCCGTGATGGGCATCCATGATGGAGACCCTCTGTCACCTGAGACTTCAGCCCATGCACCTCCTTTTCCTAGCACTTCCTTAGAACATGGTAAAATGTATGAAATAATGCTTTGGGCTCAAAGCTTTGAGAAAACTTGAGAAAGGACGTTATATCGTAGCCAGTAATGGATTATACAGATGAGACTATACAATCGGTACCCCCAGGTATCTAGACAGCAAGCTTTCTCACCCACTGCCAGCTGGCCTTGCAACGTGCGGCTGCTAAATAAACAAGGAAGGACTCATGTTTTAATTTAGATGACTTTGTGCTCCATAACTTGTCCATTTATTTTTTTCCTGGAGCCAGAGTGTTTGTTATTTCTTTGCAATTTCAGAAGTTATGAAATGATTCATGGTTTTGTTGGAGCTGAAGTCAACCAAAACCATTCATAATTGTGAACAATCTCTGTTATTGTTAGAGGGAAAACGCCAAGGCATCTGTGCTTCCCAAAAACACATGGGGGGAGAATTCCAGTTTGGAAATGGAACGGCTGTGTTTTTCCCCCTAGAGTTAAATTTACACAGACTGATTTCCAGGGAGATCGTTGCATTCTTCTGGTTGGAACCAGAATGTGATTTCTTCTCTCTCCTTCCTCTGTTGGACACAGGGCATCCACGTGGTGACACTCTGCACACTGGTAATGACCCAGTAGAGGCCAGTCTCCCTTCCGAGGGTGGGATTCATGGAAGTAGAACCATATCTATCTTATTCACCCCAAAATACAGCTTGCACATAGTAAGTGCTTAAAATAAATATCTGTTGGATGACTGCACAGACCGCACTAGACTAATGTTATTATTATTTAGTTCTTTGATTCTTCATATTTATTTGTGTTGGTTGATAATACCTACAACTGTAAGAGACTAATCTAAACAAAAACGAGAGAGAAGAATAAAATGATGGTGATGGTGACATTTAGGATGATGATGGCAAATGCTCTCTGAACGCTTTTTATCTGCCACCAGCATGCTAAATACTTTATATAGAGCATTCCATTCCACTCAATCCTCACGACTTTATAAATTAGGTTCCATTATTATTCCCATCTTATGGATGAGGTATGTGAGGCACAGATAAATGAAATAAACTTAGCCAGGATTGCCCAGCAGTTAGTAGTGGAACTAAACACAGACATCCAAATGTGCCAACCCATACAGTCCACAACACTTTCTGCCACTGGAGAAAGCACTTCTGACTACCCCTTCCAGAATGTATCCAGTATCTGAAAATATTTAATGGTGGTAAAACCTCATTCTCTATTGAGTGTCTTCAGACTCGAGTCTGAATTTGTGAAACCAAAGTTATTCAAAGCCATAAGTTATGTGATGATCACAGAAGTTTGGGAACAAAGCTGCTGGTGTGATGATGAGGCCATGAGACCAGTTTGCTCTGCTAAGTCATGGACCAGCCGGGAAAGATCATTCCAAGAGAGAAGCAACGTGGTGTAGCGAAACAGAGCACTGGACTGGGAGTCAGGAGTTTTGTTTGCAGGGTGACCAAAGACTGGTAGTTCATCTCTCTGAGCCTGGCCAATTAAACTGACGGGGCTGGCCTGGCCCCGTGAGGTTCAGACCTATTGGAAGTTATATGTGGGAATCTCTAAGGTCCCTAGAAGGGTACCTCTACTTCCCCTTCCTCTCTTTCAGTCTGCCTCTGACAGTTAATTCCACAGATTTAAACTGATCACCGTGTGTGTGTGTATGTGTGTGTGCGTGTGCGCGCGCGTGCGGGGAACAGGAAAGCTACAGTCTAACGTAGGCTCCCTTCTCTCCAACAGTTCTATGAAAGTTTGGAGTCTTCCAGTATCAACTACAGCCAGAATTGTCCCCACCACTCATTTCTTCTCTTCAGAGGAGATCAAGGTAGATTTGCCAGCAAAGTCAACCAGTTCAGCATCTTCAGGAAAGATCTGAGAAGCAATGATGGGAGAACATAGTTTCCTCTTTACCCAAGAAGTCAAATCAAGCATGACTGCCTAGACTCAAATGGAGACTGGGCTGACAAATGATAAAGGCTTTATCTTAAGACCAATGCTTAGCTTCCCCATGTCAGAATGCGCTATGACCCAGACTCACCATCTCAGGTGAGTCCTGATCCCTCTTTGTGATGATTTCAAATGACAAAGACTTACCCAAATCGTGTACATAAAGTGACACTCTATTTCCCTTCCTGTTGGGACACATGGCTGTGAGATACACACAGGTCCAATGGTGAAGATCAATATCTTACCTCCTGCCAGAATCAATGCACATTCATCTTGGTCCCACAGGCTAGCTGCAAGGTGGGATTACGCTTTCTTAGTCCCAGGATAGAGCTAGGTGATGCGGTCAGAGGGTAAAAGGATGCAGAGGCTGTAGCTCGAACAACAGAGCAGTCAGGGAGGCCTGAAGAAGGCTGGGCACGCTGCACATCTCAGTCAAAGTCCCATGAAAGTGGCAGGTTCTTTCTTAGCAAGCATTCCACCATGAGCACTACCTTTGGAGACAAGTTTTAGATTGGTGTGTGCTCTAAGGGGGACACCCCAGGAGCTGAGGGGAAATGCAGATTGCAGAGGCTGCCAGTGAAGGCCATTCACCTGCCATGTGTCCTGGTAGCCTCTGTGGGCATCAGCTTCCTCCTATGTAAAAGGGCCAGGTGGGATACATGCTCTCTTTAAGCTCCTGACTTCTCTGTGATTCTAAATCCACTTCATATTTCTGGATGAGCTACACGGACTGAACCTTTTGTTAACATCCTGATGGCACATGCAGTCACAGGGAAATCCCGGAATTTCACATGCTAGAAGAAATACCTCATCGCAATCATCAGCCCTCAAGAGGGCACAAACCTGATACCCTTTCCCCTGCCTCCAACCACACCCTCAGAGTTGTGAGCTGTGGCTAAGCATCTCTGCCTGGTCAGAGATTGGGTGTCATCTGTGGATCTCAAGCACCTGGCCCCACATTTAAGCTCCCTGGGGAGCTGGGGGTAAGAGAGATATGGATAACATTTGCAGGGGAAGCTGGTGGCTGAACCTTCACAAGCCAGGTGCAGTGCAGCTGTAGATGGCCATTCACTTGTCCCCCTTAGTGAAACAGATCTCTGACCCAGACCGTTGACCACGGGGAGAGAGGCAGACTGGTTTCTTCAATTCTCAGGGCTAGAACATGCTCTCTTGGGGGAATCTTTGAGGTGGAAAGGGCCATCTACACACCCACTGTGGTCACTAGAATGAGTGTTGTGGGTATGGGGGAGGTGGTGGTGCTGGTCCTATTCTGAACCATGTGCCCTCAAGAACTCCCATGCTCTCAGAGAAGACTCTCCAGATATGAGAAGCAAATGACCCAGGGACTGGGGGAAATGGAAGATGCAGAACTGAGAGAAGCTGAGTAAGCTCTGAAATAGTTCATAGGCTCACCCAAGCTTTCGCCTTTGGTGGGATCTCTCCAAACTGGCTGTTAGAATCCCATGGGACAGCTGAGGAATCTCAGGCCTGGCTGAATCACAGCTAATCTCTTTTTCCAGCTGCACTTCCTGAAAGACAGCATTCAGCTACAGAACTCAAGCATTTCTGTCTACCCCCTCTCCAGAGATCAGTCTGATATGCACCCCTCCCCAACCATAAGTGTCCCCAGCCTAAGGACATTCTGGGCCAGAGGGCCAAGGCCATGAGCCTGGCTGGTCACACAAGTGTTGCTTAGACCTATGCCACTTCCTAGACTGGTTGCCGCTAGGTCCTCCAGCCATAGAGAGTGGGACAGACAGACTCCCCTTGGGGTGTCACCAGAGATCGGGAGGCTTTGGGCCACTCACAGTCCTTAAAAATACCTAAGTCTGGGTAAACCCTGGCTCCTTTAGGAATAAAACAATGTGGGAACACACTGCCATGAAATAGAGTGGAATTAACCTCTCAGCTTACGTAGCCCAGGCAGAGTTGAGGTTACTGAAGGCAAAGAGAGGCCAGGGGCAAATCAATATCACAGCTTCCCAGCAGAGCCGGGTCAGCACAGTGTCTGGGCTGCTTATTTTGGTCTAGTGCCTCGGTTTTGTTTCCTCAAGAGAAAATAAAATCAACATTGGCAGACCAAGGGTTCACATGCCATTTTGTGGTGCAAACCCCAGAGAAAGGAATGTGGAGCCTGTGGTGGGGAGGATGGCAAGGTGGCTGGCCACGGGGTTCTTGGTCCCGCTTTGACAGCAAGGGCTACTTCTCCTTCTGGAAAGCAGCGGCAGAGGCAGCCTCTTTCCTGCGACACTCCAAAGGTAAAGTGTTCTCATGCTGGCAACTCTCTGGCTGGGGCAAACACAGACCTGCGTGCAATAACCAGGAATAGAAATCCAAGAGGCTCATGACCTCGAGGCCCGAAACGTTCAGATGACACTGTCACCTTCCAGGAAATTACCTCGCACTTTGCTTCTGAGTTCTACACCGTGACTTGCATCCTCTTGGGTGCCGGCTCCCCATTTATGCAGAGAAGATAGGGCAGAGGAAGTGAAAGCCTCACCCTGCAGAAAGCAGCTCATTTTTAACCTGGTACCTGCTCTGCTGCAATCCGATTCTCAGAAATGTGCTTTGCTGTCCACAGAGAGGAGATCATCCATTCGTCTTCCCACTCATTCAACAAATCTTTACTGAGCATCTACTATGTGCCAGCCCCTGTTCTAAACACTGGGGGTACAGGAGTGAACAAAACAAAGCTGCTGCCTACAGAGAGCTCTCGTTCCAGGGATAATAATACTAATAGGCAAGTGCTTAGTAAATGCTGGCGTTGCATGGCACACAATACTAAATGGATCTAAACATGGATCTCATGTTGTCCTAAAACAGCCTTAGGCAGATACTGTGAGCACCCCATCTAACAGGCGAGGGAACTAAGGCTATAGGCAAATTGAGTAACATTCCCTGGATATGGCAGGATTCAAACCCACTTAACCGCAATGACACTCTGCCTCCCAAGCTATGTGAGCATCATTGATGCCACTTCCGGACGGCTTGTCTTGAAAGCCATTTGTGTAGAAGACGTTGTTTTACTATTCTCACAAAACGGAAAGAGCCTATACGCTGTCTTAAGACAATAAAAACAATCACAAAGATATAAAGAAGAGATGTCCTCATGAAGATGTCTTTCTTCCGTCCTTAGTAAGAAGAAGCAGAAGTCTAGTTGGGGGGACTCTACCTCTACCCCCTTTGAGGACTATTTTTTGCCCCAACGTATTTTACTATTAAAGTAAAAAAAAAAAAAGAAAAACCCCAGGAGTGTATAAAATAGAAAAGTTTGGTACTCCTTTGAGTGAGGGATGTAGTTGGGCTGTGGTTGGAGGAGACCAGGTCTGAGAGGCCGACAGTTTTTCATGCAAAAAAGAGTTCTGAGGTCAAACAAGTGTGGGGAATGCTGAATTATACAAAAAGAGTTGCTGAGATTTTTTTTTTTAACTACAGAACTTCTCAGAGCCTTTCATATGCTAAGGACCACTGTGTTTTTCCAAGATAGGGATTTAATCGGCAGCATTTTCTAGACTTCCATGCCTTACAACTATTTTGTGGGGAGGTACAGAACACATGTTAAAAGCTCACGCAATCAGGGGCGCCTGCATGGCTTGGTCAGTTAAGCATCAGAGTCTTGTTTCAGCTCAGGTCTTGATCTCAGGATCATGAGCTCGAGCCTTGCATCAGGCTCTGTGCGCAGCACAGTCTACTAAAGTTTCTCTCTCCCTCTCCCTCTGGCCCCTCCCCACTGTGTGTGTTCTCTCTCTCTCTAAAATAAATAAATAAATCTTAAAAAAAAAACCTCATGCAATCAGAATTCCAAGGACTATGAACTTGGGAAACACTCGACTCACTGGAACTCCTTGCCTTAGCCTGAAACATCATTTGTCTCACTGGGTACATTTCTGAAGATGTATGCATTTCTCAGCAACTACCTCAGATTTATAAGGTTTAAGGGGGGGTCCAATCATGTTAAAGCAGGCATCGGGAGGCCCTTGTGAAGGTTTTGGGGATTTTTTTTTGTAGGGGAGGCTGTAGGAGGAAGGAAACATCAAAAGAGAAACAAGAGTAAAGTAAGAATTAAAAAAAAAAAAGAGCAGGTTCTAATCTGGGCTCTGCCATTGTCTTGCTGCATGCCCTTAGATAGGTCCTTTACCCACTCTGGGCATCAATCCCCACTTACCCTTCTGCAAGAGACGGACTAGATGGCCTGGGGGCCCCTCCAGGTCCCACAATCTCTCTCTCTCGCTATGATCTGCCACCCAGTGGCGGGCGGCATGGGGTGACACTGTAACTGAGACACATCTGCCTCCAGGGACCAGGCTCACCTTGCTGAGGGCCCTGCCCTGCTGGGAGGGTGGGGGGCGGGGGAGGAAGGGTACTGAGCCTCAAAGGACCAGAGGCCTCTAGGGAAATGCAGGTCGGGCCGCTGGGAAATCAAAACCCCCGACTTCAGATGCCAGGGCCTGGTATCAAGCTTGGTGAGTTTTCAAAGAATCACAGTCTGTGTTCAGATTTATGTAAATGGATCAAAAATCTGGGGGGGATTCACTCTTTTCCTTGATCCAGTCCCTCCCAGGTGTTCCCCCCAACACTATTATCTCTCCAATCCTATCCTACCACTGCCTCTCCTTCCCACTACCACCTACCGGTCTGTAAGCACCTCTGGGTACTCCACATCCTGCAGAGGCCCCCAGTCCACACATTTCCCTCTTGCCCACTCCATACCTCTTGATCTTCCCAGAACTGCCCAGTTCCTCCCAGTACCTTAGCACTGTACCCAGTTCTTCCGGTCCCCCACAACCCCCCATTCCTCCTTTTATTCATTCAACAAATACGTGGTAAGCACACAGAACATGCCAGGTACTCTTCTAGGTTCTGGGGATATGGCTGTGAACAGAGCAGACCTGGCCCTGGCCCTCACGGAATGTCTGTTCTGGAAAGGGAAAACAGACAATGAACAAATAAATACATGAGAGGTCGTGGTAAGTGAAGAATTAAGCAGAGTGAGGGCACAGTGAGCGATGAGGGGTGCCATTTTTAAAAATATTTTATTTGTTTATTTGAGAGAGAGAGTGAGAGGGAGAGAGAATCTGTAGCAGACTCTGCGCTGAGCCCCGAGCCCAACTTGGGGCTCGATCCCACAACTGCAAGATCATGACTTGAGCCGAAACCAAGAGTCAGACGCTTAACTGACTGAGCCACCAGGCGTCCCAAGGGGCGCTATTTTAAAAGGCAGGGTGTCATTTTGAAAGAAGGCCTCCTGGAAGAGGTGACATTTGGTTAGAGACCTGAATGGAGGTGGGTGGAGTGAGTCTGTTCTCACCAAGCCAGCCACCCTAGGCTTCAGGGGGTTGGGACCTGGCTGGGCTGGGTCTGAACAAGGACCAACCAAGTCTGTCAGAGACAGAGTAAGCCAAAGTGCCCACGTAATGGCGGCATCCTCTTTTGGACTTGGACATCCTCATTCTCCTTGCCTCTTGCTGTGTCTTTGGGTCCTGGCTTTAGGATATATCCATGGGGTGGAGGTTAACCAGATGGGAAGAGTGAACAAAACCTCAGCTCTTTCCCAGCAGAGACAGATATCCCGGCACCAACTACACAGCCCTGGACTGCTACAGGGAGTCCAACAGATCACAGAGGGGTGTGCAGACCAACAGATCACAGTGGGGTGGGGCCTCAGTTTCCCGTCTGTGAAACCTGTGGGCTGGACGGAATGAATCTAAGAGCCCTTCCAGTTGTCAACCACTGTATGACTCTGAACACGCACGTACCGGGTTTCCAGGAAGAGGTAAAACCAAGACACACAGAGGAAAGAAACCCCATCCGAGAGCCAGTGGAGCACCGTCACTCCCCCCTTAGAGACGTGATGGGAAACTCCGTCACTGGCATTAACCTAAAAAGAGGTCCCTTCCCAAAGGCCCTGGGCTCTCCCGACATCAAAGTCTTGTGGGCGGAGTCTCTGTGGTCCATTTCACATACCACGCTGGACCTCTGGTTTATAGAAAACAAACTATAAAGGTTATTCTAACAGCTCCAGGGCTATTTCATCCTCTCCCCACCCACTCCCTGACTAGGGAGGAAGGGCAGAGCTATAAAATCTGCTTGAGAGGCAAGCCCTTATCAGGGGGCCCGGCAAGGCACTGTTTGCTGAAGGCCGCATTCGCCCCGGGGCAGCCACCATCCAGGTCTGAAACAACAGATGGCTCGGGCTCGCAAGTGAACATCCCGTTTCCTCTGGACAAGCCATGTTTACACAGGGACGAGTAGCACGGGATCCCGCTGAGGGGATGGGAGAGATCAGGCCCCACACCAGGCTCCACTGTGGCCTCTGCCTGCTGGGCTGGACGACTCCTGGTGTACGGAACTCATACCAGGAGCACGCCACCCACGACGTCAATGCAGAGCTGCAGCTCTAACGGAAGTTTCCAAAAAATTATGTCATGTAAATAGCTAAATAATCGGAAGCATAATTTCTACAGTAAGACAAACAAGAAGAGTTTCTTTTATGATATGAATTTCACGTGAGTTTTTAGAATAAAAGGCCAGATATCCCAGAAACTCTGGGCCTGAGGTGGGCCGCCCCAGCTGCTGCCCTGTGACCTCCCCGGGCACACACTCCCCTTCCACGCAGGCTCCTTGGTAGAAGAGCCTGAGAAGCTTTCGGAGTGTAAGTGCTTGGGCCTTCTGTCATTCCACAGACACTGCCTGGCTGCCTGCCATGTGCCCACCAGGGCTTGGGCACTTTGGGGTTAGGTACACTGGAGTTTCTGGGCCTCATGTGTTTCTTTTGTTTGTTTGTTTTTATTTTGTAAAACTGAGATAACACACTTACCTCAGTTATGGTGAAGATTGAAGTCTTTCTTTTTGTCTGTCTATCACCTCCTAGAACAGTGCCTGGTAATCAGCAGACACCGCGTTACTCATAGCTTCTGTCCCCCCAACAATAGGTAAGACAACTGTAGTGTCTTCCAACAAAGCAGATGCTCCTTAAAATGATTCCACCTCTACCCTCTAAATCGTCCTTTCGAGCATTAAAGTCATTTTTCCTTTCTCCTCCATCACAAAGGTTCACTAAGCAGCATTAGGTTATATAGAGAGGAGGTAATTCATTCAATCAACAAATATTTATTGAGGTCCTCCTATGTGCCAGGCACAGAGCAGAGAGCAACAGCTGATCCTTGCTTTCATGGAGCACACTAGGGGAAAGACAATGAACAAAAAATGGATATAAACACGCCAGAGAGCAGTAGGTACTTTTAGGAAATAAAAGGCAGGGAAAGGGATGGGGTGGCAACAGGGGGTTGGGATGCTAGTTGACACAGGGCAGGTGGTCAGAAAAGGGACGTGTGTGTTGACCCGAGGCAGTGAGGCGAGGAGATGTGCTCACAGCACAGCACGCAGCAAACTAATGAGCAGCCCTGGGACTCGGAGCCCCCCCAGGGCTCTTCCCACAGCACCAGCTCTAGGCCAGCAGGCCCGGCTTGAGGATGGGGGTGGAACTGGACACAGCACACTGCCGTGATCCACAGGGGCGTGGAAGAAACACGAATGTTTCTAGTTACGATAATTTTTAATTTTTCTATTTGTCCTTAGGCATTTTAGTATACATAATATAATTACATATATTAAGGATACAAGACAAAGGTTCTGTATTAAAGAGGTGCAAAATCCAAAATGTCTGGGGAGCCCTGCTGTCCCCCCAGGTGGGCTCCACCTATCCTAGTCCAGCCTGGTCGGGCCCAGACTAGGCCTGGAGGAACTTTCCTCTCTGGGGGCAGGTGGAATACATGAACCTGTCCAGACAGAGGCAGCCTGGACTCCTCCCCTGGCTCTGGAAAGTGCCACCAACTCTGGAGCAGTGCTCAGGGTCACCTGGTCAAGCCAACTCCGGGGTGAGACCTTCCCATCAATCCTGCTGGGCCACATGTGGGCCAAACAGGCAGGTGGTGACGTGGGGAGACTGAGGAGTCTGAGGCGGTGGCCAGACACTAAAACAATGGCGTTTCTTTCTTTGTTTTTAAAAAATGCCATAGAGGCCAATAAAACAAAATGAAAAGCTCCCCTTCATCAAAAAAACCCCCTTAGCCCATACAACACATCTGAGGGTGGGGCATGGTGTCGAGGCAACCATACTTCAATCTCTGGTCTGAAGGTTGTTCCCAAACCTTCTCAAGACCCACTTTTAAAATCCTAAGAAATGTAGGGTAGAGCTGAAGATGGCACGGTTTCTGGGCGGGGGGCGGGGGTGGGGACATGAGCCGTGTGTGCAAGGGTTAGGCTCTTGGGGGTGACATCAAATCGAACTGAGTTCAAACTCAGCTTTGCCATTTACTGGCTGTCCAATCTTGGTTCAGTTTCTTAGCCCCTTTTATCTGCACTTTATTCTTCTGTAAATGGAGAAGAAACCACCAAAGGCATTGGTATTGGAAGGATTAGCATTTAAATGTGATGAAGTATGCACATGCCCAGGACTTAGAAAGCAGATGTCCCATATGCATCTGGACATGAATGTGGCCAACAGAGAACCACGTTTGCCCCCCCACTGCCCCAGTCTCTCTCACCGCCTCACCGGGTGTCAGCACTACCACTGAGCTGCTCAGACCGAAGCCCCCTGGAATGATTGCAGTTCCTCTTGCGGATGGTGATCCTCCTCACCCCCCCAGTAGAATCAGCAGTGTGCTGGAGCTGGCCCACCCTGGCTCACAAGAGCTAGCTGTGCATCGTTCACTGTCACGGTCAGACTGGTAGCCTGAAAGCAGCCCTGGTGAGCATAGGACATCACAGAAACTGGCATGGTACAAATAAGGGCTCCCCTTCCACCTCGGGCTGGCTTACCGGCACACCACTGTTCTACTCATGCTCCAAATACTGCCCGAGTCCAGTAATTTCTCACATCCAGGACCACAACCTGGGTCCCAGTCGCCCCCACCTCTCACCCACCTGGAGGACTTGGAGGCCTTGACCCTGTCTCCTTGCTCCCTCTCGCTCCTCCACAGCCCGCCCTCCACCTAGCAGCCAAAGCGAGCCGTCAAAGTATAAATCGGATCACATGCCTTTTCTAATTCACCCCCTCTAGGGGCTTCTCAACACACTTTCTTGAGGGCCCAAGGGGCCCCTAGGCCCCTCCCACAGCTCCAGCCTCCCCCCCCCCACTTGGCTTCAGCCACCCTGGTATCCTTCCTGGTGCCGGGTCATCACATGCTCACCCCGGTCTCTGTCTTTGTGTTCTTCCTGTTCCTCCAGTTTGGAAAGTTCTTTCCAAGGTCTTCCTAGGACTACCCCTTCTCATGATTGGGGTCTAAGCTCAGATGTCCTTCCATAAGGAAGCCCCCCCGCACCCCGCCCTGACCACTTAGCTAAAGCAGCTCCCCAGCTCTCCCCTATCCCATTTCCCTCTCCTGTTTTCTTCATGACATCTGTACATGTCATCTATTATGTGTGTTTGTGTGTCTTCCTGAGACCAGAATGGCTGCACCCTGAGGGCAGGGACTCTCTTTCCTTTACAGCCCTATGGCCAGTGCCTGGAACGGCGCACGCGGCAGACACGCAGTGGGTCCTGATGGTCTTACTGACAGATGGGGCCGCCGTTAGTCCACCAGTGTTCTACCCATTCCCTCTGCTAGAATGAACTCCATCCTCCCTGCAGAGGGTAGGCAAGAAGGCTCCAGCTCCATCAGATGCTGACCTCACTGCTGAATGAAGCTCAGATTCAACCAGTGAGAGCAAAAATAATTCCTGCTAGTACCCTCTGGGTGACCAGGGAGAGTCACAGTTCCCCAGCCTCCATTTCTTCCTCTGTAAAACTGGGGAAAATTCTCCCTGCCTCGAGGGCCTGGTGTCAGTTAAAGCAGGCAATATGCAGAAGTGCCAGGCCCTGGGCTGCCAAACAGAAGGAACACACATTAGCTCCACTTGCACGGTACCGCCTCCCCCAACCCCCACTACATCTTCCGTTCCTCCCATAAGTCACCTGGTACCCCTGTCATTGTGACATGGGACATTCAGACTTTCCTCAACTCTCCTCACACAATCAGACACAACGATGAGGCCCTAATTCCCACGCGACAGGGTAAACCCATTCGGCTCTACAGAGAAATAATGGCTTTCCCTGTGGCGGCCTCGTGTCAGGGGCAGCCTGGCACAGCCTCAGGGACCACAGACGCTGGGCTGCACCCCGTCCCGCCTTAGCTGGCTCTCATGGAGATAGGGGACACTACCAGCTGTCCAGAAAGAGCTCATTGGCTGCTAAGCTGTGTTCAGTCTAAGCAGAGCTAGGGAGCCCTCGGGACAACAGTACCTCTCTGTCCTGGAGGCTGATGTGAATGTTCTCAAACCACCCCTCTGAAAGGGGCCTGAAGTCCAGGGTTGTCACCTGGGACCGTGGAGATGACCAGATGGGTTGCAAATGGGGCAACTGAGTCCCAAGGAACCAAATGGTCCCATAATGCTGTAAGTGAAATGGGTAGACTCCACTCAGGTGTTCTGACTTTGCCAGCCACACAGCCTTGTGTCAAAGCAGGGGAACGTGACCGCAGGCATGAGTGGGCATCAGGCATCTGGTTGCCGTTCTACTAGGGAGCTGCCTCTAGAAAGCTACAGAAGCCTGAAGAACAAGCTACAGATAGGCCTTGCTAAAGGCCACCTCTAAGAAGAGGGGGTGGGGGCTTTCTCTTCTTCTATGTTAGTTCCTCTCCCCAAGGCTGGGCCAGGGGCCAGGGCCAGGGTCAACTCCTCTATCCCGCTGGACTGCCTCTGGCTCGGCCAGGACAACAGGGTCTAGAACCGCCCCCCCCAGAAGTGAATACAGCCTGGTGCAGAGAAAGACGTACTGGCCAGGGAAGTGCAGGCTACATTCTGGGGCTCTGCCATCACCGGTCACCTGGGGCAGAGCCCCTCTCCACTGAGCTGATTTCCAGCTGTAAGATGAGGGGCTTGGGCTGTTAACCTCTAAGAGGTTCTCTCCATCTCTGACACTCTGAGTCTAAGGGTGCTCAGACAGGTCATTTACTCTTTCTGGCTCTCAGTCATTCATTCCGCGTACATTTCTGAGCATCTTTCCTGGGCAGGCACTGCATTAGGTGCCATGGAGATAAAGAGATGAATGAAATGTACTCTTTCTCTCATGGAGTTTTGAATGTTATTCCTTGGGCAAGTTACACAATGTCTCTTAGTCTCAGTTTCCTCAACTATAGAACAGGTTTGATAATAATTCCCACAGCTAACACTGAGTAAGCCTTTACCACCGTGCAGGGACCCACGCTGCTGGCCTTTACATTCAATGCTCGTAGCCCAGAGGCAGGAACCATTGTCTTCATCACTTAACAAAATCAAGAAGTTAAGCACTACTTCCCCAGTCACTGTGATAAGAGAACAATGAATGGCCTCCCAAAGATGTCCCCACCCTAATCCCTAGGCAAAAGGGGCTTTGCAGATGTCATTAAGGTTATGGACATTGAGATGAGGAGATTATCCTGGATTATCCAGGTAGGCCTGGTCTAATCACATGAATCCTTTCCCAATTGGGTGAGAGAGAGACACAGTGACAGGAGGGACCAGAGAGATGCAGTGGGGGAGGACTCCACTCACCACTGCAGGCTCTGACAATGGAGGGAAGCGGCTACAAGCCAAGGAAGGTGGCAGCCTCCAGAAACTGGGAACAGCCCTCAGTTTACAACCAGGAAGAAAAGGGGGACTCCTCTAACCACCAGGAAC
Organism: Halichoerus grypus; assembly: GCF_964656455.1. NCBI lineage: Eukaryota > Metazoa > Chordata > Mammalia > Carnivora > Phocidae > Halichoerus > Halichoerus grypus. Next base: position 27,389,069 of record NC_135726.1, read on the forward strand.
TGAATTCTGACAGCAATCCGAAAGAGCAAAAAACGTATTCTCCCCTAGAGATTCCAGAAAGGAAGGAAGCCTATCAACACCTTGATTTTAGTTTAGCGAGCCCTGTACCAGACTACTGATCTACAGAACTCTAAGACAATAAATGTGTAGTAATGGAATAGTGGCAATAGGAAACTAATGTGGCTACTACCCACCCAGAAGGTGCTTGAGCTGAGGGCCCGAGTTCGTGCATGACAAGGACACTCGACCACGCTATGAGGCTCACCTCACAGACAATGTGTAAGAGGATACCAATTCACCGTGCTTGGCACCCAGCAAGCACTCAAAATATGTTACCTACTATAATCACCCTCATGAGCACTTCTCATACATCTAGCAGCAAAGCGATGTCACACTGCTTTCCCATGTGTCAGGTGAAGGGGCTGGCCAGCATACTCTCCTGGGATCTGTGTCCTGGGTTTATCCTCGCTCACTCCCTTCCTACATTTCTCCCCGAGGTGGGAGCTCAGGCTCCCAGGCTCTCGGGTGAGCCTCAGGTCTTCAGAGGGGCTGACTGCAATTCCCTGCACCTGGGAGCACACGTGACTGGGATAGGAGCTCACTGGGGGAACAGCTCTGATGCTCTTTTTTTGGAGGCCACCAATCCAGGGAATCACAGGGCTCCAGGGTTTTGGGGGTACATTCTAACTGAGACTGTCACATCACCCTGGCTGTCAAGGGGCAAACCCCAGGCCCGTTCAAGGGTTTATCTTAAGGATACCTCATGCGGGCAGTCCACTCCCTCCTGCTACGACAACCCTCATGTCCTGCAATTTCTGGGGTGCAGGGGGTTCTCTGCCACTCTCGTGGGTCTGTTGCAGAGATAATGAAATGGACTGCAAGGCACGTTGCAAACCAAGGAGGCTGCCTCACTTGCCCTCCAGAGCTGTGAACACGTTGCTGCTCCCTCCCTCCCTCGCACTGACATGCTCTGTTCTTAATAAGGCTCCCATAAAGATCTCTCCTGTGAGATAATCATAGACTCTCAGGGGCATGCCACTCTTAGCTGTCAGCAGCACTTAGGAAGACCTTATAAAGGCTTTCTAAACCTCCTGTTCATCTCAAAGTTGAGCTCTTAAAAACCCTGTGAAATCCCATTGCAAAACTTTGGTGCTTGACTCCTGGCTCTTTTCCTAAGTCTCCCCTACATCCCATCTGGCCCCTGCCATCCCCCCACAGAAGTAGAGTGCTTGGGTCCCACAGCTCCGTCTTGCTGAGCGCCATCGCTGGCTCTGCTGCTGGTCAGCCTTCTCTCTGCCTTGCCTTCCTCCCCAACCCTAGGATGACAAATCAGAGACTACAGGACGCTGGCACGGGTACAACTTTGCTCAAATGATAACAACGGCCACAGAGACACACCCATGCTCCCATCCCCTGTTTCCTGTGATGAGCTGCCTTTGGAGAATTAACAACTATTCTCAAGGTATAAGGCTATGATCTCATTATCTGGTCCAAGAGTTTCTTTATCTGTGATCCAGAAGCACCCCAGGTAGGGTGTGGCGGGTCAGGGGGCTGCCTTTGGGAGACTGTTAACCCCATACACAAACACTGTTTCTTCACATTCAAAAACACAGGAGCATTTTTCTGGGGGTACTCGTAGCTTCATCATTTTCTCAAAGAGGTCTGTGACCCGAGGGACATTAAGAACCCCAGTTTTAGACCCTAACCTCCTCCAGGAGGCTCGGACACTTGCAGGAGAAACTTCAAGCACCCCTCTGTTCCAGAAGCCTGGGACTTATCATGGAATCTGGCTGTAGTAGGCTCTTAGGAAATGATTTTTAAAAGAATGATTTCTGAAAGCATCCTCCAAGGTGCTGTGTTCATGCAGAGAGGAAAGCGTGCCCGGAGCAGGTGGGGGTGAATTTTTGCAGGCAGGTGGGTATGATGGCAGACCCCCAGGCTATGAGGTCTGAGTCCTCATCCCAGGTCCCTAGTCTCCAACCTGCTTCTCTACCTGCAAAAAGAGGCCAGAGACATCTGTCCCACACAGCTGTCCATGGAGCTGTGGGGAGGTTTCACAAAAACAGGAGGCGTGGAAGAGCTCTGTCAGCAAGTACCTCCTTCTCCTGCCCTTCTCGGCATGTTTCTGCGGCTACCATTCCAGTCGTACAGTTTCTCAGCATCAGGCAGAGAGACGATCTTCCTCTGCTTTGCTGGATTTTTGGACTGACGAGGGCCTTCTCTAGTTCTAGAAATTTAGAACCTCAGACCTTGGAGAGCCCAAGGTATCAGGGTCTTATCATACTGATGGGAGCCACAAGGCAGGTTTCCCCTCTGCTCTGGGACCTTTAGCACACACCTCCAGATGCTTCTCTCTCAGGGGCTATTTTGTAGGTTGGGGGTTTTAGGATTCTTCCAGAGAACAGAGGAAGTCATGACAGAGCAACATAAAAAGTAGAACGTGGCAATGGACAAAGGCCTGCATCGAGAGTCAAAGAGATGTGGGTTCAAGTCTTGACTTCTGGTTTGCTGTGTGACCTAGAAAAAGTTAAAATTCCTCTTTGTGTGTTAGTATCTTTACCTGGGGGATGGGGCACAGGGTAGGAGAAGGAAAGATCTCTAATTTTCCTCTACAAAAGAGAAGTCTTTAAAGGCCTCTGGTTTTCTGGAAGGCAATTACAATCACGATGATCTGACCCACTGAGGGGACTCCTGAGAAGTCTTTTGCTTTGAGAGGGCATAAGCAAGAGCAAAGATGCTATGGGGCACCTTAGCTTTCCAAGCCTGGCTGACTTCTCAACCACACAGGAACTTCCTCCCTAAGTTGGGGTTTGCAAGAGAGGGGAGGGTTAATCATAGCAGACCTTAACCAGTGTGGTGGTTTCAACCCAAGACCCACTGGGATGCAAAAGGCATGGTAATCAGGTACCAGTCTGCTTCCTGAGTGCACCAATATCTCCACCAGCAACTGAGTCCTTGACATTAGGACATTTAACATCTTTGACATTTTAACAGAAAGATGTAACTTGCCTTTGGACCATGGCTGTGCTGAGGCGGAGGAGTGGGCTGCCCATTTTGGGCTGAGTCTTCAGATCTCACGAGGTCCGCTGTGGGGATGCTGCTATTTCTAAGATGCACATTGCACACTTCCTACATTTTGTATCTGTGCATTTGGATAAGGGAGGGAGAAGGACCAAAGTGCTTATACAGTGTGATACGGACTGAAGTGGTACTTCAAAATTTTGACTGTTCTGAAATAAAAACATAAATACATTTCCAAAAAAAAAAAAAAAATACATGTCTCTAGGGTGCAGTGGCTTCTCTCTGGAATAGGTCAACTCAGAAGTGTAGCTTGGGGGGGAGGCAAGGAATGACTCCAACTGAGCATAATCCCTCAAAGTGGTGTCTTTCCTATTTTCAAAAAGGTGTGGATGTATACCCACAATGAAAAGATCATAGAAGGAGCAGTGGGTAGGTCTGAGCACTGTGCAATGGGAACCCCAGTAGCCTATGTGTTCAGAGAAGGCTTCTGTGAAGTGCTGTCTGTGCTGAGGCCTGGACGGGGAGTAGGATTTGGCCCAGGCCGAGAAGGGTAGAAAGGGTGCCAGGAATAGGGCACAATGTGGACCAAGGCCAGGAGATGCAGGCGAGAGTACAGAGTCTGTGTCAGAAACTGAAGGAAGATCAGTGCAGTTCAAATGTACAAGGAGGCAAGGCGACTGGCGAGGGAAGAGGTCGGAGAGGCAGGCAGGGCCAGAGTGCCCGGGATCTGGAGCCTGTCCTAGGGAATCAGGCAGCAGGGCATCAGCAAGTCGCGGCCAAGCTCTCATGGGAGCAGGAAAAACGCCCTTCTCAAGTGGCCCGTGGAGCCAGTCAGTTAGCATGGTGGATGTCTTGGTTGGGCCCCAAGTTCACCATCAGGTCTCACCATCTCACATTTTACATGAGAATTTTATGCTGGAAATCTTTCTTGCCAAACATACCACAGCAGAACATGAATGCTCTGCCTTCTCCACTGACATTGGCACCTCCCGTCCTACTGCCTCCCTACAACTCACACCCCGGCAAGAACCGAAAGGCTGGATGATGGTCCATCCCCACCTACCAGGAAGGACATCTGAGGCCCAGATAAAAATCGTCTCCTGACTCGGGACAGTGTGAACCAGGAGAGCATCCAGCCTGGGGAGAGAACAGCTTTACTCAATGCAAGGGGGCATTTTCCATCTCCTGCAAAGGGCAGTAAGGAAAAGAAGAGGGAAGCCACGGTGGGCCATTTGAGAGGATTGCTTAGCCCACGTACGGTTCGGCACAGCTTTGTAACTGTTTTTGGCATTCCTTAGAATATCAGAAATATGCATTGGACATTTGGATCACAACGCGAAGCACAATAGAACTGATTTCAGATTACGAGCTGTTTGGCACCTCCCCTGCCTCCACCTGAGTAAGTGCCCCTTCCCTCCTTGGAACATACACAGCGCATTCTCTGCCCCTACCGGACTTTACCGTGTGTTACAGTTTATCTACCAATGTGTTTTATCTCTCCTACTTGATTTTAAGCTGCTCAGAAATAAGATCATTCATTTGTAATACATTAACACAACGGGAATGGTAACCCTGGAACAGTGCAGCACAGGGTCCTAGGAAAGCTCTTGAGATCACAACCTGGCCACACCCCACAATGGTGAACTTGGACAATAGACTTACCCTTATTTTAGTTTCCTCATCTGTAAGAAGAGAGTCATAATACCTAACTTATGGTGTAATGTCTGATGACTAAATCATCTTAATGCATGTAAAACATTTGGCACCTGGCCGACCTTCAACAAACTTGGCCCTCTTACTTTCTGCATTCCTTACAGTATCCAGCCAAGGGCTTCATAAATCCTCCTTCAAAAAGCTGGATGAAGAAAGAGTCATCACTTGACTTTAGTTATAGGGGTCTCCTGCCCACCGTGGGCAGCACTGAAGCCAGCAGGTCAGCTGTACAGGACTTTTTAGAATCCAGGCTCATAATAGGAAGCTGCAGAGGCTCGGCCCGTATAACCACCATCCTGAATTTAATGTTCACACTACCTCGCTGCAAGCATTTAGCTAAATCTGGTGTCCTGTTAAAAATGACTATGCAGCAATCACCTTGAATTGAACAAGAAGACCCAGTCTGTCACTTTTTTCGCTGAATTGTAAATCAGAGAGCTCACAATTGATGTCGCAGCAAAACTCTGAAGGCAAGCACATGTCACAGGGGGCCTTTATTTATTAGGCAAACTCGAAAGATTAAAGTTTTCAGGATGGAAAAAACTTACCAAATACAGCAAATAATCAATCTCAAGCCCCAAGTCATGGAAAATACAGCTAGTGCAAGAAGCAGTTCTATTCAAATGAGAACTTAAAAAAAAATTTTTTTTTTATCCCCATTTCTGCTCAATAAGGATGTCCTCTCAACGCTTAGCAGACATCCTTGCTCATGGTAGTATTAGCTGCGTAACTGGGCCCCGAGCACAGTTTTTTTTACCAGAATTAACTCATCTAATCCTTAGTACAACCCCGTGGGGCAAGTGCTGTCATTATCCCTAGTTTACAACTGAGGAAACTGAGGCACCATGAGTGTGAGCAGCTTGCCAAGGTCATACAGCTAGCAAGTGGCAGGGCCAGGACCAAGGAACCCAGGCAGTCTGCCTCTAGCGCCTTCACCCTGAACCCCTGGGCATTACAGCCTCTCAAAACCTGGGCTCTCAAACACTGGTGGAATTATGCTGAGCCTGGGGGCGGACTTAGTTGATAGTTTATATTTTGCATCCCTATAAGATTTTCACATCCATGATCTCATTTGCTACTCCTGACAACCACATGAGACTAATAATGTAGGTCTTATTACCATCTTAGAGGGGGTAAAACCCCGCTGAGGCTCAGAGAGGGTAAGGACTTGCTAATTCCTAGCCCACAAATGGCAGAGGCAGGGCTTCAGAACAGTGGTAGGCAGGTTTGTGCCAGAGAGGGCTGTGGCCATGAACTTGGGTGCTGGGCAGTTCAGGGTATCTAAAGTGGGTGCTGGGGTATCTTCTCCCAGTCCTCCACTACCAGGTGCAAACATGGGGTATGAAGGAAGTCCACAGATGGCTGATGCTAGCCGTTGGGCAGGGAAAACTGGGGTGTCTGGGGCATGCCCTCCTCTTTTGAGCACCCCTCCCTGCTCCCCACAGATTCAGACTCTCCCGAGGCTGGTAGATTCAGAGGGGCATTGTTTAATTTCCCAGGCCCTTGGTTTAACGAAAAATACCATGACCACCCTTTAAAGGATTGAGAAATGGCACATTCAGTAATACATATAGAACAATACATATAGTAAGACATATACATTTTAGGTGCATAGCTCAACAGATCTGGATAGCTGTATGACCTGAGGAAGCACTGCTTCGATCAAGATGTCACTTCTTTTAGGTGTTTGCCTTTAGCAGGAGACGCATAAGAAGGAAAGGCCCCACCACAAACCCCTCTGTTGCTCACATCTAGCCCCAGCCCCTGCTGGAAGGAGTTGAAAACTGAAGATGTGCAGGGCAAGGGAGCAGAGGTACAGGTCTAGGCTGTGAGAAGAGAGCCAGGGGAGTCGGAGATGGAGGCTCCCTCCACAGGCGGGCGGGCAGCAGAGCCCTTCCCTCTCCCTGCAGACAGTAAGTGCTCCATAAAGAGCTGTGGTGTGATGGGCTCAGCAATCCACTGGGGACCAAAATACACAAATATTACATACCACGTATATGTACTGAAGTTTCACATAAGCATTGCAAAAACTTCTTCTATACCCAACAGTCAATTTACAAGAAAACCCACAACAGTGTAAACTGGCTCCTCGATTTATTATGTAAATTCACCCTGAATATTCACAGTGTACCTCGGACCTATCTGGCTTATGGGGTAGAAATGATTATGAATTGGGATTCCCTCCACAGGAGGTTTACAGCCTAGATGAAGAAGCAAGTCTTACATGTACCAAATATTTGCCAATTGGTGAACATTAACAACCATGGTTATTATTTATTATGTTCCCAGTATGGGGCTAGACACTCTCCACTCTGTTTCATATGGTCCTCAAACCTACTTGCCCAAAGTCACAAAGCTAAAAGGAGGCCCAGGCAGGATCCAGACCAGGCAGGGCGAACACCGAAGCTGGCGCACTACACCGCTATGCTCAAACTGCTTCTCTCCAAACAGCTCGTGGGCAGGCTCGTGGTGAGCAAGACTGTGCCGGGACCTGGGCACGCGTGTGCACTCGTGTGTCTATCTGTGACGCGCAGATCAACAAAGGGGTAATCTCTCAGGGCCCATGACAGCATATTAAAAAACTCTAACGCTGTGGTGCAGGCACCACATACAACGTAATTTAGAGAATGGAGATACCCGTGTGAGTTCGCATCCAGGGGAACGCCCCTGGAGGAGATGAGCCCTGAGCCGGCCCTTGGAGGCCCCTGGAGGCCAGCCCCGCACGTGAAGAGGGCAGGAAGCCTGCCTAGGCATCCAGCATGGAGGCAGACATGGAGGCGGGGTGTGGGGGGCTGCCAACGAGAGGCATTCTACAGAGCAAGAGGTAGCTCCGGATCAGTGTGGTCGGCTGGACTGTGGTACGTTCTCCAAGCTCAGGGCAGTTTTGGACCCAATGCAGAGGGTGAAAGGAAACCATGTGAAGTGGTTGAGCAGGACGGCCAAGGGCAAGAGTGAGGAGACTCTAGGCACCGGACCCAGAGAAAGGCTGAGGCAGTAGCGAGGGGGCCAGGCCAGGCCCAGGCAAGGGCACGGATGCACCTGGCAGGCAAGCGTAGGGAAGCAGATGACTGAGCGGGGCAGCTCATGCACCTGCGGTTGGGACAGAGATACTGCTACCCCCACCCCAAGATGACAGAGGGGGAGCTCTTCCCAGGCACTCTCTTGTCCCTTAGAGGGACGGGAACCCCTGCCCGGAACCAGCACTGCCATGTTGACGGTAGGTTTGAGGATAGCACTACCCAAACACTTTTTTCTTTGCCACCTTCATGGTTTTTAGGCCTTTAAAAAAAAGTCCTGCTACTTTAACTTCAATCTAAACCACACTATAACTAACACTATGGTTTTGATGTGTTAGAGACCTTTTGTCCTAAAGCACATGAAAATGAACATATTAACACATGTGTTCAATTGCATACCACTAAAGATTCTGGTTATACTTCACATACGCCCTGTGGCTCTGGTTCCTGGGGATCTGTACCTCAACACCATATTTGCTTGCTGGGTGTGTCTAGGACCAAGGCCACCTGGGTCAGCAGCCCTGAATGGGGCCTGTAGGACAGCCTCCCTGCCCTTGTTCAAGCCTCAGTGCTCACAGTCTGGGAACTGAGCTGTGGCAGAGCTGGCAGCCGAGCTGCAGCCAGGGATGAGCCTCCTCGACTAGGAGATGAGCAGGACGGAGCGGCCCACACTCTCAGTGCTGTCTCCTGAAGGCTAGCCAGAAATGACTGGTCCTCCCTAGGCCATGCAGTGTCAACCCACATTGTTCCTGGCAGGGCTCCTTCCCTCCCATGTCCTTTGTCAGGACACATACCCATGCAGGACACCCCACCCCTCACCCCCAAGCAGCTGGCCTTGCAGCGAATAATTGTCTACATGCCCGCCCACAAGACAAAGGTCTATGCAGTTCGTGATGGACCTTTCTTTCTGACTCCACACTCCAAACAATCACTGACCCCTTTTCCCAGTTCATTTGTGCCTCTAGCTACGCAGACCTCCTTGTGGTTCCTCACAGACTCCAAGCCTTCGCCTTTTCATTCCCTCTTCCCCAACTGTCCGTGGCAGGCTCCCTTGTCTCCATCAGGTCTAATTTCAGCTGCTCAGGGTGGCCTTCCCAGACCACTGTTACAAATGGTAACACATTCCCTACTCCCCTTCCGTCCACAGTAGGCACTCAATACTATCTGCAGAGTGAAAAAATGAACGAACAATATTGGTGGAGAGCATTTTGACCAAGGGGTTTTAAACACTTTAGTATGAGGGCTATGAACATCTGAAAATGGCCAAATCCACATTCCTTCTTCCCTGGAAGAATTGCTAGTGCAGGTCTTGACCAAAGAGTAGCAACTGGGTCTGGCCTGGCTTCTCTGAGTGACCTTGCAGTTCTCATGCAGATGAGGGGATGTCCGTGGTACCCACCACTGTGGAGGGCTCCTGGGGATGTCCCTGCTGATCACACGGCCTGACCCACGTGGCACCCATGTGTGCCCATGCCATTGTACAGAAAGGGCCCAGCAGAACCCTTCCGCTACAGAGATCCTACATCCCAGCCTCCCTGCTGCTAAAGCCAGCCCAGCATCTTTTGTAACAAATGACAATGCACCACCCTTATCTGGAAGCTACTTGTCCAGCAATTTCTGTGAATCAAAACCCTGCCAGGAGCCATGAAGGACAACGGAGAACTCTGAGCAGCAGAGTGCACAACAACACCAACCGTGTCACCATCACGCACATTTGTAGAGCAGTTCACGGTTGCCAGTTTGTTTATACACACTTAATGCTCTGCCGTTAACAGGCAGAAGTGCAGAAAGGTCCGAGCACTAAAGCACAAGCACCCTACTCGTAGAAGAGGTCCTCACTTATATCTTATTTGTTCTTGCCCTACACACTACTGTGACACACCCAGTCATGTAGTTTTCCAGGCCATTCCAGATTCAGAGTAGAACCAGAGAAGGGAAATAAGGCTCGAGGCAGGAACACAGAAAGCATCAAGACATGACAGATGACAGCAAGTGAAGAGACAAGACAATTACAGAAGGCATATCAAAGTGGAGTTAATTGCATTCCAAGACCATGGGGGCAGGGCAGGGGGGACAGGGGGTGGGAAATGGTCTGTACATCAATTGCCCTTAGGGACACTGCTGACTTTTAGCACAAAGCAATAAGAAAAAAGTGATGACTTGGGGCCATCAGGACAAAGGTTAAATACTGTGTACAGCATTCAATTACGCCATATGACTACTTTCTTTTGTAAATGTCCCTCCTAGTTTCTAAAACTCTCCCTGAATTGATAAACAGAGTTTGAAAAGAACATTTACATTTTGAAAAAAGTTAAAACTCCCTTTACAAGTAGCCCTGTGACAGGACTTCCTGGCTTTTCTCAATTGCTAAAGACCTTCCTCCCATCAGATCGCCAAGTAGCTGAAGCTTGCGCTCTACCACTGTAGATCCAGGCCGCAATCCTCAGCTTGCCCCTTCCTTCCCCCATTGGTCCTCATTGTTTAACTCCGGGGTTGCATAATTTACAGTCAGCCTGTGAAGGGCCGTGTGTTTCAGAGTAGGAAGCTGTCATACTGAATAGAGCACTGCTGGGCTGTGTTCACAAACAGAGCATTTCACAATTTCTTTGCACAGCCAGCAACAGCAAGTCTCCTCTTTGCGTGCAGGCAGCCACCGCCAATCGGCCAGACTGGGGGAAGGGGTGCCAGTAAGGACTGCAACCATAAATTCTCTCTAGTCCACTGTATAACAAAACAGGGTCATAAAACCCCAACCATATTTTCAAATGAGGACTGAAACAAGATGCCCAGGGCAACTCCTAATTTGGTTCCTAGAACCCAACAAGTTGTGAACTAATTTTCTTGGTTGGGAGGGAACGATGGAGGGGGGGGCAGGGTGAAAATGATCTCAGGACTTTGGGTAGGAACTCAACCCAGGAGCTGACAATAAGCAAGCCCGTGTGAGTCTGAAGATGATAACAGAGCTTTATTAGAGGCGCCCAGATCTGCACAGGGCGGGGGCCCTGGGAGATAGCCTGGTTGAAAGTAGGAGGCCCAAAGACTTCTGTGGGTGTCTAAGCTGGAATGGGAAGGTGTGCAGACTGGTATATGCATGAAAGAGAAATAGGACTCCTGCAACTCTGGAATGTCCTCTCAGTGATGAACCAAGGTGTGACCCTCAACACATTTTTTGAATAACCTCTCTAAATCTTACTTCCTTCATCTATAAAATGGGGATAACCAAAAATCAGCCTCCACTGAGAGTTAAGCTGATCATGTGTAGTAAGCGTCATAAATAGTAAGTGTTCAGTAAATGTTATTTCCTTCTCCCTGCTGGCTTACCCCAACCCTTCCTGAACAGTTGTTGGGAAGTAGAAATAGAAGAAATGGGACCACACTCATTCTTGCTTTGTTACTAGCTAGCTATGGGTACCTAGACAGGTCACTCCCTTCTCTGGGCCTCACAATCTACAGATTAACCATTAGAACTTATATAAAAAGTAAGGTTCATGAATACAAAATCAATATACAAAAATCTATCGTATTTCCATATACCACCAATAGATACAAAATGCAAATCAAAAAAAGAAGCAGTTACAAGACCCTGTAAACATCAAGTATCTAGCTATAAATCTAACAGAAAGTATATAAGACCTCTATGGGAAACATTATAAATATATTTAAGAGAAATTATGATAACCCACATAAATGGTAAAATGTAACATGTTCATGGATCAGGAAAACTTAAGATTTAAAGAGGTCCAATCTAAAGATGTCAATTGTATCCAAACAGATTAGTGTCATAAACTGAGTCTAACACTGACATGCAAACACAACGGGCCAGGAACAGCCAAAACACTCATGAAGATGACCAAGAGGAGGGGTTTGCTAAACTAAACATCAAGACATGTTATAAAGCTGCAGTAATCGAGACAGTGTCGTACTGACATCAGAACAGAGTCCAGTGGAATGGTCTAAAGAGACAAGAAACAGGTCCCTGTGTATATAAACACATGACTTAAAATAGAGGTAGTTCTACAGAACAGTGCCTGAAAAAGCGGCCTTTTGGATAAGCAATGCTGGCACAAATAGGTATCATTCAGGGAAAAAATTAAAACGAGGCCCCTATCTTACCCCACATACAAGAATTACAGGTGAATTAAATACCTACATGTGGAAGAAAAAAGCTTCAAAGCTTTTTGAAGAGGGCAAAAAAAGAGAGTAGCTTTTGCCACTTGAAGATAAAGAAAGATTACTTAAATAGGACACAAGAAACAATAACCAAATAGGGGAGACTAAAAAATCTGGCTACATTAAAAATAAGAACATCTTTTTATTATGGTTCACCATTAACAAAATGAAAAAAGCTAGAGAATGGGAGGTAATATTTGTAATGAATAAAATTGGAAAAGGACTAGTATCCAGAACATATAAAGAACTCTTACAGATTAATAATAAAATTACAACCTAATTTACACGGTCACAAAAGAACAGGTGCTTCACAAAAGGAGAAATCACATGTCCAATACATATGTGAAAAGCTGCTCAATCTCACCAGTGATCTGTACTGATTTACAAGAATATGTAAAGTAAAAGCACAGTGAAATACTACTGCTCACCTATACAGTTGGCAAAAAATGTCAAAGTCTGACAATACCAAATATTGGCAAGAATTTGGAATAACAGGAATTCTGTCTGCTAGCACAAGTATAAAATGGAATAACCACTTTGGGAAACAATGTGGCATTATCTAATATAGGTAAAGATTCCCAGCAATTCCACTCCAAAGAATCCTTCACAGAGGCATGTGCCTTAGGCTATATATCCACACGGGTGATCATAGCAGCATCCTTTGTAATTGCCCAAAACTCAAAATAACCCAAAGGCATATCAACAGTAGAATGGATAAATAAATTATAGTATAATCATAGCTGGTAAATAATGATGTATACTATTTAGCAGTGAAGTCAATGATATATAGCACATTCAATATACACAAATATTTGTAAATAATTCACAGAAAAATGATAAATATTCAGAAGAGAATGCTATAGAGTACTTATAGCAATGAAAATAAATGAAATACAGCTATGTACGATGTGGATGAATAATACAAATGCAATACTGAAGGAAAGACATAAGACTTAATAATATATAACAGTATGATTCCAATTACATCCCAACCAGGGAAAACTGAACTATATGAGTACAGGATACTCATGTGGGTGGTAAACTCTACAGAAATATAAGGAAACACCATGAAAGTCAGGAGTTAGGGAGTAAGGGAGAGAGCTGTGATCAAGAAGGGATATTTAAGGAACTTTCCTGGCCATTAGCAACATCCTATTTTTTTTTTTACCTAGTGATGGTTACATGAATGCTTGCTTTTTAAAACAAATGAACATTTTGCACATATATTAATTTATGTCACAACTAAAAAGGTTTTTTGTTGTTGTTAAAAAAAAAAAAGACATTTTCAACGTGACCTCCTCCAGGAAGTCTTCCCACACCCCAAACCAATGTAGGTGTTCCCGCAGCATCTTCCACCTCTTATCCGGCTGTAGTGCTTACTTCTTGTAAGGGCACCTCCGTTTTCAAGGGCAGAGATGGAGCCTGTCTCGGTTCACCATCATACCCTACACAGTGTTGAGCACACGGTGAGTGCTTAGTAAGTACTTGTTGAATTAATCAATGACTGCATTGAAGGATCTGACTTGGTAAAAAGTAATTAATTAGTCCAGGACCAATCAACTGCCTACCAGTGATGTGATGGAAGGAGAGACATACCTGAAAGCAGAAAAACTGGGATCTAGCTCCATCACGTACTGACCATATTGCCCTGAATAAATCTCTTTTTTCTGATAGTAAAAATAATACAAACAGCTAACATTTAGTGAATTTCAACTATGTGCTAGGTGCTTTTAGCTCTGTTACTTCATTCAGTCCTCACAGTGTGTCTGCAATGTGTTTCCTTTTCATCTTTCTCATGATTAAGAAATTGAGGTTCCAAGAGACTAAATAGTGTTCCCCAAATCACACTGAGAGTCCACAGATGGCAAAGCTAAGATCTCCAAGATTCATGCTTCTCTGATCTTGCTACACGGACTTCTTTTCACCTCAGTTTCCTGGTCTATAAAATGGGGAGACAGGCGTTGTCTATGTGGCCTGACAGGACTGTCGTAAGGCCCAAAGGTGATAATGAACGTGGAAGCAGCTTGTAAGCGCTCAAGCACCATTCAAATGTAAGGACAATAATATGTAACAAGTATCCATGGGCCCACACGAAGGAAGCAGATGGCTTCTACCCCCATTGAGCTCTCAAGCCAGTTGTAAAGGAAAGCTAAGTAAATGGGGAAACTGGGAACACACATCAATAAACTGACCTAAGAAAGCCACCAGGAAAAGCATATAATAGAGGCTCAACTGTGAGACCAGCAGTGAGGGCACAGCTTAGGGCATGCAAGGCTTGAGCACTCCCTCCGTCTTCCACACACAGCCAAAGGGATTTTGTTAAGGCTTACTGCAGTTCTTTTCTTTTTCTTTTTTAATTAAATAGTGTACGTTTTACAAGTCAGATTTATTGAATTATAATTTAATTACAGTAAATTCACCCTTTTTAGGTATACAGTTTGACGAGGTTTGATAAACATATATAGTTGCATGACCACATACAATTAAGAGACAGAATAGTTCTATCACCTCTGAAAGTTTCCTTGTGCTCCTTTGTAGTCAGTTTCTCTTTCCCACCATCCCCAGAAACCAGTGATGTGATTTCTGTCCCTATGGTTTTGCTTTTTTTCAGAATGCAGAGGGATCTTTTTGATACACAAGTCAGGTCAAATTGTCCCGTATTTCAACCACCCATGGCGTTCAGCATGAAACCCAAATGCCTCTCTCTGCATGGCCACCAGGCCTCTTTAATCCCATTTTGTGTCACTTTTCCTTTCCTAAGGTCCAGCCTCCCTACCCTTCTTTCTGCTCATTTCTGCTTCAGGGTATTTGCATCTGCTATTCCCTCTTTCTCAGATCCTTTTTTTTTTTTTTTTTTTTAGGCGAGAGAGAGAGTGCACAAGTGCACAGGGGAGGGTGGGAGGAGCAGAGGGAGAGAGAGAATCTTAATCAGGCGATGCAGGGCTCGGTCTCACAACCCTGAGATCATGACCTGAGCCAAAATCAAGAGTCAGACACTTAACCAACTGAGCCACCCAGGTACCCCTTCCTCAGATCTTTCTTGACCCTCTTCCTTATCCCTCATTTCTGCCAACCACTCTTCTGTTTAAGCCTTACTTCCTCCTTTACAACATATCACTGTATGAAATGACCTTACTCATTCATTTACTTGTTTACTGTCTATCTCCCTTCTCTAAAACTATAAGGTCCTTGAGGGCAGGGAGCCTGTCAGTCTTAACAGAGCTCTTAAGCTCTGTTCCTAGAAACTTAGTGCCAACACATGATTGGTCTTCCACTGGTATTCACAGAATGAACAAACAAACAGGAGCCAGAGAAGTTAGGGAATAGTGAGGTTCATGTAATTGAAGCTTTCAGGAAAGGATTAAAAAACGACAGGGCTTTTTGCACACAGGGGAAAAAAAGGGTAGGAAGACCAGCAATAACTCAGAACTAGATGCCATTCTATCATCCCTTCCCCAATGTCCCCCACTGACAGGGCCACAGAGTGCCTGAGAGGCAGAGCTGGTGCCTCCCCTGCCCTTGCCTTCTGGTGACCTCAGGCTTGGTTCTCTCCTGAGGCATGGGTCCCTCTGGCTCTTCTTCGCCCACCCTGGTTGGAGCTCCCCCACACAGCCAGCTCAGGCTCATAAACCTTCCTTCTCCCAGCCATGTGAATTCAGAGAGAGGGGCCCCCCAAGGCGGTTTTGTATTTGCACTCTGGAACCATCCTGAGCACTCCTCCCCAGGGAAGAGGAGCACAGGATCCTGCTCTTGTAAACTGTGGTAGCATTCGGAGACAAATTCCTACCTCACAGGGCTCCACACTCTCAGTGGAGAGCACACGTGGACGCACACGCACTGGTGTCCACAATTCCCTGAGCTGATGCCCCAGTTTTCTTTCTCAATTAGCACTAGACTTCTGAAAGCTTAATTTTGTTATAATTTATTATCTAAGTTGGGGGTGGCCAGGGAGAAGGTGGGGAATTCCTTTAACCACGAAAACATCTGTTTTGCTGGACAACAAAATTTAAATTATGACCTCAAGACTTGCGCAGGAGCTTACAGATCATTCGATCCAGTTTCCTAATTTTATATGTGAAGATACTAAGGCCTAGAGAAGTTATGGAACTTGCCTGGGACCATCAAGCTAAATAGGGACAGAGCTGAGGCAGCACTCTGGTTTCTTTACTCCTAGTCCGGAGTTACCCACCCTAATTTCTTGAGTTTGGCTTCTTTCTGAAACTGCTCTTTCAAAGGCCAGTAATAGCCTCAATCACCAAATACAATGGCCCTTTCTCAGTCCTTATCTAGCTTGGCAGTGCCATGGACTAGAACCCTGCTGTCGCATAGAACTTCTGGAAGCACATTCCCTCCCTGGGGTTCTCAGCAGGGTGCTCCTCTGACTCCCAGTCCCTTTTCGCAGGGGGAGCTACTTATGAGCCTACCTAAGGTAGGTTTCCCTGCTCACCTCCACAATGGGGTGGGGGGGGCTTCTCCTCTCCATCTGCATACTCACCCCAGGGGAACTGCATCCACTCTCAGGGCCTCACCACACAGGGCGCTTGAGCCCAATCCTCCTGCCAGCCCTGACCTCTCTTCTAAAGGCCAGAACGACTTCCTAAGACAACCCCTGAACGATGTGAGCGTAATACAAAGGTTATCCTGCAAGGACCCAAAATTCGTGCTTGTGCTTTGACTTGCCCTCTTCTGTCTACTACCCCTCTCCCCGCTGCTATGCCTCCTAACTTGATGGCATCACTGAACTCCGACACCCAGGTTCAAAACTGGGAGGACTTGTCTGATCAACTTGCTTCTCCCTATGCTCAACTAGACACCAGGATTCACCCATTTTGCCTCCCCAAATCTCTTCCCCACCCAGTTCCTCATTGCCTTTCCTTCCAGTTTCCCAGTTCAGACTACAAAAATCTCTCTCTGCTTTTAGGCATCTTCTCTGGTCTTCCACTTCAAGCTCTCCTGACTTGGCACCCTACTACCCTACCCTGGAGGGTAGCGCACCCTACTCTATATTCAAAGTATATGCGCCTTAGCAAAGCAGTCTGGGAACCCCACAATCTAGCTCTGCTCTTCCTTTCTAACCACTTCTCCTCATATTCCCACAAGCCCTTTGGTCACATAAGACTGCCCACTGCTCCCTGATGGTGCCCTGCATGTTTGAGTCCTGCTTCTGTGCTTAGCTCACACTGTTTCTTCTTCCTGGATGACGAGACAATTCCAGCTGAAATCGTTTATGTAAAAGAAGGGATTTATTGGTTCACATAACTTTCAGGTCCACAGAGCCAGCTTCAGAGATTATAATAATTACTGTCAGATGTCTTTCTGGCTTCCTCTGTCTCTGTCTTCTCCTCATTCCCTCCCTCACGTCCCAGTCTCTCACAGCCTCAGTCTGTCCCATGATAAGCAAGCTTCCTCCTTGCAGAGTAATGGAGACGTGGAAAAGTGGCCCCAGACAGCTCCTGGCTTTCATCATTCCAACCCAGTGAAGATCTTGCTGGGATCCCAGATGAAGAGCTTCTTTCTCGTACTGACTATCAAATTCCAAAGGATTCTGACTGGCCTGGACTGAGTCTTACCCCATTCCCCAGTCACTGTGGCCAGGGAAATGGGATTTTGTAAATGGCAAGGCCTGGGTCACACACCCACTTCTTATCTTCAAGTGGCAAGGGGCAGTGATGGGCAGCCTCACTGGAACAACCTGGAAAGAGTAAAACAATTGGTGTCCACTGAACTCTCATTTCTCCACCTAGCTGTCTTGAGGCATGTGTGATCCTGAGCCCTTGTCCAAATTGAACTCCATTATTGCCTCTTCTGGGCCTTCATGGCACCAATTTGTCTCCTTCAACTGACTCAACTCTCCAAGGACAGGAATTGGATCCCTCGGTGATCAGTGTAAGGTCTTACTCAAAGATGTGACTCCAGAAAATTTTTCACGGTCTGCAATTACTATGCCTGATTATTTGTTTATGAAGTTATTGCCTGAGTCCCCTGGGACTTGACTTGTTCACCACTGAATCTCCAAGCACCCAGAACAGTGCCTAACGCATAACAGGTGCTAGATAAATACTGGGTAAATGAATAAATGAATGGTTTGAGTAGAAGAAAGGTTACAAGTCTTTGGTGTTCTGGTAAATGAGCACAGTTGCTTTTTTAACTCTTCTCACTTCAGCAAAATTAAAGGTAAGGCAGGAACCCCCTCAACATTTTGTCCCCATCATCCCTCCCTCCAAATTTCTCTACGCACTCCCTATACTCACCACCCTCTGGCAGTCTCAGGGAAGGTGATGCACATTCGTGTCAATACCAGGTTGCCCAACCATACTCTGCACCCCGTCTCTGCCCATCCTCTTGGGGCTCTGCTCCTTCCACCACTTCTTCTTTCCTATACCTTCAACATCTCCCTCCACCTGGGCCCTTTCCTTTCTGCTTCTCAGTGGATCAGGTCCCACCATGCTAGCCAAACAAACAATAAAAATAAAGCCCTTGCTCAACCCCCTTCACTCCCTCCCTTCTTCCCTCTGTCCCTTTCCTTCGAGAACCCATGTTTCTTTTCCAGGGGTCTCCATTCATGGCCTCCACTGGCTCAGTCCCACTTACTTACCTAACGCCCACTGCAATTCGACTTTCTTCCTGCCACTCCACTGGGACTGCTCTTGCCAAGTTCACCAAAAACTTTCCAGATCCACTGGGCACCTGTCAGTTTTCAGCTTATTTGACTACTGCAGTTACCTGACTCAACCTCTTCCTTCTGGAAATTCCTTCCTTCCTTCCTTGGCTTACATGCTGCTGCTCCACCTTGGTTTCCTTTCCATCCCTTAGCTCATCCCTTCTCGGTTTCCCTCGCAGCCTCCTCTTCCTAAATGACTGTCACATGGGGCGTGTGCGTGTGGTGGGGAGATGCATCCTCTGCCTTTTCACTCGGCCTGGTGAGGTGACCAACTTTCATGGCTCCCACAGCCCAAAGCAGCACAGAATCCCACACTGACCCTCCCCCCCAGGTGTGTCCTACATCCTACCCCACATATCTGACTGCCTGCCAGAGATCTCCACTTAGACGATCCATAAAACTCACCAACATGAACAAAGCAAGTCATCATTTTTCTCTGCAGGCCTTCCCTCCCCCTCCTGTGTTGCTCCATCTCAGGGAATGGCACTACCACCCCACCGCAGCCCAAACCAGGAATCCTGGACTCATTCTTGCCTGTATCCTTTGTTTATTTATTTTTAAAGATTTTATTTTTTTAAGTAATCACTTCAGCCAATGTGGGGCTCAAACTCATGACCCCAAGATCAAGAGTCACATGCTCTTCTGACAGAGCCAGCCAGGCGCCCCCCTGTCTATATCCTTTAAAATGAAGTTCCTTGGGGCATCTGGGTGGCTCAGTTGGTTAAGCCTCTGCCTTCGGCTCAGGTCATGATCTCATGGGTCCTGGGATCGAGCCCCGCATCGGGCTGCCTGCTCAGTGGGGAGTCTGCTTCTCCTTCTCCCCCCACCCCTCCCCACCACTTGTGCTCCCTTGCTCTCTGTCAAATAAGTAAATAAAATCTTATAAATAAATAAATATATAAAATGAAGTTCCTCCCCAACGCCCTTCCAATTGATTATCAAATAAGTTCAATTATTCTATTGCCCAAGTATCTCTTAGTCGGTTTCCTTTTCCCACTCCACTGCTTTAAGTTACTTCTTAATCTTTTCCCACCTGGATCACAAAAATAACTTCCCACCTGGTCTTTTAACCTCTGGGCATGGCTCTCTCTAGCCCACAAAGGTGATCTTTCTCAAGTGCAAAAAAATGATCCTGCCACCCATTTCCTTAGAACCGTATGGTTCTTGAAAGTTGTCATCATAAGAAAAACATCTGTAACTATGTGTGGTGATGGACGTTAACTGGGCTTATTGTGGTGATCATCTTGCAATTTACGCAAATATCAAACCATTACATTGAAATCCTGAAAGTAATATAATGTTGTCAATCACACCTCAGTAAAAAAAGCCCTCTTGGTGGCATCTTACTGTATTCAGAATAAAATCTAAAGTTCTTAGCACCGTAGACAAGACCTTTCATGATCTATCTCGGTCTCCTTTTTCCTCCTTCATCTCTGGACAGTCCTCTTACAGACTGTGCTCTAATCAAACCGAGTTATTTTACACTCCCAGCCTGCTCCATGTGCTGACATATCTTAGAGCTTTTTTACATGTTGGTCCCTCTGCCTGGCATTCCTTTTTTCCACCTGGCTAGCTACCATTTGTTTTTAAGACTCAGCCCATGGGTCACTTTCTCCCTGAACTTCCTGCCTAGAGATGGTGCCCCCCATCCTCCCACAGCCTCATGGGCTTCCTGCTCTGAAGTATAAGCGTCCTTTACATGTCACTCCCTTCAGTCTAAGTTCCTGAAGGGCAGGAACCTAGACCTTCCTCTCTACTTCCATGACACCATGTATATGTCCAGCATACAGTAGATGCTCAGTAAATGCTTATGGATGCAAAGATGGATTGATTGATGGATAGATGGATAGATGGATAGTTGAATGGATGTATATACTACTATTCTGTCTTTCCCAAGTCTCCTCTGAACCACCTGCTTCCACCAAAGCCAAAGTATTCAGTGGCAGCTTCTCTCTGTTGCCACCCACAAACGGCCCACACTTCTGAGGCAGCAACAGAAAATGATTTCAGGAGCTGTCCAGATGATGGTTAGGGAACATTCTGGTGTCAGAATCAATGTCAAATATGACGATGGCCACCACCTCCACCTCCAAAAGGAACCCAGCACCAATCTAGCACTTGCTATTCTCTCACACTGTGCTCAACCAAAGCTAATGCCATCCCATCTGCTCATGGGTACTGGGTCCCAGTCTGCCAGCTCTCCTCTGCCCACACTGGTGGTGGTCTAGTAAGAACCCCATAGGGTTAGAATGGAAAGGACATAGGCTTTGGAAGTAAACAAATTATGGTCTGAATACATCACTGTCACTGACGAAGCTGTGTGGCTTTGAGCAAGCCACCCATCTTCTCTGAGCCTCTCTTCCTCATCTGTAAGATGGAGCTGATGGCTATTTTTCCTCATAGGTTGATATGAAAAAAACAAATGAGGATAATGGATTGCACTGAATATGATGAACGCTACGATCCTCAAAGACTTCCAAATTATTATTCCGGCTTACGTACAAGTGAGTTTGAGGTCCTTGTGAACCTCATTTCTTCCTCTTTTCTTCATTTATCAAGCATTTATGAAGCACCTCCTGTGTGCTACACATTGGGCTCAGTGCTGTATTATGAGCAAAAATAAGTCACCATCCCTGCTTTAGGGAGCCCTGGTAAGGAAGGGGCACCAAGACTAGCAAAGGAGACAGATACATTACACACACAATTAACTGACAGTATGTAATAAGCATTAGTGCTCTGAGACCCTGGAGGCAGGTGACCCAGATTTGATTTTATGGCATGGGGGAGCCGTCCCTATAAGGTAACAATTTTCCACAGAAAACCTATCGGTTGGCTATGACATAGAGAATCCAGGGTAAGTTCTTGGCTGTGGAGTACTATCCTTACATGCTATTCCCCTTTTTTCTTTCCTCCTTCTTGGTTGAGAAATTAAGTGAGTAGGGGGACAAATTCAGGGCACTGACTATTAGCCTTGGAGGATTTTATTTTACTTAAATTTTTTTGTGCTATGAAAAGCACAATGTTTTTCCTCTTCTCTGTAAAGAAAATTAGAACTAAAGATGGCTCAGCAGATAAAAGGTGTGGGCGGTAAATACTCCCACTATTCCCCCCTGCATTTCAGGCTTCTAGGTTTCTCTTTGCATTTACTGGATCTTAGAGCTAGAAACCTGAAAGAGGCCTGAGAAATTCTGTGGTGAAAGCCCACGTTCTAATTAAGAGATGAACAAACCGAGGCTCAGAGGGGCTAAATGACCTGCCCAAAGTCAAATTAGAGAATGAGTCAGAATTAAAACACAGTTCTCCTGATCCTCCCCTTTTACTGGTCTGCAAATCTCCCAAGCCCTGGGATCTGAGGCACCTGACCCCAGGCAAGTTCCTTCATCTGTAGCCATCCCCGGTGGAGCCAGGCTGTCTCCATTTCTAAGAATCCTGGAAGCCACAGACAAACCGCCTCTCCCTCCAACACGTCACTGGGGCTCTTCTCCCAGAAACATCCTGTTTTTTACTAACAGGATACTTTCAGATCCTCCTCTTTGGTTTGAGAACCACATCTGCAAGAAAAGTTTGGTTAGAGGTGGTTTCCTCAAAATGCCTCTCAGGACTATGCCTTTCTTGGCTGACAAAGCTTTGTGGTTGAGGTTGCTATTCTGCAATTCTCTTGGCCTTCTTAGCCCCTACCCCTGCAGGATGGAACTGTAATTGATGCTTTTACATTTAGAACCTCGCATCAAAGATGTCAAGACCCTGAAAATGAAGGCAGTTCCCAATTTTGTGGACCACTTAGAACAGGGAAGGAGCTGGGGTAAACAGAACCCCCAGAGGCAGGGGGAGAGCCACTTGTCTTGACTCCTGGTCCAGTGCTGTTTCCCACTCTTTGCAATATCACTCCGGCCTCATGGGCTGAAGCAGCTGCACCATCAAAAATGTCACATCAGTTATGACAACACAGTGTGTTATATAACTGCCGCTGCAGAGCAGGCAAGGGAGAGAAGCCATGAGCATGAACCACAGCACTCCCCTTCTGGCTCTCAAGGAAGGTAAGGCCCACGTACTTCAGAAGAGAACTCCATATGGGAAGGGAACACCCACTAATCAGTCAAAGGAATAAAAACTACAGTTGACATTTGTATAATGATTTCTAGAACACGGTGATAAGGGCATTTCATATACTATATTATTTACTGCTCTCAACAACCCTATTAGGTATTTTTATTATCAGCCCCATTTTACAGGCAAAGAAACTGAGGTACAAAAAGTCAGGCAACTTGTTTAAGGTCACACACCTAGTTAGTGGCAGAGCTAAGATTTGAAGCCAGGTAGCCTGGTTACAGAGTCCATGCTCTTAATCACTCTCAATTTTAGAGATGCATGCTAAACAGCTTCTCTAAAAAAGAAATTAGCTATTTGCTTGAAAGGGTAACAGGCTGCAGCTCCTTCCTCTCCTTCCCTTCTGTGCTAATGCCGGATTTGTTGGATGGTTTCTTTTCTAACCAGTATTGTGTATGAGCAGGAAGCACAGGATAAAATAAGAATGTGATACAAATTTAAACAAATTCTTAGAATGGAGATCATCTGAGCACCGTTAAGCTGTTTACGGTGATGCAATCCATAAGGTAAAGTGCCCTACTCATAGTACCTGCTGTTCTTAAATTCATGTAGGATGTGTACACACACAAACACGCACACACACAGAGTTTTCTTTTGCCAACACCAAAAGTTGTTCTTTGCCAGTGTCAAGTCTTGGGGTAACCCTTTCTAAAATATTTTCCCATTTTGAAATCATCCCTTTCCCAGCGTGTCTATTGTCTTTCAGATCACGGTGTGGCTCTTGTGATAATGGTCTGTCTAGCTTCGTAAGAAATGAGAGCCTGAAGACGCCCTGGGAGACAGGGAACCAAGTCCCTGCATCCAGATGGACTGACCACATGTCAGAAAAACAGGACAGTATTCTGCTCATATTAAATCTTCAGTGTTAACAGAGAGAGGGTACTGTGAGCTGCTGAAAAACATGAGTGACCTGCCCTATCTTTAGCAGGTGTGGCACGCTGAGGAGCACACTATAATCTGGGGAGTTCCAAGTGCTAGAGAAACAAGACAGTACTCTGACTCTGAGCACCGCGAATCTAATCTAGTCCCATACCGAGAGAACAGAAACTCCGGATTCTGTTAGAGCCATGTCGATCCTGAATGAAGCCTCATCCATTTAATCTAATCAGGAACAACCCTTTCAACAAGCAGACAGGTTCTACTTCAGAACCCAACAGGTAACTGAGGTTCAAGAGTTCCACAGCTGATTCCTGAGGAGATCAGGTGGACTGTTTGCTACTCTTCTGGCAGGAAGGTCTGCTGGTATTTACAGCTCAGTGAACAGTAAGCAGGGAGAGAGCACCATCCATCAGCAAAGGAGAACTCATCTGCTACTTGATCTGACATTGTGTTTGTGCTCGTGCCGTCTCCAGAGAGCAAGGTGCATCCATTTGAATAAACATGGAGACAGGAGGAAGGGGGAAGGGCAAAGCAGCCAAAGAGAAGATTGCAGAAATAACAAGTCCACAAATCTAGAAGAGTAGCTCTCCAGAGTGCTGCCTCCACATGGGACCCTTCCGGGATGTGCAGGAAACGCCCTTTAAGACGGCTGCACTCTACAGAGTGATGGCTGCAAGTGGCCATTCCCTTCCACTTAGTAGGTGCTGCACAGCAGTGTGCTGAATGAACACAGGCTTGCCATGAACCTAAGCCAAACAGGAGACACCCTAGTTACAAAGGCAGGGTCAGCTGGTGGGAGGACACCCCCAGCTTTTGGCAGCAGGTGACGTCTTAAGACTCCCTGCCCCAACAGGATGGGGTCTGTCCTCAGAATCATAACCTGTTGTAAGGGCTGGGATATTTGTGTGAGAAAGGATGCCTTCACCAGGCAAATCCTGGAATTTGTTTTACAGTGGAACTGAGCAGGCACCTTGGGAACGAGCTCACACCCAAAGTGCTCCATTTTACTGCGTCCATTTATATATAAAGCCAGCAGCTTGCAGGCCACACCTCATTGCCACCTTCCAACTCTCTATCTTCCTAAAAATCCACTTCCTGCTTCAGAGACAGATAGCCTGAACGTGACATCACAGAAAACTCAACACCTCAAATGAGGGCGAACTGTGGTGCCTACAGCAACTCCACAAGTTCCTTTTACATTTTCACCAGGGCGGTAGCCCTAACAGTTGTCACAGCTCAAAATGGGAAGTACCTTAAAATGATATTCTGTTGCTTCCATACTTCATAAAATATAATTCTTCAAGAGAGCTCTTTGTAAGGGTTTTGCTAATTAAATAAAATTAACACCTTTTAAAATTTTGATTAGTCTGAATAAAGACTCCCACAGATTGCAAAAATGATGCGGCCATATCACAGGTGAAGTCACGGCCTCCTAATGAGCAGAATTATTTAAATACCACATATTAAAAAAGGTCCCTGATTACTCATGGTGTGTGTAAAATTTTATTTGTGCTGTTTCAACGATCGTTGTTTATGTCTCAGTACTGAAATTATGTTTTGGATTGTCTGACAGAGAGCTCCCAAAGGCTAACTCACGATCACATATGCAAAGAAAAAAAAACACCCCAGCAAGCTATGTTCAAATGAAACTTTTAATAAAGTATTAAGAATCAGGCTTTTAAATGACGGTCTAATGTGTGGCATCTCTTAAATGGACAGAGGTTTCCCACTATAACACGTATCAAGCAAAAGAATTTCAAAGGTCAGTCTCCCTGCAACATTCCTAGCCTGATGTCAATGTTAATACTTTTTTCTGAGCAGCATCTACTAGTCAGTCCTTTGTCATATAACTTCACTTACTATGGCATATATGGAACCTTATTCCTTCCAATCAGCACACCACAACACACGGATGAGCATACGGGCTCAACGGAATGGCTCTTTGCTCTTCTGGAAATGCTGATTTAAAAGGGTCTGGTGATATCTGAATATCAATATTCTTTCAATCCAACAGGAGCAATTAAACTCCATTCCCCATTAGGAAATCATCAAATTCTCACAGGGCAATCACTCAAGGAGGACTCTCTAATTTCTTCTATCCAGGTGAAATAAAGCAGCATCCAAATTAATTCATACATATGGCCTGATAGGTTGGTCACCAATCACACTACACAGGCAAGTCCAAAACTGCTTTCTTAAATGCCACCCAGATTTTTGGGCCCCGCCCCACCCACAGTACAGGTCTCCTGACTCAAGTGATTTTCAGTCAAGTGGCGATTGGGAAAATCATCTCTGCAAGGGAGGACTCAAAAGAATTTGTCACTAGGATACAGTGACACCAATCCCACATTTTGTGGTTAATAAAACAAGTCCTGCATCCAGCTTGGCACAAGGCCCTGATCTGATTTATTTCAAGCCAAGCTGGAGGGCTCACAGGAAAAGCTGCCATTCATGAATGCTTCAGGAGGACAAGATGCCAGGGTCCCTTGTGCAAAATGTACACAGCCAGAAATCTTTTTCACTGACGTTTTGAACAAACCTAGCCTATTTCCTAAAGAGCTGGTGTAGTTTTAAAAAAATATATCAATACTTTTACCTACAAAATCTCAGTTTTGCCTGACATTTTTCTCCAAAAATGTATCCTGTGGGAGTAAGAAAAGTGGAGGGGGGGGGGGAGGGTACACGGAAAAGAGAAGAAATGCTCTGGTATCTGATTTAACCATCTCAAACATCAAAGGCTTGACTTTTTCCCCCTCCTCAGTGTAACTAAATATGAGACACATAAGACTTTCCCGGGAAAAGTCTACATATAACCTTCATTTAAGATTTCCTGCCCCAGTATATAATTAGGAATTTTCATTCTAAAATGGCACACCTATTTCCTCGGAGAACTCAGCTCTCTTTGAATAAAAAAGGCGACGTAACCTTTGGGGGATTCAGTATATATTTTTAAACTTCTTATTAAATCAACCTAATTTATGGGGCATGTTCGGGGAAAAGCAGGTAAGGAGCTGCCTTGGTGGATGCAAAGTTAATTTGCAGGCTCTTTCCACCCACTTCCCCGAGCCTTTCCGAGTGCCTTCGGCCCCCTCCGAAGCAGCTCGATTCTCTCCTCCGGGGCCCCGACTCCGTTCCGAACACTGCCGAGTCCCTCCGAGCCCCGCGCCCAGTCCGCACCGAGCCGAGCCGAGCCGAGCGCCACCGAGCTGAGCCCCATCGACTTTTCCGGCCTCAGCTGGGCGCTGTCCACCACTCGCAACGCCTGAAACCTCACCCAGCCCCGGTGGCTGGGGCTTCCACCTGGCTTTGAGGCCGCCACTGCAGATTACAGACTTCTGAAGTTTTAAAACATCCTCCTCTGGGAGAGAGGGGTGGCGCTGCTTGCATTTACCGACCTGCAAGGGCTCCAGGCAGATGCAACATGCACCTTGTTGCAAAGAGCAATTCCCCAGGCCCCGCCTCCCCATCCATTTGGGCTGCACAAGCTCCAGAGAAGCCCCAGGCCAAATTACCCGTGGCTCAGAGGGGTACGGAGAGCCAAGGGGACCTCTGCAAAGAAAGCCCAAGGGAGCTCTCGAACGAAAATAAGAATATGTCAAGCAGACGTGGGGAAATTGTCTCCGAGTCGCTACTCCCTACCATCATGGCGCCGCCTAGAACCCGCTTGTCATGCCTGTTACACATGCAAAATTTTTTGCATCTTGGGTCTGAAACCGCAAGCATGCTTCGTCTCCCACCCACCTTTCCGCGAAAGGGGTTTTTATTTTCCATTGTTTTCCTACGGGATGCAATTACTTCAGCTATTCTGTCAAGTTGAAAAATAATCATTTTTGTTTACTGCACAGCAACCCCTAATTAGGAGCTGTGTGTGCACGAAGGTGTCACAGCAAAGCGACGTGGAATCCTCGCTAAACGGTCTTAACGAACTCCTCTGTCCCGAACTGACAGGCCAACGGAAGCAGCAGGGCCAGGAGGCCCTGAGGGTGCACACCCCTTCCCCGCAGGTCACCCCCTCCCAAGCAAAGCCGCCTGTGGGCTCACCAGGAATTGCCAAGTGGATGGGGCAAGAAGCAAGCCGTGAGAGTGGGAAGGAGGGGCGAGGCTCCTTACTGAGAAAGTGTGGAAGGGAAGGAATATCCCATTTTGTTTTAATTTTCAACCATCACTCAAATCCACCCCCAGTTAATTAGGAGGGGAAAATGATATCTAAGGCAGAAGGGGGCGGTGGCAAGTGGGGCCTGAAATCCGCATTGTGGGTAGATTACAAGGAAGATGGCCTATGCAGAGTGTAAATAAATACATTGATAAAGGCCACAGAGTGAAGGAAAACGGCCCCTGTCAGGAGAGCAAACGCTGGGGAGAGGGGGGGCAGGCGGGGGGGGGGGGAAGCAAGGGACGGGCATTCAGCCTCAACCAGCGTCCCCCTTCCACCTCTGCCTTGGATACAGCTGTGCCAGTCACACCTGCTTGGAAACCCACCCCCTCCCCTACCACATACCCCTTCCCCTAACCCTAGTCTTTTTCTGGGTGATGGGGGTGGGGGAGCAGAAACAACAACCTCCAATTCAGCACCAAAACCCTGAACAGCAGACACTTGATCCTCCACCCCAGTCTAGGGCTGGGTCCCCTCCATGTTTTAGCCAAGTTCAAAATCACTGCCCCAGGAGAAGAGCAGTGGCAAGTGGGATTAAGGATGTGGAATGGGGGGGGGCGCGGGGGAGGAGGAGAGAGAAATACAGAATGAAACGAGACACAGAGACAGAAATGGAGGTAGTGATACACCCAAGGAGCAAGAGTAATGATCATAATCATGCCAATAGTGTGATGTTCTGATCAATATGGCGGACACTGTCATTCATACAACTACAGGCGCTTCACTTCCCTCCCCGCCCCCGCAAAAAAAAAAAAAAAAACACCCACCAGGGAGTTGGGGTGGAGGACCCAGAACCAACGTAGGGCGTGGGGGAGGGGAGTCAAATCCAGGTGTGTGTGTGTGTGTGCATGTGTGTGTGCGAATCAGAAACCAGGCCTGGAAAGCAATGTGGAATGAGCAAGATAATACAAATGACAAAAAATTAATAAAAGTACAAATCCCAACGCCACAGGGACTTACTTCATCTGCTTCACAATGGTGCTTTTTCCTGATTCTCCAGCCCCTGTTGGGACAGACAGGGGGAAAAACTGGTGAGTGTCAGCTTAGGGGAACGGAGGGGGGGGGGCATGGGGGTAAAGCAGGCGAGAGGGTGGATGATCCTAGGCACACAGTGGTGCCAAATCGGGGACCAGGTCTCCCCAGGCACGAGTAGGGTGGGAGAGCGGGCGGAGGTGGGTGCGGAATGGCCGGGGTCGGGAGATGGGGGTCGCAGCCCCAGTCCTTACCCAGCAGGAGTAATTTCACGTCTTTGGCGGCGCTGATGCCATCCTCTTTGAGGTTTTTCTCAATCGCCTTGCTCCGCTCGAGGGCGGCTCTCTCCTCTGCGCTCAGAGTACATCCCATGGTGGCCCCTTCCCTGCCACAGCCCGCACGACTCGGCTGGCACGGCTCCCCGGCTCGGCGCGCCCCCCACCCCCCCAGAGAGCAGAGCCTGGGCTCAAAAGGGAAAAAACCACGATATCCTTCCCTTGGCTGAAAACAAAAATGTCGGGAAACCAGAACCCCCCAAAAAGACGGCCGCTAACAAGATTCCAGCAGCGGAGACTCGCGGCAGCTGGCGGGCTCTAGGGGTGTCGAGGCGAAGGTGGCCGGGGTCTGGGGCTCCGGGGCCGAGGGAGGAGGCGCCCGCGGTCCGAGGAGGCGCGGGCTGCAGGCACTGAGGCTTGTGCACGACCCAAAATAAATAAAATAATAGTTGAGGCAGGAGCCGCAGCCGGAGCCGGCGGAGGGTGGGGTGGGGGGCAGGGTGGGTCCTTCTGCCGCTGCTGCCGGAGGAGGAGGAGGCGGCGGCGGCGCGGGGTGTGGAGGGAGTGAGTGAGGGGGTGCTGCTAGTGCATGTGCATCGCGGGTCCTCAGCCGTCGGTGCGTCCGCGGCGCCTTCGCCGACCCCTGCGCGCAGGGCAGGGCTGGGCAGGGGGCCGGGCTGGGCCGGGGGGCAGGTCTCTAGCGGGAGGCGGTGTCGCTGTCTCCCAAAGCTCGCATCGCTTGGTGGAGCCTACCGGAGAGGGGAGAGCGCGAGGGAGCCGCGGGCAGCCGGGAGCTCGAGGGGGAGAGAGAGAGAGAGAGAGAGGGAGAGAGAGAGGCTGGGAGGGAGGGGAGAAAAAAATGAAGGGAGAGCCAGCGAGCGCGCGCGCCACAGGCCGGGCGGGGGAGGGGGCGAGCGCAGCGCGCGAGTGCGCCAGCGGCTCTGCGCACCCCGCACCGCAAGCCGTCCGCTGACGTCAGCAGGGCCGCGCGCCGGGCCCCCGGGACGGGGAGGGGCGGGGGACAGGGGAGGCGCGCGCGCTGGGGCCCGCGTCAGCTGGCGGCGGCGCGCGCGCGCGCGCGGCGCGGCCTCCCCTCCCCCAGCGCCCCCCAGCCTGCGGCTCCCCGAGGTGGGCGCGTGCGGGCCTGGCGGGGGCGGAGCCTGGGGCCGGGCGCGCGCCGGGGCGTCCCTCCCCGCCCCCGCCCCCGCCTGGCGCGCTGGCAGCGCGGACCTCCTGGTCAATGGGAGCGCGGGACTGGGCCGCCCGCGCGGCGGTCAGGTGGGCCCCCCAGCTAGAGCTCCGCGCCGCTTCGTTCGCACTCCCGCTTCCGCTCCATCTTGGCTCCAGCAGCTCGGCTTCTTGGTTACTCTCCAGCTGCCGGGGCCGTGGCAGCCGGGACCAAGTGACCTCAGCGAACGCGAGGAGACAGTGGGTCTGAGTAAACTCGCGTTCCCGAGAATTTGCTTGGGGCGTGGGGGCAGATGCGGATTGTCCGCTTCCTGCGACCCACAAACATTAATTGAGCACCTAGTATGTGAGGGAGGAAGCTGTGAGGAGAGGAACACAGCAGGATGAGACAAAGCCAGGGCCTGGTCTCAAGGAGCCTCTGCTTCCCTGTGCCGTCGCGGACCCTGCTCCGAAATTCCCGGCCATAGGTATCAGCGCAGGAGACAAGTCCCACCCTGGGAAGCTTTCTGGTTGGGAGGGACAGGTTTTCATGAGCTCCTAGCACATGCTTACGTTCAACACAGTTTAAACGCTTTTGCTCATTTTGAACGGTTTAGCTTGGTTGAAATCTTTGCATTTAATTCCCTTGTCCTGCCCCTTACCCAAAACACAAATACGTAAAATGAATTTTAAATAGATTTTTGGTGAGAAGGTATTTTCTTCCTTTCGTCAATTTTTTAAAAACACTTCCCCTGCCCCCATCTCTTTTTCAAATGAAGACCCAGAAACCCGGGTCAGTTATTTAGCATACGGCTAATCAAATACCGAGGAAACACGTATACATTTGCCAAAAATCAGGCATGTTCTGGGTGGTCGGTCTCTGAGATTTTGAAGAAACTAGTTCTCACTGCACAAAATGGTTTTACAGTCAGTTCCAGCAGACAGCCCCAGGGGCCCTCCTAGAGAAAGGGGCCAATAGGAAAGGTTGCATGGGGATAGGACAGGCAAGAGGCCAGTAGAAAACGTTTTTTTTCTAACAGTTGGGCACTTCTGTGGCTCTGAAAGCAAACTTGTTTGTTTCATTTCAACAATAGAAAAAAGCATCCCTGTTTTGGAAATGTTACCCAGCATAAAAATATATTTGCTATGGGGGTTGGGGCGGGGGGAACGCAGTTAAGGCCCACCCAGAAGAAAACATTTTTTCCCTTGAATTTTTTAATGTGTTGTCTTTTTCTATAAATAGCTATGTCAAAAGTTGTGTGTAATGCAATTTGAATATTTAAATTTGAATCACATTTTATGTATTCTAGGAAACTGACAAAGGGCTCCTAAAGAATTTGTTTTATAATCGCTACCTCCCCCGACCCCAGCCTCCTTTGGTGTATCTCTGGGGAGGGGAGCTTAAGGGATAAATCTGGTTTGCTTAAAATCAGTATGTCACTAAAAATCAGCCTTCCAAATCCAAAACAGAGCTTAGGTACCCAACATTCTATAGAATCTATTATTTCCTCTACAGGTTGCTAGGATGATTATGCAGATCCATCTGATACAGGGAAAAAACTCAGCAACTTCACCCAGATTCTGCTATCCCTACAAGGCTGCATCTGAAAGACCAAAGAGGTAAGAATATAACCATTTCTTTAAAGATGATGGGTCAATCTTACATCTTAATACTCTTTCACATCAAGTCGTTTTTAAGATGTTAGGCTGTTGGGGAATTGTGGCTTGTATGGTTAAATCAAACTATCCTTGCTTTTAGTTATATTTATTCCTTCTTGGTATCACATCTAGTGTGGTGAGGCACAGACCTGGTTTTGTTTTTGTTTTTGTTTTTTGGTGTGTGTGTTTTATTTACTCTGTACTTACTAAGCAGCTATCTACCTTGCACCAGGTGAAGTTCTAGGCAGTATAGATGTTGTATTTCAGGTTTGTCTACCCTGTTTTCCTTTTCTGGGTCACTTTGCATCTTTATAACTGGGCTTTATAAAACAACTAATAATAATCCACTTCATCTGTATAGTGCTTTACAGCTCATGGAGCACTTTCGTAAAACTTATCTCTTAGGATCCTCCCATGTAAACCTCAGTTGGGCACTGCGCTCTGGGGAATGTCATGGCGGAGTGGAAAGAGCCAGGGCTATGAATCCAGATCAGCCTGGGTATCCATTTTACAGTTGAGAAAACTGAGCCTCTGAAGGGGCAAATAACTTGTTCAAGGTTAGGCCATCATTAAGTAATAAACCGGAGCTCCTTTTATAGGTTCATGGACTATTTGGGCAATAATATGTTATATAAATATATAAAGCATACTTTTTAGACTCTGAGAAAGCTCATAGCCCCAGAACCCACACATATCTACCCCCCCAAAGGAAGATGAAAACATCCCAGTTCTCTGTGCGTTATTAGTAATTAGATAATACCTCGTGTTTAATTTTTCCACAATTAATTCCTGTGGGAATGGGTAAATTACAATCCTAACATCAGGAGTGATCAAGGACAGATTCCATTTGCTTTTGTTTTGCATGATCACCAGAATTATGTTTCTCTGATTATTGCTTTTGGCCAGAGAATCATGCGCGTTACCCAACCCTCAGTCAACTATCCCCCTGCCATATATGCCCGCTGTTCAGCATATTTTGAGTTTTAAAAGTAGGTAATTAGAATGTTCTATACACTCTCTAAAAGAGGCAACAGCAAAAGCCTACATGAAGTTGCCTTTTTACTACATGTGGCTCCTAATGCTGGAGGACAGTAATTTATGACACACGCAAGATTCCCCTGTTCTGACTTACAGAATGTGGGCTCTGATTAGATGAGCTGAATTTCCCTATTTCTTCCCATTTGTGATTACTTTAATTAAATACGCATATATTGCTCTCCATATTCAGGTATTTGTAAGCAGTATTGAATTTTATCTCGTGTTCATTAATCTTTAAAGTCCCAAAAACGTGGTAATATTTGCATTGTTAAAAATTACTGAGCAAATGTCTACACTAGGCAGAGTATTTTCTTTTCTTTTTCTGTGTAGTTTGATTCATGATAGACTAGAGAATTTTTACAGGGTAAAACTACTCATGAAAGTAATATGTACAGCAGTACCTGTTCACATATATGTAATATGCACACATGCATAGCCAGCCTCAGCGATGTGTATGTTACTACTCATAGGGTATGAGCTACAGTCCAGTTTAATGTCAGTTTTATAAACGGTCTTTTAGTGGACCAAACAAATATAAGGTAAATCCTTTACCTATTTTTTGAAAAACTTAAATTTGTTTAAGATATTTATTTGAAGGACTTACTTAGTATGTAAAAATGATTATCTTAACTTGCTATACCAGCCTACAAATTTTTTTTTTAATGTGAATTTTTCTCCTTCATTTTTAAGAGTAGAAATGTGGAAAAGCAAGTTTGATATTTTTGTAAGATAATTTATTTGGGGATTCAAATTCCCTGTTAGACAATCATGACCTTTTCCCCTTGTGTTTTTATATATAAGTAAGCCGTCTTTCATTTGTTTAGTGATTGTTAAGATGTGCTAGAATGTAGATGCCTCGTCCAGCTGTCTGAAACAAAATAAAAAACTAAAAGTTAAAAAATAAATAAATAAATACGCATATATTGATAACCTACTGTGTTTAATATATTGATTTAGATTCAAAGGAAAGTTTAGGTAGGTATAAGCTTGGATTCTTGAAACCCAAGGACTGTTTTTTCAAAACCATTCACATCAGAATTAGCTGGGGTGCTACTTAAAATTCAGTTACCCATCTTAATTCTATGGAGTCAGACTCCTCTGCAATCTGCATTGATAGCTGCCCCCCAGGTGATTTTTCTGTACACAAAGTGTTAGATCTTATACATTATACAGAATCTGTATGTGGCAATTAATTCTGCTAGGAGCTTACTTTTTTAAAGTTCAAATATCTCACATGTTTCTGAATTCAACTTTATGTTTACTAGTTTTTTATATTTTTTGTCAAAGGAAAATATAAAAATTGCTATTCCTTAGAACACCACTGTCATGGGAAGAAAATAGGCTAAAACGTGTGGTTCATGAACTAAATGAATCCATACTAAATGTCAAGTGAATTAGGCATTTTAGGGAGAATCATGGATCAGTAGAGATTTTAAGTTTCCCCACTAAGGGTTTCTATTATGAAATTGATAGCTCACAATCTAACTTAGTGGTCAGTATAATTTAGAAAAATGTTTGGGTCAGGCTAAGAGATGACTTAGTGTTTTCTGATAGATATCTGGCATTAATCAAGGAAGATGCTTTTTTTCCCTCAAATTTCTGTTTATGTCCCTAGAAGACAGCGCCCCCCCCATTTAGTCCATATTCAACACGTCTCTGATATTATTTTGAGCACCTCTCTCAGACCTACTGGAGCAAGGGTTCTCAAATGTTAAATGGTGTTAAGAATTACCTGGGATGCTTTAAAAAATGTGGATTCCTGGGTCCCATCCCTAAACTTTCTGAATCAGTAAGTCTGAGATGGGGCCTGGAAATGTTCATTTTTACAATCATACCTTCTCCCCTAAGTGATACTGATGCACTTTGGGAAACACATCACTGGAAACACATCAACTCCTTTGAGGCAAGGGAGTTGTCCTATCACTTTGTGTATGTCCCAAAAGGTCAAGCATGGCCCACTGTCCACAGGTCATCAGTCTTAATACTTGTAAACTACATTCACCTATCTATAGGCAAGGGTTAAATCAGATCATTTATCAAAGTTCTCCCCAGCTCTGAGACTTTTTGATTTTTCTAATAGAAATTTTGTGACTTGATGATTTGGGAAGATTTTTAAGATTGAGTAAGTTCAGAAAGACAGTGGCTTTTTTTTCAAGTCAGGTTCTGAAAACTGAAATGATACTGACTTTAAATAAACAAATGGGAGATTTATTGGCATTTGGGAACTGGTGAGAAGAGAGCATATGCCAAATGTTTTTGAAGTCCCCATCAGAAAATTCTTAGCTAAATTTTGTGTCTTGTTTGTTATTTTGTTGAGTTCATGAAAAAAAAAAGTAGTTTCTTTATTTATAATTGTTAGAAATAAAAGATGCCATGGGAAGAAATAAAAGTTTTGTGTATTTTTAAATGAAGGGACTTGCATGAAGGAGCAGATTAAGGCTTGTAGGTAATTGAATTGAGCTCTTAAGTTATTGAAATCCATTATGTGGTCACTCCTGAGAACATTATTTGTTGAGTGTACTTTGATGGTTCAAGAACCCCAAAGAGGGTGTGCTTTGTGATTTTTCTCAATTTAGGA
Organism: Halichoerus grypus; assembly: GCF_964656455.1. Taxonomy (NCBI): domain Eukaryota; kingdom Metazoa; phylum Chordata; class Mammalia; order Carnivora; family Phocidae; genus Halichoerus; species Halichoerus grypus. The sequence continues at coordinate 27,424,479 of NC_135726.1, forward strand.
TAGCAAGAGAATCCTCCAGGGATGCATTTGGCTCAGTCTGAGTGGAAAGTTTGAGGGGGTAGGACTAGTGCTTTCACACTGAGAAGATTGACCAAGAGCTGAAATTGAAGTTGGAAGCTTGGCTTATTATGAAGGCATCACCTACCAGCCATGGTCTGTGTTAGAATTTTCTTGGAAAAATTTTTTTTTAGAGATCAAGATTCTTATTTGTTATGATGGGAATAATAGTACTTTACAACCTCCCTGGGCTGAAGTTGACAAATAAGATTAGCAGGTACGTGTTTGTAAAGTATTTATTTAATACTTACTAAGTCCTCCAGAAGACAGGAGATTTCCTGACACAAAGATTTCTTGCATTATTTATCATATTTTCTATCTCCGTAGAGCCTTTCATGCATGCAGCTCCAACACATTTTAGACATTATCTCATTAGTCTTCTGTAAGCTTCAAGGTCCAAAGAATTATCATCACATTGCTCTCTACAAATAGAAATGTTTTTCTTTGTTCCTGTCAGTTGTATTTGTGAAAGGAAAAAGTAGGTGAATTTTTAACTGAGTCCAGTTAATCCCAGTTTGAACTGGCTATAACAAGTATGACTAGGGGGATGGGAGGGGGGCATTAATTAATTCAAATTTATTAGAAGTGGGTTGAGGGTAGAAGTAGGTTGGCTAGACTGATTTAATTTTGTGACCTGTCTCATCCTCTACATGTGATTTGGGGTGTTCCCGAAGCCTGCCAAATACCAAGAACATGCTGTTCCAGTGGGGTAACATCTTCTTCAGTTGAGCCGACATTTGGGCATGCTGTCTGTTCCCCAAAGGCCTGAAAAATCCTGACCTCTGTGACAGTGAAAAAACATTTTAATGAAATTCCTATGTGTGTGATAGGGGCACATTTATAAAATTGAAGAAGGGCAATTCAGAAAGAGACACATTTTTAACCAGACACCTATCCCAGAGGACTTTTAGCTAGAATCATTCAGAGCTTGACGTAGAAGGAAAAGAACTGAACTGATTTTCCTCTCAAGCTGTCCCTGTCGTCTGCTGCCTCTCCCCATGGCCACTGTAGCTTTCGGAGAGGGCTAAGAGGAGAAGAAAGAAAAAGGAGGAGGAAGACCCTGAATTAGTTATATCCATTACAAATTAAAAACAGTGCTGTTCCTAATGACCAAAGAGAGGACACATACAGATCTCAGTAAAAACACTGAATGCAGTAGTTTAAAATGACCAAAATTAATGAGGTAGATGCCCAAAAGCAATCTTAAAAAAAAAAAAAATAATGGTGCGATCTCAGATTAAGAGGTGAGATGAATGGGGCATGGAAAGAACTGGTTAGTTTGATCATCCTTTCTTTTGATTCTACCACCTCTGCTTCTGTTCTAGGAAAGAAGGGACACCAATCATTTCTCCTTCTGTTTTGCCTCTCCCACCTCTGCTCCACTCCTCTACTTGGCTTTATCCGCCCCCCCAAACATTTCTCCAACAAGAAAATAGTGATAAGAAAGACTGCCTCCGTCATTGCCTTTATGTATTTACTACATGTTCAGTTTGTGTGTACCATGTGCCAGACAGACTCTGTGCTGGGTGCCAGGAGTAAACTGTGGAATATAACACACATGATCCCCTGGCATCATGGTACACATCATCTGATCTTTGAATTATACCAATCTCTTGTACATTATTTGATTTGATCCTTTTAACAACTTTGAAATAGCCAACATTTCTATTTCCATTTCATGCATAATGAAGTTAAGCTTAGAGAAGTTCAAGTGATTTACCCAAGACCAGCTGGTAAATTTTGTGATCAGGATGGTTACCCTAATTTTCTACATTCCAAGACAGTGGTCTTCCTGTTATATCATGCTACTTCCCTGAGATCCAAGGCTCAAAGATTATATCTAAGTTGCTCTTTGAAATAGCACCTAGACCAATTGTATTATTCACATTTTAGTTAGTTTTTACTTTACTCAATAATCCTCCCCTGCACTGTCAGATATTATTGATCATCAAAAATGGACTTTATCCAAGCAATTCATGATCCCATGATATTTATTCCAATAAATGATTCCTAGCTCTTAATACAGAATAAATTATTTTTGTAGCACACAGTTATCAGAATACTCTCCATGTTTTGTGACACCCCCTCTCTCATAAAGATAACAACTAGAAACCAGGAGTAGATGATGTATAGCTGTTAAAGGAAGATATTAGAAAGCTTTAGTTCCAATACATATAGACAAATAATAAATGAAAGTAATTTTGAAAACTAAAAGGAAGTGACATCAAGAAAGATAGAGTAGAAAGAACACTGGCCTTGGGAATCATGAGACAGAACTTTTAGTCTTGGTTCAGCCAACTTTGGGACATTCATTTCTTTTTCCAGGGCTTCATTTCCTCCAATCAAGGAACTGAATTTCAGGCGCCTACTGTATTCTACATACATAATTCTAAATCTGAGTTAAGTGGACAGAGATCCTGGAGAGTGACACTGGGGAGGCTGTAGGAGGCAGATCAATAGGCCCCTCCAATGGAGCAAAGCAAGAGAGTGTTATAAATCCATTCAGTCCTTGAATCTGAATCCACCTGTTAGACTTTTGAAATGGTTCCCTTTTCTCTTTTCCTCCCTTCATATCAAGAATGAATCTTTCATACCTCTTATGGCATTTGCTTTAGAAATAGAACACCTTTGTAAACAAAACAAGCCAGTATTATAAAGGGACCTTAGTTTGACTTTGATTTTTCAACTTAGAAGAGACACCACTCCTAGATATACTAGAATATTTTTTTTATGCCCATCGCCCATCATGAAAGGTTTTCTCTAGATTTCCTCATATTCCTTTCAGCACAGGAGGCAGATAATGGCTCATAATCACCACCCAATTGATTTTGAGAGTATTTCTTTGTGGGTGAATGGGATGAGTGGGGAACATCCCACAGGGCTGGAGAGGGATAGCCAAGGAAGTCCCATAGATCCAGGAGTGAGACAGCAAGTGGTAAGTAACCTAAGGGGCAGAAAAGCTTGACAAGGGATCAGCCTTCTCTCAACACCCTCCACTAGATCTGTTCAGTACTGCCATTGTGATTTTCTCTGGGATTGGCTCTAACAGTTCTCCCAATGCTTCACTTACTTCCCATACCCCCAGAGTACATCTGCCAGATTAGTGAGCACTCTGTTAGAGACTACTAGTTGCTCCCAGCGTATTTGCTGAGTTTCATGGAGGGAAGAGAGGAATTCAGCATATGCTTTCACAACTTTAGAGATACCAAGCTCTAACCTTGCAAGAACCAAGGATTTATGGGTTCATCTAATAGTGAGATAAAAATTAAAGTTTTTTCTTTCACTACAAAAGTAATCTGCTATTTTAAAGAAAAGTGGATTGAACAGAGAACACCTGGGTTCTCTATGCTACAGTGACTAGGCTGCGACATTTCAGAATTTCTTGGGGGTGAGGACAACTTGCTGTTGACTCCAGGATCCAGTTGCCCCTTGCCCCCCTTAGGGAGCTTTTCTATTTAGGACTCAACCTCTTTTACAGTAGCTGCCTACATTATAACTGCTGAGAAGAACCACTGTCACCCCTGTGACAACATCCTGAGGCTTACATCTGGAACAGAATTCAAGTAGGGAATGGGAAGTTGGGTCAGATAGGTTCTTTGCAGTCTTGCTTCCTGGGGCAAGCTAACTCTTGTAATGGGTCCTGGACTGATCCAGTCCATGAGCAAGGAAATCTAAGAGCCCCTAGATGTGTTGCTTGGTAGCTGAGCATCAAATCAGTCTCTGTCTCTGTGCTTGTCCTTCTTTGAGCTAACCTTGACCCTACAGAATAACCTCTCGCTTTGGTCCTTGTGACTAGTTCCAGTAATGGGCTCTTTTAGGTTCTTTCTGATCCTGCTTTGGGATTGGAGTTCTACTTTGATTCTTTCAACTTTGTAGGAATTAGAATCCAGTTCTTAAACCTAAGTCTGCATGACTTACTACAAGCTGCCACATCTCTGGAGTTCATCATGTCTGTTTGAAACTTTACCTATTGCTAATCCCCAACTCCTAATGCATCTCTCCAGTTTGGTTTCCATCTGTTGACATTGTAGGACCATCCTCCCACTCCCATAATGGTCTACAGGAACTACCTGCGTACTGCCAGATTCCCTTAACACCATGTCTTGCCTGCATATTTGGAGTTTTTCCTCTTCACGTCTGTTGAGTGGATCTTTCTGTTATCCTGCCCAGTTCCACTGGGATTGTCTATAGTCATTCTCAAACTTTAATGTGCATAAAGATCACCAAGAGTGCTTGTTAAAAGTGCAGGTTCTGGGGCTTCATCCTTAGAAATTGTGATTTAGTTATTCTGAAACAGGGCTTAGAAACCTGCATTTAAACATATCTCTAAATAATTTTGAGGTATAGATAGTACAAAAACTACACTTTGACAAACTAGGTCTAGTCTCTGGAACTTGATCTTTAGGCTCATCCCATCACCAACCAAACCTGATTTTGACATATCATGAGAAAATCACTTTTCCATGAGGATTTTCTGAATATCATAATCATTGTTACATTTTAGAATATTATTTTTGTTTCTATTTTTTTGCTTACTGGAAACTTTACAGAGGTTCTCATTTCTAGCTCTTGAATCTGGCTAGTAAGTCATTTAAACATGCTACAATTTAAAGAGTTCAGATTTTGCTTTACACTTTGGGCTCTGACTTCTCTGTGGTAAAGATAACTGAGTGTTAGAAATGTGTGAATCAACGTCTCCATCAGCAGCCTGCATTTTAGGGCAATGGAGGAATGTGTCTTCTTCTTGGGTCTGGATTCATGCTTAAATATTGCCCTCATCAATGTACCTATGTATGACATTATAGGAGTAACATAAATTCATGTGTAGATTGGCATAAAGAGAAAGGACCTGGACACAGGAGCTCTGGAGACAGAAGGAGTCCCAAGTACAAGAGAACTTCTCTGTTGTAGGGTTGTGGCTTATGTGAAGCCCACCCTGGTCCAGATGCAATATTCCTCAGATTCAGGTTAAACATTTTTGGGAAGAATACTTCAAAGGGCATATTGTGTACCTCCTACTCCATTATAGCATGTGTGTGAAAAGGCACTCCCTGTGGTGTAGAGACTATTCTGAGTCATTTGGGACCCCCAGGGGACATCAAGAAACCCAGGGAAAGAGTTCTGTTTCTGGTCAAGATGGAGTAACAGGATGTGTATCCTCCCACTTGAAACAACTAGAAAAAACAGACAAAATACATGAGAATGTATTTTAAGATCTTGGACATCAGGCAGTGAAGGACACTGATTCCTAAGAGACAGGAAACAAATGAGGTAACCCTATGATTGCTACAGTTTACTACCTTGAGGGAATTTTCAGGCTGTGGTACAGGGAGGGAGAATCCAAGTGGAGTTGAGCAGACTCCTTGGGTTGAGAAGATGGAGTTGAGAATCCGGGAGAACCAAGGAAGTTAGAGTTCTCATGGCAGAGTTCTGGAGGGGAGAGATCTGCACAGACAGAGAACTCTGGATATCTGCAGAGTCCCTCTTGAATATCCAGATGGCTAATTGGCACATGCATGTGAGGAAACTGCCTAAGACTGGGAAAGAACCATCAGAGACAATTAGAAGGAACAGTGGCAGCACTCACACAGGTCCAGTAATAGGGTCTGTTCTTCATAGCTAGACCAAACATCTCATAATTTATGGAGTATTTGAGAGAGTACTCAGAAGGGTCTTGCCTCACTAGTGGGGAATAATTAGTTTCAGACTAAATGTTACATTGATCCTACCCAACAAGCAAGATCCAAAATGATCAAACTGTTTCCAAGGAACTTTATTGTTATGAAATAAAACTCAAGAATATTTAAAGAAATACAGAAATACTCAGCACCTAACAAGGTAATACTCAGAATGTCTGACATCCAAACAAATATATCATGCATTCAAATAAGCAAGAAAATCTGACCCATAATATGGAGGACAATCCATCAAGCAAAACCAAATTAGAACTGACACAGATATTAGAATTAGCAGACAAAGACAATAAAAGTTATTTAACTGCATCTTATCTGGAAGTAGAGACCTAGAATATGTTTTTTTAAATGTATAAATTAAATGTCTAGAGATGAAAATTATAATACCTTAGACAAAAAATAAACTGGATGGGATGTGCAGCATATTAGATGTTAAAGAAAAAAGATTCATGAACTTGAATAAAATACAAACTATTCAAATGAAACACACAGAGAAAAAAGAATTTTAAAATATGAGGCAGACATAAATCATACCTTATCAATAATTATATTAAATGTAAATGGACTAAATACTTCAAGTAAAAGGCAGAAATGTGACCCAACTATATGCTGTTTACAAGAAACACACTTTAGATTCAAAGACACAAATGCATTGCAAATAAGAGGATGGAAAAAAAAAAAAGATATACCATGCAAATAGTAACCCAAAGAGAGCTGTAGTGGCTGCACTTATATCAGACAAAATAGACTTTAAGACAAAAATTGTTAGAAACAAAGAGGGATATTTTATAATGATGAAAGGAAGATATTAGCAATTTAAAACATTTGGGTATAAAATAATTACAAATATCTATATATACACTTAATGCCTCAAAATACATAAACAAAAATGGACAGAATTGAAGGGAAAAATAGACAATTCAGTAATAATGGTTAGATGCTTCATTATCCACTCTCAGTAATGAATGAATAATTATGCAGAAGATCAGCAGCAAGGAAACAGAAGACTTGAACAACATATAAGTCAACCAGGCCTAATAGGCATCTATAGAATACTCCACCCCAAAACAGCAAGATTCACTTTCTTCTCAAGCCCACATTGGAATGTTCTCCAGCCTAGACCAATGTTAGGTCATGAAACAAACCTCAAACTTAAGAAGATTGAAATAAAAAAATTGAATAAAAAAGAGCCTCTCTGACCACAATGGAATTAAATTAGAAATCAATAACAGAAAGAAATTTGGAAAATTAACAAACATGTGGAAAATAAATAACACATTTCTAAATAATCAGCAGGCCAAAGAAGAAATAACAAGAGAAATTAGGAAATATTTTGGAATAAATGATTGTGAAAACACAACATGCCAATACTTATGAGATTCAGCTAATGCAGTGCTTAGAGGGGAATTTATAGCTATAAATGCCTATATTAAAAAAGAAAATCTAAGATCAATATCCTCATCTTCCACCATAAGAAACTGAAAGAGAAGAGCAAACGATCCGAAGCTAGCTGAAGTAGGAAATAATAAGAGTGGAAATAGAAGAAATAGAGAATAGAAAAACAGAGAACATCAATGAAGCCAAAAGTTGTTTCTCTGAAAAGATCAACAGAATACAAACATTTTACTTAGACTGATTAAGAAAAAAAGAAAAAAGACTCAAATTACTAAAATCAGAAACAAAGGAAGGAAATTATCACTAACCTTAGAGAAATAAAAAAGATTACAAAGGAATGCTATGAATAATTATATGCCAACTAATTAAATAATATAGATGAAATGGACAAACTGCTGAAACTGACTCAAGAAGAAGTAAAAGATCTGAGTAGACCTATAACAAATAGAGTTTGGATTAATGATTTAAAATTTCCCGGGGCACCTGGCTGGCTCAGTGGGTAGAGAATGTGACTCTTGATCTTGGGGTTGTGAGTTCAAGCCCCACATTGGGTGTAGAGATTACTTAAAAATAAAATCTTAAAAAACAAAATGAAATAAAATTTCCCACAACTCCCAGGCCTGAATGGCCTCACTGGTGAAATTCACCAAACATTTAAGATGAGTTCTAATATTTTACAAACTCTTTCAAAAAGAGAAGAGGAAGAAACACTTCTCAACTCAATCTATGATACCAGTATTTCTGTGATACAAAAACCAAAGATAGCACAAGAAAACTTCAATCAAATGCCCGTTGTGGGTATAGATGTAAAAATCTTTAACAAAATACTAGCAAACTGAATCCAGTCATATACAAAAGAGATGCACCATGACAAAGTAGGATTTATCTCAGGAATATACCCAAGGTTGCTTTAATATCTGAAAAGCAATGTAATACACCATCTTCATAGAATAAAGGACAAAAAACATGATCATCTCAGTTGACACAGAAAAGGCATTTGACAAATTCCAGCACTCTTTCATGATAAAAGCAGTCAACAAAGTAGGAATAGAAGAGAACTATATCAACCTGATAAAAGGCATCTGTGAAAACCCCACAGATGACATTATATTTAATGGTGAAAGACTGAATGCTTTCTTCCTAACATCCCAAAGTTAAGATGTCAGCTCTCATTCTATTTAATATTTTACTGGAGGTACTGGTCAGGGAAATTAGGCAAGAAAAAGAAATAAAAGGCATCCAAATTGGAAAGAAAGAAGTAAAACTCCAGTTGTAATTGACAAGATCTAGAAGGTTTGCAGGATGTAAGATCAATATACAAGGCAGTTGTATTTCGATACACTAGCAATAAACAATCTGAAAATGAAATTAAGAAAATTTAATTTACGGGCACCTGGGTGGCTCAGTCTTTAAGCGTCTGCCTTTGGCTCAGGTCATGATCCCATGGTCCTGGGATTGAGCCCCGCATCGGGCTCCCTGCACCGCGGGAAGCCTCCTTCTCCCTTTCCCACTCCCCCTGCTTGTGTTCCCTCTCTCGCTGTATCTCTCTCTGGCAAATAAGTAAATAAAATCTTAAAAAAAAAATTTAATTTACAATAGCATCAAAAACAAAAAAAAAATACTTGGCAATAAATTAAAAAAAAATAAGTACAGGACTTGCTCATTGAAAACTACATAGTACTGTTGAGAGAATTTAAAGAAGATCCAAATAAATGGAAAGATACCCCATGTTCATGGACTGGAAAACTTAGTATTATTAAGATGGAAATACTGCCCAAATTGATCTACAGTTTCAACATACTCCCTATCAAACTCTCAGTTAGCTTATTTTGAAGAAATTGTCAAGCTGATCCTAAAATTCATGTGGAAATGCAAGGGACGCAGAATAGCTAAAACAATTCTGAAAAGGAAGAACAAAGTTGGAGGACTTATACTCCTTGATTTTAAAACTGAATACAAAGCTGCAGTAAAGAAGCCAGTGTAATACTGGCACAGGGACAAACATATAGAGACATACAGATCAATAGAAAAATTGACAAAAGGAAGAAAATCCCTTCTCACCAAAAATCTATTTAAAATTCATTTTACGTATTTGTGTTTTGGGTAAGGGGCAGGACAAGGGAATTGACGAAGCAAGAATTGTGGGTGCCCTCTAGAAGCTGGAAAAAGCAAGGAAATGGACCTTTCCCTAAAGTCTCCAAAATGGAATGCAGGCCTGACAACATTTTAATTTTAGCCCAGTGAGGCCATTTCAGATTTCTGACTCCAGAACTCTAAGATAATAAATTCGTATTGCTTAAGCTACCAAATTTGTGGTAACTTATTGCAGCAGCCATAGAAAACTAATATAATGGATATCCCTTGGGGATGATGAAAATGTTCTAAAATTCTGTAGTGGTGATGGTTGGACAACTTTCTGAATATGCTAAAAATTATTGATGTGTACACTTTAAACAGATGAATTTTAACAGATGTGAATTATGTCTCAGTAAAACTGCTTAAAAAAAAGAAAAGCATCAGTGAAGTAAGAGAGCCAATATATTTATAATTTGAGTTCCCAGAGGAAAGGCAGAAAAAATATTTGAAGAAATAATGACCAAAAATATTCAAATTTTGATGTGAACTACAAACCCATAGATCCAAAGATCACAGTGAACCCCACTCATGAGAAACTTGAAGAAAACTATACCAAGGTTCATCATAATCAAACTGCTCAAAACCAGTGTTTAAAGAAAAAGCTTAAAGGCAATCAGGGAATAAAGATGCATTATGTGCACCAGGAACAAAGATAAGGATGAGAGTGATTTCTCTTTGGAAATGAGAGAAATAAGATAGTGGAGTGATATCTTTAAAATAGTAAAAGAAAAATACTGCTAACGTAGAATTCTATACCTACAGAAAAAAAAAAAGTCTCTAAAAAATAGAGGCAAAGAAAATCACTTTCTCAAAAATACAAAAGGTGTAAGTATTTATCACCAGTAGACCCACACTACTAGGAAGTCTAGTATGAAGTTGTTCAGGCAGAAGGAAAATGGCACCAAGTGAAAATAAAGATCTACAGAAAGAGTTAACATCAGAGTTGGTAACTATATGAGTAAATATATAAGATTTATTCTTATTATATAAATTTATTTGGAAGGATTTATTGCCTAAACATAAATATTAACAACATGTTGTGTGGTTTATAGTATAAGTCAAATATATGGCAAAAAACGTAGGAGGGGAGAAATAAAAATATACAATTTAAAGAGCAATAAGGCTCTTTCTTCCATGTAAACTGATATAATATTACTGGAAGGTACACTGTGATTAGTTAAAGGATGTATACTATAAACTCTAAAGCAACTGCTAAAATGTAAACTGAGAGTTATAGCTAAATAAGCCAACAAAGGACATAAAGTGGAATAATAAAAACTCAATTCAAAAATAGGCTGAAAAAGGAAAAGGGAAAAAAGAATAATTGGGAGAAATAGAAAATAAACAGCAAGATGATAGACTTAAACTGAGCTATATTAGTACCACATTAAGTGTAAATGGCCTAAACACCCAATTAAAAGGTAGAGATGGTCGGATCAGATTTAAAAAGAGACATGACCTAATTAGATATGCCGTTTATAAGAAACACAATTGAAATATAAAGACAAAAACAGGTTTAAAAGGATGGAAAAATATATACCATGCTAATGCTAATCAAAAGAAAGCTGGAGGGTCTACCTAATATTAAACAAAGTAGATTTCAGAGCAAAGAATATTATCAGGGAGAAAAGAATGTCATTTCATAATGATAAAGGGATAATTCATCAAGAAAAAATATCAATTCAAACTTTTATGCATATAATTACACAGCCTTAAAATATATGAGACAAAAACTGACAGAAATTAAAGAAGAAATCCTCAATTATGGTTGAAGTTTTCAACACTCTTTTCTGAGTTATTCATAAGATAGATAGAAAATTAATAAAAATATAAATGACTTTTCAACAACCATCAACCAACCTGACCTAAATTGCATTTATAGAACATTTTCCTCCCCAAATACTGAATACAGATTCTTTTCAAGCACATATTCTAGGCCATAAAATACATTTTCATTCATTTAAAAAGATTCAAACCCTGCAAAGTATATTCTGTAACCATATCTAATGATATCAAATTAGAAATCAGTAACAGAAAGATGTCTCAAAAATCCCCCAATATATGGAAACTAAATACCGTACTTCTGAATCACTGTGTGTCAGAAGACATCAAGAGGGAATTTAGAAAATATTTTGAACTGAATGAAAATGAAAACATACCACAAATTATGGGATGCTGCTAAGGCAATCTTTAGAGGGAAATTTGTAGCACAAAATACCTAAGTGAGAAAAGAAGAAAAGTTTCAAATCAATAACCTAACATTTCATCTTAAGAAGGTAGAAGAGTAAATTAAGCCCAGAGTATGCAAATGAAAGGAAATAGTAAAGATCAGAACAAAGATCAATGGAATATAAGACAAAAAATAGAGAAAAAAGAGATAAAACCAAAAACTGGTTCTTTGAGAAGATGGATAGAATTGAAAGAACTCTAGTCAGACTGATAAGGGAAAAAAAAGATACAGGACATAAATTACTAATATCAAGAATGAGAGAAGTGATGTCAGTAGATTATGCTGATATTAATAAGGATAATGTGGGAATATTCTGAACAACTTAGGTGCCAATAAATTCAACAACTTAGGTGAAATAGACAAATTTATTCTGAAATACACAAACTACCAAAGCTTACTCTAGAAGAAACAGATACCCTGAATAACCCTATAAGTTACTGAAATTGAATTTGCCATGAAGAAGATGGCAGGCCCAAATGGTTTCACTGGGGAATTCTGCTAAACTTTTAAGGAAGGAAAAATACTAATTCTCACAGACTTCCAGAAAATCAAAGAGAAGGGAATACTTCCCAACTCATTCTGTGAGGCCAGCATTACCCTGATAACAGAACCAGGCAGACATTACAGTAAGAGAAAACTGCTGATCAATATCTGTCATGAACAGAGATACAAACATTCTAAAGGAAGAGGAACTTATAATTCTTTACTAAAAGCAAAACTCTAATGCCTCTCCTAATTCAGTTGAGGTTTTTGGTAGACAGCCACATGCATTTATATTTATAATAAAGTATATGCAATAGATGTACATTTTGGTATTTCCTGTTCCTAAGAAAATAATTCAGTGTGAAGAAGCACCAGAAGAAAAAAAAAAAAAAGCCACAAACAGCAATGGTTTTGCCCCCTGGGAGAACTTTATAGTGGCTTTCACTATGTAAAGGCAGGAGACTTGCCGCCTCTGCTTATATATCGTTTATTTGACAGTCCAGATAGAATTTAAGGTGAGCTTATTTTTTGTTTGTTTTGGCTATCATTTTTGCATTTAAAAAAATCATCTGTAATTAGCACACATAGTTCCAAGATTTTAAAATTCATTACTGTAATTTATTCTAGAATATTTTGAATTTATGATATTTAGACAATATTTCACCCACCCTTGTCTAATTTCTCCTGAATTTTGTTAAGGTTTGCAGCAATAAAGGTAAAGTGAATATACTGTATCTGTATCTATCTATATATATATTTTAAAGATTTTATTTATTTATTTGACAGAAAGAGACACAGAGAGAGAGAGGGAACACAAGCAGGGGGGAGTGGGAGAGGGAGAAGCAGGCTTTCCATGGAGCAGGGAGCCCGATGCGGGGCTCGATCCCAGGATCCTGGGATCTTGACCTGAGGGGAAGGCAGACACTTAATGACTGAGCCACCCAGGCGCCCCTACTGTATCTATATTTTAAAAGTTTACTTTTATATTTTGTTGACGGCCTAGTATATTGAAGAAACTAATTCTCATAAAATGATGAACCAAATATGTTTTATTCAGATATTGTTTTACTAGAAATATGTTGGTTAACTTTTGAATTTATGCCAATCTATCAATTGATTGGGTTATTTAAAGGGTGTATACAGTACTACCCTTGGTCCACACAGGTGTAACTGGTTTTATTTTGTTATTTTTCAATTTTCACATTTGTTTTAACCCTTCTCCCTGACCAGATAATGTGCTTTTTAAAAAGCAAAGATTCTAGCAACGTTTCTAAGCTCTTGCCAATACTGTTGTTTTATCATTATTATCACTACTTTAAATTTTGAAACTCTAAACACTAAATTATCTCACAATATCATATGGGCTCTATGAAAAATACATTGCAATCTATTGTAAATGTAGCATTACCATAAACACTGATGCTATTGGTGTATAATCATTTAGATAAAATTATGTTATGGTAAAACTACACGTCACTTAAGAATGAAGTAAAATCTGTTTGGTGAGACACTGAACATTTGACTGTGGTAATTCCAAGTACCTTGATTATGCATGAAGATGATAAACAAACGAAGGGTATAATTGAAGGACGTGCTATCTTGACTTAATGGCTCTCCAAAGGTTATATTCAAATAATTATCCTTCATTTGTGGATTGATAAAATAATTAAATTAACAAATGGGGTCCTAAGACAGTTTTAGAAGCCACCTACTATAACAACAACAATCATCATGTTAACAAATCATGATAAATTATTGCTGCGACTAGTACCAACATTTGTTGAACGCTATTTGTTGAACCATTCATTGGGTCGGTCAGGCAAAATGCATTCTTTGTTTTAATCCTCACTATAATACTATAATGTAAGAGTTGCTATCCTCATTATATATATAGGGGACAGTCTCAGTTTTCTTTTGTGGAGCCACATCTCCTCCATTGTTAATCCATATGGTTTAGGTGGGGTTGCTCTAGCCCTGGGTGCCAGAGGGGACAACAAAGCTTAGGACTGACTAATTTGAGAACCTCCTCCCACTGGCCACAGTGTTTGCTTTAAGGGGGCAAGTGACTCAGCTGAGCCAGTTAAGATGTCCCCAAGACTGTTTCTGGAGCTGTTGCTACTTTCAGTAACAGTATGGCCTATCTCAGACAAGACTGCTGCAAGATCAGATTGGTCATTCGGGGGGGAGATCCAGTTGCTAGTGATAACACTTGTACTTCCCGTGGCTCTAAAGTTATGATGGAAGGTTGGAAACATTTATGGGCACATCTGAGCCTTGCTCCTGTGATTCATGTGGGCAGCATAAAGTGGACTTTTACATGGCTGTCTACTTTAGCTTCATACTAAGCCCCAAATCAGTGAAATCATGGTTTTTACATGGTTATATTTTTTCTCATACACATTAAGGTAAACACATAACCATTAAGAAAATGATATTTATGTACCACCTAAATTAATTTCATGTCCTTCAGTGGTCTACTTAACCATGTTGTGGGGACTATTGGGCTAGAGAAGATACTGCATCATCCAGTGTTGTTGAGGATGCTGCTCTTGTTTGTGCATTTGTGTTTAAAGTCCTATATACACATTTATATTGTAGCAGCTTGCTTCCAAAACAAAACCAAAAAAGCTACCATGAGCAAGTGGGGTTGAGGGAGGATACCTAGAAGAAACACTTTGGATTGTATTTGAAGTCATATTTTGAGCCAGTAGAGATATGAAGTAGTTATGGGGTAGTCCCTTTTTGCATATTTGATAATGTTTTTCTCTTGTAATTCATACCATTTCTCTGGAGCCTTACCTATAGCTCTGGGCAAAAGAAGGCCACAGTCCAGAAGCCCCCAGAGTTAGGATATCCTTCTCTCACTTTCCTATTCAAATACATCCTTTCACTTTTGTTTCCTTCTGTTTATTCTTACAGGTTAAGCTCATGAGGTCAGGCTCAGGTCTGTTTGCTTTTCTACCATATCCAAAGCACCATGCCAGTACTCAGCACAGAGCAGGGGCTCAATGAAAATTTGTTGAATGAATGAATGAATGAATGAATGAACATGTTTATACAAAAGCTTATCGGGTGAGCAGGTCAAATAATCATTGATGGTGGAACTGAGGCAAGGAGTTACAAGGTGTTTTTAATGTCATATAATCAGTGACAGAATTGGGACTTCTATCTTTTACCCCTTCATAGTGTAGCTCCTTGAAATAAATTTCTTGAATAAATAAGTTAATGAAAGAACAATATATACTGTTCTCTTAAACACAGACTTTGTTGGATAGAAAAGAAATATTTAATTAAAAAAATGTTGTTGTTGTTTTTAGAAGAGGAACATTTTAAGGAGAGACATACTAATGTTGTTAGGAACTTACAGGGACGGGGGCGGGTATAGGAATGAAGGAGAGAGAATGGGCAGATTTAAAATGACTCACATACCTTAGAAATAACTGAACATACTGTCTATCGATAAGAGTAATTTAATGACGGAATGACAGTGTATGCCTCAAACTAAGCTCAGGCCAGTTTTTGTCTTTGTCATAAAATGTGATTAATAAGAAACTCGTTTGCTGCTGGAAAATGCTTCTTGTGAGATCTATATTTTGGTCCACAATGCGCCAAAACATTTGTGTCTATTTACCTTGAAAAAAATCCCCTTCAGAGATAGCATGTGGAGAGGAGCCATCTGTTTAGGATCACACTCTGAATGCGCTGACTCTGTATATGTTAACTGAGAAAATAAGGACTGTTTCTCCATTTGTCTATCAATGCTATGGTAAAAATGTACACATCTTCTAGAATGCATTAGTAGCTGTTAACTAGCTATTGAATAACATATTAAGCCGGGCACCCTGGAGTCAGTGTATTCAGTCCACCTTTTACTGTTTTTACTCTGCCACCAGACTTTGGAACAAGTCCTTAAATGTGTCTTACCTTACAGTATCGGATGTACCAATGAAGAACTAAAGAGCAACACCCCAACCTGAAAGGAAACATTTTGTGTTTCATTACAGAGCAGTTTTATAGTGCAATAGAAATACTTGCGAACCAGCCAGGAGGTTTTTTTCCGGTTACTTTGTTTGATGAAGTGTCTTTACTGTACCTTCAAGGTCACCCTCATATAAAGAAAGCAGAGGTAACATCTGGATTTCAAAGAAAATTAATCACTTCTTCTGAAAGCTGTCTGATTACTCTGTTAGAAGGTGTCATTATTAACAAATTAAAATGAGAGTGTCAGTACTCCCTTCCTAAGATTTGATTGGAGCGAAGAACCTTCTGCATTCTATTCTATAGTTTGGCTGTTGTGACCTTGAACACATCTTCTTACCCTTTTAAAACTCATCTAAAGCATGTCTCCTAGAGGTTTGTTGGGGTTTAGAAATACTTTGACATTTTTGGATTAAGTGGTGAGGTGGACGGAAGCTTAAGGAGGCTTGGAGGCTAATGAAATATTTTTATTGTTCTTTTCAACTTTCTCCTCTGGAGGATCAAGGAACATTTTATTCTTGGATCATTTACTTATTCACCAAACATTTATTGAGTACCATGGACCTGACCATGACTAGTACCTTCCTCCATTCCTCTGGTGCTGTGCTAGTAGATGATGCTTCTGAGAACACGGCAAAAGGCTTTTATTTCCCTTATGGAATGTGAGTGCATGGTGGCGGTTTACAAGGACTTTCATCCTGCTGTCTAGGCAAGAACGGAATATTCTGGTCCTCCATATATGATGAGTACTTTATCATATACTGCTTTATTGCTATTAAATGTTTCACAAGCATTTGTTATTGGAAGGTAAGCTCCTTGAAGGAGGAAATCATGGCTTATTTTTCCTCCATTTCTCTACTAAGTACAAAACAGTAGTGAAGAATTCTTTACCCAGGAATCCACGGTTGAATGGGCTTCATAGGACTTGTGAGCTCCTTGAAATTGCAAGAATTATTTTTGCATGTGCAGTGTTCTATGGAGAGGGTCTATCATTTCATTAGATTCTCAAGACATTCAGTGGTTCAAAGGCTAGCCACTGGAGGATAATCACTCTGATGGGCTTTAGATGAATACTTGAATGATAGAAACTACTGAAGACAGATATGACCTTGATATACAAGAAAGTGTTGTCATGGTTGGAAGGCATGCTTGGTGATGGCTCTCCAGTTCCCTAGCACTGGAGATGGTCAGTTAATAGCTGGCTAACCCATCAGTGATAATATTGTTGGGATGTTGATCTACTCTTTCTGCTCTATTCTGCGATAATAACAATTTTCATTAGAGAATACTTCTAATTCTTCACACTTCCTTCTGACCCCCATATCCATTTTTGCATGACTCACTCGTTGGACTATTTTTATACCTAAGGAATCTTTTTGACAGATAACCAGAGGCTTACAAATCAAGCTATGAGAACTATGACTCTAAGAATATGTGTGAAATACTGAATAGCAGGCAGGGAACTTGACATGAACTCTAGAAAATAAAGAGAAGGTGGAATGATTTTTGAGTTGAGGATGGAAGAATCAGAAGAGAGCAGTTGACAAGCAGGTCGACACAGTTGCTAATAGATTAAACAGAATAGGATTTAATTGAGTACTAAATTGGGCTAGTTACCTTTAAATTTAGGCCTCTGAGCCATTTCAGTTTGTGCTGTAATTTTGCTACTTTCATTCAAAGAAATTAGGACAATGCAACTCCAGAGATGAGTTTCAAAAGTGCAAAGTGGTGAAAACACATTCATTTTCGAGTAGGTACATATACAAATTTGTGCATGAATATATATATGTGTGCAATAACATGTTCATGCCTCAATACCCATGCGGATATGGATCTATTCATGTGAATACATTAATTCACACATATACCAGATGTAAGGAAGATCAAATAGAAAATTTTCACTTGCAGGGGCGCCTGGGTGGCTGTCGTTAAGCGTCTGCCTTCGGCTCAGGTCGTGGTCCCAAGGTCCTGGGATCGAGCCCCGCATCGGGCTTCCTGCTCCACGGGAAGCCTGTTTCTCCCTCTCCCATTCCCCCTGCTTGTGTTCCCTCTCTCGCTGTGTCTCTCTCTGTCAAATAAAGAAATAAAATCTTAAAAAAAAAAAAAAGAAAATTTTCACTTGCAGAGAAATAGAGTATTTTCAAGCAAATATCCAATGGGTGAGAACAATACTTTACATAATGTGCTGATTGATGCCTCTTTCAGGGTTAATGTCACAAAACGTCACAGGATGTATAGGAACTGAGTACAGGCAGAACCCAAGCTGACAGTATCATACCAGGAGATAGTCTAAGTGAGAGAATTCTTAGCTATATCCATTATAATCTGAAGGAAACTGGCTATACTACATGCTCCAGTTTTCCTTAGTATATTGTTAAATCATAATCACCAACAGCTCCAGTACCAGTATTTTGGGTTGAGCATGGGACCCTCTAATGAAATGTTTCCTCAAAATGCTTTCTGGCAATCTTCTGAGCTGGCTGTTTTGTTTACTCTTTAGCATTCTGCAAAGTCTCACTTAGCATCCTTTAGCCTGTGCATTTTTGATGAGTATGGTATTACCATTTTTACGTACGTTTTGTAAACTCCTTTGAGGAACACAGAGGGGTACACAGAAGGAAAGAGATGGTGGTGAGCTTCTTCCTTTACTTAATCCATCCCCCAATCTTGCAGGGATCAGTATAAAGCTGTACCTACAAAAGCTCACTGATTTGCCAAGTGTTTTTGCTCTGAAGGGACATCACCTATTTTTAGCAACAAAGAAGTGTTAGGAAGGGGAGGAAAGCATACCTCAGAAGGACAGATCTGAAATGAAGCCCAGAATACTGAGGAGAGTGGAGTGGAAAAGCAAAAGAGTGCCTAGTGAAAGGTCACTGAAGTGGAGAGTGCAGATCTCATGCTCTGGGTGGTTGTAGGAAAACCTCAATTAAGAGTTCTGTTAATAGAGAATTGGGGAAATGTTATTAAAAGTTCTCTTAGCCAGTCTAATAAAGGAAATCAGGATGTGGCAAGCTGAACTGGTTGTTTAATTTGTTCAGTAATCTGTATTTTTTTTAGATTGAAGCAAGCTATCAACACATTTATTGAGCAAAGTATACTTATACAAAGCCTTGTGCTAGGAAATGCAGAAGTGGAAGGGTGGGAGGAGGGTATTTAAACAATACAGGATGAGTACATGTTCTCCAAAAACACATGAGAAGATATGTGTTAGAAACTGTTGCATGCTTTTTTTGTATCTTATACCATTTAATCTTTAAAACAATGATTAGGAATCAAAACAATTCCTGTTTTACAGATAAACAGCCTGAGACTCAGAGAAGCTAAGTTCTTCCCTCCCGCCCTCCCTTCCTTTCTTCTTCTTTTTTTTCCCCCTCTTTCTTTCAACAAGGTTGAACTCAAAGGGTTAATAGAAAATAGCGCCTTTCTTCCAGGGTTTCACTCTTTCTGAAGGTAGAAGAATCATAGATATATAATAAGTGCTATAGTAGAGGTATGAACCCAGTAATATAGGAGTTTAGAGGATGGGGCATTTCATTATGCTTGGTGATATCAGAGAAGGCTTCCTGGAAGAGGTAACATTTGAGTTGAGTCTAAAAAGATGAGAAGGAGTCCATCTCATAGATAAGGAAGATAAGGCAACAATAACAGTGTGGCAGACACTGTTGGCTGCCCAGTCAACACCCATCACCT
Organism: Halichoerus grypus; assembly: GCF_964656455.1. NCBI lineage: Eukaryota > Metazoa > Chordata > Mammalia > Carnivora > Phocidae > Halichoerus > Halichoerus grypus. The sequence goes on from NC_135726.1 coordinate 27,444,141, forward strand.
TCTTTCTTTCTGGAAGAGCTGACATTTTGCTCAGTTGTCTTTTCCCCACACTTGACGTATCCCTATCTTCAGGAGTAAGTGCTGATTGGTTTAAGCCAATTATGGTAGGTCCGTTACTCTTGTTTGATTAGCTTAGGGGTGGGTGTACCAACCAGTCTGGGACAATGAGATATAAAAGGAAATCTGTTTGGAGGGCTTTAGGAAAAGTTTCTTGCTCTTAAGAGGGAAACACTGGAAGAGATTGCCCTTTATTTTGGTCTCTAGGTATTACTGTGCTTAGAAGGGATGCTTCGAACTACTGCAGCCATTTTATGACTAGGAAGGGAGGCAATTTGAGGGCAAATGGAATTTTCTGAGGATGGCAAAGCAAAGGGAGAAAAAGACCAGGGTCTTTGATGACATTGTTGAGTTGCTGGACAACCGTCCCTGCTTTTCAACTTCCTGTTACATGATGTTATAACCGTCCTTGTTCTATCAGCCAGTCTCAATTGGAGTCTCCTGCAATGGCATCCTCACTGATAATAGAGCAGATGCAAAGGCCTGGGGCTCAGAGAGGCCACAGGGCAGTTAGAAATTGCCAGTAGTTCATCGTGACTGAAATGCAGGGTATTGTGGAGTGGACAGTGAGGCAATGGCTAGAGGGGAAATAGTAGACAGGGATCAGATCATGAAAGGCCTTATGTGTGAGGATCAGACATTTGGACTTTACATCACAGGTAATGGGGAGACATTGAAAAGTTTTAAGCAAGGTAATGGTATAATTAGATTTGTGGTTTGGAGGCATTCCTCTGACTACAGTGTGGAGGATTGAGGATAAGATACCAGGGTCATTCAGTTCAGGAGCAAATGGATTCCCATGTAGGTTGGTCTCTCTCCCTTATCATTCCATGTTAGCTTGGAAAGACAGAGGTTAAGAAAATATGCGCAAAGTGGAAAATTAGAGGCAGACAGTAAGTGCTTCAGGATTTCATCAAACAAGAATATGTTGGGAGTCATGAGGAGTTTCAAAGAGGGGGTTGGATTTGAGCTGAATATTGAAGGACTTGGAAAACTCATGTGCAGACTAAAGCATAAAACAATGTAGGGGAATGGCAAGTCAGGCTAAATGGAGAGTTCTAGGGTGGAAGGATAAAGCTGGAATTGTCCCTTGCAACCAAAATGGCAGAAAAAGGAAATGAAACTTTACTCCAGTTCTGTCACTTAGCAGCCATGGAACACTGGGCTTGATAAACTTTTGTTTCCTAATTGGTTGAATTGGGATTACAAACATATGCTTTATTAATATCACCAAGTGATGTCCTACAAATATCATGTACCCCTGATATCATGTGATGAGAAAGACACTTCCTATTTGTGGTATTTGGGAAAAAAAAAAAACCCATGAGAAAAATGATCAGAAAAACCCCATTTGAGAAACATTCTATAAAATACCTGACCAGTACTCCTCAAAACTGCCAAGGTCACCAAAGGGAAAGAAACATTGAGGAAATGTCACAGACCAGAGAAGTTGTCACAGACCAGTGACATGACAACTGAATGCAGTGTCTCCTGGACTAGATCCTAGGCAGAAAAAAAGACATTAATGACAAAACTGGTGAAATCCAGATAAAATTTAGAGTTTAGTTGACACTAATTTCCCAGTGTTGGTTTCTTAATTTTGACAAACTAACCACAGTGATGGAATAATAACAATAAGGGGCACAGAAACTCGGTGAGGCTACACTGTCATGGTTATCTTTGCAACCTTTCCATAAATCTATAATTATTCCAAAATAAGAAGTTTATTTGAAAACAATATACCCTTCACTGTGCAGTTACGAGGATTGAATGAAAGGATATGTATAAAGCAGCTAGTACAGTGTCTGACACATAATAGGGCTTCCAATGATCTGTAAACTTGTGATTCTCACATTTAAGGTGTATAGAAATCACCTCGAGGTGTTTTGTCAGAAATGCAAACAAATCCCGGACCTCAGGCCCAGAGATTCTGATTTAGTGGGTTTAGAACAGGGCTCAGGAATAAGAATTTGTAATAGGTGCCCTCTAGGGATCTTGACATGAGCGTTGCTGCTATAGACCGTGGGGATCCTAGGGTGAGAGTTGTACATTCCCCCAAGGAGGAAAATAATGGAGATATAAATGCCTGCCCTATTTACCTCAAATAGGTTGAAGGGAGAAAAAAGGGAAAATGTAGAAGCAAGCTCTTCAAAAACTGTAAGTTATAATTTAAATCATTACAGATTAATTTGGGATGAAAGAGAGGTCTGATTAGGTAGCCATTTAATAATAACAGCAGTGTGGTTGAAATCTAATTTTTATTCACTTCAGCCACCTAAAATTATTCAGCTGCCTTGCCTGCTGAAGCACTCAGATGACCCATAGGACAAAGGCACAGTTCAACCCCTTCAATTACAGAAGAGCTAACTGAAGCTGAGAGAAGAGATGTGACTGGTTCAAGGTCGCAGAGCTAGTTACTAAGAGAATGGATTAGAACCCACTCGTTTTTTTTTTTTCAGCTTTATTAAAGTATAAGTGACAAAAATTGCATATATTTAAGGTATGTAGGTGATTTTTTTTTAAAGATTTTTATTTTTAAGTGATCTCTGTGTCCAAATTTGAACTCACAACCCTGAGATCAAGGGTTGCATGTTCCACCAACTGAGCCAGCCAGGCTCCCCTGTGATGTTTTGATATATGTATACATTGTGAAATGATCACCACAATTAAGCGAATTAATATATCCATCACCTCACATAGTTACCCTCTTTTTTTGTGTGGTGAGAACACTCAAGATTTACCCTTTTAGCAAATTTCAAGTATGTAATAAATACAGTGTTGCTAACTGTAGTCACCATACTGTACATTACATCCCCAGAACTTATTCATCTTGCAAAGCTGAGAATTTGTACCCTTTGACCAACATCTTCCCATTTCCCCCCTCCCCTTAGACCCTGACAACCACCATTCTGTTCCTTGCTTCTATGAATAGGACTATTTCAGTCGTATCATACAGTGTTTGTCTTTCTGTGTTTGGCTAATTGCACTTAGTATAATGTCCTCCAGTTTCATCCATATTGTTGCAAATGGTAGGATTTCCTTCTTTTTTAAGGCTGAATAATATTCCTGTGTGTGTGTGTGTGTGTGTGTTTGTGTGTGTGTGTGTGTAACATTTTCTTTATCCATTTATCTGTTGATAGATAACTTAGGTTTTCAATGTATAGACTATTGTGAATAAGGATACACTGAACAGGGGAGTGCAGATATCTCTTTGAGATAATGATTTCATTCTCTTTGAATGTATTTGCTAGAGGTGGAATTGCTGGATCATTTTTGAGGAACTTCCATACTGTTTCCCAGAGTGGCTGCACCAGTTTGCGTTCCCACGGGTGGTGCACAAGGGTAGAAGCCACTCTTGCAAGCTCCTGTTCAGGTTGTTGTTTCTGCTATCAGATGATCATTGGATGCCACAGACTCTTCAGGTGGACTCTGGAAAATGAGAAAGGATGTCTGATTTCTTGAGGAGGATGCCAAAAGTTTGTTGACCTAAGTTCTGATGACAGGTTTGCTCTTTGCTCACTGTGTTCTAGAATAACTTTTCACTTCAGCTAGAGTAAAAAAGGATCATCTGAATAGGAAAATGGCCCTTTGTGGATGTTCTTCAGTCATGCTCAGCATCCACATTCTCAGCCATATCAGCATATGCATCAATCTGAAAAAGCTCCCCAGGCTTTCAGAATTCTGACCGACAAAGCAGACAGACTCTCCTGCCCTGGTTCAGCTTAACCACATTACCATGGCCACACCACTTATAAGTCTGCTATTCCAAGGTAGTGTGGAACCCAGGGCTACTTCTAGGAAAAATAGAAACCAAGGCATTTCACTGTCTGTCTTCCCTATCTGTCTAACTTGATAGAAGTGAAATCAGATTTAGATTAAGGTCTTCCTCTCAGCACATTTTACCTTGCCCCTCTGTTCACATTGTAGCTTCCTGGGCTATGATCTGAGAAGTAGGGGTGAGTGTGCCTACCCATGTTTCCTAAGGCTGTCTGTGAGTCTCCATCATCCCTTGGGGTTTCGATTACAAGATGGCAGGGCAGAAAATAGACTTTCATGGAGTCTCCACTTTCTTTCCCACCCCCGCCCTTCCCCAATTGCCCTGATGCCTTCTCCCCACCCAGAAGGGGTTTTTCCTTCCACCTTATGCACTGGGAAATGCCCTTGCGTTATAAGTTATATCATTGCTACTCTGTGACTTATGGTAAAAACACTTTACTCTGAATATTCCATGTTTTGGACTTATTAATAATGTTTTTTTACAACAAATCCTGGCTCTTGAAATAAAGCTGTAGCTGTAACAGTTGCTTTCTCTGAAATAATCATTATTTAAGAACCTATCATGAAATCCAGAAATTAAAAACTGAAGAAGAGGGTCAGGGAGCGAGGTGCTGGGCTTAAAGCAGGGCAGTTAGGTTAAAATGTGCATTTTGACTGATGAGACCCCTCAGCCTCCTTCCTTGTCCATTTACATTCTCTCAGAAAGCTACAGGAGCATGAGCTCCACCACAGTGAGGGACTAACCAAGAAAGAGAAGGTTTGGGATTCAGGAAGCAGCAGAAATGGGTAAAGGATTCTCAGGATGGTGCCGAAGGAAGATCCCAGGATGACAGCTATGTGTTTAGGCCTAGAAAGCAATCAGTCCAGACGGGAAGGGAGGGTGGAGGGCTCCAGGGAAAAATGATCATCATCTTGCCATCACCAAATGAAAAGTTGAATTCAATTGCTCTTAAAGGGTATGGGAAAATCTAGACCACTAGAACAACACAACAACAACAAAAATCTTAACCAATTCTAAGGAAGAACAATTATTGACTTCAGAGAAAAAAGTTGCACAGAGAGAAAGAGGTAATCATAGTCAACTGCATAACTCAGCAATAAACAGTATTTAAATATTTAATAAAGTCTGAGTTTTGCTTTGATTAAAAAAGAAAACATGGAATATAATTATGATAGAAAAATGAGGAGAGGAAGGTGGATGTAAGTGAGCTATATCATCACCAAAATAGTGTGGTAAGTCAATGGTTAGTGTCCAAAATCCATGAATCAAGACATAGCAATTTAAGCATACTAGTTGGAAATATGAAGATGACAACAAAGAGATACAGCTAAAATATTTGAAAATATTTGCTATTAGAGAACAGAATATAACCCCCAATTTTTTATGATTCTTTTCAGTAATACTCTCTCCAACAAAAACTAAAATCCACCTAACAAATCAGTTTAGAAATCAATGTATTGTGTGTTTAAAGGCTTAAACTAGCAAAAAACAAACACAAACCAAGACACTTGAAATTGCACCTGAACCAACCCGATTTTTCACTTGGTTTAAGGTCCCTGATCTACTTCTCACCTAATCTTGGAAGAACTTGGGGGAGATGAAGTTTTCACATGTGCCATCGTCAACACCCTCAGTTAAACTGATATGCCAACCTTTCTAGGGTTGAAAGCAACAACTGATAGACAGTGATTGTAAGCTTCTGATGATACCACCTTCTTTCTGCTTTCAGGTCTTTCTTTCTTTCTTTCTTTCTTTTTTCTTTCTTTCTTTCTTTCATTCATTTGGGAGAGAGGGAGATAGAGAGCACAAGCATGGGGAGAGAGGCAGAGGGAGAGGGAGAAGCAGACTGCGGGACTCGATCCCAGGACCCTGAGATCATGACCTAAGCCGAGGCAGACGCTTGACCGACTGAGCCACCCAGGCACCCCAGGTCTTTCTCTTTTTACCTCAAACCTGTGACACTTTGTGGAAGTCTGCATCATGATTCTTGCTATTTCCAAATATTCATGACAGAAACTACTGAACATATGTAGTTCTAGCAGCTCCTAATTGTAGATGATAAAATAGCAACAAACCTTATTTATTCATATTTACTTATATTGCCTGGTAAACACAATTAACTATCTTAGATATAATACTTAATTGGTATAATTGTTGCACTTGAGAAAGCCATATGGTTTGTGACTAAATACAGTGATTCCATCTCAGTGCCCTCTTTTTTTTTTTGAGAATTTTTTTTTTATTCATTTGAGACAGAGATACAGAGAGAGAGAGAGCAGGAGCAGAGGGGAGAGGTTGAGGAAGAGGGAGAAGCAGACTCCCTGCTGAGCAGGGAGCCCGATGTGGGGCTCAATCCCAGGATCTGGAGATCATGACCTGAGCTGAAGGCAGAGGCTTAACCATCGGAGCCACCCAGGTGCCCCTCAGTGCCCTCTTGTATATATGTTGACTAGATTCTTTTGCTTCTCATGTTTGCAATGAAAATAGCTCTCATCACTGAGTAGATGTTTCAGTGCAATATCCCACCATGACCACATTTATTCGATGCACTTAACTTGTGTACCGGTATCATGAAATGCCATCTGCAGAGTAGCACTCTCATCTTTCATGTTTCGCTTGTCCTTGTTGTTTACAGCCAGTTAAAGATTTGTATCTGGTACTTCTCTTTGAAGATCCCTACCAGAACACTTCACTCTTGTCATCTTCAGAAGTTCCCTTTGGTCAACTTTCTCTGCCTTCTCTTTTTTCTGAGAACTTCATTTCAGTCTCCTAGTCTTTGTGAGCTCTTCTCTGATATCTCATTAGCATTTTCCCTACAATTTCTCAGAGTTCTTCCCACGTTAGCAATTTTTGCATTTCTTCAGAATTTTTAAATATTTGATTAGGTAGCTCAATATTAGCAATACATAAATTTTTGATACACATAAGAGGAGTAAAAATACTTCTGTGCACTCTGTTAGGTTTACAGGGGTGCTAAAATTTAATGTTACCTAGTAGAAATTCTAAGCTGATTCTGTCAGATTAAGTAAATAAAATCCTAGGAACGTATACAATTCTTATAGTTACCCGTTACCTGCCAATGTAGTATTTATAAATTAATAGTCATGGAATTTCACTTAACTACGGAATGCTGGCACAGTCTGGAATGAGCACGTGAAAGCCATCTCAGATTTTCGGATGGCTGGCTGGCTGGGGAAAAAATTGTAGAGAGATAACTAAATAGATGGATACGTAGATTAGTCTGATATCTTGGCTTTCTTCCCCCAAAGTGTTCTTGAGTTACCCATTCAGTGATCTGGAAGGCTAACAATGCCAGAAAGCTGAGTTCTCTAATTTATACAATATTATAGGTATGTAATATTTCAGGAAAATAAAACATTTGAAAATGGAAACTTACAAAGAGATTCAAGAATGATTATTTATTTTACAAAAAGAGTTACCCAGAGTCCTTATTTAAGGAATATTAGATCTCATGTAATGTGCAAGACTTACCAGTTCTGTATATGTATTACTCCTGTGGTTTTCTTTTGGGATTGATATATTTTGTCCTCCCTAAATTGTTGACTGCCAGCAGTCCCAGGGATCAAGTTGAATACACACTGAATTTAAAAATACGTATTTACTGAGGTGGTTGCTAAATCATTTTACCTTTGTGCACTGAGCTTCTATCTGACAGTGAGTCCTGGGAAATGAAACATGGCAACATTACTGGCTATTTTATAAAACCATTTTATCAAATGAAAGTTTACTTGAAAAACAAACAGGTTTTTTTATTTTAATGAAGTTTTTTTTAAGATTTGTTTATTTTAGAGAGAGAGAGAGAATCTCAAGCAGACTCCGCACTGGCATGGAGCCTGACATGGGGCTCGATCTCACGACCCTGAGATCATGACCTGAGATGAAACCAAGAGTCAGATGCTTAACCGACTGAGCCATCTAGGTGCCCCAAGATTTTTTTAAATATGAAGTGTAGAGAATATAACAAAAACCAATGAACCCATTATCAGATTTAATAAATATTAAAATGCTGTCATATTTTCTTATAAAATGTTAAAAGATACTCCTAACTAATTTTCTTCCTTTTCTCCTTAGAGATAACCACTGTCCTGAAATTGGTGTGTATGAGTCATTCAATGTTTTTCTGTTTTTAAAAAAATTACATAAATATCATAAATAATATATTCCATGGTTTTATGTGTTTCAAAATGTTAAATAAATGGTATCATGCCATATAAATCCTTTTGCAACTGGCATTTCCCATTTAGCATTAGGTTTTTGAGATTTATCCAGGGAGATACAGTTCATTCATTTGAACTGAGATATAGAATCTATTGTACAACTAAGCCAGTTATTTATCCCTTCCCTTACCAAAGATGCCAAGATTGTTTTCACTTGTTTTGGTATTACAAATAGTGTCATAGTAAACATCCTTATGTATTTCTCCTTGTGCACATGGACAAGAGTTTCTCCAAAGCAGTGACTCTCAAGCTTGGGCATGCATCAAAATCACCTCGATTGCTTGTTAAAACACAAATTCCTGGCTCTGGCACTGTATTCCCTCCACCATTATACAGAACCTGCTAAGTCCAGGCTTCCATAGCTAAGAGCTCCAGATCCATGCCATTTTTGTCATGATTTGTATTAGCCAAATATATCTCCACATGTTGCCTTTTTGTCCATCTAATTGAGATAAATGTACAATGTATCATCTAACTCAGGACTCTTCTGAGTCTGAAAGGGAGCATTATAATTATAACATGACACCCTACTCATCACCCAATTTTGGATCAAAGCCTCTTGTGACTGCCTCTGACTGGGAAAATATGATTAGGAAAATTTGTAATTTAACAGATCTGCACCTAACAGTGAAGCAGTCTGGGAAATGTGGCTTTGTGGATTCTAGTTTAGGAAGGTACGCTTACTATGTTTAGAAATATCAAGATTAGCCAAAATCCTTCAAAAATTTTTGAACAGACCTACTTAACAATGATTACGTTGTAATTATTTTCTTTCTTTCTTTCTTTCTTTCTTTCTTTCTTTCTTTCTTTCTTTCTTTCTTTCTTTCTTTCTTCTTTTTTTAATCTGTCTTATTCCACTGGCTAGGATCATCAGAAGAGTGTTGAACAGCTGTGGTAAAACCAATCCATTTTTCTCTTCTTTGTCTTAGAAGAAATGCTTCTAAAGTTGTGTTATTAATTATGATGTTTTCTGTAGTGTTTTAAAATATGCTTTGTCAAGTTTAAGAAATTTCCTTTTGTTTCTGATTTTCTGAGGGTTTTTCTTTTTATAATAACTATCTGTTAAATTTAACAATGCTTTTTTATACATAGTAAGGTAATTAATGTTTTTTTCTCCTTTAGGCTACAAATGTGTTAAAATACATGAAAAGATTTTCTAATATTAAACAAGCCTTGAATTTTTTTTTTAAAGATTTTATTTATTTATTTGACAGAGAGATAGCAAGAGCAGAGAACAAGCAGGGGGAGAGGGAGAGGGAGAAGCAGGCTTCCCATGGAGCAGGGAGCCTGATGTGGGGCTCAATCCCAGGACCTGGGACCATGACCTGAGCCAAAGGCAGGCGCTTAATGACTGAGCCACCCAGGCGCCCCAAACCAGCCTTGAATTCTAGGGATAAATTCTACTTCATAGTTATATCTATGTGTGTCTGTCTCTGTGTGTTTATATATAAAGTATGAATAATTGGTTTTTGTGTACTAATACATTCTTTAGGATTTTTGCAAATATGTTCATGAATGGGCTGGGTTACAGATTTCCTTTCTAATACTGTATTTTTTCAGTTTTGGTGTCATGTTATGCTATCCTCATTAAAATGGGTTGGGAACATTTCTATGTTTCTTGTATTCTCTGGAAAATTTTAACATAATAATCATTGAAAGTTTGACTGTGATCCCCTATAAAGCCATTTGGCTTGGTGTGATTTTTTTTGGGGGGGAGTATAGATTTTTAATTATCAGTTCCAATTCCTTAATTAATATAGATCTATTCAACTTTTGATTTTCTATGAGTCTGTTTTGGTAAGTTATCTTTTTCTAGAGAACAATTCAAATTTTGTTATGTTCCCAGATCTACTGGCATCAAGCTACTCAACCTATTTTCTTATGATTTTTAAAAATGTCTATTGTAGGGGCGCCTGGGTGGCTCAGTCGTTAAGTGTCTGCCTTCGGCTCAGGTCATGGTCCTGGGGTCCTGGGATCAAGCCCCGCATCGGGCTTCCTGCTCGGTGGGAGGCCTGCTTCTCCCTCTCCCACTCCCCCTGCTTGTGTTCCCTCTCTTGCTGTGTCTCTTGCTGTCAAATAAATAAAATAAAATCTTTAAAAAAAAGTCTAGGGCGCCTGGGTGGCTCAGTTGGCTAAGCAACTGCCTTCGGCTCAGGTCATGATCCTGGAGTCCCGGGATCGAGTCCCGCATCGGGCTCCCTGCTCAGCGAGGAGCCTGCTTCTCCCTCTGACCCTCCCCCCTCTCATGTACTCTCTCTCATTCTCGCTCTCTCAAATAAATAAATAAATCTTAAAAAAAAAAAATAAAAAAATAAAAAAAAGTCTACTGTATTTGTGCCCCCCTTTACTTTCATATCTGTTTTATTTATGTCTTCGTGTTTTCCCCTATGATTAGTCTTAATCACAAAATAGTTCATTTATTTTTTTCTTTTCAAAAATCAAGTTTAAGGTTTGTTTCTATTGTTTCTTTGTTTCCCATTTCATTAATTTCTGCTTTTATATTTATTTTTTTCATTCTACCAACTTCCTCCTCATCTCTTGAGTCATTACTTTTTAATTGTTCCTGTTTTATAATTTGTTTATTTAGCTGTGTCCCACACATTTTGAAATATACTCTTTTCTTTGTGAATCAGTTTTAAATATTTTATAATTTTCATTGTGAGTTCTTCTTTTACTCATAAATTATTTAGGAGTAGAATTTGCAAATATATGAAATATTTTTAGATTTTTGTTGTTGTTGTTGTTGTTGTTACTGATTTCTAAACTTACTACATTTTGAGTAGATATTGTGGTCTGTGTGATATTTTCCTTGGTGGTTTTTGAGATTTGCCTTTGTCCTAATATGTGGACAGCTTTTATAAATATTCCATTTTTATGTTAAAAAGAATGTAAATTTTCTAATTGTTGCATGTGTTATTTTATGTAATTATTGTCATTAAAGTAAGTCTGTTAATTGTGTCATCATATCATTTACAGCCTCAACGTTTTTTGTCTTTTGATTACAGACGCACATTAAAAAATCAATCATGATTGTAGATCTTTTCCTTTATCATTATAACTCTGTTTTCCCTGTATATTTTGAAGCTATGTTGTTAGGTTTATACAAGTTCAGAATTATTTTGTCTTTTAGTGATTTAATTTTTTATTTTTATGTATCTCTAGTAATACTGTGTTTCTTCATACATTATTTTTTGTTTGATATTAATATAAATATCTTTTTGTTAGCGTTTGCCTGGTATGTTTTCCCATCATTTATTTTTAACTTTTCTGTGTCCTTATGGTTTAGTTGTGGCTCTTAGAGTCAACAGATAACTGGATTTTATTTTTAAATCCAACCTGAATCTCACATGTCCAATATTGAAATTCCTTCTTGTTTTAATATCCATGAAATGTGACATTATTGTTAATATTGTTGATGTTGGTGTTTTACCAGTTTCTTACCTCTTCGTTGCTTCTTTTAGTCCATTCTTTCTTTTTAGGTTCAATTTCCTTTTTTCCTAAAGTACACCCTTAAATAATTCTTTCAGCAAGGGTATCTGAATGACTTGCTGTCTCCCAGGAGAATTTTCTCTACTCAGTGTTCTGGGCAGATAACAACTTAACTGCTTTGCTGAGCTGGTGGGTAGAGTTTTCTCAGTTCTGTTGCCACAGTCAAAGCAGTCCTTAAAGGGTTTTGGCTTTATGTGGAAGCCCAGCTTCCACCTTTCTCCTGCTTCTTACCTGAAGCTGTATTTCCTGCCTCTGTGCCTTACAACTTCCAGGCTCTAGGACCCATTTTTAGATTTAATACCACTTCTTCATAATGTCTCCTGCTGCTCTGGCTTTATATTCCCGCCGTATTCCTGTCACCTGGGGGAAGTCTCACTTTCTTTTAAGCTTGGCTATGTGTGTTTTTTTTTTTTTACTAATATTTTACCCAGAAATTCTGTGTGTTTGGAATAAGAAACAATTTTATTTCTATTTAGAGCACCGTGATCATAGGAATTGAATCCTAAAGTTCTTTTCCAAACATGTATGTTTTTATCTCTAATATGATTTTCAGTTATACTGTATCTTTGGCCATATTTAGGAAATTAAATAGTTGGACACTTATTTTTTAACTATTTTCTCCATGTTGCAAGTGAAACACCTTTTGAACGTGCAGGTATTGACACATTTTTGCTGACGGCCTAGAATTTTTCCTACCCCCCCCCCCCATTTGGCCCTCTCTTTCATACGTTTCCATTACGTTCTTACTACATGAATGGTTTTTAAATCATCAGCTCCTCACATTGAAAAGTGATATGGTGAACATAGAGTTAAATGACTGACTGTGGCCCCCAAATATCTCCCTTTAAATATCTCCCTTGTGTTTTAATAGAGGACTGGGAAATACAAAGAATGAGTAGATTTTGGCATTGAAGAAGGCTATTGTGAGAGATATTTTGGGGGCCAGTAATCCAATATTCTCTTCTGGTGCCCATAGACCACATGACCTCACAAACTGTTATCTTTGCTATTTCTATTTAAACATATCTCATCCTCTAAAGAGCTCAGTGTCAACTCTCATAGACTTTGATGTAAATAAACACTGAGAAGTGGGGCAGGACCAAGAAAGCAACATAGGAGGCTCCTAAACATCTTTCTTCTCATAGATGCACCTAATGTACAGCTACACATGGAACAGTTCCCTCTGAGAGAAATCCAGAATATAGTTGAATGACTTCACACATCAGATAACTAAGAAAATACCTACATCAAAATGAGTAGGAAAGGCCAAGACACACTCTCATCATAAACCTCACCCTGGCATAGTGCCATATAATTGGGTGGGACACTTAACTCCCAGCTTCTCCCTCAGAAGCACAGGGTTTGAATTGCACATCTAGTGCCCCAGCTTTTAAGGCTCCCACTCAAGGGATGGGCCCCCCAAACACCTAGCTCTGAAAGCCAATAGGGCTTGCATTCACAAGACTCATAGGACTATGGAATACAAAGGAGTACTTTTTAACAGGTGGGTGAATACTTATTGTGGCTGCCCCCACGGTCTCAGCAAATATGGAGTAGGCAAAAATGCTCATCTTCCTATCTTTCCTTTGGAAGAGGATTGACAGCATACCTTACCATCTGCTGCCTGAGGTTCTAGCTTCTAATTTGCACACATAGAAGGGTTAGCTGCTGCAATCTTCCAGAGAGCCTGGGGGGAGTTGGTGGGCACTTTCATTGCCTTCTGCCTCAAATCACTTCAATGATAAAATCAGGTCACCAACATCTCTTTTGAAGGAGCTTGTACACATGCCTGTCACTCCAGCTTTTGCAGGTGTAGCCTGAGAGTTGGACCCCTGAATTACCTGGCTCTGATAGCTAATGGGGCTTGCATTTATGAATCCCATGGGACTGTAGTGAAGAAGCAGTTTTTAAGTGAGTACAGGGGCACCCCTTCATGACTGTACACCTAGGCTCAGTTTAGAGGGAGCAGACAAAAATGCCCATCTCCCAGATTCTCCCTGGAGGGGTTTAACTACATACTTTCCCAGCTGCTGCCTGAAGGTCTGGCTTCTAATCAGCCTGCATTTATGTGCCAATTGTGATCCTCCCCTTTGGGACACTGACAGGTCTTGGCACACCCTCAGCTACTGGAGCCAGCAAGAATAAAGACAGTAGCTTGAAAATTCACAAAAGTTCTAGAGACAAACAGGAGCTCAGGCCAGGCTGATTGACAATATTCATCTTCTACACAAGACCAGTCTGTCAAGACCAGGAGAGGTGACTGTTTTATCTAATGTGCAGAAACCAACACAGAGAGTTAAGGAAAATGAAGAAAAAGGGGGGATATGTTACAAACAACATAACAAGATAAATCTCCAGAAACCAATTTTAATAAAAAGGAGATAAGTGATTTACCTGGTAGAGAGTCCAAATAGCAGTCATAAAGATGCTTACTGAGGACAGGAAAGCAATGGATGAGCAAAGAGAATTTCAACAAAGAGATAGAAAATATTAAAAAGTACCAAACAGAAATCATATTGCTGAAGAGTACAATAACTGAACTGAAAATTCAACAGAGGAGTTCAACAGACTAGACAAGTGGAAGAAAAGATTAGTGAATTTTAAGACAGAGCAGTCAAATTTATCCAATAAGGGGAGCAAAAGAAAAAAAAAAGTGAGGATAGCTTAAGGTACGTATGGGACACCATGAAACAGACCAATATATGCATTATAGGAGTCCCAAAAGGAGGAGAGAGAAAGAAAGGAGTAGAAAGCTTATTTAAAGAAATAAAGTCTGAAAACTTTCCTAACCTGGGAAGAGAAAAAAACATCCAGATTCCAGGAAGCACAAATAATACCAAATAAGATGAACCTAAAGACACCCACATTCAATACATATTATAATTAAATTGTCAAAAGTTAAAGACAGAGAATCTTATAAGTAGAATGATAAAAGCAACATACAGGGGAGCTCCCATAAAACTATCAGCAGAATTTTTCAGCTGAAACTTTGCATGCCAGAAGGGAGTAGGGTGATATATTCAAAGTGCTGAAAGAACTACCAATCAAGAATATTCTGCCTGGCAAAATTGTTCTTCAGAATTTAAGGAGAGATAAAGAATTTAAGGAGAGAGTTTTCCAGACAAAAGCTGAAAGAGATCATTACCACTAGACCAGCTTTATAAGAAATGTTGAAGAGAGTTCTTCAAGCTGAAATGAAGTATTCTATATGAAAATATAAAACTCGCTGGTAAAGGTAAATATATAGTTAAATTTGGAATAAGCTAATATTGCAATGGTGATGGATAAATCACTTATAACTTTAGTTTAAAAGTTAAAAGACAAAAGTGTTAAAAATAATATAACTACAATAATTTGTTAATGGACACACAGTATAAAAAGATGTACATTGTGACATCAAGAACATAAAATGTGGGGGTGTATAAAAATGTAACGTTTTATGTGCATTTGAAATTAAATGCTTATTTAAGTTATCAGCTTAAAATAGACTGTTGTAACTATGTTTTATGTAAGCCTCTTGATAACCACAAAGTAAAGACTTATAGTAAATACACAAAATCAAGAGAAAGGAATCAAAACATACCACTACAGAAAGTGGTCAAATCACAACAGAAGAGAGCAAGAAAGGAAGAAAGGGACAAAGGAACTACAAAACAAAACAAAACAAAACAAAAAAACCCAGAAAATAATTATTAAATGGCAGTAATGTCTACATCTATCAATAATTACTTAAATATAACTGGACTGGATTCTCCAATCAAAATACATAGAGTAGCTGAATGGATAAAAAAAGAAGACAACTCTATTCTGCCTACAAGAGACTCACTTTAGCCTTAAAGAAATACATAGACTGAAAGTGAGGGGATGGAAAAAGATATTACATGCAAATGGAGGCCAGTGAAAGCAGGAGTGGCTATCCATACATCAGAGAAGATTTTTTTAAAAATTTATTTATTTGACAGAGAAAGAGAAGAGTGGCAGGCAGAGGGAGAGGGACCTGAGCCAAAGGCAGACGCTTCACCAACTGAGCCACTCAGGCACCCAGAGAGGATGGGTTTTAAGCCAAAAACTGTAACAAGAGACAAGATGATTATACAATGATAAAGGGGCCATTTCAACAAGAGTATATAATAATTGTAAATATTTATGCACTCAACATGTACAAAGCAAATGCTAACAGATCTGAAAGAAGAAATATATAGAATAGTAGGGAGGGCACCTGGGTGGCTCAGTCAGTTAAGCAGCCAACTCTTGATTTCTGCCTCAGGTCATAATCTCAGGTCCTAGGATTGAGCCCTGAGTCAGGCTCCATGTTCAGCAGGGAGATTGAGATTCTCTCTCTCCCTCTCCCTCTGCCCCTTTCCCCTCCCCCCACAGTGTGCACACTCTCCCTCTCTCTCTCTCTCTCTCTCAAATAAATAAATCTTTAAGAAAATAGTAGGGAGGGGCACCTGGGTGGCTCAGATGGTTAAGCGTCTGCCTTCGGCTCAGGTCATGATCCCAGGGTCCTGGGATCGAGCCCCGCATCGGGCTCCCTGCTCAGTGGGGGGCCTGTTTCTCCCCTTCCCTCTACTTCTCCCCCTGCTCATATTGTCTCTCTCTCTCTCTGTATCTCTGTATCTCGAATGAATAAATAAAAAAAAAAAAACTTAAAAAAAAAAAGAAAATAATAGGGAACTTCAGTACCCCATTCTCAACAATGGATAGGTCATTCAGACAGAAAATCAATAAGGAAACATTTGACTTAAAATATGCATTAGACCAGATGGATCTAATGGACAAATATAGAACATTCTATCCAACAGCAACAGAATACACATTCTTCTCAAGTGCACATGGAATATTCTCCAGGAGAGCTCATATGTTAGGCCACAAAATAGGTCTTAATAAATTTAAGAAGACCGAAATCATATCAAGCATCTTTTCTGACCACAATGTCAGGAGACTAGAAATCAATTACAAGAAGAAAATTGGAAAATCTACAAATACATGGACATTAAACAACATGTTGCTGGACATTGGGTTAAAGAAGAGATCAAAAGGGAAATTTAAAAAATATCTTGAGACAAATGAAAATGGAAACACAACATGCCAACATTTATGCAGTACTGCAGAAGCCATCCTGAGTGAAGTTTATAGTAATAAATGCCAACATGAAGAAAAAAAATCTCCAATAAGCAATCTAATTTTCCACCTCAGTGAACTAGAAAAAGAACAGACTAAGCCCAAATTAGTAAAAGAAAGGAGATAACAAAGAACAGAGAGGAAATAAATGAAACAGACTAAAAAGACAATAGGAAAGATCAGTGAAACTAAGAGCTGGTTTTTAGGAAAAATAAAATTGACAAACCTTTAGGTAGACTAAGAAAAAAAGAAAGAAGACTCAAATAAGTAAAATGAGAAATGAAAGAGGAGACATTACAACTGATAACACAGAAATACTAAAAACCGTAAGAAACTACTATGAACAATTATATGCCAACAAATTAGATAACCCAGGAGAAACGAATACATTCCTAGAAACATAAAACTTACCAAGACTGAATCATGATGAAATAGAAAATCTGAACACCAATTACTAGTAAGGACATTTAATTCGTAATCAAAATTTTTCAACAAAGAAAAGCCTAGGACCAAATGCCTTCATTGGTAAATTCTACCAAACATTTAAAGAATAATTAATACCAATCCTTCTCAAACTCTTACAAAAAAAAAAGAGGTGGGAACACTTCCAAATTTGTATTACAAGGCCAGCATTAATCTGGTACCAAAGACAGACATGGACACTACAAGAAAGAAAACTACAGGCCATTATCCCTGATAAACACAGATGTAAAAATCCTCAACAAAATATTTGCAAACCAAATTCAACAGTACATTAAAAAGATCATACACCAAGATAAAATGATATTTACCCCAGTGATGCAAAGATGGTTCAACATATGTAGATCAATAAATTAGGTATACCAAATTAACAAAACGAAGGATAAAAATCATATGATCTTCTCAATAGATGCAGAAAAAGCATTTGACAAAATTCAACATTTGTTTATGATAAAAACTCTCACAGGTTGGGTATAGAAGTAACATACCTCAACATAATAAGACCATAGATGACAAGGCCACAGCTAACATTATACTCAGTGGTGAAAAGCTGAAAGCCTTTCTTCTAAGATCAGAAACAAGACAAGGATGCTCACTCTTGCCACTTTTATTATTTTATTTTGTAGTACTAGAGGTCCTAGCCAAAGCAATTAGGCAAGAAAAGGAAATAAAAGGCATCCAAATAGGGAAGGAAGAAATAAAAAATGTCTCTGTTTGCAGATGGTATGTTATTATATGTAGAAAACCTAAATACTTTACCACAAAACTGTTAGAACTAATAAATGAATTCAGTAAAGTTGTAGGATACAGAATCAATATACAAAAATGAGTTGTGTTTTTATACACTAACAATGAACTATTGGAAAGAGACATAAGCTAGAAAGAATAAGGCAAAACCTTCCTGGTATCACTTATATGTGAAATTTTTTAAAAAGTCAAACTCATAGAAACAGGGCAGAGTGGTAGTTAGAAAAACTAGAGATTGGGAAGATTTAGGGGATGCTGGTAAAAGGGTACAAACTTTCAGTTATAAGATGAATAGGGTCTTGGGCACCTGGGTGGCTCAGTCAGTTAAGCAGCTGCCTTTGGCTCAAGTCATGGTGTCAGGGTCTTGGGATGGAGCCCCTGTCAGACTCCCTGCTCAGCAGGGTGTCTGCTTCTCCCTCTTCCTTCTTCCTCTGTCCCTCCTCCCATTCGTGTACTCTCTCTCTCTCTCAAATAAATAAAATTAAAAAAAAAAGATGAATAGGGTCTTGGGATCTAATGCATAACATAGTGACTATAGTTGATAGTATATAATTGAAATTTGCTAAGAAAATAGAACCTCAATGTTCTCACCAGAAAAGGGAAAAAAAAGTAAATATATGAGGTGATAGATGTAATTAACTTTATGGTGGGAATTCTTTCATGTATACATGTATCAAATCATCACATTGTACACTCTAAATATATTACAATTTTATTTGTCAACTATACCTCAGTAAAGGGGAAAAAAAGAAAGTTGTGTCAGGAATTATTACCTGGGGAAAAAAAAAGAAGGTATGAGAGAAATAACACCCTCAGGAGACACATCAACCAAAGGGACAGAGCCTTGTTTAATGCCCTCAGGGAGAGACAATTCTCTGAGGTTCCAGTGACCTCAATAACACACTCTTTCCTTGCTTTTCTCTTTTTCTTGTCTCATGCTACCTGATCCTTCACTCCTGTTCCCTTGGATCATCCCTCAATAAATGCCCTGCACCCAAATCCTGGTCTAAGGCTTTGCTACGGGGACCCCAGTCTAAGACATGTCTCTCCTGCAATTTTATACTGCTTATATGCAGGTGTGGTTTTGTCAGTGATGTGCTTGCAGGCATCCAGAGACAATGTACAGTATTCTTTTTAAACTCTATAATTGGTATTATACTATTAAAAAAGAACAACTCAAAATGGAAATAATCATCTTCCTAAAAGGAAAGCTTCTCTCTTCTTCTGATCTTTTTCTCCATTCTTCTCAAAACAAACCAAAATAAAAACCACAAAAAACCCCCCTCAAACTAAAACAAACACCACTCATCATCAAAACACCCTATTTCCACAAAAATATCTTAAACACATAACTCAAGACATAGCATCACAAAATAGTGAAAATTGTAGTCCAGATGTAGAATAGTATCTGGGCCATCTTTCACCATAGCATGAACATGAAACCTATTTCAAAGAGAATGAAAAAGGAAGTTTGTGAAAGGTTACGTAAAAGTATGTGGGGGGTCTGTCATACTTGTGCATCTAAATCTAAGGGGAAATTAAGTAATTCTGTAGCTACACACAGTCATCACTAGGAGTTCATCATGTGAAAGAATGAAGATGTTCAAGGAAAACCTTTAGGCTGATGTCAGAAAATGTTCCTAGATGCGTAAATGTCAAATTCAGCTACCAGTCCTTACAAATTAAGCAGCTTGTTGAAAAGTCAACAGTCAGAAGCTGCACCCAGGCTCAGATGTTGAAATCAGTATGTCCTGCTGGTCAAGCTGTGACACAGCCAAAGCTATGGCCTAGCTTCTTCACTTAATTCTCAACGAGTCCTTTCTTTCCTCTGGAGTGGCATGGCATTTAAATTCCAGCTCCTTTATATACACTTGTGTAGACTGTAAACCATTAGGAATCTCAGGGAAGATGAGGGTGAGAAATCTACCTAGTTCAGTCTGTGCCATTATATTTAGAGCATTAGGGAATGTGTCCTAGTGAAGTCAGCAGAGGGCAACCAGATTCCTTGGGATAATAATTGACAGATAAGGAATAACAGGTAGTAGATGTTAGGAGTTTTAGAACAGTTTGTAGAGAACTTTATTTGTAAATGCTACCGGTGGTGCTGCTAATGATAATAAAGAAGTAAGGAGCTGATGTTAATAAATGGGTAAAAAGTCATTTCAAATTAGCACATTTGTCATTTAGAAACAATATTTGTGTAACGATGATTCAGTTCCAACTTGTAGGGGAAAATACTGTTAACAGTTAATTGTGTATCTTTTCAGAAGCTTTTAATGAATATGTAAGTACATATAAGCATATCTTGTATTTTTTACATAAAAAAGTCATGTAACTTGCATCATAAGCGTTTTTCTGTATCAGGTCATATAGATCTTTTAAATTCCTTTTTAAATTCCTTTAACTGTTGCAAAATATTGTGGGAAGTACTTTATTCAACTAGTCTCCTAATGATGAACATTTACATTGTTATTATAATCCTCGAACTTTCACTGAGCCTACAACAATGAACATTATTCGTGTGGCATTTTATACAAGTGTGAGTATATATGTAGGGTAAATTCATAGGAAGTAGAATTGCTGGATTAAAATTTGTATATTTTGAACTTTGATAGATATTGCCAAATTTTCATTCAAAGAATAAATTCCTTGAAATCAAGTGGATGTGCATTTTATATTTCAGAAATGTGCCAATTTATATTCCTGGACAGTATGACAAACTAGATAATCTGAATATCCTCCCCGCAAAAAGACACCTGAAATATTAAACAACATATAACAAATATCTCATCTGTAAAGCTAGGGTTCAAAAAAAGTACATCAAATCCCCAGGGACCAAAAATGAAGAAGCTGAAAACCAAGGAAAGAAGAAGTCATTGAAGCCACTGACGCCCAAGGGTATTTGCTGTTCCAGGTAACCAAGATGCTCAGTGTTTAACACCCACACAAAGACTAGACCTTGGGCCCAGTACTTGGAGAATCAAGGGGAAATGAGGACCCTCACATGAAACTGGAATCTTTGAGCACTACATCTGTCATGAAAAGATGGACTAGAAAAAAAAATGATAACCAGCAAAAGGAGATAATAAGACAAATTCTCTGGCTTGGCCTGGTAATACAGTGGGTAATAGTGTCTCCTGAGAATTCATAACCAGAGGCCTGTTCTCAAATTGATTAGGGGTTCTAATATATGCTACCTTGGGTGCCTACCAGAAGCAAATGCAAATCTTCTGTAAAGACTCATGTCTTCAACCCAGGCTGCATAAGATTCCCATGGATATAAGGCTTGATTGAACATAAACTGATAAGCCAAACTTGCATCATACAGGAAGAAACAGATTTCCAGGTATCTTGCAGGTGGAGAAAACAGTGGTTATTAGACCTTTAGTATCTTGAAATAATCGAGCCATCAGATTAGTGAATATAAAATGAGTTTTACATTTTTAGAAGATTTAAGGAAATGATATCAGAAATAAGACAGAACTAAGAACACACACATAGCATAAACAAAACCTAACAGATTTTTATTTTTACTTTTTTTTTAAGATTTTATTTATTTATTAGAGAGAGAGAGAGAAAGAAAATGAGCAGGGGGAGGGGCATTTGAAAGGGAGAGGGAGAGGGAGAAGCAGACTCCCCGATAAGCAGGGAGCCCGATGTGGGGCTCGATCCCAGGACTCCGGGATCATGGCCTGAGCCGAAGGCAGATGCTTAACCGACTGAGCCACCCAGGCACCCCATGACCTAACAGATTTTTATTTATTTATTTTTTTGGAAGCTTTTTTTAAAAAGATTTTTAATTTATTTTTTGACACAGAGAGAGACAGCGAGAGAGGGAACACAAGCAGGGGGATTAGGAGAGGGAGAAGCAGGCTTTCCACGGAGCAGGGAGCCCGATGCGGGGCTTGATCCCAGGACTCTGGGATCATGACCTGAGCCAAAGGCAGACACTTAACGACTGAGCCACCCAGGCGCCCCCCAACAGATTTTTAAAAACAAAATAAAACTTCTAAAAAAAATGCAATAATTGAATTTTAGAATGGAATTAGAAGGGCTATATAAGATTAGACTCAGCTGTGAAAAGAATTAGCAAACTGGAAAGATCTTAAGGAGGTACCCAAAGTGTAGCACAAAGTTATAAGGATGGAAAATATGAAAAATGTTGAACATGTGAGTGTGAAAAGGACAAACATACATTGTATTGGCATTCTAGATGGAGAAGAGAATGGGGGGGGGGGAAGATTGGAAATGTTTGAAGAGATAATAATAGGTGAGAATTTTCCAGAATAGGTAAAAGACATGACTTGTCAGATTCAGGAAGCACAATAAATTCCTAATTCTCCCACTGCATTTTAGCATAAATAACATATTTTTATGAAATATAACTATTTTCCAAGACCAAATTTATGAGATTGTTTTACATTTTGCAAATATCTTTCATGTCTGGCCTAATAGAAAAAGGCTAGATTCTCATATCTGCTTCTGCATTCAATCTGTTTTAATATCACATATCATGTAGCCTCTGGAAAACTCCAACTTGTGAGAGAAGGGGAATGAAAAAGATCAATTGTATTGTAGTATTACTACAAATACAGTTTTGACCTTGTGGAACTTCTGAAAGATTATCCAGTTTCCTTGAGATCTCTGGAGCATACTTTGAGAATCCCTAATTTAGAGTAAGTTTCCTATTACAGGTCATGATTGGTGAACTCAGTGTTAACAAATTTTAAAAAAGGAATATTCTACACATACGCACTCCATATATGTTCTACCCGAATCATGGTTTTTTAGGGAATTAGAATACAATAAAATACACTTGGATCTGAAACAAGACTCAAGGGATTAATTTCATCTCTCTTCCATGATTCAGAGGATACTTTAGGGTCCTGCAAAGCCATCTTTGAGAACATCAAGTACATTATGTTGGTATGTGCAGAAGTCTTGAGTTATACCAGATGGTTTTGTTTTGTTTTGTTTTGTTTTGTTTTGTTTTGTTTTGTTTTGTTAATAAGATGGTAGATAAACTACTTGTTACCGTAGCATGATTGAGTGATGTATATGAAAGTGAATAGGATTCTCTGCTACATAATTGCAAAACTGCCCCAGAAGTGGAAGACAAAATAATCTATCAGGAGACCAACACAATGTTCAGAATCATAAGGAAACTGGTGCAACAATTGATGTAGAAACACTGACTCTGGAGGCCCCTGGGGGAGAATTAGAGGATCCTTTATAATTGCCTGGGAAAAGTCTCATTTACATAGCTTGGGTTAAATTTTGCCATCAAATTTTCTTCAACTAATCTACATTTGATGTTTCTCATTTCTGATTTTATATCATTAAGGAGAGGGCCCACATCTGAATCTGTTAATGGATCAGATTCTTGTGCTTTTTCAGTTTTGTCCACATTGAACAAATACGATCCCCTTGCTTTTCTTTTCTTATTTATCTCATTGTATAAAACCTAAGGCACAAGACATTATTTCAATAGTGCCCAAGAGAAGGACAGTTATAATAACCTATTAGATCTCAGATACCTCAATTTCAATTAAAAAGGCTAACATTCTCTCTAAATATTCAGGTGAACCCACAAGGCTTAATCCAAATTCATTTCTGCTGAAACCTAGATAGTAGAAATTTAGCTGGCCAATTTTTAACATGGGACACCCTGTGACTTGCAAAATGATGGAAAGGATTAAAAATTGTTTGTTCTCCACCTCATTACAAAAAGGGTATGAGATAAAAGAATGATTTGTTCCAGTAGAATTTCATTCATTATACAAACATATAATGAGTTCCTTCTCGGTACTAGGCACTTTGCTAGGCTCTGGTTTATAGATCAGAAACAGTCTTTGCCTTCATAGCCCCACTAGAAGAGACACACCTATACATAAGAATTGATTTAGAGTGTGATAAGACTTATACTAAAGAGGGGCTCCTGGGTGGCTCAGTCGGTTAAGCATCTTACTCTTGATTTCAGCTCAGGTCATGATCTCAGGGGTCATAAGATCAAGCCCTGCATCAGTCTCTATGCTCAGCAGGGAGTCTGCTTGAGATTCTTTCCCTCTGCCCCTCCCCCCCACCCATGCTCATGCTCACTCTCTCTTTCTCAAATAAATAAATAAATCTTAAAAAAAATTAAAATAAGATTCATAATAAAATATGTATAAGATATATTTGTACACAAAAGGAATGATATATTCTGCTTATGGAATCAGAAAGGGCTTTATCTTTTTGCTGGCTTGGAAGAATAATTTGGAGTTTTCTAGGCTAATCAAGGAGAGTAAGAGTATTCTAGGCAGAGAGAACTACATGTGCAAAGCTCTTACGTGTCTAGGAATGGCAAGTAATTCAGTTTGGCAAGGCTAGAGTGAAGGGTGAAGATGGAGAGCAGTTGGAAGTGATGTTAGAGAGTGGGTAGAAATCAGTTTATCAAGCATCTGTAGCCAAGCTAGGGAGCTTGAACTTTATCACACGGGTCTCTGGTTTTCCAGATATACCCTAGGACACCAGGGGATTTGTAGAGATGCCTGAGGTATTGGTGGGAATGTGGTCAGGGCAAGCAGGTGGGAGTTGCCCCTACCCCTGCTTCGATGGGAACCATGCAGCTTTACATGTGTGCATGCTTGAAGTTGGACTTCATTTTTCTCAACAACTATTTACTGAGCACATATTAAGCACCAGGCCTTGTGCTGACATTCACAATTCATGGCCTCCCAGTGTAAAAAATATTCCTTTAAAAAAGTTAGAAACGCACAGCTGTAATTGGTAGGTAACCACTGTAGAGAGTCAAACAGGAGAGTGATGTGATCAGGTTTGCTTCTTAGAAATTCACTCTGGCAGCACCTGGGTGGCTCAGTTGGTTAAGCATCCGACTCTTGGTTTTGGCTCAGGTCATGATCTCAGGGTTGTGAGATCGAGTCCACTGCATCTGGCTCCATGCTGGGGGTGGAACCTGCTTGAGATTCTCTCTCCCTCTCTCCCCCTGCCCCTCTCCCCCCTGCTTTCTCTGTCTCTCAAAAAAAAAAAAAAAAAAAAGGAAATCTCACTCTGGTTGAAGTTTGGACATTAGGTTGGAGGCAGAGAAACCAGGCGGAAAACGAAGGCATAAAATCAGGTGCATTGAAAGTGGAGAGGAAGAAGACAGTGTATCAGGGTAAGTCCCAGGCTTTCGACTTAGATGAATGGGTCTACCACAGAGAGGCTAGGAGAATGAGAAGGGCCGAGAAAAGTCTGTGGGGCTTCCAACTTCTAGAGAGATGTTGGAAGAGCCAGTGAAGGAGACCGAGAAGGGAGGTGGGGAGAGAGAGATTGAGAGAAAGTTGAGCCAGGCAAGAGTGCTCCCAGGGAAACCTTGGAGGCAGAGCTTCAAGAGGGGAGAGATGGGCAGCGTCCAGGGCTTCAGGAAGACCTCGTGGGATAGACTGAGAAACCCTCTCTTGATTTGTCGGCTGGTGAAGCTTGGGAGACTTCCACGGGATCAGTTTCAGTGGAAACCAGATTGCAGTGGGCTGAGAAGTGAGTAAGTGGCAGGGAAGCGGACACAGTGAGACTAGACATCTTCACGAGGATGGCTGTGAAGGCAGAAGGAGAGAGAGCATGATTGCCAGAGAAAATGCCGGGGTGGGAGGTAGGAGTTTATCAATATGCGCAGTGGAGAAATCCAGAAGGGTGGAAGATTGAAGATAATGCTTTCTCTCTCTCTCTTTCTGTGTGTGTGTGTGTGTGTGTGTGTGTGTGTGTGTGTGTGAGAGAGAGATCGCTAAGGGAGGTCCCTGAGCAGGTGGGAGGGACTAGTCTCCAGCACAGGTCTTTACTGAGAAGCCCTAAGTGTCTGAAAATTTAATAAGAATATATTCAGCACACCTATGTGCATGTATCTGCATATTCACATATTTGAGATATTTGTGGCTGGGGCAAGTTTATTGAGAAGAATTTGAAAATAAATTTCAGTTTTTTTCAGGGCACTGGAAGATTTGGGATATCAAGGAACTGTGGAATCTTAATCATGTCTTTTTAGTTATTAAATTTCTCTATTTAGGACATTCAAATTTCGGAATGGCAGGGCCACCTTTGTTGAATCCTGACTGATAGCTTAATGAGTTGTTCTGGAGTGCTCAGGAAAGGCATACGTTATCACTGGAGACTCCTTAAGAAACCCTTCCCTCTTTCACCTTTTTTCTATCCCTTTGTTCTTGTTGGCTCTGAGTTTCCTATGAGTCACCCAAAGCTGTTTCCCGCTCCCTGTTAATACACATTATAGCATTCCATAGTGGTTTTTCATGTGCTGCCTATGGGTCATCTACTTCTTAGATGAAATACTATTTTCTATTCCACAGCTGGATTCTATCAGAGATGCTGGTGACCCTCTGAGTCAAACCAAATGTGTGAAGTTATTTGCCTTTGGAGATGTCTTTAAAATGAGAAATGACATTATCTTCTCTAAATAGTTGCTATTGGTTCTGTGCTTGAAAAATATGAGGGATAACTTGCTATCGTCCTTCTCATAGGGCTGGTGCTGAGAGGACGGGATGGCAAGGTTTGGTGGACACGAAGCTCTGAAAGGTGTGGGGGGGCATGCCTGAAAGCCTATATTTGTTCTTGAATTTGCTGCTCATTTCCATTGTGGAGTGGGAGAAATCTCTTAAATCCCACTATGTGTCAGGTTCTTACTCTGCAGAAAGGAGAGTAATACAGCGTCCACAGGTGGTTCATAGGGGAATGCAACACTTATTTAGCAATTAGGAGGAAGTTTAACCTCATATCATAAAATGTTCCTGACAGTTGGGCTTGTTAAAACATGAAATGGCCCCTGGGGAGAGCTTCACTTGGCACACACTTCACCTGGCCACAGTATTTATTAATGATTATGAGGGTCAGGCGAGGTCTCCAAGACAGGGACAGGCTTGGTTCCCATGGTGGTTTTTTATAGGTTTTGACATTGATTTCAGACCAAAGACATATAAATCTTCTTCCCACCTTAATCTACCAAAGGAAACACGTTCCCAGTTTATTCAGCACACCACTTCTGTCCACCCCTGGGGACTCTCCTGAACATGTGCCGTTAACAATTTCCAGTCTGTATTCACTGACTTTACGTTGCCAACAGTTGCTGACTTAGCTTCTGCTGCTAGGCCACCTTTCTTTTCACCTGAGTTGGTTTTTATTTTTCCCCAAACATACAGAATATATTTTCTCCAAACAGTACCCAAATGCTAGATTGTCAAAAGGAAGTTGACAAAAGTATGTCGTGCTACGCACTATGAAAGGGGCTAATCAAAGCAGCTTTTTAATTGCCATAGTAATGATTTAGATATGCAAAAAATACTAAAGTTAAATTTGCATGACTAATTAATTAAGCAAAGCTCACAATTGACAAACATAATTAGCACATCCAAAATTGAAACCACATCCTGGTTCTCTTAACTTGGAGCCAAAAAAGACAACGTGAAGCACTCAAAATCCCCTTCCTTTCACTGTCTATACGTCTCACTGCCAATTCTCATATTTAGGTTTGTTATGCATGGAGCATAGTTAATTGCAAAACATTTCTGAGGATCTTTTTTTTTTTTTTTTTTAACAGTAGTCTCAAGAGTTTGGCATATTTGCTCCATCTTTTAGCAGCTAAATTTTATCTAGTAGAGTGGATATCTTCTCAAATAGGGGAAAAGTTATCTATCTGTTATCTCTGTCATTTATCTTTTCCCTTATTCATCTGTCTTTCTATTGGTTGTTGTTAGACCAGCTTTTATGTCACATAAATATTTTATGTGGGCAAGTGGTTTCAGCTAGAGATACTGAAAACTGTGTAATGGTAGGTCAAGTTACCATGAAGCTCTAATCAGTGAACATACATACAGCTTTCTGGGGCAAAGGCATGAAGTTCCAAAGTAAGTCAGAGCTTCCTGGAGTCCTTGCTTAGCCCAAACCACAATGAGTTCCAAGGAAGTAGGGACTCTCTCCTCCAACTCTCTCATGCTCATCCAGTGTGTGATGTGCTTTGTCATCTGGCTACCAAAGTAGAATTACTGTGTTCAGAGTAACCTGGGGGAGAAGTCACTTCCCCTGTAGCCTAGATACTCTTCCTCTTTTTATTTTTATTTATTTTTTTTTTGAAGATTTTATTTATTTATTTGACCAAGAGAGACAGCGAGAAAGGGAACACAAGCAGGGAGAGTGGGAGAGGGAGAAGCAGGCTTTCTGCTCAGCAGGGAGCCCGATGTGGGGCTTGATCCCAGGATTCTGGGATCATGACCTTAGCTGAAGGCAGATCTTAATGACTGAGCCACCCAGGTGCCCCTCTTCCTGTTTTTATAAAGCAAAGAGACCTCAGTTGGACTGAAGACCAATATCTGGGTCAGGTACCATATTTTGTTCCCCATCGTGAACCCTCAAATGTTACCTGCAAAACCAAGTCCCCATTCTTAAGCAATCACAGCACAGCAATCGTGGCAAACCTCCTTCCATGCAAATTGCCTCTCGAGGGTCCCACCCACCAGTGCAACACACTTCATGCATTCATTGAACCAGTGCGGATGGAGCGCCTGCTTTGTGCGAGACACCATTCTAGACACAGGCCACTGGACCTCTGTCAGCTGCATGTGTGCATCCATTGTGTAGGTGTACACATGGATCTTCATGTGTAGAACTTCATTTCCTTTTAGTAGCAGCTATTCTGCTTCTGTGTATCTAGTAAGCATTTTTCATCCTTGATACATAGATAGCAAGAACCACTAGATGATTACTATCATGAAAACTTTCAAAAAAACCGAAAACTGCCTAGGGCAACACTGGGTAATGCCCACTAGCTATCAAGCAGAATTTCCAAATGGCATTTATTATATTTGCTTCAGATTTTTTTTTATCCAAGAAGTAATGCCTTACTGATAAGTCTTTGATCCCTTCTTTCCTCATTTTCATTTCCTTCCCTCTCTTCCTTCCCAGAGGCACCACTATTATGATTCTGCTCCATAGCCATCCCCTGTATTGTTTATATTTTTACTAAATATAGAATTTGCCTGAAATATATGCAGTATTGTTTTTATATGTTTTGTAAATTCCATATAAATGCTCTCATACTATATATATTCTTGAGCTTGGCCTATTTTACTGTATTTACATGTAGCTTATTTTATCTATTGTATATTACTCCTTTCTGTGAGAATACCTCAATTGTCTCTCCTTTCTCTACCTATGGCTATTTAGTGTCTTTCTATTTTTTTTTCCTATCACAAGCAATGCTGAAGAGTATTTATTTATACACGTAGGGGAGAATTTTCCTAAAGTTTATGTCTAGAAGTGGAATTAATAGGTTGAATATTATACACATTTTCCAATATTAGATGTTGTTTTCCAAATGGTAGGAGAGCTTCTACTAGCAATATGTGAGTCCTTCCTCCATATCCTTGCCAATACTTGTCATTTTCAGACTTTAAAATTTTTGTCAGCCTGCTGAGTTTCCATGATTAGCACCCGTTCACGTGTGCCGACTGAGCACCTGAAATGTGGCTAGTCTGCATCATGCTATACATGTAAAAAAACCCCACCAGATTTTGAAGATTTAATATGAAAATGCAAAATACGTCATTGATAATTTTTTATATTGATATATGATTTATCAGGTTAAATGAAATGTATTATTAAAATGAATTTCTCCTGTTTCTTTTTACTTTTTTAACGTGCCTCCTAGAAAGTTTAAAAATGCATGTATGTCTCTCAGTACATTCCTACTGGTCAGCACTGATGTAGAAACTCCAGTATAGTGTTGATAAATCGTGGTGAAAGTAAACTTCCTTGTTTTACTTGTAACTTCAGTGATCATCCTTCTGAAGATTCACTGTTATTTCTTTTTCTTTTTTTTTTTTTAATTTTTTTTTTAAAGATTTTATTTATTTGCAAGAGAGAGAATGAGAGAGAGCATGAGAGGGAGGAGGGTCAGAGGGAGAAGCAGACTCCCTGCTGAGCAGGGAGCCCGATGTGGGACTTGATCCCGGGACTCCAGGATCATGACCTGAGCCGAAGGCAGTCGCCTAACCAACTGAGCCACCCAGGCGCCCGATTCACTGTTATTTCTGATGTTTGCCCTTGGTGTTTTGTAGTTACTTTGTTAGATTGAGGAAGCTCTTCTAGCCCTACTTGCTGAGGGTGATTACAATGAATGAAGCTTGAATTCTGTGGCTTTGACCACATCCATTAGGATGATCATGTCATTTCTCCATTTAATCTTTTCAGTAAGGTCAACTACTTTGATTGATTTTTTTAAACAAAATTTTAAATGTGGAACCACCTGAGATAAAGCCATTTTGTACTTTTATACCCCTACTGGATTTCATGCTTAACTTTCTTTTTTTTTTTACTTAGGAATTTTCCATGTATATTCATAGATGAGATTGCTCTATGATACTGATTTCTTTTGTACTGTGTTGGTACCAAGTTCACAGGACCACTGCTGCTGCTAATAGTCAGCATATATTGAGCACTTGCTAGTGCCAGGGGCTCAACATGTACTCTCTCACTGACTCCCCACATCAAATCTATAAGGTAGATTCTATTATCATCCCCATTTTACAGAAGATGAAACTAAGACACAGAGGGGATAGGTAACTTGATAAATGATGGCACACCATTTTGGGCAAAATGGTAGACTGGATATCCCAAGAAGCCCTCCTGATCCAAGCATCTACAAATAATGAATATATTTTTTTAATATTAAGATGAATTTTGAACCTGGGAAAAAGGTAAGGGAAATCCTTAGATTTCCTTGTTGTTTTTATCCTTTGACCTTCAGTTTTAATAGACCCTTGATGGAGAACGGGAGAGAAAGCTGAGGTCCCCAGAAGGTGGGGAGTTGGATTCAAGACCTGCAGGATAAGTCTAGGATCCATACGGTGATTAAACTGGAAAACACCTCACCCCTATGCATTCTTAAGGTAGGCAGGAAGGAAATTTGTTTGTCTAGGCCATGGCTCTCAGTGAATGGGCTGGGGGAGAAGAGGGGAGAAGGCCTAGGGTTGGTATTGCTACATCCTGTAAGTTTTCAGAGAACACTTTCTTAAAAAAAGATTTATTTTATTTATTTATTTTAGAGAATGAGAGAGGGAGTGAGAGAGCACGTGCACATGTGAGCGGGGGCAGGGGCAGAGGGAGAGAATCTCAAGCAGATTCTGTGCTGAGTGCCATGGGGCTCAATCCCACAACCTTGAGATCATAACCTGAGATGAAATCAAGAGTCAGATGCTTAACCAACTGAGCCACCCAGGCTCCGCAAAAGAACACTTTCAAAGAACAAATGTTTTTACTGCCTTTGGTTCTAAATCTTTTACAATTCCCATTGTAATTTCTTCTTTAACCTTTGATTATTTAAAAATGCAATTTTCATTTCCCAAATAGTATAAGGGTGTTTTTATTTTTACTCTTTTCTTCTTGATTCTAATTTAATTGTACTGTGGTCAGAGTATGCAAACTGATGCTATTGATTTTTTAAATTTTATTGAAACTTCCTTTGTGATTGACTATTGATTTTTTTGTAAATATGCCACATATCCATGAAAAATATATGTTCTGAAGCGCCTGGGTGGCTCAGTCAGTTAAGTGTCTGCCTTCGGCTCAGATCAAGAGCCCAGGGTCCAGGGATTGAGCCCCACATCAGGCTCCCTACTCAGCTAGAAGCCTGCTTCTCCTTCTGCTCCTCCCCTCTGCTCATACTCTCTTTCTCAAATAAATAAATAAAATCTTTAAAAAAAAAAAGAAAAATGTATGTTCTCTATTTTTTGGGTGTAGTGTTCTCTTAATGCATCTGTCCAGTATATCATGTTTGTTAATTGTGTTGCCTGATCCTTTGTCAGATTTATCTATCAGCGTCTAAGAGAGTTGTGTGAAAATCTCCTACTATGAATGTAGATTATCTAATTTTCTTTGTAATTTTGTTTTTCATTAATATACACCTACCCTGGGGCACCTGGCTGCCTCAGTCAGTGGAGCATGTGACTCTTGATCACAGGGTTGTGGGTTCGAGCCCTACACTGGGTGTGGAGATTACTTAAAAATAAAATCTTTATGAAATATATATATTAAATAAATAATACATATTATATAAATTATATATAATATATATTATGAAATATACATTTAATTCATATATATAAATTAAAATCTTCATGAAATATATAGAGATAGGTACACTGTATTAGTAGATGCATACAAGTTCATGATAGTTATAATTTTTTCTAGACTTAAATCATTTGAGAATGAAGCTCTTTATCTATGTTAATGTTTAGCCTTAAATTCCATTTTATCTACTGTCAGGATTGCTCACTCAAAATCTTTTGCTTAGTATTTGCCTGGGTTATCTTTTTTCATCTCTTTATTTTCTTTATTTGTTTTAGGTATATCTCTTGAAAGTAGTTCATTGCTGATGTTTATTTCTTTATTCACATAGTAGCTTTCTTGATTAGCTGAGTTTAATCAGTTTCCATTGATTGTGATTAATGACGTAGCTGGAATTATTTCTGCCACTTTATGTTATTTTTTATTTACCAAGCTTTTACTTACTTAAAAAAATAATTTCTTGCTCTATTTTGGATTTATACATTTTTATTATTCTTTCCTCAACCTCTGCCCCCGCAGTTTGAAAATTTTAGATTCTATTTTTTAATAAATTTTTTTATGTTTTTAACATACACATTAAGCTCTCTACCAAAAGTCTGTAATGCTTCAGTTGTTCTGTTCTCCTTCTGAACAAGACAAGGAATTTATCAAGCTTTAATTACCCACAGAATCCTTTCTTCAAACTGCCATTTTATTGTTTTACCAGTTTTTCAAGGTATAAAATTAATTGTTGTTGTTGTTGCGTTTATCCCTAGCAACCAATATTTACATAGATTTACCAATACATTTTGTTAATTTCTTTGCTAAGTGTTCCTTAGATCCCACTCCTTCCTTCTGGGTTCAGTTTTCTTCTTGCTGAGGGTTATCCTTTCAAGACCTACTGCCGTCAGAACAACACTGGTTTTGCGTTATTTTCGCTTATTGCTTGGAAGCTATTTCCCTACTGTCTGCTGGCGTCAATTCACCCATAAGAAGCCTGCTTTCAGTCTAATGACTGCTTTTTTGTAGGTAATCTGTCTTCTCTCCTAGTAGCATTTAGGATTTTCTCTTTATCCCTGCTGTTCAGAATTTTCACTATGGTATGCTTCGATGTGGATTTCAGTTTTGTTGTTCTGTCTCAGCAATTGATGTAAACATTCACTATGAGGACTGGTGGCTTTCTTCACTCCCCAGCTTGGAAAATTCTTAGCCATTCTTGGCTGTTGTTTTTTCCAGTGGTGCCTTTGCCCCTTGCCTCCTCTTTGCCCCTTTCTTAATTCTCTTGGAATTACATGAGATAAACGCTGGAGTTTCTCCCATTCTTTCATTCTTTCTTTTTATTTTGACAAGATCTCAAATTTATGTGTGCAAGTTAAGTACAAGTAACTTCCTTTTCACCAATTTGAGAATACGTTGCTGACCTGATGTCCTGTTACCCCTGAATACTTTAGTGTATATTTCCTACACATAAGGGTATCTCCTATATAACTGCAATGCAATTGTCAAAATAGGGAAATTAACACTGATGATATATTACTGCCTTATAATCCTCAAACACTGTTCCACTTTCTCTGGCTGTGCCAGTAATGTCCTTTATAGGAAATGGTTCCAGGTCAGAAACATGTTATGTTTAGCTGTCATGTCCCTTCAGTTTCCTTCATTCCCCAGCTGTTCCCTAGTCTTCCCTTGACGTTAAAGATCTTGATTCTTCTGAAGATTTAGAGACCAGTTATCTTATAGAATGTCCCTTAGTTCGGGTATGTCTGATGTTTCCTTGTAATTGGGTTTAGATTCTGCATTTTTGGCAGGAATGTCACAGAAATGATGCCATATCTCTTATGTTGATATGTCTTATTGGTGGAGGTGGTACCTTTGTTCACATAGCTAGGATGGTGTCTGCCAAGTTTCTCCACTTTAAAGTTAATATTTTCCCCTTTGTAATTAATAAGTATCTTTTGGGGAGATGCTCTGACTATGCAAATATCCTGTTTCTCATCATACATATTTTTAAAAAGTTTTGTTTGTTTGTTTGTTTATTTTTAAATAAAGAGCGAGAGAATTGGGGGGGAGGGGTAGAGGGAAAGAGAATCTCCAGCAGACTCCCTGCTCAGGGCAGAGCTGGACTCAGGGCTTGATCTCATGACCCTGAAATCAGGACCTGAGCTGAAACCAAGAGTCAGATGCTCAACCGGCTGCGCCACCCAAGTGCCCCTCATCATACTTTTGCTCAATAATTTTAACAACCATCAATAGCAGCAATTATAATCCACTGGTGTTTGCTTACTGGAGACTTTACTTTCCCTCATTCCTTCTGCATTTATTGAAGTTCTACTGTAAGGGAGAGCTGGACGTTCTCCTCTGTTTATTATTTATTTTTAATTTTGCTTTTCAAATACATGAAAAAATGTTATTGTGGTAAAATATATATAACATAGAATTTACCATTTTAACTATAAGTAAGTGTACACTTCTGCAGCAGTAAGGACATTCACGCTGTTGTGCTGTCGTCACCACCATCCAGCCCCAGAAGTTCTTTCATCTTCTCCAGCTGAAACTCTATACCCATTAAATACTAATTCCCTCTTCCTGCCTCCACCGTTCTACTTCCTGTCCCTGTGAATTTAACTCCTCCAAAAATGTCCCAGGAGAGGACTATTACGATGTTTGTCTTCTGGTAACGAGCTTATTCCCTGTTTAACTCTGCTTGATTATTTGTTTCGATTAATATGGTCTCGTGGGTATTTGTTGTATATTCTGTGGACTATAATCCATTACTATTAATATTACTGTTCTTTTGTTGCTCAGATGGTCCCAGCCTTGGTTGTTAGGAGCTCCTTCGGGTCGGTTTCCATGTCCTTTTAACAGGTCCATTGCTTTTCTGAGCACTTCTTCACTTTCTGACACACAAGACATTCCAGGCTCATCTTGTATTTTTTCTTTCCCAGCTGGAGAACTGACCAATTCTCCAAGGAGCCCAGGTCCCTTTCATTGGAGAACGTTATTTAGAAACCAGGATCTGGGCACTACATGTCTGTGCCCAAATGACCGAGTGTCATTTTTTTTCTAGGCTCTCTCAGTGGACAGAATGAGGAAGTGTATGTATATAGACTAACACACATGTGTTCATATATGTGTGTGTGTGTGTATATATATATATATATATAATTTATTCCTGTATGTATGTATATTAAGATCCATGGGTTTATACTGATACCTCTGATTCCAGTTTAACACCACAAGGTTTGTTCTAGCCTTTCTCTTTCCCTGAGTTGTAGCTTCTTTCTCTGACAGTAGGGAACCTAGTTCTCAGTATCCACAGAATATATATTACTGTGAAACTTTACCATGGTTCTAAGAGTCCAAGTTAAATAAAAAGGTATATCCAGAGAAATGTCGCCCCCCTCTATCCTTACTACCTGTTCCCATGACCCCCTTTTGCCTCCCTATTCCACCAACAACCAGAAAGTAACCATGGTCATTGGTCACTGCTTTATCCCTTCCTGTATCCCTTTTGCACAAATGAGCAGATATTTCCTTCCATTCCTGTCTTTCATACATGAAGGGTAACATACTGTGGATACTCCCTTTGTACTTTGCCTTTTTTTTTTTTTCACTTAACAGTATGTCCTAAAAATCCCTCCATATCAGTTCATAGAGATCTTCTTTTTCCTGGTTTGCTGCTGCATGTAATGCAGTACTCCATTGTGTGGATGAACCAGTTTTTTCAATTACTCTCCTGTATATGGGCATTTAGATTGTCTCTAATATTTTACAATTACATTATTGCAATGAGTAATCTTGTCAGTCTGTATTTTTGTATTATTGGTGATATATCTTTAGGCTAGAATCCTGGAAGTGGAATTGCTGAGTCAAAAGCTATGTGCATATGTACTTTTGTTAGATATGGCCAAATTCCCTTCCAGAGGGGTCCATCAGTTTGCCTTCTCATCAGCAATGTATGTGAGTGCTGGTTTCCCTACAGCCTTGCCAAGAGATTATGTTGTCATACTTTAAATTTTTCACCAGTCTAATAAATGAGAAATGGCATCTCAGTGTTTTAGCTTGCATTTCTCTAATTACGAGTAAATTTGATCACTTTTTATTTAAGAGTCACTTTAGATTGTGTGTGTGTGTGTGTGTGTGTGTGTGTGTTCATATCATTCTTCCATTTTAAGTCATTGTCTTTGGATTTTTTTTTAAGATTTTATTTATTTATTTGACAGAGAGAGACACAGTGAGAGAGGGAACACAAGCAGGGGGAGTGGGAGAGGAAGAAACAGGCTTCCCACCAAACAGAGAGCCCGATGTGGTGCTCAATCCCAGGACCCTGGGATCATGACCTGAGCCGAAGGCAGACACTTAACGGCTGAGCCACCCAGGCATCCCTGTCTTTGGATTTTTAAGAGTTCTTTATGTATTAAGGATATTAGCTGCTTGTGGTATGTGGTATGTGTTGCAGATATTTTCTTCCAGCTTATCAAAGCCTTTTGACTTTGTTTATAGTGTTTTTTCTTTTGCCATAGAAAAATTTTTATTTTTATGTAGTCAAATTTATTAATTTTTTTTTCAGTTGTCTGGGTTTTAAACCATGATTAAAAGCCTTTCTCTAACCTGTAGACTAAGTAGGAATTTGCAAGCTTCCTCTCGTGTGTTTTAATGTCTGGTGAAGTCTAGTCCCCCTCCCACCACAACCTCATGGTTTTTCTTTTTCCGTATTTTCCTGACTATTCTTGCATGTTTGTTTTTCCATATGAACTTTAGTTTCAACTTGCCCAATACCACAGAAAATCTTGTTGGCATTTTTATTGGTATTGAATTAAATTTATAAATAAATTTAGGAAGAGCCGATATATTTATGATGTTGAATCATCCCATCCAAGGATCGAGGAAACTTTCCATTTGTTCAAGTCTACCTTGTATATTTCAGGAATGTCTAGAATATTTTATTTTATTTATTTTAATTACTATATAAATTATTGCTATGTTTTATTACTCATTGGCATCGTTCTATTGGTGTCAACTTTCTAGGTTATTTCTATTTCTTTGTCATCTATGCTCCCATATGCCATTTACACATCTGTAGTTAATACCATTTTATATCCCTGTCCCTTAGCTATTAAGTGTCAACTTTGTAAAAAGGCCACCTGGAAAAGAGTCTTCTTAATGGGGATCCCGGCCTGGTTTGGGGAATCCTGGACAGGGTCTATAATCTACAATCTGGGGTGGAATTAGAGTGGTCTTAAGTGGGAGGTCTTAAGTGGTCAGTTGTCATAGGAGCAAGGGCTC
Organism: Halichoerus grypus; assembly: GCF_964656455.1. Taxonomy (NCBI): domain Eukaryota; kingdom Metazoa; phylum Chordata; class Mammalia; order Carnivora; family Phocidae; genus Halichoerus; species Halichoerus grypus. The sequence continues at coordinate 27,481,425 of NC_135726.1, forward strand.
GTTTGTAGACTGGCTAATAAGCTTTAGTTGGTAATAACTTAAGATCTGGGAAAAATGGGGGAATAAGACTCGATGCAGGGCTGGGGTGTGTAATAATGTAACAGAATGAGCATAGACTCTGGAGTCAGACAATCTGGGTTTGAAGCCAACTCTGCCATTTCCTGGCAAGCTGAGCCTTAGTTTCTCATGTGTGATAGATGTTAGTAGTACCTATGTCATAGTCTCTGTGAGGATTAGATGTGATGTACATAAACCACTTAGTGTCTGTTAGATAGATAGAGGCGTAGGTAGAGATAGAGATACATGGATATAGGTGTAGGTGTAGATGTATAGATATGTGAGTCATCTCATCACATAACATAGACCAGACTAGAACAGACTATGAGACAACAGAACAGGAGCCTGTGACCTGTAACCTGAACTCTGCTCTTCCCTCATGATCCCGGAACCATGATGCACCTTTTAGGCTTTGGGAGTATGGAGGACAGCTGGTCATTACCCTTCAGATTTGGGGCTGCAGGACCTGTGGTTTCTATTGTTGGACAGAAAATTACAGTCTTAACAAGGGTTTTGGTACCCCCATGCAGCTAATGGAAGATGAATCTTTGAATATGGGGAGTCTTATTCATAGGCATATTCTTCCCTGAGGATCCTTCCTCCCTGTGGCCTGAGCTTTTGATCGAATCCTTGACAGTTTGAGCTGTAGGAAACTGTTGTGGCTTTGGCTGGCAAACAAGGCATGATGGGGAGGCAGAACTGAAAAAAAGTAATGCTTTGATTTATATTCTGTTGGCTAAGGATTTTGTCACTTACCAAGGTACATGGTGGGAGTAGAGAGAGCTATGTGGCTGGATAGTGGGTCATCTTCAATATCTGTATGAGTATCTAAAGTGACAAGACATGATAAAACTTGTAGCCAAGGGAGGGGCTACAGGACTGCACCTCGTTCTTTGCTGGGGGTAGCATGTAAGCATATAGAGGTGAGGGTCCAGCTTAGCAAATCTAGTGGAGTTAAAAGTGTGATGGGAAAGGCCTGGAAATCCTAGGGATTCCCCTTCAAAGTCAGAAATAAAAGGACTGTCATTTAGTCAATAAATGTAAATCCTGCTGACAGTGAGAAAGGGAGAAGGAAGGACAAAGGGAGGAAGAACTGGGATCCAAGGGACAAAACTAATCAATAAATGAAATAATAGGAAGGTCAAGGAGTCAAAATCAAGTGTTATTTTACTTAATTCAAGACATCTGGCCAGCTTATCATTGGATAAAGACAACACAGTGAATAAATCAAATGCATGGAGAACCTCAGTTGTCCTGTTAGCTCCTCCTCTTCTATCCCCAAATTTTGGGTAGATCATATGAGAAGTTAAAATTTGCTGATTTGAGTCTCATCTTCTATTTCCTCTGCCCGGCATGTGAAGAGGCCAGTGAACCTTAAAATAACCAAATGGCAGAAAACCAAGGGAATAGGGACAAGCTTAAGTGCCTGGCCTAGATAATTAGTCTTCGAATAATCAAGAATGGGGTGCATTATAATCCTAATACTGGCACAGTAATTAGACTTAGAAGCTTTGAACTGTGTTGTTAGAATTTCTGTGTGTGGATGTGAAGTGGGATAGTTTGGGGATACTTTAGTTTGTAATTTAGCAACAAAGTAATTGATTCTACCTTTTTCTAAACATATGAACATCTTGGTCCATATTTCTGGGAATGCTAGAAGGATGAAATAAAAACTCAGAAATACTGATGCAGCGACCACAGGTGCCCTGTTGTTTCACTCAGGAAGTCCTCCGCCCTCAGTATTTTGAATGCATAGTGTCATTCCCAGAGCAGCTTTCAGACTCACGGTGTTTTGAGACGCAGCTGACTCTCAATTATAAAAGTAAAAGCAATTATCTAGATTCTCACCATGCATTTAAGATTATGGCTTTATGTTTATTTATTAAAAATAACACAAACCAGGCAAACAACTTATTTAAAATGCAGTGTGTGCTGAAACTGATTTAAAGCAATAACCACAGACATAGCCCTTGTGATTCTCCAAAACATCCTTTTTATTTCCTCTGCATTTTGAATCTAGATATTCAGCTTTGATTTTGATGTCTCTTCTAAGTTTTGCACCTTTCTGGGCTCTCTGCATATTAGAGATGAAGAGAGAGAGAACTAAGAATCCCAAAATATGACATTTTAAAACTCAAGTTTAAGAGTTATTTTGGTCGACAATGAAGATTTCTGTTTTGTGTGAGCTGAAGTTACAAGTGCAATTGTTTATGAAAACACCCACAACGTGGAATCTGTACTTTTCTAAAACAGCATTCCTATCTTATGAAGCAGAGAATGCATTTGTGATTCTGTAGCTCCTACTATAGATTTTAGAGGATCCAGAGAAGGTAATACTGACCTCCAGTATCCTTAAAATAAAAAACCAAATGGAATATGATTTGAATAAGGCAAGTATCCTGTAATTAATTTAACTCTTTTTAAAAATAATCATCTTTAGAGATTGGATGGGGGACAATATTTACAAGGTTAAATGTCATGCTGTATTTTAGCACAAATCATAAAATTAGAAAGACTAAAAACAGAACACAAAAACAAACTCCTGCCAGTCGGGCCATCAGCTCCACCCTGTCTCAGAAGGTGGGTCTCTCTTTCTGAAAGGCAGGAATTCCTAAAGCCTTGGTGATTTCCCAAAAACTCCAAGCTCTTTCGCAGTGAAGTTTAACATTTATTCTCATTCTCCTCCATCCCTTAAACTCCCTGAACTTAGCAGACATGTTGGTACTGCTCTAATAGTAAATTTTCTATCTCATTTCTGTGTACTTTTAAACTTGTCTTCTCAACTAGATGATAATCTTCTTGGAAAAAGGGGCTATATGTTCAACTTTTAAAAAAATTTTTTATTTATTTATTTGTTCGTTTATTTATTTATTTATTTATAGTAGAGGAAGGGAAAGGGAGAGAAAATCTCAAGCAGATTCTGGGCTGAGCACGGAGCCTGACGTCAGGCTTTATCTCATGATCCTGAGATCATGCCCTGAGCCAAAATCAAGAGTTGGACGCTTAACTGACTGAGCCACCCAGGCGCCCCCATATATTAAACTTTTAAAAAGCTCTCACATATCATCTGGTAGCATACCTTGATACATTAGAAACTCCACAGATAGATACTTCTTCATTGATTTCAATGCTAATATTTTCAATAATGTCATATGCTTGAAGATCTTCATTCCCTTTAAATGTCTGATCTAAAGATGTTTGCTCTGTTCTGTGATTTCATTACATTTAGGAACTCAATTCCCAGTTAAATGCATTATGTTAACTAAGATGCCTGTGTAAATATGCCCCCCCCCCCCACTAATAGACACAGAGGCGAAAGGAAACGTAATGGTGGGAATGATGAAGAAGGGAGCAAGGCCGTGTATTTGCACTGATTAAAGAAGTCCACGAAGAAGTAGACATTGCTGACTACAAAGATAGCCAGCAGCCTAAGTCCGTTTCCTGTGGCAGAGCACACACAGAAGAGGGAGAGGGCTTTGCATCTCAGTAGCAAAATTAAAAACTCCTTCCATAGCTAGTTTCCTTGGAGTATCTTACTTCGAGAAAACAGAAACTTCATACTCCCAAACACGTTTCTCTCTCAAGCCCTGCTGTAGTACCACTGATTTCCCTCTTGAACTCTGATTATGAGAGTTGGCGAGAACTAACAGTTCCATAAGCAGAATTAATCTCCTAAATCCAATGTGTACCTTTTGGTGTGGGATAAGGCAGGGGAAGGACAGAGTTGTAATATAGTAAATGGCTTCTCTAAGCTGACTTAGTTGGAAACAGGATGTTAGCTACTTCATCCTGACAATGAGCCTGATTTTTATTCCCCTCCATTAAAGAGCGTTTTAGGGCACGGCTCTTGCGTCTTGTAGGATAAACCAAGTCCCTGAGGGCAAAGGCAACAGCAGATTTCATTCAAAATCTCAGGTTCCCTTCTACCTTCTGCCATCAGGGAAAAAAAAAACCCATCTTCTGAATATCCACTATTAATAGGAGCCCCAGAGTTCAGCTTCATTCAGAAACTTCTCATCTTCCTATTGCCACCATGACCTGCTGATCAGTATCAGCTGCTGGTTCTGGGCATTAATGGAATTGTCAGTAAAATCAGTGACCATCACTGTCCAGGTTAAGCCTTAAAATGAATGAGGTTAATAAAAATACACCATATATATGTATATATGTATATATATATGATTTATTGACATAATATCCTTTGAGTATGTGCAGGCTGTTTCTGTAACACTTTATCTGTGGTTTTTATTACTTTGTGCCCTGTATTGTAGATAATGTCCATATCTCATTTCATCTACTAGACAGTAAGCCACTTGAGGTCAGTGTTCATATCTCATCCTTGATGTAGCCCCCAGTTGCTAGCATGCTGCCTTGCATTTAGCCAGTTTGCAGTGAATACTCACTAAATGCAAGAACAAAATGGTGTGTGATACTGTTATTGAAGTCTTGTTGCTGTGTGCAAAATACTGTATGTGATTTCACTGAGTCTGGTGGACAAATGGAGTCTGGTGGAGATGTATGAACATGCGGGCAGGTTCTGTTTTCTATTTCTTGGTGCATAGCGATGAAGCCACACAACATCTCAGGAGCAGATGTGCCTCCATATTGATTGACAGGGCTGAAGAATGGTGATTTGCTTTCTCTTTTGCTTTCCGTGCTCTTCTTGATGATACCCCACATTTTTTGGCTCCAATAGCCTAACAGGGCCATACCCTAATTCCAGGTGTCATTTTTGGATTCTGACTGGTAGTTCATACTTTGACAAGGAGGGTTCAGATTGTTCTCTTCCAAATACCCTTGCATCACATCTGCCACCCTCTTGCCTACTCCCCCTACAAACGGTCCTCGGCCCCTTGGCATTAAACTACCCAGAAGCACATAAGAGTGTCTGCATCAGAGACTTACTGCTTACTTCTTCTTCCAGATCATTTGTAAGTGTTGACTCATGTCGGTCCTTACATCCATCCATTATGGGCTTCACTGTAATACTTACTCATCCTAAGAAGCCTTGGTTTGTTCTTATTAAAGTTCTCCTTAGAAGTCAGGTTTAAGATATGGGAAGTGCAGAAGTATCTTGCACCCCATGTTACAGAAGGCTCTGTGGCTGTGCTTTATGCTGCCTTTCCTTCTGCTAGAAAAAAGAGGTCTGCATTCTACAAAAATCCAGACACAGCAGGGCTAGTTGTCTGGGATTTTCTGTGATCTAATAGAGCAAGTTTAATGACTCAAGAGAGGCCCGCCATATATTGCAGCTCATGGTTCATGAAAAGATATACTACGTTAATTTTCTGAACTGGGTCTCTTAGGCGGAATTACATTATTTTTGTAATGCCTCTCCTGAATTAAGTGCAGTTATTTGAGATCCTGCGTATCCAGCTCACCAAGGGAAGGGAATCCCGGGATGTTAGTGAGCTATTGAATTCCAATCGGACTTCATCCTCCGTAGAGGAAAACGGGTAGCGGATGCAGTCTTAAATGCCTTGGGGTAAAATAAATATATTTTTTATATTGGCAGCATGCTTCTCCCCTACTGATAGATGTGGTTAGTGGATATCACGAGCCTCTCCTTTTAGAACACTTCAGTGCTCCTCGTTCCTTCAGGATGAATTCCAGACTCCTTAACACAATGTACAGGGCCTTTGCCTTCTGCTCCAGCCTGATCTCCTCACCTCCTCCCTTCTTCTCTCCAGCTGGACTGGACTACTCTCAGGACACCAAATGGCTATATTCTTTGTCCCCTCTGGGCCAGTTGATGCAGAGATGTTCTGTGGTCCTCTCCCCACATCTGTCTCACTATTAATAATGACGCTGGTAGTAGTTAGGCTTTGTGCTTAGTAGGGCTTACATGGATTCTCTCACTTAATCCTTTTAAGAATCCATGAGTACTAGCATCATTCCCATTTTGTAGATAAGGAAACTGAGGCTTAGTGAGACTGTAGGAGTCTTTCCCAGGCTCAAGTAGAGCTGAAGCTAAGTAGTCTGGCTCCTGAGCCTGTCTGAGGCTGTCCTGGCTCCCAGCATGTGAGCTAAACATGTTATGTGGCTAACTCTACTCATTGTTTAGACATCTCTTGCTCCAGAAAACCTCCCTAGTATGGCCCTACCCCAGCCCCTACTGGGTTATGTGCCCTTCCTGTTCTTGCTCATACTGTATCTTCCACATCTCCCTTTACAGTACCAATTGCACAAATCTCCCTGTAATTGATTGTTTACTTGTCTGTGTCCCCCACAAGCTCCTGAGACCCGTTGGGCTGAGTTCCATCTGCCTCTTTTGCTATTTTATCCCCCGCAGCTACCAGGGGGTTCCACTTGGCATTCAGCAAGCACTCAATAAATGTTTATGGAACAACTGATCCTTTGACTAAACTTAGCTCCACTGAACACCCTGCATGATTCTTTTGGCAGGAGGAGGTTAATCCCCCTCTTACTGGCTTTCAGACCTTAATGGGGGAAATGCTTAGCAGCTTCTCCTTTCTTTGGGGCTGCAACATGATGTGACTAGACTAAGGCTTTCTTGTGGTTTATAGCCAAGTCATATGGGTCAATTGGGTTTTTGTTCACTCCAGCTGTCTCCCCCCATTAAATTCTTGTTTACAAAAGACATAAACCAGGAAGTGGGTTGTTGCTTTACAGAAAGATTCACCAAAGGATTCTCACTTCTCATTTGGCCTGTTACCCAGTATCCAGTAATACTGAAGCTGGAAGAGACACTGGACTGTAGCTCATCCAGCCCTTTTTAACTGGGAGAAAAAAGGGAGGCACAGAGAGGCTCAGATTCAAACACTAGTTAGTGGCCAAGCCAGAGCTATAATCCACTTCTTTTATTTAAATAATGAACTTATTTTGTACCCTTAAAATAGGATTATGTTATAAAGAATTTCTTACCTTCACTTTTATAGGAGTAAATGTGTTGCCTGTAAAACAGCCTATAACTATTTGTAGAGACTTCAGCAGTGCAGACACAAGAAAAGGCCTTCAACAAACTTTGTTGAAATTTAATATACGTTCAGAAAATTGTATAGAGCTTGCTGAACATTTACATCCATGTAACCAGCACTTAGATCAAGAAATGGGACATCAAAAATGGCAGATTTTTACTATAAGTAATATATGATTACTTTTATGTTGTCACCTAACTATGTTCTGTAAAATATTACAGTCTTATAACAACAGGACATCCTTCTGGGGCATGGGCGGAGAGGGAAAAGAACATTTAGGATGACAGTTTATCCTCATGTGTGACTCTCACACTTCATAAAACAGTATTTAAACCATATATTCCTTTGCTTCTGTGTAATGAAGATGCAGTTTATTTATTTGCCTCTTTGCAAAATTAATGTGTGTTCATGCTGATATTGTAGAGTCAGAAAGAGCAATACTTGTGAATCTAACTCACATTCTATAGTGCTCAAATATCTACTTAGAACATTTTTTTTAATGATTTGCTACCTGGCATTTGTAAGCATAGGTATGTGTGCTTCATTTTTTTTTTTTTTTAGAGAAATATTTATTTTAAATTTTTAAATATTTAACTTTAGAGCAACTTGTATGTTTTAAACAGAAAATTAATTTCCATATTTATGTTTTCCTAAGAATATTGTCCAACTTAGTCTGTTTTATTTTTTAATTAAAAATTTTATTTGATTTTATTTTAATTCCAGTATAGTTAATATACAGTGTTATATTAATTCCAGGTGTACCATGTTAGTGATTCAACAATTCCATCTATCACCTGGTGCTCATCACAAGTTGTGCTTCCTTCTTCTTAAAAGAAGAAGATAAGACATTTGCAAATATCTCCTCCCATTCTGTAGGTTGTCTGGTGGGGGGATGGGGTTGCTGGGTGATGCGCATTAAGGAGGGCACTTGATGTAATGAGTACTGGGGTGTTATATGCAACAGATGAATTACGGCACTCTACCTCTGAAATTAAAAAAAGGAAGAAATCTTGAATCTGTTATTAGCCATGTGTATACTCTGAGCCATGATGGATTTGCATGGAGCTCATTATGTGTTTTTGCTTACTCTTTTTGGCTAACTTGGATGTATTTCTGAGCGAACTGACTGGCATCTGATTGTAGAGCTGACCTAACTCTCCCAGCTGACCCATGCATGTGACTGGGCTCATTAGCACCAGGCTTTAAACATTCAATTCAATATTATCTGACAAACAACTTTATTTCCAATGTAGGCCCAGAACTTTGGACAAATTATTTAACCTGAAATATTTTCTTCATTCCAACTACTGGAGTAACCAATACTGCCACATAATTATAATAAACATTTGGGGAATGAAACTTCTGCCTAAAATTGGATCCAAATGTTACCCTTATCTGAAAGGCCATTATATCACATGAACACTATCATTGTACAGTTCAATTAATAGACAGTGACTGGGCAATTTCTTGAAAATCTCTCATGATCCAAAAGTTGCTTAGCCCAATGGGTTTTTTTTTTTTTTAAGATTTTATTTATTTATTTGACAGAGAGAGAGATAGCGAGAGCAGGAACACAAGCAGGGGGAGTGGGAGAGGGAGAAGCAGGCTTCCTGCCGAGCAGGGAGCCCGATGTGGGACTCGATCCCAGGACCCTGGGATCATGACCTGAGCCAAAGGCAGACGCTTAACGACTGAGCCACCCAGGTGCGCAGCCCAATGGATTTTTAATAACATCTAACATCCTAAGAAAGCTTTTCTCCCCTATTCCCTATCTCTATCCAAGGATAAAATTCACCCAATTATTCAGAGCAATAGCTCAACTAACCTTAGCCTAGAAAAAAAAAAAAGGTCCTACCTGTTTTAAACTTACTTCCTGGTGTCTAGAATAGCCCCTTTAGCAAGCATATTAATGCTTAATTAACATATTAATGTGCTTAATTAACACATATTGTGCCTTCCTCAAGGCCGAGCAGGGTCCAATTATATGCTATAGCTAATTTTAGTTTTTCCTTTTTGTATCTCATTCTGCTTCCCCTCAGCTCCCCCTTACCTTTATCTACTTACAACAAAAGCTCAATAGGAGACTAGCAATAGCATGATAAAATTAAATAGAATGTCACAAAAAGGCCTGGGAGTTTGAAAAGTGCCTTCTAACTTCAGCAGGGAGGCAGAATAACATGGCCTTTGGCCGTGGCTTGGAGAAGTTTGTGTGGCAAGTATGTGACCGTTACTCTGTTGGTTTGCTATTATCAGACACTATTTTTCTTTACATGGGAACCAAATCTAAGTAGGATCACTATTGAGTGTACATTCCCCAGTAAAGGGACGTGTTGTCATCCTGTTGACGCCGCCGAAGCCTGTTAGGACTATTAATTTTGTTGCTCATTTAGGCATGCATGGTTGCCACAGCAACAACAATCTCATAGTTCCTTCAAGCCCTCTGTGCATTGAGCATCTGTTGAGAGTCCTACGAAGGTGTCATAGTTTCTCTCCTTTATGTCACAGATTGAACCCCTTGCTTGCTCTCCTTACGAGCTACGTATTTATCAAGAATCCCTAGAGAGAGGAGAGATTCTTTGCTGGAGCCCAAGGAGAGCTCTAAATGAGAATGAAGCTTTTTGTTTCCCATGGGCTACTGCAGAAGACCTCAGAATAGGTGCTTTGGAAGTCAGACGATTATTAAAAGTCTTGGTCAGCTGAAATGTAAATAAGTCCTTGGCAAAGTTCACAGCCAATCTTTTATACAGGGTTGCCAGGACACTCAGTGTCCTGCTTAAAGCCAAAATTGTAAATTCTAGTGCAAATTCCCGGTGGCAGGCAATAATAGGGTGCAGTCTGTTGCCAACTATTTTTCATAGTCCAAGACCTTCTCCTCAAGAACCATATAGTTTTCAGAAATATGTGTCTTGAATGGACACTTTCAATTTTTTAAGATTTCCTCCTAACTGTGGGCTGGTAGTGAAAGCTTACATGTTTTCAAAAGCCATCTTCCAAGACAACCATTTTCGAAGACACTATTCAGCATGAGTTCCTGTCCAACTTTTTCTCATCTTGTAATTTATACAGTTGGAACTGGAGGAGAGTAACAATTTATAGATAAATTACATACTAGCCAAGTGAAAGGAGCTGAGACAGGGGCCTTCTGTCTTTGACAGCTGTTGAGAGGGGATATCTCAAGTCCTGGCAGAATCCTTAGTTGAAACTTACATGTAAATGTTAGGGCATCTGACTGAGCAAGTTTATCAAAACATTATTATAGGTTTCCTCCTCCTTCTGTCATTACTCTGATCAAGATGATCAAGAAGAGATTTCTGTATTCATTTCTGCTGAGAAGCTTACTCATTCCTCTTCAGAATTCTCTTACCTAATGATACCTATTGTTCAATCATAAGTATTATTTAACAGTAGATTTTTTGCTTGGAGTAAATTATCTTTGAGAAGAATTCAACTTGGAATTCTCTGTTGATCGAGTAATTGTCATTTCCACCTTTCAGTTTAGAGAAGAAACTTCTAAGCTGAATAATATTCTTAGGTGAGAAGGTTGAGTCTGGGTTACCCTAGCTGCCACAAGACAGCGAGTATGTTTGGAGGGCTTCTTTTTTGCAAATCCTTATGGGGACTCCCGGGACCACTTTTTGTAGGAGTCTCGCATTCCAACCACCCTTTCTGGACTCTTTTTACTTTTAATTTCCATTTTTTCCAGCAACGAGCTCGTCTCTTCATTTTATTTTTATTTCTCTAGGATCAGAAGATTGTGGTATTTTTGGGCTGGAAAATACTTCCCATCCTCTCTTACTCAGTTCTGTCCTCAAAACTTATAATCCATAACTATATTCATGTTGCCCACTTTTAAAAACTTGTATACATGGGTTTGTTAACAACTGAGCACAAACCCATTTTATTATATACAGTTTATTGTACCAGTGTGGTTTGAAAGGAAACAGCCCTAAATTACAAATGAGATTTTTTTTTTCTAGTTGCAGCTCTGATTTTAATTTATGGAAAGACCCAGGACAAATCTCTTAATTTTGCTATGTCTCAGTTTCCTTATCTGTAAAATGAGAATAGTATTCTCTCATAACTATTATAAAGATAAATGAGATAATGTGTGGAAAGTGTGAGGTACTATATATAATTATGAGGTATGTGGATACTCATCCATAATGCCTGTCTCTGGAGTCCACATCAGCATAGTGACTTTAACTATGTCCTTGACCAAGGTGGCAAAACCCTATGACATATCCACTGCAAAAATGTTGATGTACCTTGAACAATTTTACTATTCTAAATATATACATCAGGAATATTCATACATGGGCACCTGGGTGGCCCAGTTGGTTAAGCGTCTGCCTTCGGCTCAGGTCATGATCCCAGGGTCCTGGGATTGAGTCCCGCACCAGGCTCCCTGGGAGCCTGCTTCTCCCTCTCCTCCCCACTCATGCTCTCTATCTCTCTCTCTCAAATAAATAAATAAAATCTTTTTTAAAAAAAGAAATATTCATATATGTGCATGCAACCACAAATTTTAACTGAAGCATTATAATTGAAAAACTATAAACAACCTTAATTTTCCATCAGTAGGAAGAAAGTTAAATATCTATACTGTGGAATACACTGCTAGAAACAAATAAGGTTGATGTATTCTGCAAGTGCATGGAAATATCTTCAAGACATATGCTGTAAGAAAAAGCAATTCATGAAGCAGCACATAATGTATGATCTCCTTTATGATAAAACACATACACAGAAATGAAACAAAAACCATACCTATATATGCAAATATATTTGTATGTACAGTTGTCATGTCCCTATGTCACCTAATGTTCCTATGCCACTCTTACCCTGCTGTGCACAGTACAGGTTAAGAAATGGGTTCTGGTGTCAGACTGACTGCCTTTAAATCCTGGCATGACAGTTACTACATGTGTGATTATGGGCAAATGACCTTCCTGTCTTTGCTTCATTTTCTCAACTCTAAAATGGATTTGACCATTTTAACCTAACTCAAATAATTTTAAATGCATAGGAAAAAAAATCTAGAACACATTTGATTATCCTGAGACACAGGATAGTGTCAAATGCTTTTATGAAGTTAGAATATATTGCAGTCTAGTTGTTTCCAGTTTTTAATCTCGTTTCCCATTTCAGCGATAACTCCTGACTGTGGGGTCCCTAGTAATAGCTTCCCTTTGTCCCCCACCATGACCAGCATAGTGCCAGGAACATGGCAGACACTGAAGACACATGTTTTGAAAGAATAATGACATCTTGTTGTCTAACAAAAAATAGGGTTTTAATTTGAATTTTCCTATTAAGTTATCTCTAAAGTTCTTAAAGTTGTATTTTTTCTGCTAGCCATTAATTTATTAATAATTAACAAATTGTTCATAAACTCAACAGTCATTAAGCATCCATTACAGACCAAACATAATAGGTGCTGATATACAGTAGTGATGAAAGGCTTATATAAATATCTAATCAGGCTGAGCTGTCTCTACCTGTTGGTCTCTACCAGGTGCAAAGTTTGGTACCTGGCCTTGAATAGACTTTACACTGTCACTTGCAATTCTTCTACCTTAAAGAATACTCTTCAGGGACTCAGATGAAAACTAACACAGGAAGCCAGTAGGGCCTTGAGACTAGTGGAGCGTGAAGTGCTTCAGGTAATTCTGAAGGCATATGGACCTTGAGCATCGCTTCCTCTGGTTGAGAGATCTATAATGAATGCTCTAGTTAATGAGCAGAGCTGAAGCTTACACAGCAGGTGTGGGGTTTAAGGGCATTACCTCTGGAGCCACACTGCCTGAGTTTGAAACTAAGCCCCCCCTCCCTCACTTACCAGGTGGGTAGTCTTAGGCAAAACATATACTCTCTCTGCCTCAGTTTCCCCAACTGTCGAATGGAAGTAATAACATGATCTCCTTGGGTTGTTTTGTAGATGAAAAGAGTTGATACGTTTAAAGTCCCTAGCATAATGATTAATATATTTAAGCATTCAACAAATGATAGCTTTTATTATTATCTTAAAATTAATCTTATCAAGAAACAAAGCAGCCAATATACCAGTATGGAGGCCCCTGGGACCAGATAAATACGGAGATGGGAGATAGTGACTAGTGAGAATCAGATAGGTAAGAGTATTATTGACATAGGCTGAAGGACCAGAGAATCCCAGGGTTTTGGAGGTGGAATTCATCCATCCATCCATCCATCCATACATACATCCACCCATCCATCCATCCTTTCACCCATCCATTCTATAAAGATTTACTGAGCACATACCATGTGCCAGAACTATTCTAACTGCTGGTTCTATGGATTGACTATAATATTACTGCCCTCATGAACTTTATATTTCATCGGCAGAAACTGGGCCATCTGGTCCCCCCCTCTTATCGCATGCAGGAACCCTGCTACAATGCACTGAATGCTGGCCCTCTATCCTCTGTTTTTATGTGTCTAGGGAAAACACGTAATGAACTAATGAGGGAGCAGTGCCTTTCACTCTTGGGCAGCTGGAAACGTGAAGTTCTTTTTAAAGTACCTAAGTATAACCCTACACATTGAAAATAATACTGAATTCTGAACAAAGCTAATCTACTTCCATAGAACAGCATTAAAAAGATCCTAGAAATTCAGAGGAATACAAATTTTGGTAAATACAATCCAGAATTAGAAGGGTAAGGAGAAACAGCCAGAGATCATGCAGGTGTGTGGCCATCAAGAATGTGACAAGGTTTTTCTGGCAGAACCAGGGGAAAACCCATAGTCTGCCGAGGCAGAATCATGAAGTGTGATGAGGGGGGGCTCCTGGCCCCACCCCAGAAAGGTTAGTGGTTTCCTATCTGGCTTTCCGCTCAGCTATGTCCGCCCTGCTCACTACCTCAGATACTCTGCTGTCTACACTGCTGAAGCTCTCTCTGGGAAGGAGGCAAACCTTCCCTCCAGGGAGGTCACGGAGGATTGCAGCACTTTGCTTCATGCCAACATCCCCCCAGGGAAGGAGCCTTCACTCTCCCTGCTGTGTGGATAGATTGAGGAGCCCCCAAGGCTTGGCAGCAGGTCAGTGCCAAGCCAAGCTTCCAGAAGCAGACAGAGGCACAGATTTTTATCTGAACTTAATTCTTCTTTCAGAAGAGCATTCATTGCCTCTTGTTTCTTATTTGAATTTAATCCCCCTGGATCACAATTTTGTTCTGTGGGTCCATCTAGCAAAACACACGATTCAAGGGCTCTTGGTCCTTGGTTGGCTCACAGAACTCTAGAAGATCAGCCCTCTCACTACAGATGAGGAACCAGAGCTTGGGAAAGTCAAATGACCGGCCAAGGTCAACTGGCCAATTGGTGAAAGCACTGGACTAGAAGGAGGCTTACCAGTTTTCATCCAGGATTCTTGCACCTACACTAACACATTTTTATTAGCAATAGGAAAATCTGCTCAAAAATAACTCCTAAATCTCCTAGAATAGAGATCTTACATGTCATAGGTAAAAGGGGATATAGAGATTGTGTAGTACGGTCCTCTGAAAGAAGTTTTCAAGTTTTTGAGTACCCTCTCCCTTTATTTTATTTAAATTAATGTCCGGCTTGACATAACCATGAGTCTGAGATGTGTTCTACTGGATAAGTCTGCAGGTGCACCTGTGAGCCTAGGGGTGATATCAGCGTGGATCCCGGAAGATTTCGAGAGGATACCTCCTCTTGGGTTTTATTTTGTAGTAAAAATAATCTGTGGTGGTTTTGGTCTTCCTTGTCTTATGAGCTGGGGGAGTCAGCCAGGAGGCCACTGTCTTCCTGATTTTCTATGTGGTCTTTATCCGTACTCCATTCAGACCACAGTTAAGACCACTGGATCGTAAATGATCCCCCAGGGACTGTTCATGTGGTCATCTGTGGGGAGGGAAAGGGGAGGTTATGCAGGCAAGCAACACTGACCAAAATATTTCTTCTGAAAGCTCTCATACTTGCAATGTGAATTCACCATTGGAAGACTGCCATGGTTTCTATTTTAAGGTTCCATGTCCCTTATGTCGCTCTGCTGCTCCTTATTCTGCTGTGTAGTGTGGAGAGTAGAGATGAGGATGATGCATTCTGGAACGGGGCTGTCTAGCTTTAAATTCTGGTTTCTCATTTACTAATTTTGTGATTATGGGCAAACGACTCCATCTTTCTGTGCTTGTTTCCTATATGTACATTGATTGGATAGCTTTATCTCAGTCAGATGATTGATATGAGGACTAACCAGAGAGAGTAGAGACACACTGGCATGCAGTAGCCACTCCATGGGTGTGGGCGGTTACTGTTAACATCTCCCACTCGAGTAAGCCAGAGCTGTGGAAAGAACACTGGATCAGTGGGGTCAGGAGACACAGGGTGTGGTCCGGGCTCTCACCCTTACATAGCTGCATGACCTTGGGACCCTTGATCCCAAATCTCAGAATGCCAGACATGGAAGCAGGTATTTGGTCCAAGCTGCTCATTTTCTGAGTAAAATTGGACCTTGAGAGAGGAAGAGTCTCACCCAAAATCCACAGGGAGTTCATTTCCAGGCCAGGATGGGCCAGTACCCACTCCCTTGACTTCCAGCCTAGAGCTCTTCCTGTTGTTACTCTGGGGACAGAAGACCTTGCCAAGTGTCCCCAACCTTGCTGAACACCTGAGGACTTCCGGGTTGGCAAGCAAATGGTTCCTAACAGGCAAGCGGTCTTTGGATGGTGGCTGTTCCGGGAGCAGCAGCCGTGGCATTCTACATCATGGTTGGTCTGTCAGAAGCAGAGTGATGCCTTTCAGGTGTTACTGGGCAAAAGTGGCTGTGCTATGGAGGACTCTGAAAACTCATGCCAGGCCGATGGCGTAGTAGTTGACCGTATGTTTCCTTTCCCTTTCTCAGCCTCTGTAGGAGAAATGCAGCATTGATTGTCTCTATCTGAAGCGGTGGAGGTCTCCTTTTGAGTTCTCACTAGAGGCCCTTGGCATCCCTTTCCTTCTCTCTTCTGACTCCCACTCAGATCCTGGGATTAGAGGCTGACCGTATTATCCATTCTTGGGTACATGGCTGTGACCTGCAAAATCCTCTTTCTCTTCTGTATCCTAGCCACAACAGATACTCAGCAAAGCCAGTCCTCTGCTCATTATTCTAAATATATCTCAGGTTTCCGGCCCTGGGTTGTTGCATATGTTATGTCTCTCCATTGATTCTTGCTGAACTCTCTCAGATTAACTATCACATTTCTGTGAAGCCCACCGTGGTCCCCCCACTCAGAAGGGGTCCCCTGCTCCTTAGAGCTTTCAAAGCACATCTTAATTGTAACTGATGGTTTCTACATGTCTATAAAGGTCTTATCTCCCCTAACAAGCTCTTTAGGAACCGTGTATTGACATTTTTTTATCCTCCAAAGCATTTAGCAGAATTCCTTGCCCAATGCGGAAGCTGAGTTAGACCTGCTTGAACAATTGTTAACTGGCTAGTGAGATTGGAGTAATGGTGTCCAGCCTTAATAAAAAGGTTATTCCTTCATAATCAAAAGTGCTTTCTCCCTGGGTATCATAATAAGCCCACGGTAAGTCAGTTATAGCTATTTGAAGGCTCCTTCAAGCTTTGGCAATGCCCAGTCGTTTTGAGAATTCTACTTTTTAGAAATCTGGAGTGACACTTTTTTTTAAATTAAAGTCAGTTAAAATTAATTTTGCTTTCCTGTTTTTGTTGGCAGAAACTGACAATCCAAGATGGACAAGCAAACCAAATTAAATACTTCGAAAAGGCAAGTTAAAATTTGAGGGCATCAAAGGGTGTGATGCCTGAAAAGAGCCCTGAAACTCGCACTCATGCACACACCCATACACTCAATCAGTGAGCGTATTCACGCAGCTGGACTTCTGCGTCTCAGGAGGAAATGCGGTTGAGTTACTTTGTTTATACAAAATTCGATGTAACCCTCTCCAAGAGCCCTGTGCCTCTGAAATTCTGTTTGCTAAAATAATGGTCAGAAGCAGTTTGTGTTCACAAAACCAAACTCAGTGTTTCCTTAAGATCAAATATTCCGTGACAGATTTTATCCCCAAATTCGGAGAAAAAATGAGAAGAATGCAAAGATTAATCCTCAGAGGCCCTTCAATAAGCCTTTCCTCCCCCATTTTCTGTTTGCGTTTAAATTTTTTATTCAGAGAACAATAGGTGAGTCCTTCTGTGGATAATGAAGACACAAGTAAATTGAAATGCTAAGGCCAGTAATTAAACTGAGGAGCTCACTGGGTGATGTTTACTTTTTAGCTTCCAGATTGTGAGAGTTCAGTTCCTCTTCAAGCTGCACTTTTTGTTTTTTCTTTTTTTTTTTTTTTGAATCACAGAGATTAAAGCAGCCTGAGTTTTACAATAGCATCTTGTGCAAGAAGAGGTGGGGAGATCCACAGTGGTTTTAGGAAATAATGCACTTTGATGTCTCCAACTTGAAATCCGTATTTTGAGAGCCCTGATGTATCTAATAGTATTTGGAATGAAATTCTAAGTCTCAAAGCTGGGGCCGTTTGCAGTGAGAAATGCCTGTGGAAAGTGGATGTTAACATTCCCCTCACATCTCACCACGGTCTCACAACAAAGCGCCGCCCCTCTCTGGGAAGTTGTTGTGGTGTGCATGTCACACACTCATGGTGCGTCCACTCTTCTTTTGGCTGCTGTCCACAAAATTATTAATAGCTGCTAACCTTGGCTTGAGACTTTGGGCATTTATTTTGGGTAAGAAAAGGTATAAAGAGAAAAAGGGCTTTCCAGGAACACATTGTTTTGTATAAAACCCTGGAACCATTCCAGGAACCCCTATTTTGACCATCAGAAATACCTGTGAGATCTAACTGTTGTTAAGGATTGATGTCTTTCGGTTGAAGTCTGTTGGTTTCACTAGTTGGTTTTCAGGGGCAGGTGCTGTGGTGCCATTCTAGAAACGTCATGGCCCTTGGTGTGTATTCACAGGCTCCTGTGCAGCAAGAGGCTTTGAAATTCAATAAATATCGAAGTACAAGAATAGATTTCAAGAATTACTTTCTTGCTAAAATCTCAAGACAAAATTCCCTTTGTTCCCATGAGCTCCTTAGATCACACAGGGCATTTGCCTCCAACAGGGTCTCTGTAGCTCTTGTTTCTTCTGCTATCACATTGTGTTTATGACGTCATGAGTGGTTACCATGGAGGTAATTCTCATGATGTGGGAGATGTGTGAATTCAGGTGTGGAGAAACTCGGCCACGGGAGATGCGTCTTGGAGAAAAAAGACGAATACCCTTTCATCCCAACTTCCTTAGTAATGAAAGCGTAAAGCAGAAAAAGAGGGGGGATGGAAATAGGATAACTGAAAACTAGCTTTTGAACGACATGCTTCTTAGGCTTTGCGTGACATATTGGAAAGGCTTCCATTTATTTGTTTACCTTTTAAAATTATATTTCGATCACATATCTTGTAGTACGGTGTTAAAAATAACTTCTGTGTTCTTTCTTGGAGAAAAATATACAGCTTGTGAAAGAAGAAGAGAATACTGTATTATGAAGTCCGAGTTGAACAGGGAAATCTTTTGAATGATATACCAGGAAGCTCAAAGGTGGTTTGCTTTTTTCCTGTTGTGGGGGCGGTGGTGGTGGTGGAGAGTGGTGGTGGCAGAAAGCTGCTGCAATCTGCAAACCACTACAAAATAAGATAGAGCCAAGCTAACAATGCAGCCGGACTGGCTTGCTGCTGGCATTTGACAAGCTAGGAAAATGAGACTGCAGAAATCCACAGGGAATTATTTCTTCTTCATGGTAACGAAGTACCATACCTTTCTTTCTTGGGATGAGGGGTGGTGGGGGTGAGGGCACGGGCGCTGCTGAGCAAGTATTTTAAGGAAATGATCCAGAATCCCCTGCCTCTGGCTTGGCATAATCAATGTCATTACTGCTTGTTTGGAAGCTTTGTCTTTTCTTGGAAAGGACCCAGGACTGGCAGATTCAAGTAGTTAGTGTGGTGACTGGTGAAAGAGGGAGGCTGCCAAGCCAAGTGCAGAGAGGCTCAGTGCCCTTGAGCACTGGATCCTGAATGAGAGACCCGGGTACCAGTCCCAGCTTGGCCACTGTGGATTTTCTCTTTGACCTTTGCCAAGGCCCTTACCTGCTCTGTTTTTTCATCCTACTAATCAAATGAGACTATTGTAAAAATAAACATATTGGTCATAAAATATATATTTTTAGGCAGGCTACAAATGCAAGTGATTAGATAGCATTTGGGGTTCCATGTCAGCACAAAGATAGTTGTTTTTTCCTCCAGTGGTATCCTTCATGGGTTTTCATGGTGCAGGTAGGCACTCTGGTGAGCATTGATCCTGGTAGCCTACTCTCCCTGGCATTGCTCTGGGGAAAAGAGAGTATAATAGGGTTCTCCAGAGAAAAGGAACCAAGAGGATATCTATCTATCTATCTATCTATCTATCTATCTATCTATCTATCTATCTAAAATGAGATTCATTATGAGGAATTGGCTCATGTGATAACGGAAACTAAGAAGTCCCATGATCTGCCATCTGCAAGTTGGACACCCAGGAGAGCCAGTGGTATAATTGAGTCTGAGTCTGAAGGTCTGAGAGCCAGAGGAGTCAATGATGTAAACTCCAGTCCGAGGGCAGGGAAGATGAAATAAAGTGTACTAGTTTAAGCAGTGTGGTAGGAAAAAAGAGGGGCAAATTCCTCCTTTACCCTTTGTTCTATTCAGGTGCTCAGTGGATTGGATGATATTGGGGAGGGTGGTCTACTGATTCAAATGCTAATCTCATCCAGAAACATTCTCACAGATACACCCAGAAACAATGTTTAATCTGGGCACCCTTGGGGCCACTCAAATTGATACCTAAAATTAACCAGCATGGGGGGTGATATCCCTAGGCCATGATCAGCCCCTCCAAGGTCAAGTATAAACTTCTTAACCTGATATTTGGGGTCTTCCATAATCACTCCCCAATCAAACTTCTCAATCTCATTTCTTCACTCCATCAGGTATACCCTTCACCTTAGTAAAACCTCATTTGTCACTGGACATACCTCTAGCCTTCCTTGCAGTGCTCCTTCTCATAACCAGTCATATTCTACCTATTCCCTGGTTCACCCATCCTCTCTTGACCCCTCCTTGTGAATAATACCTGTTACTGTTGTCATGTATGGGTTGAGCATGGTGTGCACTGCACAAAGACATCTGGCCAGGGCAGGGGGACAAGAGGCTTACATCCAGCCAAATCATATGACCCACTGAGGAGCCTTGTCTACTTAGAGGAGAGGTACCTTTTTCCAGTTGAAAAAAGGCACTGGAGAAGGTAGGTGGCTCTGTTTGTACTGATAGAAGTAACTTTTCATCTATCTTCGTCCTATATTTTCTTGAGTTTATAAGCTCCTTGCGGAGTCAGGCTTTGATTTTCTTGTAGATAATCACAGGAAATAATGCACAACTTTGTTCTGAATTATAACCAGAGCACTGGGTTCTGAGTAAGAGGCTGTGTTAAAAGTTCTTTAAGGACAGAGCTTACTCATTTCTTTACCTATCAGTGCCTTTCACATAAGAAGTCTTTAACGGAAGAGAAGTACATCCTCAATAAATACCTGATTGCTCACTTATTTATAGTAACAGTGGGAAAACATCCATACCACTGTCTTTTAAGAATTTTTCAACACCTATCTTGGTTTATTGGAAGTAAAGGTAAGAATGGGACCCTTTTCCTCCAAGAACTCTGAGAACGGTTTTCAGTTGGGGCTCTTAGATCTGGGCCTGCATTCTTTTCTGTAGAGCAGCATTGCATTCAGGCTTTGTGGTGGGCTAGAAAAGTGGGCCTGTTTCTTCCTGCTCAGTCAGTAGCCAGGCTCTTCTGCATGTGCCGAGGACCTCGGGAGGAGAGCCACGTGTCTGCCCCTGAGGTGTTCCTGGATCATTAGTGGGGAAGACATGTATGAAAGTGGCCATACAATGACACAAGAGGCCCTATAGCAGCAGGAGTGGGTCCAGAGGCCTGAGGGGTTCTATGAGGCAGCGGACACCTGCTCTCCTTGCACGGGGGCAGGCACAGGTGGAGTGACTGGGGAGAGGTGACCATGAGTGGTAACATAAAGCGACCTCATTTGCGTCCACATCGTCCATCAGTCCGTGTGCAGATGGCTCTGGACACGTACCTCTCCATCCCAGACCCATCTGTCACTGGTCTTTCCACTTGGAGGCCCCAAAGGCTCCCTAAAAGCCATTATGTCCCAAACTGATGTCAGGATCGTTTTACCCAAATCAGGTCATCTTCCAGTGTCCCCTATTTCCATCCATCTGGTTTGGTAAACTCTGGTTTGGCAAATTCATTTGCTGGACTCACTCTTCACTCCCAGCTCCCCATTTCCAGTTTATATCCATGTCTCTTGCCTGAGATGGAGGCTGTTCCCACCTCACTGGGCCCCCACATCCTCTCTGGACTGTCCAGCCCCATCTCTGCACAGCAGATGGAGTGAGCATTTCAAAATGCAAATCTGATTATGTCTCACGCTCCCCAAACCACCCTCCTTCCCTGCTCAAAACCTCTTAATGCCTTCTCATTTCTCTTAGGATGAAGACCCATATATCCCGAAGGGTGCCTCTAAGAACCCTTCTAATCTGACCCCTGGCGACTTTTCCAGCTCCAACTAGGACTGGCACCCCCGGCTCTGCCCTCAGTGTGTGTGCCTTCTCCCTGCTCCTCACCTGCTCCAGGCCTAGGCAGCTCCTTCTTCCGGGAATCCTGTCTTCTGTGGCAGCCGCCACGCCCACCCCATTTGCCTAATTCATCCCTTCTCATCTTCCACCTATCAGCTCAAATATCACTTCCTCAGGGAAGCCTTCTCTGATCCCCAGGCCACTTTAACCCTTCCGCCTTGTACATCTTTGAGCACTTTTCCTTATCGGACATCACAGTTTGTAATCACATATTTATTTTTGTGGTTATTTGATTGATGTCTGTTTTCCCCAAAAGGTGATAAGCTCTGGGGTGCCTGGTGAGATTTGCCCTCTACTCCATCTCCAGGGCCCAGGACACTGCCCGATACACCTTACACTCTCAATTGGTCACACACTAGATGCATGAACGCATGAAGGTTGTTCAGGAATGGAGGCCACCCCGTGGGACTGCAGTGTGGGTTACATGGGAGGAAGTAGCCAGAAGTGAGGTTGGGAACAAGCTCTTGTCCTCTGGCACGAGGGTGCTATGCAGCCTATAACACAAAAATATGACAGGCCAAGAGCTATGTTTTAGAGCAGTAGCTCCCAGAGGGATCTTGCTTGGAGGCCAAAGGCTCTTGGAACCAGGGAGTCATGTTAGGAGGCATCTGATGAAGATGGCCGGAATTCGAGCAGTGGAAGGAGAAATGGACAGGTGGGTACAAATGCTTTCAGAGTTTGCTGTTTCCATCCCCCACCCCGAAAGGCAGGGGTAGATCAAGGGGCTTTACATGATTTCAACGTGCTTTAATTTACTTGACCTGCATGTTGCTGGGAGGTGGGGAAGGGTGAGGGGAGGCTTGGAATTGGCGGGATCATAGGCAGTGTGGCAGAGGCATGAATCTGTAGCTCTTTCTTCTTTCCCAGGCAAAAGTAGCCCAAGGAAGGTTGAGAGGAAAGGCCACTCTTAGGACCTGCTGCCCTGAGCCGATGGTGAGATGTTGTGTGAGGGGGTGTGAGATCCAGGGAACCTTCTTTTGGGCCAGACAGATCTGGTCCTGTCATCTTGTCCTGATCTGCAGAGTCCTATCATGGAAGCCTGTCTTAACTGAGACTCCATGAGTGTCTTATAATGGAGGATATTTTGAGATGGGGAGAGTGTGGGGGGGGGGGGCAGAGTAGTCTTGGGACCAGGGAGACACATAATGAAGGGTATTTGCCTCACCCTGAGCATGGGACCACATCTCCTATTTTGCTTATTCTGTTCTATGATTCTTGCCATCTGATTCACAGTGACAACACTAGGGTTATATAATGGATTGCTTTACTGTTTCACCACGGTTGAGGTGGATAGAATGCAAAGCTCAATGCTGCTACATTTTAGCTTTTTGCAAATGTCGTTTATGGGTCTAGCATCCCCTTCTAGAATGTGACCAAGATAATAATGCTAGTATGTTAATAGTATTCATGCCTCATATGTCTTACGTCATTGGACATTTTTTAACTACAAGCGGGGCTGCGATATGCCAGTTGTGCATTGTCCAATTCTAGCCGGCACCACTCGTGGAGACTCCCATGAGAATGGCACCCCCTGGAGGTGTGCAAGGCAGGTACTAGCCTTATTTTGCTGGCTCAGAATGGTTACATGCCTTGTTCAGTGTCATGTGACGAGTCAGTGCTGTTACTGCAGCTAGGGCCCAGCTTCTGAATCTAAATCCAGTTTTAATTTTGCTGCATCTCCTGGCTGATCACCGCTTGAGTAAATGAGTGAATGGAGAAAGATGAAGCCTCAATCAGGAGCCCACACAGGGTCGTGATTTGTTCTGAAGTTCCCCGAGTGCTTGCCCTGATCGGCAGTTCATCTGCCTGGACCTCATCCATTCTCATTGGGCACTTTGCCCACATGGTGGGCCCCAGATGACATGGCCCTGGTGTTTTTCTGCCTCCTGTGCTGAACCCCTTTTATCTTTCTGGTACATAAGGCCACACCTCCCCTGCCTGTCCTGTTCCCTCAGGGCCTTGCTTCCAGCTACTACTAGGTCATCCTCTCCCATAATGTGTTCATTAATAAAGTGGAAGGTTATAATTTCGGTAGGGAGCTGCAAAAGAGAAAGCAGCCTCTAAAGCACAAAGGAGTTACTCTATGGAAGGATAGAATTGCTGGCTGGGTGGGAGAGTTGTGAATCTGTGGGGTTTTTTATGAAGAAGAGCAGGAAAGGACCCTACCAATCACATAATGCAGATGAGGAAACAGAGGCCTCGAGAGTTAGTGGATTTGCTGGGGCTGGACTGGATTGTTCCGTTATGCTATGTTTCCTCCAGTCATTGAGTTGGGGTCTTTCCCGACATCTTTTCCACCTTACGTGACCAAGGGCAGCCCTGCATTTGGACCTTCTCTGTCCCATCCGTGTTTGGGAGAGCAGGAGGGCCGTGTCAAGGGAACAGGGAGCTTGGTCAGTGGTGTCCTTGGACCCTGGCTTGACCCCAGGATCTGTGCTTTTAAATGCCATTATGAAATGCAGTCCGTCTAGAGCTCAGTGCCTTTTGCCATCAGACTAATGCAGCCTTGGTGGAAGGCGGGGGGTAGGGGGGGGCGGCTGGCTGCCTGGCAATCTCCTGGAGCCTGGGAGAGGGATTACGCTTGCTCAGGCAGCCTCATCACTGTAATAAAAATGGGAGTTATGTTTATCGACTCATCAGGACTGCCCATTTAGACGATTACCCCATTGCCAATCCCATTTCTAGAGAAAAGAGGATTGCTGGACACTTCCTCCCACTCCCATCCCTGGCGGGGCCCTGTCTGTGGTCTCGCAGGGTGGGGTGGGGTGGGGGTATGTGTTGCAGGTAGGCATGCAGCAGGCTGGGAGCTTTGCCCTCTTTGTCTATCAGAGCTGGCAAGCCACAGCGGGATGGCTGTCCCCTGAGAGACAGGAGAGGAGGAAAAACGGCCCAGCGGGGGCCTGAAGCAGCTGGCTGGCGTCAGGAATTTCCTGGAGGACATTTTGCCGGCCTGGTACACGTCACCCTGCTGTTGCCCCTCTGTCTTCTCCCATGTGCTGCTAAAATAAACTAAAGCAACCCTTGGGCTGCGCTCACGTAAATGCGGTTATCCAACCTTATCTGTGTGGAGCCCAGGTATAAAACAGCATCACCTCTCTGTAACAAGCTGGGGAGGAGTAAGACGGAAAGGTCCCCCAGCAGCTGGATTCCACATTTACAAAGTTTCTCTTTCCACACAGAAGAGCCTTTTGGGCCCTGGCTCAGAGACCACTGACTCTTACTTAACGCATGGCCCTAATTAGCTTGGTAGGCGGCTCTCTGACACCCAAGCGGACTGGAAGTGGGAATTAAAGATGGGGAAAAGCTGGAGCCAGGAGTTAAGAGCTAGACCAAGGATGTGACATCTGTGGGGACAATTGTGGATGGGAATCCTGCTGAAAGGTCCCTTCTAACCTTTCAGTTCAAGGCTCTGAGTGTGTCTGGTTTGACTGTGATCATGAGGAGCAGGGAGAGGGGAAGGGGGACATCAGTGGGGAGCTGGTTGGTACCCAGCAGGACATGTAGTCTTGTGTTTTGGGGAGGCCCCGAGTTCTGGTGCTCTGAAGTACTCACCTGCTTTTGTGGACTCTTCCAGATACAGTGTCTACTCTTTTTTTTTTTTTTTTTAAAGATTTTATTTATTTATTTGAGAGAGAGAATGAGAGAGAGAGCACATGAGAGGGGGGAGGGTCAGAGGGAGAAGCAGACTCCCTGCTGAGCAGGGAGCCCGATGCGGGACTCGATCCCGGGACTCCAGGATCATGACCTGAGCCGAAGGCAGTCGCTTAACCAACTGAGCCACCCAGGTGCCCCCAGTGTCTACTCTTGATCCTGCTTTATTCTTTGCCAGCCAGAGTGAATTCTTGTGGCTGTTTCTAGAAAGAATTTTGTGAGACATCAGAGTGTAATGGATAGATGTGGGCTTGCAGTGAGGCAGGCCTGTCTTCAGACCCTGGCTCCCCACAAAGCTAGCCAGGTGACAGGTAAACTTATTGAGCCTCAGTTTCCTTATCTGTATACCTACTGTATACATGGTGTGTCATGCCCCTTCCTGCCTACAGCACGTCCCCAGCTCCCCACTGCTCCTTGCTGTTCTCAGGGTGAACTCCCTTCCCAGGCGAATTTCCAGGACTCCCAGTAAAACTCGACTTTCAGACAAATAAATAATTTTTTAGTGTAATTATGCTTCAAATACTAAAAAAAAAATTTAGTTGTTTATCTGAAATTCAGATTTAACTGTGAATCCTGTATTTTGAAATAAAGTTTTTATTTTAGAATTGTTTTAGATTTCTAGACAAATTATGAGGCCAGTACAGAGAGTTCCCATATACGTTAACATCTTATGTCAGTGTGATACCTTTGTCACCATTAACAAACTAATGTTGATATATTAGCATTAACTAAAGTCCACCTTTATTAGATTTCCCCTTTTCTGTTCCAAGACCTCAACCAGGATATCACATCAAATTCAGCCATCTTGCTCCCTTAGGCTCCTCCTGGCTATGACAGTTTGACAGACATTCCTTGTTTTTGATGACCTTAACAGTTTTGAGGAGCACTGGTCAGGCGTTTTGTAGGATGTCCCTCGATGTGGGTCTGTCTGATGTTTTTCTCATGATTAGACCGGGGTAGTGTGTTTCGGGGAGAAGGACCACAAAGGCACAGTACATTCTCATTCGGTCATGTTTACTGGTAAGTACTATCCCCGGGACTTATCACTGTTGATGTTGACCTGGATCACCAGGCTGAGGTAGTGTTCATCAGGCTTAGCATCCTGTATTTTTTATTTGCTAAATCTGGTAACTATTCCAGGCTGATGAATCAATCCTTCATGACCAAAAGAAAGATCTGTATTTCTTCCGGGCTTACTGCTGCAGACTTTTTCTGCTCCAACCTTAGAACTGCTGGCAGTTTCTCTACTGAACTACTCTCCATCTCTCTCACTGCCAGGCCTTCATGCTTGCTCTTTCCTCTGCCTCGAGTGCACACACACACGCACACGCACAGCTTCCACCACTAGGGCCTGGTTATGTGCTGGCCCTCTGCTCTGGATCTACTCTCGGCTGGTACTTGTGTCTCTGTGGTTATGATCTGTTTATTTATCTGTCTTTCTGATCCTAGTGCATCCCTAGCATTTTGCACAGTGCCTGTTGGAACTCAATAAATAATTGTTGAATAAGTGAACAGTTGGTTATTCCAGACGAGCCAGGTAAAGCCTCTGCTAAAGCACCTGCCTTATAAATGGTAGATGTTCAGTAGATACCTGTTTCCTGTCTCTTTCAATATAGAGGAATTAATATTCCCCAGATTTGAGCAACTGTATTAAGTTTGTGCTTGCCCGACATCCCCAACATATGCCCCTACCTGGGGACAAGATTCTGGAGCAGTGGTCTCCTAGGATTCCCTGAGAGCCACAGTTACCTGCGTCAAAGCGTCACGGGGGCCACTTAGTGACAGAGATGTTGGGCTAAGTAGGCTACTCTCGGTCAATTCGCAAATTAAAAAGGCATCCTTCTCCCAATGGAGAAACAGAAAATTATGAACCCCTTGGCCCAAATTTTCATAATCAGGCCCCTTGACCCTTTGTTATTTAGTGAAAGGGACCTGCCTCAGTTTTTGTGGCCCACACTCAGCACATATGTGAGTGATGTTTATACCCGGTGTTGCTTGTGCTTGATGACTACTATACCTGTAGGTTTGTGTATACATTAATTTTTCTCTTTTCACTCAGGCAGGGTAGTTGTGACCCCACTCCTGAGACCCAAAGGGAGGAGACACCTCCTGGAGTAGTCCCAGGAATCTCTGATCAACCACAGGACTAATTGTAATGTCTGTCATTTATTATCTGCCTTATGCCAGTTGCTTCACTGACCTCACCCGTAATCCTCTCAATAACCCCGCAAACTGAGAATTATTATTCCCATATTGCAAATGAGAAAATTAAAGTTTGCGGTGCTTTAAACTTTGCCCAGTGTTGGTGATGGAGTCAGGCTTGGAGCTAGGGTTGTGAACTTGAGTCTGAGCTCTATCCACTGGGGTTGGCAGCTTCTTCAAGGTTCAGAAAGTTCTGAAAGACAGAGTCAGCAGTTCCCAATGGTTTGTGCTCCTCAGAATGGTTCTTAGGTCTTTGTGTTCCCAGGTCACCTCACTAGATCAGGCCCTCATCTATCCATGTCTACACCCCTGCCAGAGCCTCCTGCATGGATTCCTGGACTTGGATTCCTCATCCACAGCCTGATCAGTCCCATGCTGCCATTGCCCTACTCAGGAACCACAGGAGTGCCCATTTTCAGCCTTATATATCCTTTGCCTTGCTTTCAAGACCCTGTATTCTCTTCTTCCCTTTATCTCACTTCATCTGAATTAGCCAGTCTTTTGCATGGCTCGCACGGAGACCATCCACACTTCCACTTAAGTGTGCTGAACCCGTCCTTGGGAGACCCCAAGCCTTCTCTCCCCTCCTCAGATTCTCCCTCTCCCTTCAGATCCCGGCAGAGGTTTCCCCTGAAAGGTATACTGACTAGTCCCTTACCCACCTACCTCTCCTTAGATCTCCGTGGCACCTGGCTGTGCAAGTCATCTATATTTTTATCGATTTTATGTCTGCTTATTCTATGAATTATTGAGAGAGGAGTGTTGAAGACTCCAACTATAGCTTCAGTTTGTCTGTTTCTCCTTTCATTTCTGTCAAATTTTGTTGCATGTATGTTAAAGCTCTCTTATTAGGTGAATACCCATTTGGGTTGGTTATATCTTCTGGCCTTATTGAATGGGCTCTTTTATCATTGTGAAATGTCTTTCTTTATCTCTGGTAGTATTCCTTGCCCTAAAGTCTATTTCATCTGTTAGGAATATAGCTCCTCCTGCTATAGTGTTTGCATGGTCTATCATTTCCTCCTACTTCAACTTTTAAATTATATATATATTTTTTATATGTAAGGTGAATTTCTTGAAGAATAACTTCCTTAATTTTTTTGTCCAATTTGACAATTCCTGCATTATAATTGCTGTTTTCAGTCTGCTTACATTTAATGCAGTTATTGAAATGGTTGGTTTAAGTCTACCTCTAGCTATTTGTCTCATTTGTTTTTTGTTCTTTTTTTGCCTTCTCTTGAATTATTTTTTTATATTCCATTTTATTAATTGTATTTTATTATTATTATTCCATGTTATGTTTTCTTTTTCTGTGTGTGTGGTTGCAATAGGAATTGCAATATGAGTTTTTAACTACCAAAGTGTACCTTCAAAAATATACTACTTCACATACAATGTTAACACTCTTATAATGGTACATTTCCATTCCCCTTTTAGTGCTCTGTGCTATCATTGTCATACATTTCATTTCTACATTTGTTATGAACGTCACAATACATTGTTATTATTTTTGCTTTAGGTAATTATCTTTTAGAATTTCTTAAATGAGAAAAAATATTTTATATTTACCTACATATTTGTCCTTTCCTGTGTTCTTCATTGTTTTGCGTAGACTTGAGTTTTCATTTGGAATAATTTTCTTTCAGACAGAAAACATTTATTTAACTTCTGGTTAAATGTAGTACTGATTTGCTGGCAATGGATTCTCTCAGTATTTTGGTCTTAATTTTTGAAGAATATTTTCACTGGCCATAGAAATCTATGTTGTCACTTTTTTATTTCAGCATTTAAAAAATACCATTCCATTATCTTCTTCCTTGCATAATCTATGATAAGAAGTCAGAGATACTTCTCATCTTTCCCCCTGTATATAATGTATCTTCTTTTTCTGGCTGCTTTGAAGATTTCCCCTTTATGATTAATTTTTAGCAGTTTGGTTATGATGTGTATTGGTAAAGTGTTCTTTATGTTTATCCTGCTTGATGTCAATTGAGCATATAGAATCTGTAGTAGGTATATAGTTTTCATCAAAAAATTATAAATCCTTCATCCAGTATTTTTTTCAAATATTTATCTGCATCTCCTTCTCCACTTCTAGGATACCAATTATACATATGTTAGACTGTTTGATATTTTCCCACAAATTACTTGGGCTGTCTTCCTTTTTTCAGCCTTTTTCTTTCCCCTATTGTGTGTGTCAACTTGGATAGTTTTCATTGCCCTGTCTTCAAGTTTACTGATCTTTCCTTCCACAGTGTCAAATCTGGTCTCAATCCCAACTACTTAATTTTTTATTGCAGATATTTCGTTCTGAGCTCTAGAAATTCTATTTGGATTTTAAAAAATAGTTTCTATTTCTCTTTGCATTTGGTTCATGCTTCCATGTAACTCCTTAAAGATATTATAGCTGTTTTAATTTGCTTGTTTCTGCTAATTCCATCATCTCTCTCTTTTCCGGTCTGTTTCCATAGACTGATTTTTTAGTTATGGTTCGCATTTGCCTAGTTCTTTTCATGTCTAATATTTTTTTAATTGAAGACAGAACACTGTAAATGTTAAATTCTTGGTTGAATTTTGTTGTGCTCTTTTAAAGAGTGTTGAGTTTTGTTCTGGCAGGCAGTTAATTTACTGTTACTAGTTGAATACCCATTTAGGTTTGTTAGTAATGCTAGTTTAACTACTTTTAAGACTAGGTCTCTGCTGAATTCCCCGGTGTTCAACAAATTTTCTTCATTCTAGTTGGTTGGAACTTGAATGCTTCCCAGCCATGTGTAACTTGTTGTTGTTCAGCTAATAGTTCTCCAGTAGTTGTTCTGTCTTGGGTAGTTGTTATCTGTCTGGTCTTGTGGAGTCACACCTTACATGTGCAATTTATTATTTATACAAACAAGGGCCTCCAGTGAAGATGCCTGGAGCTCTTTCTTGTAGCTCTTTCTTCTTTGGCACTCTGTCCCTCCAATTTCAGCCACCTCAACCTCCCATAACTGTAATCCCTGTTTCTTAGGCTCAGGGAGGCTCCCATCCTCTAATTGAGCTCCTCCTCCTTGTTCAAGAGTCTGATAAATGACTCTAGGCAGAAAGCCAGGATAATCATAGGACTCACCTCAGTTGTTTCCTTTCTCTTAGACATCACAGTTTTGTGCACCTATATTCCAATATCTGAAGAATTGTTTCATACATTTGTCCAGTATTATAAAAGCATGTAATGGCAGGGCTAGTTTGTACATTCCATCATGACCAAGGGACCACCTCATAAACTTCTTTAGAGGGGCACCTGGGTGGCTCAGTCGTTAAGCATCTGCCTTCAGTTCAGGTCATGATCCTAGGGTCCTGGGATCAAGCCCTGCATTGGACTCCCTGCTCTGTGGGAAGCCTGCATCTCCCTCTCCCACTCCCCCTGCTTGTGTTCCCTCTCTCGCTGTGTCTCTCTCTGTCAAAAAATAAATAAAATCTTTAAAAAAATAGATTTCTTTAGTTATCACAGAGTTGATTAAGTGCTGAGCACAAAACAGTATTAGAGAAATTGAATGGGTCTGCCCACCTGGGATGTTTTGCTCATGTTCTGAGCTAGAAAATGACACTGGGACAGGAGTTTCTTAAAGGATCCAAGCCCTTTGGGACCAGAATGTCATAGCTATAAGGTATTGGACATCATTCTTCCTTCCCTGTGAGTTCCACGGGCAAACTCAGTATTGTGTCTAGGAACCATCATAACAGATTCACACAAGGCCAAGTTAGTGGGGAATCCAGTCACTGCCATGTGACTGACTCTTTCCAAGAGTAAGGGGTGATTGTGTAGCCTATGAATTTATTCTGTCTACGGATCACACATGGCGCAGCAGTGCAGCAGAAATGTTGGCCAAGAGAGCTTCATGGAGTTAACTGAGCCAATAGAGTGAAATATATTGAATTTGGAAAGATAAGGGAAGAGAAGGCCCAAGAAGTGGGGGATGACTGCCAAACCCAAGAAGACCTCAGAGCTGAAAAGTCCAAGAAAAGAGGATGGGACAAGGCAATACCATCATGATTTCCCTCATGTGCAGGAAAATGGGGACAATCTCTCAGGTTTAGAGGGCATAAGCGAGAGAAAGAAAGGGAGATGAACATATTGATCTATTCATTAAATGTTTTAAGTGCCTATAGTGTATCAGGCATTGAAAATTTAGTGTCTTCACTGAAATATCTGTTGAGACACACACACTGCAATTAGCAAAGGAACCAAGCAATCCTACTTCCCTTTGTAGATTCCATGGCTACATCCCGTTCTCTCTTTGCATCGTGGTGAGTTTCATTTTCCTATTCCGACTCTGCTTTCACCTTCCTGTGGTCTGAATGATCTGAACATCTGAGATTTTCATTTGCCTCTCTAGAAACAGTGGAAGTATGTTGGGTTACATGGGGAGAAGTTGGATTGAATCAAGGAAGTAATTACAGGAGCTAGTTTTGACTATTTCTATTTAGCTGGCAGAGAAAATTTATTCCTAAGATACTGGTTGTTGCCTTTTGGGAGAAATCTCTGGGGGCCAGTAACAATTTATGACGTCACTGGGGAGGACTTTCTAGACCCAAGCACAGCTGGGTGTAATATATTGAAAAGTCCATGGGCTTGCCTGCTGATTAATTTTATGTGTCAGTTTGACTGGGTCATTTGGTCAAACTCTGGATGTCTCTGTGAGGGTAGTTTTGGTTGAGTTTTAAATCGACAGTCTGAGCAAAGCAAATTGCCCTCCCTAATGTGGGTGGGCCTTATTCAAATCAGTTGAAGGCCCGAACTGAGCCAAAGGCTGGCCATACCCCATCCTCCTACTTTGAGCTGGAGCATCAGTTTTTTCCTGACTTTGAACTCAAACTGAAACATAGGCTCTTCCTGGATCTCAAGTCTGCTGGTCTTTAGACTAGAACATGGTCTTTGGATCCACTGACTCTCCTGGTCCAGCTTGTTAACTCACCCTGAAGATCTTGGGACTTCTCAGCCTTCATAATTGTATACACACACACACACACACACACACACATGCACACACACACACACACACCCTACTGGTTCTCTTTCTCTGGGAAACTCCGACTAGTATAGCTTAGGAACCACATAGACATTTCTATTTTTGAATCCCCCCTCTGCTACTTATTAGCTGTATGATCTCAGATAAGTTACCTCCTCTCTCCAGGCCCCAGATTCCTCACCTATAAAGTGCCGATATTTTGCCTCTTAGAGTTGATAGGAAAGTCAAAAGAGTAAGGTAAAAAGGGCCCACTGCTAGATGCAGAATATGTAGATCCCTAAAGATTCCTTTCTTCTATGGTTTGTTCCCTCAACCCCTAACTCACTCAAGAGAGAAGATTCTTGCTAGAGGGAGGGGTAGCAGAGAGACTGTGCACTCCACTTTCTCTGTGCATCTCAGGTGATGCAGGTGAATCAGGGAAAGAGGCATTCACTAGCAACTTGGATTCATCTACTAGCAGGCCTTTGAGGCAATTGCAGCCAAGGATACTGTGTTAGGGTTCTCCAGAGAAACAGGACCAACAGGAGAAGTGTAGATATACAGAAAGAGGTTTATCATGAGGCCTGGCTCACACCATCCTGGAGGCTGAGAAGTCCCACAGTCTGCTGTCTGTAAACTTAGGCCCATGAAAGCTGGTGGTGTAGTTCTAGTCCAAACCCAAAGGCCTGGGGAGGTGGCAGTGTAAGTCCTGATTCAAGTCTAAAGGCCCAGGAACCAGGAGTGCCCGTGATTGAGGGTAGGAGAAGATGGACGTCCTAGCTCAAGCAGAGGGCAAATTTGTCCTTCCTCAGCCTTTTTGTTCTAATTCAGGTCCTCAGTGGATTGGATGATGCCCACCCACATTGGTAAGGGAAATTGTCTTTACTCAGTCTACCAATTCAAATGTTAATCTGTCCTGGAAGTCATCTTCACAGATACTCAGAAATAGTGTGTTACCAGCTCTCTGGACATCCCTTAGCCCAGTCAAGTTGCACATAAAATGATCCATCACAGATATTTTAATAACAGTTCCCCTCTACGTCTCTAGTGCGCTGTCCTTAAAAAGCACTATGTCTTCTCTACTGGGCCCTCTGAGGCAAGCATATGGGTAATTACCTCTTCAAGTTAATATGTATGCCTCTCTCCTTTTCTTCATTCCTTTACCTACTCTTTCCATAAATATTTATTGAGTACCTACTATGTGCTAGGTACTGTGCTAGAAGTACTGAAGATCCAGTAGTTAACAAGACAAGGTAGTCATAGTTCTCAAGGAACATAGGATAATAACAGCTCATGTTTATTAAGATATAGACAGATAATCACACAGCAGCAAAGACAAATGCCAGAGCATTTTTACATAGGCCCAAACCACAGGCCAACAATCTGATGTTTCCCCCCAGCTATCTTTCCCAGCTATTTCAGGTGTTTTCCACACTCCCCCAGGCCCCTACCCACCCATCAACTCTGCTGAGCTCCACCTGCATCCATCTACCTTGCATCAGTACTCAGCTGTCCCCCACACTCCGTCCCCTCCTGTGTTCCCTATCTCCGGGAATGTCCTCACCATCCACTCAGTTGCTCTGAAATTCAGGTTTTACCTCTGTTTTTTCCCACTCCCTTACTGCACTCCCCTTACCCAGTAGTTCCTGAAGGTGATATATTTATTGAGCACTTCGTCTATCACAGACACTGCTCCTTGCATCTTACTAGCTATTCAATCCTCGCAACCCTGAATGGTATAGATTTTCAGTGCCTCCATTTTACTGGATGAGGGAACTGAGGCCCAAAGAACATAAGTGAGTTGTGGCTTCCCAGCCAGCAAATGGGAGAGCCAGGACCCAACCAAGCAGCCTGTCTCTAGAACCTCTTCTGCTAGTCATCACACTAGAGTGCTTCCCGGTCCAGAGGCAGAGACAGGCAGTGAACCGACAATTCTCCAAATAATGATTGAGTTACCAGTGGTAAGTGCAGTAAAGGAGAAGTGAAGACTCTGTCTAAGATGGTGGAGAGACTCAGGGAAAGGGAAGAGAAATGTTCCACTGAGGTTTGTGACATCAACAAGAGGGGGCAGAATGGAGGGGACAAATGTCCATGACAGACCCAGAGATGTCAGGCTGGTGCCATCCTCTCCACACCCCACAAGTGGCCAGCCACCTGTTTTCCTTAATGCATAGTGTGATCTGGTTCCCTTTCACTTGATTCTTTTCCATAATGTTGACTGTCAGGAAGTTACCCCAATTGCTCTCCTATGTCCTTGACCAAGGACTGGCAGACATTTTCTGGAAAGGGCCAGAGAGTAGATATTCTAGGCTTTGTGTTCCGGCCAGCCTGTTGTTGCAGCTCTGCAACCTACCTCCGTGGGGCAAAAGCAGCCACAGATAATATGTACCTGAGTGTGGCTGTGTTCCAATAAAACTTTATTTGTGGACACTGAAATTTGACCTTCATGTACTTTTTACATGTCACAGAATATGATTCTCCTTTTGAGTTTGTCTACCATTTAAAAATGTAAAAAACAAACCATCCTCAGTCCATGGGCCAGCCATATAAAAAACAGGTGGGGAGCTGGATTTGGTGGCTGCAGATTGCCAGTGCTCCTCCAGACCATCTTTCCAGCTACCCTACAGACAGCTTTCCTCCCCCCCTGCTGGCCCCATAAGCCCCCTCCCCAATTAATATCTCCAAAAATCAAGCTCATTGCTCCAGTGAAGTCAACTCTTCCTGATATTCTGATTTCTGTTCCTCTGGGAATGGTGGGACAGAAAAAAAGGCAGAAGAACCACTGTTGGAGTCATGCTGGGCTGTTATAACTGTTATAACTTCTCACACCCTCTGGGCACATTCCTGCCTTTTCCACCCCACCCCTCTCCTCTCTGCCGCAAACTTCTCTGAAGACTTGTGTCTACTCCCGGTGGCTGTTTCATCACCTCCCACTCCTCACTCTGCACCCCCTCCAATCTGGCTTCTACCCCGTCATGCCACAAAAACAGCTCCCACAAAGGTCACCGATGACCTCAGTGTTGCTAAATCCAAAGGACATCCTTCAGTTCTCATCTTACTTGCAGTTGACACGGTTGACCACTCTCTCCTTGAAAATACTCTGACTCTGGCTGCCCTTTCTCTTCCTGTTCTGTGCACCTTCTCTCCACTACCTGGCCCCAACCCGTTGGAATTCCTAAAGGCTGAAGCCAGGGCCTGTATACCTTCTCCCCTGAGCTACTCTTTTTGGGTGATCATGCATCTATAGCTCCCATCCTGAACTCTTTGAGCCACAGCCCATTCATCTCTCCACTGCTTACCAGACATCTCCTCTTAGATGTCTTAAAGCACTTCAAACTTCACATGTCCCAAAGCAAAATCATCCACTCATCCAGCTGTGCACTCCGTTAACAAGCAGTTACTGAGTACTTGCTATCTGTCAGACACCGTACTAGTTGCCAAGGACACAATTCTCAGTAAAAGGAGAGAGTCCTGCCCTTGAAGGGGGCTTGTAGTCTACAGGGGAGACACATATTGACCACACCTTCACACATCTGATTCCCCCCAGCTCATCTCTCTACCACACTGACCCTGTCCTGCTGTCCTTATCTAGGGGATTAGCACTATAGCTAATCTCCCTCTCCCTTACCAAAATCCCACAGTCGACCTGCCATTCCTGTGGATTTACACTTAAAATATCCCTTGAGATCATTTCTCCCCATCCCCACTGCTGCCCTCCCAGTCCACCAATGCCACCACTATTTCTCTTGCTGGGCCACTGGTTCATCCACTCTGGCCCTACTCTTCAGCCAAGTCATCTTTCCAAGATAAAACTCTCACCATGCCATCAAAAACTAATGATGTATTTTATGGTGACTAACATAACATAATAAAATAAAATTTAAAAAAAAACAACTCTCGCCATGCCACCTCCTTCCTCCTCTCCATAGGAGGACACCAATTAAAGTATTTCTAAGACTTTCCATTGTTCTTAGAATAAAGAGTGGGAAATTTCTCACCAAAACCCCACATACCCCTGCTGGCTCTTCTGGCT
The DNA here is from genome assembly GCF_964656455.1 of Halichoerus grypus. Lineage (NCBI taxonomy): Eukaryota > Metazoa > Chordata > Mammalia > Carnivora > Phocidae > Halichoerus > Halichoerus grypus. The sequence continues at coordinate 27,518,022 of NC_135726.1, forward strand.
TCGTCTCCACACGCAATTCCCCCCACACCATGATCCAGCCTCCCTGGATTGTTCCAGGCTCTTGTTCTCATTGCACTTCTTTTCCACTTTGAAGCGTGCTGCTCCCTCAAGTGGGAATGCTGCAGTGTTCCTTCCTCTGGCTGGATGTTTCTGACTACCCGCTTGGATCTCAGTGCCACCATCACTTCCTCAGCAAGGCCTTCCCCGACTTCTCTGCTCAGTTAGACGCTCCTGCGAGAGCTTCAGACACCACTCATGGCATTGCCACACTGCAATTTATGTCCGAAGGTTTGATGCTTTAATTAATATTTGCCTTCCCAGTAGTTCCCCAAGGACAGGGATTCTGTCTCTTTTTACTGAACAATCTGTTTCCAGCAGCCTAGCACAGTGACTCCTAGAAAGTAAGTGCTCAGTAACTATTTATTAATCGGGTAAGTAGTTGGATAGTTGGATGGATGGATGAACACTTGCATGCCATTTCCCTGTCTGAAGCATTTTTCCTATCCATCCTTCAAGGTCAGTTCAAATGCCACCTCCTACAGGAATTCTTCCCTGATACTCTTGGTGGAACTTCACCTCCCTGTTGCATCCCTAAGCTCTGTGTATAACTCTGCCACAGCATCGATTGCCTTTTACCTTGTGTTACCGTGATCACAGCTAGTGTCCTCATGGTCCGGGTGTTTCCGGACATCCAGGACCAGTTTTGCTCATCTTTGTATCTCTCACTTGGCATGGTGCCTTGGACATGGGAGGCACTCAATAAATACTTGCAGAATTGATTTCTTTATATCGTCCAGGTCATTCTAACCCTGACAGTGATCCATCCTCGAAACATCATGTTGTAACTGCAGACGGAGGCCGAGCAAGGGAAACTCTGCCACTTTCCCCTTTGTCATGTCACTGCTCCTCTTGCCCTGCAGGTTACTAGCCACCCCAGGGTCTTCTGTCTCCAAAGCTCCCTTCCAGGCACAATGCACAATGTCCCTGTCCTCACTCACTATTACTTTTCGGAGTTGGTGGCGGTTCAGCAAGTTTATTAACAAGTTTCTTCATTGCCTAGGGACCCATTTCATTCTGCCTGCTGATTTGTTACATTTAATTTTTCTAAGAATTCCCTTACCTGTGTTTTTATCAACAGCTGTGTTTACATGGCCTTAATTACTTCCTAATTGTATATATCCATCCGTCACCCTTTCTTTTTCTTGCTGAAGTCTGATGACTAAAACAAGAACACAGGAGCTCACACAGCCTCCTTTCTTCCCCATCGTGATGAAAAGGGCTTTGAAAAAGTTGGAACAGCTCATACGATATACCTGTTCCTGACGTTATAATGACACTTAAAAAATTGATAACATGATTCTGTTTTAGCACCCCTGGTGTTTTGCGATCCGCATTAAATTCAGTTATTACTGATCCCTACTTTGTTTCTTTTCCCACCTGCACTTTCTTACATACTGTGAGCTCCAATCTGCCTGGCATTTTGGGAGACTAGGGTGTTCTGTTTAATTGAATATTCTGGTTAGCCGAGTTACCATAATAGGTATATAGGGACCCCCCCCCCCCAATTTTCATAAAATTAAAAGGACCATAAAAAGTCTTTCACTGTATGGCTAAGCTAATTATTTAAAACACAAGTGTTGCTTTCTCCATGCCAAATATTGTCTCAAGGGCTTAGCAAGTGTTTCCTCATTTAATCCTGACAGAAATCCTACAAACTGGCTTCTCTGAGCAAACCTCATACATGCAGATGCTAAGTAACATGGTCAAGGCCACAGGCGTAGGAGTAGAGGGCTCAGGATTCCTGACTCCAAAACTCTAACCTATCAGGATGGAAGGAATTCTTGGTCTCCTTTCTCTGATGACCTGGAGGGCCCCTCTCAGTTGCTCCAGGCTGTCCTGAGGAGCACCACTTGTGACTTTACCACGGCTCAGATGGTGTAGGGGCTTTTCCTGGATTGTCCTGCCTTCCTTCTTGCCTTCTGGTCCCCACAGGGGCTTTGAAACGCATGCATTATAAATAGGTTCTAAGATTCTGGGCCCAAAGGACTGTGAGAATGGAGAGGTTGGTGCATTAAGAGTTGGTTTTAAATCTTAGTTCAAATCCCTTAAAAAAAAAAAATCTAAGAGACTTAGGCTACACCTGATATGGGAGACCCGGATCAATCAGTCCATCAACAAATCTTTATTAAATGCTGCTGAATGCAAGGCCCCATGCTCAGGGCTGTGGGCAGCTATCCGAGTAGCTCTGGGTTTTACAGTAGAATTGTGATTTGCAGCTTTTGATGAAAAGGACTATTTATGGCATGCCAGAGCTTATGGGGCTTACGGCTGTTAAGTCTGTTTAAGCCTGCAACTGAGATTGAGGCTTTTTCTTGAGGGAAGAAGAAAACAAAACCGAGCACCCATCCCTCTGGAAGTGTGTAAGTTGAGCTCTCATGTTATGACACAGTGGGAACTCGGCTGAAATTGGCTTCCCTGGGAAAAACAATAAGCAGGAGGCCACTTGAGCTCACCGTTTCTGCAGGAAGGGTAAGGATGAGATTTAAAAAGGAAAAAAAAAAAGCCCAACATTTTCATGGGATGTCTCAAGTACGCACATTTTTCCTTTAAACGACTCTGAACTTATCTTGCCATTTGGAAATGCTAACCGTTGGAAAGGGCAATTAGCACGGGGGACACGTAGACTGGTTGAGAATGTGGAGAGTGTGGGGTGGGGAGGAGAAGGAACGGGTTGTCAGAACCCGCACAGCTACCCGCAGACACACTGTCGCACGTACAGACCGAGTTTCAAATGTGAATGGTTGGGGGTGAGGGTGTGGGGGGCACTGCACGTGCAGAGAGCACTGGGGCAGGCCTGAGTGAGGGACATTTCCCTGGAGAGCCAGCGGAAGGTTCCCAGGGCTGCTGGCGTGGCTAGAGGCAGAGAGCCACCACGGCGGGGAGGACCCAGTGAAGTTTAAGACTTCTTTTTCCTCCCAGACCCTGCATCTCCTGAACAGGGATCTGTGGGTAAACCGTGAAGAGATGTGCATTGCTTTGCTTCCTGTTCGGCTGAGCGCTGGCTGGGATACAGTTTCGCGGAGTAGCTCAGTGCCAGAACTCAGCCCGTGGGCTCCAGAGCTAGACTGCTTCGGTCCGAATCCTTACCAGCTGTGTGACCTGAGGCAAACGTCTCAATCTCTTGTGCTTCTCTTTGTTCATCTGTAAAATGGGGACATTGATGACACCATACTGCAGGGGGATTGCGGGAGGATCCAATGAGATAATACATGGAAACTGTTTAGAACGGTGCTTGGCACAAAGCACGCACTTAAACAAGTGAGCTGCTGCTGTCATTATTATTTTAATAATAAAATATATTCTTACTTCACAGTGTGGCTGTGAGGGATAGATTTAGGGGACCGGGGCTAGGCAGGTTTCGGGACTTTTAGCTACCTGAGGGAAGTTATCACACACTGGATAGGACTAGCCAAAGGCTCACTGTGGTCATACATACATGATGATGATGATGATGATTTTCATTTTCATTTGTCTTTGGGGAAGCCTCACCATTATCTTTGACAACTATTTCTAACACTGCAGTCATAACACAGAGAAAATCAGAAGAAAAGCAGAGAGAGTTCAACTTCCAGGGGAGTGCTCTACCTGTAGGTAATTTCAGCTCTTCCAAACTGTCTTTATCCTCACAAAAAACAAAGATGGGAGAAGGAAAATGGAGTACCCCAGGTCGCGTTGCTGGACAGTGATTATGACCCAGAAGAATAGAGGATGGAACCTCAAACTCATATGTCCTGGTGCCTTTAAGGCTTGGATAAATGGCTGCTATGTGATGGTATGCTGTCGACATAAATGTGTGTTTCAATGGTCATCGTATCACATCTGCATGAAGTGTGTTGGGTCTGTGAGCACTCAGTGTCCATAAAGCCCAAAGGAGAGGTTTGGGGAGCAGCGGGAGGGGTCTGTTATGTGGTCCTCTGAGGTCACATTTCCCACAGCCTTGCTGACAGGTCGGGATGGATATCAGGGGGGACAAGGTTAGTCTGTGTATTTAATTCATGGAGATAGAAGTGCTGGCTGACCTCAGGCAATGGGTAGGAAAGATTTCTGAGGCTCTTCTTTTAGGGTCCTCAGAGCCCAAGTGTGGTTGGGTGCATCCTTGTAGAGGTAGTACCAGGAAGGCAGCCATATCTGAGAAGCCAGAGAGCTGTATGCCTTGCACTTGGAGGAGAAAACTGTACCCCGCAATGGGGGTGTTGGAACATGTCCTAGCCAGATCAGGAAGGAAGCCTCCAGCTTCTGGCCAGCCTGTCCCCAGAGAAGCTAGGGCAAGCTGCAGACCTTAGGAAGAAGTGGAGGCTTATGTGGAAATAGACCTGACAGGAGATGACCCTGCTGTGTCTACAGCACTCAGGTCCTTACTTCTGGCAATAGAACCTGGTCTATAATGATAGTCATTTGGAGACCCAGGGAATGGAGCCTCAGGCTCCAGTTTGTGCTAACATCAATTGGTGTGGTCTGTTCATTCACTGCAGAAGTTTTATTTGGTGCTTTGTGACCACAGCCTCTGGCATTGGGAAGCATCTTGAGCATCTTCATCGATGGCTACTGCCTACAGTTCCATGCACAACCTGCACATCCTTACATGGTAGCCCTGGTCCTATAGGAGTTTCTTCTACATTTTGGGTGGAGGTTTTTATTAAAAAAAACCCTAAACCTAAGTATAGGAAAGAGAAGTGTAACACCCATTATATTCTCTCCCTCTTCAGAAGGATTGTGAAATTTATCAAAGCAACCAGTTCTGCCTTCTGTTCACATCAATGAGTGGTAACCAGCTATTTGTGTAGTTTGCATTTAGAATGAATTTCTTGGGGGGCGGGATTTTATAATCATTTAGCTTATAATTAATATCTCAAGTGAGATACTTAACCCTTGTGGAAATTTCTGCCTCTGGCCATTGCTCTTCCCACGGGTCGACAGGGTTCTGGGATTGTCTTCATTTGGACCTCCTTGCTGATGAGGGTCCAGCAGTCTTAGAATGGGCCCGATGAAGCAGCTTGTGGTCTAGTAACTCACTGTGGCCTCTCTAAGGCGGTGTGGCCAGTTCTCCTTAATTTTGCTTGTGGTAGGCCTGTGGCTCAGATGACATTTGGCCAGCACTGGACTTTCTCATCAGCAGAGTAGGAAGCTGTTGCCAGGACATTTCTTCTTTTAATTTTAGACCTTAGGCTATTATTCATAAAGATGTCCTCAAACCAAAAACTCACCTCTGATTTTTTTTACCGGTTCCCAGAAAATAGCCCTCATTACTGTGATGCTTATTATGGAAAATCCATTTAATGTGAGTTCTGGCAAATTCGAAATACTGTTTCCTTCTGTCAGAATGGGAACCATGTCTAGGCACCATCCCTCTCCCCTTCTTTGGCTTGGTCCGTCTTTCCTGTAATAAACCCCAGCGTTAGGGGGAGGCTGAGGAGGCTTGTGGCAGCACCTCTGGGGGCTGGTGAGTCCGAGCTGCGCAGCCCTGCACTGGGGTCACAGAGCTTTGGAAGAGACCCTCGGTCCCCTCCTCGCCCCAGTTTTTGAAGGGAACTCAGCTCTGGTCTATCCAGGGATCTGTGTTTTCGTGTCTTTAAATAACAACTCAGCTGCATGGGCTGGTTGCACAGGCTCTGAAACATTCATATCTGGTGCCTTGGCTTTCTTTTGTGTAATTAAAAAAAACAACAACAACAAAGCTTTGATATCCCCTGAAGCAAAGTGCTATAGAAATACAAGTCTTTCCTCTCACTTTAAGGAAATACATACAAGATTCTAGACCCATTATTTCAGATGCTTGCATTCTTTTTTTTTTCTTTTTAAAACAGGAAGTCAGATTTCTCTTCTGTCCTCAACTTAATTTGATCTCCTCATCAAAAAACCATTTCTGCCCCCTTTTTATTGTAAATCTGATGCCGCAGGAGTTTGTGCTTGAGTAGAGACAACTTGGGTAGCCATTCAGAAGACACACGAACTGTCCCAAGAGGATACATTGTCAACAGAATAGCAGCTATAGAACAGAATAGCCGTCACAGAACCAATACATAAAAAGAAATGAGGAAACCCTTCTGTCACATAGAAGTACAGGGCAATACATTTTGGAAGCAATCATGAGGATATTAGGTGACATGTCAGGTGTGTATAGTGCTTGGGGCAGAGAGGGGGATTCCTACCTTTGCTCCCTCAGCCCGGGCAGTCTGCCTGGAAGAGGTGGGCATTCCTGACTCCTTCTGAACATCACCATTTTGGACATTAGGTTTCCCTCCTTCCTTTGCTCTCTTGTAGTTCAGTTCCTACTGTTTCAGGTTAATCATTGTTGGGATGGGGGCCGGCATCCCCATTACTGGCTGGCAGCCAAAGCTCAAGATAGCTGTTTCCTCTGTCAGGTTCTGTTGCATCCACACTGAGGTGGATATAAAAGTCCCAACAAGTGTCAATGCAAGGCTGATGGTGTCTTTTTATTATTTGGGGGGGCTACAGTGAGAAACTGGAAGGCAGAAGACATGTGGATAAATGTGGAAGATTGAGTATGTCCTGTAACCTCTGCTCCTTCCCCAAGCTCCACTAAAACAATGGCAAAGCAAAGGTATAAACCTATAAAGGCAAAGAAAAATGGAAAGAAAATGACACTGAACAAAAAAGACACATAATACTTTGGGACATGAAAACTGGAGAGTTGAGTACCGTCTTGGCAGAGTGGAGAGTGATGCCCGCAGGGGAGAAAGCTAAGAAGAGGCAAGCCAGCTAGCTAGCATCCAGGGACAGTGCGAGGCTCAGGAATTGGAGGCACCAACCAACTCTCAAAGCTGGGAGAGGGTGGGAAGGAATAAAGGAGGATAGGCAGAAGAGTTACCTCAGGAGGTCTCTTTTCCCAATCCAAATAGCCAGACCCACTGTTCCTCTCCTCTCTGGCTGGAAGGAGAAGATTTAACCCCTGGGTAATTGAGCCAGAGAGAATTCAGATTGAGGGACTAGCAGGGAACAGCTCTAAGTTGGATGGAAAACAGGGGATAAGATCTAAGTGTCCTTACTGGGGGGCTCCTAGGAGGCTGACCTGTATGCGCCCACTCTCTCCAAGCTGGGGATTAGAGCATTCTTCCAGATACATAGACTTCCCCAAGAGGGAAGTCACAGATTCTGTGGGGAATCCCACAGTGAAATGGCCGATCCCTTGCTTAAGAACCCCACAGTGAAGTCACCACCTGGTGAGCCCTGTACTTGGATACAGAAATCCCAGTCACTATGGAGTGCCTTTTCCACATGTGAGCAGACAGCCAAAGGTCAGCAGGAATAAATCACACCCTAGAGTTGGTAGCCTAAGAGAGTCATACGAGAAGATAGAGCAGCTATGGAATAAGCCCAAGATGTTATCCAAGGCAATGCAGCAGAAATAAAATAGAGAATGGGGTCAGAAGAGCAAATTGAGGAATTTGCACAGAAAGTAGAACAAAAAAGACAAAAATTACAGAAAATGGAGAAAATGATGCAAAGATTGGAGGATTACACCAGGAGGGCTAGCATCTGGCAGTCAACTACATAGGGGTTGGTAGCCATTTTTGTGCCATAGGACCCCCCCCCGCCCCGCCCCGGCAATCTGCTGAAGCCTTCTGACCCCTTCTCAGAGTAATGTTTTAAAGTGCATAAAATGCATAGGACTACAAAGAAAGCCAATTACATTTGAATACAGTTGTCAAAATGTCAGTGAAATGGTAATATAGTAATATATGTGCTTTTTATGAGCCCATGAAAAACAAGATCTAGAGGTGGACTACTGTAATTTTGAGGTAGTGATGAGCATAAATGTGATTTCCAGCTCTCTGCATCAGTGTGACGTGAGCTGCTGGGCTGAGCTCACTTTAGACAGGGTGTGCCTGGGAGACAAAGCCCAGACAGTTTCAGAGCGCCTCCCATTTGCTGCCTGGAAGTACATCCTTAGTCTTGACATCACCCCTGCCTGAAGTTATTTCCAAACCCTCCCCTTCATCTTGGCCAAGAGGTCTTGTCTTTGCTGGGGAAGCGAGCTGTTGATCTTCCCATTTCCCCCCTCCACGTGGCCCTGGAGGAGCTCTCAGTCATGGTGCCGGGCTTCCCTCTCCACACCACTGGGCCAAGAAAGGTGTCGCATCCCTGGACACAGCGACTTGTCCAAGGGACACAGAGCCCAGGCCGATTGGGGGCTTCCCAAGGAATCTTGTGGTTGGAGGGGGAAGGCTAGTTTTTCTTAGTTTTAAATCATTAAGGGCTTGTGTCTGGAGTTGCTAGGAGCTATTTTTTTCTGATATGTGGAGAGAAATTTTCTGATGTAAAAGAGAATGAGATTAAAATAGAGACAGCGAGATTGAGAAGGAAAGAGAGAAGAGAGAGGGTGTGATGTGAGATGAACATGTCTAGGATTCAGATATAAAGAGGAGAGGGAGGGGAGAAAAAAAAAAAAAGAAGCATTTTCTAGGTCTCTAGGGGGTTTGCACTTTCTGTCCGGGACTTTTCATTCCTAGAACTCTTCATTCTGTGAGCCACCCCAGTATCCTTCCTGCCCATGAAAGCCAATACTGCCCTTCTTGCTTAAGCCAATTTGAGTTGACTTTCTTTGTGACTTGAAACCCAAATGGTCCTAACTACCCATCAGGGTCCTGCAGGCATTGTTGAGTGTCAGGATTTGCTTATAGAACCCCTCTTCCTCCCTGGCGAGGCCTCTGCTGTTTGAGAGCACACAACACCCTCAGGCGCACTCCGAACCTCCCAGGGTCCCTTCCTGGGACCCTCCTCAGGCACACTCCGCACAGAGCTATGCCCTGGCCATCTCCTCTGATTCCAAATCGTCATTTGTTCATTTATATAAACGTGGTGGAAGCCCAGCAACCAGTAGAATGGAAATAAAGCCACATCTAACTAAGAAGTAATGTGAAAAGTAATTTCATTTCTTAAATCAAAAGCTATGGGAGATCAGAGGAAGTAGTAACCATTATGGGTGGGGTCTGGGGAGGCTCCATGGGTGTTGTAGATGGGCGGAGAGGCGGGATTGGGGTGGTGGAATTGAAGGAAAATGTGTGAGCTCAGTGGAGGGTATGGAAGCTCCAGAAGGAAGAGGCCCAAACAGAGGGCTGGACTTGCAAAGTGCTACGGGGAGGCTTAAAAAAGGTGCTGGAGCAGCCCATCCTTTCACACCCTGCTGTCCAGTTAGGCCATTGGATAGTCTACTTTGAGCTTGAGTGTTAATTCCTGGAGGAAGGCTCTGCACTTTGGTATTTTGATGGCATGAGGAGCCTTCAATCCTCCACTCACCGATTGGCTAAGGAAATAATTTCAGGTCTGGGGAGATGGGTGAGCTTATCGCCTTGGGAGTCCACGAGATTTGTTGCCCCCGTGCACAGTGCTCCTTCCACTCCAAGGCTGGCACTGCCTCTGTGGCTGTGCTTGTGAGTCTGGGTGAGGGCAGTGAGGCACTGGCTGCTGAAGGAGGTGATTGGCAGCACGCCTACCTTCCTGGGTAGTAACCCGTCTTCTGCCCCTTCTCTTCCTCCAACTGGAATTTTCCATGGGAGGATGGAAACATGCCTTTCCCCCCATTGATACCATTTCTTGATACCAATTCAGTGGGCTGAGATGGGTTGGCTTCTTATGAGATGAGGAAGAGAACTGTATTTTTAGCTGGCTCTAGGGAGGAAAGATTCAACCTGTTTTCTGTGTGTGTGTGTGTGTGTGTGTGTGTGTGTGCACATGCATGTGTTTCTCCCCTTCTCAGAAAGCTTTTTTTCTGTAGAATAATTTGATGCAGGTAGATCGATCACTTTACCAACATCTCTTGAAACTAAACCGTCCTGGACAGAGTATTGAGGTTCTTTGTTCTTCTTCTTTTTAAATTTCCATTACTCTTAGAGTTTCAACAAGATGATCAGGTCAGTTTTAAAATAACTTGGATAATCAAATCCTTTTCCTTCAGTCCAGACTGCAACTGTAGCAAATATGAACCTGCCAAATATCCTGTACCCCCATCAGGATTTCCAAGTCCTGGAAATCGGTTATTGTATGTCCTTGCCTGGAAAAGCTAGAGACATTTGCAGGTGTTAAAAGTAAAAAGAGTGTCTTTGACACCTAGCAGAAGGCCCACCACCTTCAGAAAGCTTCCCGACCATGCCAGTCTTCCTTCACCTCTTCTTGAGACTCAAGTATGATGATGATGATGATGATGATGATGATGATGGTGATGATAAATGCAATTGATTGATAACCTGTTATGATCCAGGAGTTCTGTGTTGTATTATCTCGTGGTAATCCCCACAAAGACCCCGTGATGCAGGAGTAATAATAATGATAATTATAATGATGGTGACAATATGATGATGCTGATAATGATAGAACTAGAGGTAGATTTTTTTTTTAATTTAAATTCAATTCAGTTAACATATAGTGTCTTATTGGTTTCAGGGGTAGAATTTAGTGATTCATCAGTTGCATATAACACCCAGTGCTCATTACATCAAGTGCCCTCCTTACTGCCTGTCACCCGGTTACCCACCCACCTCCCCTCCAGCAACCCTCAGTTTGTTTGCTATAGTTAAGAGTCTCTTATGGTTTGCTTCCCTCTCTGTTTTTATCTTATTGTATTTTTCCTTTCTTTCCCGTATGTTCCTCTGTTTTGTTTCTTAAATTCTGCATATGAGTGAAATCATACGGTATTTGTCTTTCTCTGACTTATTTCGCTTAGTATAATACTCTCTAGCTCCATCCATGTCATTGCAAATGACAAGATTTCATTCTTTTTGATGGCTGAGTAATATTCATATATATATGTATATATACATATATATATATATACACACACACACATACACATACACACACACCACATCTTTATCCATTCATCTGTCAGTGGACACCTGGGCTCTTTCCATATTTTGGCTGTTGTGGACATTGCTGCTATAAACATTGGGGTGCATGTGCTCCTTTGAATCACTATGTTTGTATCCTTCGGATAAATGCCTAATAGTGCAATTGCTAGGTTGTAGGGCAGTTCTATTTTTAACTTTTGAGAAACCTCCATACTGTTTTCCAGAGTGGCTGCACCAGTTTGCATTCCTACCAACAGAATAAGGTTCCCCTTTTTCCACATCTTCACCAACATCTGTTGTTTCCTAAGTTGTTAATTTTAGTCATTCTGACTGGTGTGAGGTGGTTTTGGTTTGTATTTCCCTGAATGATATTGAGCATTTTTTCATGTGTCTGTTAGCCATTTGTGTGTCTTCTTCGGAGAAACGTCTGTTCATGTCTTCTGCTCATTTCTTGACTGGATTTTTTGTTTTTTGGGTGTTGAAATTGGTAAGTTCTTTATAGATTTTGGATACTAGCCCTTTATCTGATATGTCATTTGTGAATATCTTCTCCCATTCCATAGGTTGCCTTTTAGTTTTGTCAACTGTTTCTTTTGCTGTGCAAAAGCTTTTTTTTCTTTTTTTTTTTAAAGATTTTATTTATTTATTTGAGAGAGAGAGAATGAGAGAGAGCACGAGCGGGGAGAGGGTCAGAGGGAGAAGCAGACCCCCCGCTGAGCAGGGAGCCTGATGTGGGACTCGATCCCGGGACTCCAGGATCATGACCTGAGCTGAAGGCAGTCGCTTAACCAACTGAGCCACCCAGGCGCCCTGTGCAAAAGGTTTTTATCCTGATGAAGTCCCAATGGTTCATTTTTGCTTTTGTTTTGCTTGACTTTGGAGACGTGTCTAACAAGTAGTTGCTGTGGCTGAGGTCAAAGAGGTTGCTGCCTGTGTTCTCCTCTAGGATTTTGATGGATTCCTGTTAGAGGCAGACTTATCGTGAAGCTAAGAAAGCTTAAATTTTAAGTTTTAGGGTTCCTCACTTGCATGGACCCCATTCAAGGACCCTGAAGAGGTCCCAACAATGTTTACATGGTCACATGTTTTATAAATTTTACAAAAGTAAAACCTTTTAACTGGTCAGTTATGACCACTGTTTTCATGCTAGTGTCCCCTCTGTCACCAACCCCTTGTGTTGAGTAGCTCTTTAGTGGCCGTGGGCATGTTTAGGATGCACCTAAAGGGAAGTTGAGTTTGGAATACATTAACTTGGGTTCAGTGGATGTATTTAAGAGGTGTTCAGTTAATTCACAATCTAAGAATACTCCCACTGTCCTCTGAGCCAAGTCACCCAGTGTAAAGAAACAAAGATATTGAGGATAAGTAATTATGAGTGTTGACTATTTCAAAGGTATTTAAGATGAGTCACTTCACAAGGAAACCTAAAATGCCTTGAAATCTTAGCTCATATATAGAAGGGACTTATTCAAGGTTTTTCTATGTTTGATCATAATCCTAAAATTTGACATATCACTATAAATAAGAAGTTGGAAAGCTGAAAGAAACTTTTCCGAACTATCAAAAAGAAAAAAGAAAATTTCAACTGTGTTAGAGCAACGGCTGAATTTTAGCTTTCCAGCGTTTTAATAGAAAATAACGCAAAATTACTGTTTAATGAGGGGATGATTGAAAAGTATGAAAAAATGTAGGAAAAAGTGTTCTGAAGGTGTGTCAGGCAGCTAACTAACAAATATTATACTCTAGATTTTGTATGTTTTTGATATTTGTCAGCTTTTTACAATTTTATGATTTGTTGTGATCTCTTTTATCATTCTAAATAATTATTTTCATTCCTAAGTTTGTATTCATCATTCTGTTTTTTTTTTTTTTTTTTTTTCCCTTAAAGAGGGACCCTAGAATGATGTTAAGTATCAGGTCCCATAAAAACTCAGGGAAGTCAGAGATAAGGGATTTCTCTTTGTCTAGCCAACCACCTGACAAATCAACAGGTATTCTTTGTTCCTCACATGTGTTCTATGTCATATCAGTGGTAAGAAAGTGGTATTAAGACTTCCTGGTTGGGCCCCTGGGTGGCTCAGTCGGTTAAGCGTCTGCCTTCGGCTCAGGTCATGATCCTGGGGTCCTGGGATTGAGCCCCGCATCGGGCTCCCTGCTCTGTGGGGAGTCTGCTTCTCCCTCTCCCTCTGCCTGCCACTCCCCCTGCTTGTACTCTCTCTCTCTCTCTGTCAAATAAATAAATAAAATCTTTTAAAAAAAGACGTCTTGGTCATCAAATATCCATTACTGTGAATAACAAAGCTATTTTAAATGATAAGGTTCTAGAAAAATCTAGAAAAATTTTGGGGGGCTAGGAGAGATTGTACTCTGCCTGCTCCAGTTGTCTACAAGTTGCTTCTTCTCTGGCATCAAGATGAGGTGCTGTTAAGCACTGTCCCATGCCTGTGAGAAGAAGAGTATACCATCTTTCCTAAAAGGCCTTAGGGTTCAGTGGGAGAGAAGCATCCCCTCCTTCATCAGTTACTGACTAGGGAAGCACTTGGAGCCTTTGGGAAGGATGGCAGAGCATCCACACAGTAGGCAACTCACACAATTGTCTACTAATGTAAATAAGGCTGGCCTTACAAATACAGAGGTTCCTGCACAAAGAACATAAATATAAAGGAAACAGTAGAAAAATTTATCCCAAAATGTGCTTCCCCATTACCAGTCATTGAAAATATTAGAAGTTTTCTTGGTTTTTAAGTAAACTCTTTTAAAACATGAACTTTTCTGAGAGGGGTCTACCTTGGCTATTAGATGGTCTTCCCACAATTCAGAGAAAAGATAAAGTTGACAGATAGAAATCTTAGCTTTATCCTGATAAATTTCTCTTACAAGTTTAGCAATGGCAAATGGTCAAACATTAAAAGAGAAAATAGGAACTGAGCATTTTTACTTTTTTTCCCTCATCTTACCTGTTTTCAGCTCATTGCTATACTCCAAGCAATTGGAACCACAAGCTAGTTCTCTAGCAAATATGAGAAAGGCAAGGTTTCTCATCTGTCCTGTCTTCCCCTCACTTCCAGATCCATGTCACCAGTGAGTAGATGATCCCTTTTATAATTTTATGACTATATGTGGTCAGGCTGAATCAGCTTAGTACGTATCAAATAAATATCCAGAACTCCCCCCAAATAGGCAAATTTCAGATGGATAGACCCCCACAACTAAAGGTTTTCATAATCAACAGGGCCCACTTAGGTGAAGTGCATGTGATTTAGAAATGCCACGTGTGTAAGGAAGTCCCTTTTCTCTCTACAGGAGGCACCTCTTAACCAGATAACCAGTCATTTAAGTTGCTAGTGTTGTCTTAAGAAAATTACCTTCTCTTTCTGTGACTCAGTTTTCTCATCCATGGAATGGGCATAGTGATCCTCTGCTAGTCAACTGCTAGTTTGTTCTCAGATCCATCCTGTACTTCCTTTGCTCTCCTCTGTATCACAGAGGAACTTGTTTCCGAGGATCCTTTGCCCTCTGCCTTCTATGCAGATTCTTTCAGTAGGAGGCCTTGACAGAAGCTTGCTTGGAAATGAGGCCAGAGGGAAGAGAGAGGTCAAGGTATTCCTCCCGCATTCTCTCTCAGCTTTCTGTGAAGAGCTGGTAGCAGTGTGTCTCTTCTGTGGCTCCAGTGCCCACCAGATAGTTCCTCTGTCCACGGTCTCAGCTCCTACATGCAATCCTCATGATAGTTCTAGTTCTTGCCATTTGGGCTCAACTTTTGGGCAGTGGAAGCACCAACCCCTCCCGTTGTCTCTCTAGCCCCAGGGTTGGTGGCAATTTCCCCTTTTTGCTACTCTGTGAGCAGCCTCGCACAGCCCCCCGTTTGGCCTCTCAGTGATTCTGTCACATGCATAACTAATTCCCTGCATTCAACTCCTTCCCTTTGAAAGACCTAGAGTGGTTTCCATTTTCCTAGATGGACCCTGATGGTTACAGATAGCAAACCCACAGGGCTATCAGGAGGATTGAGTGAAGGTCTATAATTTTTTAGACTATGCCCTGAAAAATAGCTATGGTAGCTAACAACATGACCTTCTCAACAATGATTCTGAGGAGACAGTATATGAATTATTATTATTATTATTATTATTATTGTATTCTTAGTGGTTACAATATGACATCACTTAAAGCAGAAAGATCTGAAATGGACATGCCTGCCAGGGAAGACTATTGAGTGCCTCTAGCTCATGTGCAGTTTCCAGTCTCCATAGAAACCAAGCAAAGGAAATTTGCTAAAGGAAGCCTAGGAAAGAAGTAGATTCAGGTCTGTATGATTATGTCTCAAACCCTTTAACACACAGTGGACTCTTATTACTATTATCTTACTGTCTCTTGAATATCTTTTTTTCCTATAAGATGTAGTAGACCCAGACTCTTTCTATTCAGAGGATGACACAAAGTATAGGATTTCTTTGCCACAGCACATTCTCTATCACATTCCCAATAGGAATGCTTCTGAGGCCACTGTTATTATGTTTATCTGCCAAACTGCTGGCTAAACCCAGCTCTTGCCATTCTGTGAATATTCAGAGGTTGTTTGTTGTCTGCTGTTAAGATACAGGAGAAAAGAACCAAAAATACTAGTTTAAGCAAAATCCTAGAATGGAGTCAGGCAAACTGAAATCCCAATTAACATCCTGGCAATGAGACCTCAGCTAGAATGGAAATATTAAATTTTCCTGCATGGGGAGGGGGTGGGGATTCTTGGGTCATTTGATTACAATCGAATTCCTTGGAATCCCTCTTTAGTCATCAGAGTCAGAGGCAGGAATGACAGAGACAGCTCTGAGTCAGACCTGCCAGAATTTGAATCAATAACTGGGCAATCATGCCTCAATTTCCAAGCAATTTTAAAATCTTTTCTTTAAAAATGCCTTTGAGAAGGAAGAAACTAGGGGGATGAGAGGAGAATGCAAGCAACCAGAATACCAAGGTGAACTTCACTACTTTTCTGGGCAAATGAAGGCATGCAGGGGTCCACCAGATGACTCCTGGGGTGCTGGGGAGGCTGGGGTCAGTTATGGTTGCTCCTTGCACGATGGCCTCCCTTGGATGGTTCCAGGCATACTTAGAGAAAATAGAAACAAGCATGGAGGATAAGTCCCTGTACAATAATAAGAAATATATGCATATATATTTCTTGGTCTCTGCTCCTAGGTCCTGACACAAAGCTTCTAAAACCCTTCTAAATAGGGGTGCTGGGAGAATCTTTTGTTCTAACATTGAGTCTTTGACCCTGGCTCCTGATGCAGAGCTCCTAAGACCTTTGTAATTTCCTGAGTGATAGGAGCATCTGACAGTAAGCTCTTAAATCCCTTGGAATTTCCTGGGTGATAAGAATGTCTTTTGTTGTAATAAGGGACTCTTGGTGGGCTCCCGGGTGGGGGCTGGTCACCAGAAAGACTAAGCCATGATTCGAAACTTGGAACCAAAAATTGCTTGGTGTAGGGAACCCCTTCTCTTCTGGTGTTAGAAGTGCTGTAAGTGTGGTAGTAGTGTGAAAGCGGAAGAGAAACACAGGAATGTGTTTTCCATTACATTCCTCTTGAATGCATGTGATTGGGTTGCAGAATGGTTATGGGGGACAGGATGGCAGAGACGAAGGAGCTCTAGGCTTGGAAGTTCTAGATATTGGAACCTCTGGGGCCATCTTGGTCCTGCCGCTTTCAAGCTATGTGATTCTAGGCAAATTGCTTCATTCATTCATGTATTTTTCACAAGGGGCTTGGGACAGAGAGTATATGAGTCAGTACAAAACATTGCCAAAATTAGAAAAGCTTGCTTGTGAGTAAGCACATGATACACATACAAATACCAGAACATCCATCAATCAGCATTTATTAAACACCTACTCTGAAACCACTATTACTATAATAATGACATGGTGAAAACAACGCAGACAGCTTTCCACATGAGCTGGCTATGAAAGTGAGTGAGAGAAAGCTAATGTTTCCCTGATGGCAGTAAATAGGAACTCCAGATCAGAACCACAAACTCTGTGCTTCCTCCATGGCCTCTCTCAAGCCCCCACTTGGCAGAGCCCCTCTAGCCATGTCTTGTTGCTCTTGTAAGGGTCAGGTTTGCACCCATGGCTTCTGTGACCACAGACAGTGTTGTTGCAGTAAAAGCATCTCGAATTTCCCCCATGCCTCCGCTTCCTATCAGTAGCCTGAAAGTCAAAAGCTTTCTCACTGCACTTTGATTTTTATAGAGGGGCAAGTCTTCACCTGATGGTTGAGGTCAGGAATATAGAATATAGGGATGAGGGTTTCCATCAGGCAGGCCTTGATTACTATGGCATCCAGATGACCACTTAAATCACTCCAGGAAGAGTCATCCCAAAGGGAACAAGGAGACTCTCAAACATGCTATCATTTATGTTCCTTTATTGCAAAGTTCTCCACAATTGCCAATGAGCTAATCCTCCCATCAGGCCTGAGGAGGCAGATCAATACTATTATCCCTTTTAGAGCTCAATATTATTATCCACTTTAGGGCTCATTATCTTATCAGCCCAATTACTTCATCTTTAAAGTCTCATCAATGTCCTGTCAAAGCAATACACCATTTTGTGATTGTGAGTCTGTGTTACCTGTGAAACGCTGGATCTCCTCTCCCAAGAGAGGCTGGAGCCAGGGTAGGTGTTACAAGAGACACCATGGGGCTGCATATTATCAGCATTCAGGGTTACTCGAGTATGAGGATTCTGAGTGACAGGTGCTGGGCAGCAACCCAGAGGCCAGGATCACCTGCCCCCACTCACCGAGTGACTTTGGGAAAGCAGCTTCTTCCTGGGATTCTTTTTGTGCATCTGTAGAATGGAGATCGGAGTAATTCCCATCTCTCCTCCAACTTCTCTTTTCTCTTTCACAGAGTTGTTAGAATAAAATGAGACCATAGCTGGGAATATCCTTGGGGACGAAGTGCACTAGAGAAATACAAGAGGTGATAATGATGGTGTATATCAAAGCAATGATATCAACCACCCTGTTCTTTGTAAATATTTGGGCCCCAGAGTAATCAGTGGGTTCAATAGCATTTCTAAGATGGCTGGTTTCAGTAGGATGAAAATCTGTCTATGTCGAAAATGAAGAAATTAAGACTCGCTTGAAGTCACCCTGTGGGACAACTGGCAAGGTCTAGAAGGTAGAGTCAAAGGTCTCCTGACAAACTCATCCCAGTTTTCCCCTGGCTTTGTCAGGAAACCAGGATAGCTGGTCATCCATCTCTGAGATGAAGCCCCATATCTGTATTCTCCCTAGACTGAGTAGGTCCAAGTGAACTGTGGCCAACTCTCTCATGTACAGTTCCCCCAAGGGGAGGATAGAAGGTTCTTGGTCAATATGTGGTGGGTGATGCCTGAATGTCAGAATCCTTAGTATTTACTGAGCTCATCTTCCTATCGCCAAGACCATCCTGGGAGTTGCTGCTTTTCATAAAGACCCAGAGGAAGAGAACTTCATAACCTCTATGAGGAGAAGCCCTGAGGAAAGAAGGGGTCGGGGAGTTCACCCTCAGTAATGACCTGCTTTCCTCAGGTTGTCAGTCTCTGCCTTCAAAGAACTGCTTCAGGGTCCTGGCCCAGCAGCCTGGTCTCATTTATGCTGGCTCTGAAAATCCACCTGGGCCATATACGCATAATTATGTGATCATGTTCTCTTACTAGGAAAGTTCAGGTGCCTTATTAGAAGAAAAATAAACATTTAGGATCTTAACTACATTGCTAATTTGAGCACAGTATGCGGTTGGTGTCCTCCATATTTATTCTAGAGGTGTCCGTATGTATCTGGCTTAGTCCAAAGTTAGCTGACCATTTGAGGGTAGTATTTTGACTTCTGTGGTCTCAAGTGGGAATTTGAAATCCAATCTGCATTATAGATGGAGGGACCTTTTGGGCAGTAAAAGAGGCCCCTCATGTGAAGTCTAATGTGGCACTTCCTGTGTAAAGCAAACGAAGCTCCTCATCTTCCTCGGGTATGCAGGGAAAATGTACATGACTAAGTAAAGGTGAAGTTCTTGTGGGAAGGCGGTTAGGGAAAGGGCAAGAGGGTCCTCTTAGTTTACTAGTCCCTGAGCCTTGGCATTGCCATCCCTCCTGACCTCCATCCTGGAAGTGAGCTTGCAGGGTCCCTAATACAGAGTCTTCCTGAATGGAGGCCCAGTGTCAGAACCCTCCTGAAGCTGGCTGGGTAAGTGTAGCTGAGAAGTTTAAGGGGTCAGGTCCTAAGGCCATAGCAAAGGCAGCTGTTGCCCAGGCAATGGTGGGAGCCCCAGGGGAGGAGAGGAGGTGGAAGAAAAGTGTGAAGTGATAACTTAGGGTCCGCAGGGTAACACAAATTTGCTTTTGCAGGTGAGTTTTCATTTCCAGTGGGTAGCTAGGGAATGCAGGAAGGTGGTTCCAGACGTTTGCACAAGAGAACTGACCAGACCTGATTGAGGAATCAGGACCCTGGCAAATGGATTCTCATAGACTTGGGCTTTTTACCCTTCTAGTGCCATCAACCTTCTGGCAGTTTGGTGAGGCCTGCGAATCCCTTCCTAAAATACTGTTTTTAAATGCCTAAACCAGAATACGTAGGATCACAATTATATCGAAATATAATTATCAAAGTATTTTTTAAAACCCTAAAAATAGGCAATGTGATGACATGTGTGCTTCTTTTGTAATGCTTTTAAAATAAAAAAAAATGGTGGCTCTAATAATTGTCCTAATTTTAAAATGATGATGAGAATAAATAGTATTTCAAGGTATGTAACAACTGTACTATGTTATGAAAATATCTGTGATTTCTATTGGTGACAGTCACAGGTACGTACTGCGTATACCACTGTGGTTTGTCGCCTTCTGTTCATAATCAAAGGGAATGCTAACTTTCAGCTAGAGCAGAAGTCAACAAACTTTTTTTCTGTAAAGGACCAGATAGTAAATATTTTAGACTTTGCAGGCCATATGGTCTCTGCTGCAGCTATTTAGCACTGTTGATGTAGCATGAAAGTAGTCACAGATAATATGTAAATGAAGGGGTGTATCTGTGTTCCAATAAAACTTTATTTATAGACAGTGAAAGTTGAATTTCATATAATTTTTACAAGTCATGAAATATGATACCTCTTTTGATTGTGTTTTCCAACCATTTGAAAATGTAAAAAACAAAACAAAACAAAACATTCTTAGCTCACAGGCTGTGAGAAAACAGGTGGTAAGCCAGATTTGGCCTGTGGGCCATAGTGTGCCAACCCCTGAGCTCAAGAGTAGTGAGAATAAAGACGTCTTTGTTTATGCTCCACGTTTATACCCTCCAGCTTAAGAACTGCCATCCTAGAGGAGACTGGGTAAAGTGGCAGATAACTGCTATGGTCTGAATGTTTGCATCTCCTCAAAATTTGTCTATTGGAAACTCACTACCCAAGCTGATGGTATTAGGAGGTGGGGCCTTTGGGAGGTGATTAATGGATTGATAAAGGGATTAATGCCCTTTTAAAAGAGGTCCCAGAGAGCCAGCTCTCCCCCCTCCTTTTGCTATGCAAGACTATAGTGGGAAGTCTACAACCTGGAAGAGGGCCCTCATCTGAGCTGCCTCTTGATCTCCCACTTCCAGCCTCCAGAACTGTGAGAAATAAATTTCTGTTGTTCATAGGCTATCCAGCCTGTGGCATTTTGTTATAGCTGCCTAAACAGACTAAGACAACCAACTAAGACAACAGACTGGGAAGCTCATCAGAAATCCAGCCCAGTTTAGGGAATTGGTGGGACACAAGGGGAAGTGCAGTTCTGGAGGCTTCCCTGGAACTCCACACCAGCCTTGCAAGGGCTGACTCCCTGGGAAGGCAGTGAGGAAACATCAGTGGATGTTCCCATTGAGTGATGGGTGAAGGCCACTGAAGTGTTATTGCTTATGGTGGGATCAGTGCTTTAGGAACCGCCTTATCTCCAGTGCCCAGCACAGGGGATGACCCACGGTAGATACTCAAACACTGTGTGTTAAATGGATGAATGGATCCATCCAGGGTCCATAGCTGGGGTCAGCAGGAGATGCACTTTCAGGAGCTGGGGAAGACAAAGGCAAAGAAGGGGTTGGTGATGGTCAATATGTTTCCCTGACCAGGGCTGTGGCCTGCAAGTCAGGATCCTCTGATCTTAGTGTCAGCTGCATGAGGTCTAACATTTATTTCCTTTTATTCTATATGTGTCTTCATATTTAAAGTGGGTTTCTTATAGTCAATATATTAGTTGGGTCTTTTTTAAAATACATTCTGACAACCTCTGTCTTTTAATTGGTGCATTTAGACCATTGACATTCAAAGTGATGATTGATGTGTTCGGATTAATAGCTACCATATTTGTTACTGTTTTCTATTTATTGTCCTTTTTCTTTGTTCCTACTTTTGCATTCCACTCTTTTTCTGCCTTTTATGGTTTTTTTGTTTTGTTTTGATTTTTAAGTAGGCTCCATGCCCAGCATGGAGCCCAACAACTGTGAGATCAAGACCTGAGCTGAGATCAAGAATCAGACACTCAACTGACTGAGCCACCTAGGTGCCCCAGTTGAGCATTTTATATGATTCCATTTTCTCTTCTGTCTTAGCATATCAGTTATGTTTCTTTTTTTACTTTTTCATGGTTGCCCTTGAGTTTGCAATATACACTTACAACAAATCTAAATTCGTGTTCAAATTGCATTTTACTACTTCACAGGTAGTGTAACTATGTTAAATTATTAAATAAGCCTGATCCCTCCCTCCTATTCCTTGTAGCATTGCTGTCATTCACTTATATATAAGCATATATATATGTATTTATATATATATATGCACCTGTATATATAAGATATATACATAAGCACATATAATCAAATACATTGTTGCAATCATTATTTTGAACAAAGTGTTATCTATTAGATGAATGAAGAATAAGAAAAATAAAAGTTTTCATTTTACCTTCACTTATTCCTTCTTCAATAGTCTTCCTTTTTTTATATAGATTACAAATTTATGACATATTCTTTTCCTTCTTTTTGAAGAACTTCATTTAGTATTTCTTGCAAGGCATGTCTACTGACAATGGATTCCCTCAATTTTTATTTGTCTGAGAAAATTTTTATTTCTCCACTTTTGAAGGATAATTTTACAGGGTACAGAATTCTAGGCAGGTGGAATTTTTTTATCAACATTTTAAATATTTTCACTCCACTCTCTTCTTGCATGTTTTCTGAGAAGTTGGATATAATTCTTATGTTTGTTTCTCTATTGGTAAGGTGTTTTTCCTCCCTGGCTTCTTTCAGGATTTTTTCTTTATCTTTGATTTTCTGAAGTTTGAAAATGATATGCTTAGATATAGAATTTTTTGTGTTTGTTTGTTTCATTAATCTGCCCGGTGTTCTCTGAGCTTCCTGGATCTGAGGTTTGGTATCTGAGATTAATTTGAGAAAATTTCCAGTTATTATTGCTTTAGATATTTCTTCTCTTCCTTTCTCTCTTTCTTCTCCTTCTGGTATTCTCATTATATGTATGTTATATCTTTTGTAGTTACCCCACTGCCCTTGATATTCTATTCTGTTTTTTTTTCAGTCTTCATTCTCTTTGCTTTTCAGTTTTGGAGGTTTCTATTGAGATAGCCTTTTTTTTTTTTTTTTTCCCTCATACATGTTCAGTTTTCTGTTAAGCCTATCAAAGGCATTCTTCATTTCTGTTACAGCATTTTTCATTTCTAGCATTTCTTTTTGTTCCTTTCATAGGATTTCCATCTCTCTGCTTAGGTTGCCCATGTGTTCTTGCGTGCTGTCTTCTTTATCCATTAAGACCCTTAACACATCAATCATAGTTGTTTTAAATTCTTATTCTGATAATTCCAACATCTCTGCCACGCCTGGCTCTTATGCTTGCTCTCTCTCTCCAAATTTTGGTTTTTTGCCTTTTAGTATGCCTTGTAATTTTTTCTTCATAACCAAACATGATGTACCAGGCAGAATGAACTTCTATAAGTAGGCCTTTAATAATATGGTGGTAAGGTGTGGTTTGGGAAAGGGAAGCATTCCATATTGGAATTGCATTGAATTTATCGATTAGTTTAGTGAGAATTGACATTTTTACACTAAGTTATCTCACCTAGTAACAAGGCATATCACTTCCACTTTTTCATATCTTATTTTATGCCCTTTAATTGTTTTGATTTTTTGAGCACATAAAAATTATATATATTGTTTGTAAGGTTAATCGAGAGATATTTATAGTTTTGGTGCTGCTTTGGCTGATCTCTTATTTTCTAAGTTTCTGATCGGTTGTTGCCAACATGAACTGTGTTTTCTATAGTAGAAGCAGTAAGACAGTCTGTCACACTTCTTCATTTTTCCCCCTTGGTGGTGAAGGACATATGTTTACAACCTAAAGGGGCAGGGTTCAGGGTGTTAGCTTATATGGAACCCTCAAACATAGACATTTAATGAAAGTTACTAACCACTGAACTATCTGGCTACAGATGTCAAGTCTGAATCCATCACAAGAATATGGAGCTCCAGAGCTGGAGTAGCACTAAGAGTTATCTAGTTCACCCACTGGATGCTCTTGTCCTCTGTATGGAGTATTAGCCCAGTGGCTGCCCAGCTGGTGCTTGAATGCTTCAGGAGAAGGAAATGTCCTACTTTGTGGAACAGCCCTATCTACATTCCTCAGCTCTCTTGGTACTTTTGCCTTCTATTTGACAAATAGTGTTCTCTTTGTCAGTTCTGTTTATTATGCCTCCACTGTACCTTGTGTATATATCTGCATAGTGCTTATATATTTTATATTGCAGTCATGTGCTCATGTATCTGTTGCATTTATAGGGCTGTGAGTGCCTTTGGGAAAGTGGCCATAACTTAGTGGGTTTTTGTTTTTTGGTTGGTTGTTTATTTGTTTCTGTGTTCTCAGGGTCTAGCAAGTGCCTGGTAATTAGTAGGCACCAAAAGATATTGAGTAAGGGACACTATATAGAATATCTTTTATGTACCTCTTCTGATTCTCTTGATGTCCTCATCTAGACCCTCAGCTGCCTGTTCCCTTCAGCCAACACTATGTTCTTCCCTTATCTGATAGGCCACTCACAGTTATGCCACTACAGCTACTGAGTCAGCTTGGGTCTATGTGGTTTCATTTCCTGGCATCCACCAGTTTCTTGCCCATTAAACCATCTGCCGCCTCCTCCTTGACTGCTACTATGCACCCTGGCCAACCAGTTATGCATCTAGAGTGTTTGGTTACTCCTGCCACTTCCATATGTGGGATCTGGATAGCATATGGCATCTGACTTTCCAAACAGCTGCCGAGGGGCCAGATGATGTAATCTGCAAATGCAGAGGAGTTTACTCCCTGTGGGGTCAAATTTGACCAATGTACCTTCCTATTTACTGGATATTTTTATCTTCTTTATCTTATTTCATCCTCAAAGCCCCTGGGTAGTACAAATCTTATCAGTATCTCCATTTTACACATAAGACAATAATACTCATGATATGGTTCAATGATACTAATTGACTTCAATATCATTGCTAGTAATTGACATGGTGAGGATTTGAGCCAGTCTCCAAAATTTCTATACCTTCTGTGATGTCAAAATTTATCACAATACATGTAGAAAGGTATAGCACCAGTTATAGGGAGTGGACCTATTAATTTTAGGTCTCTCCCCATCACCAAACTGAAGAGTATTTAGTTAATTAAACACCTGGACTCAGAAGCACCAAGGCAGCCTGACTGACACGGTGTTCCTATGGGAATGACATCAGTCTCTTGTTTTCCCCAAGGCACTGCGCTCTGGCTACTGAATCTAATTCCCAACAGGTGCCCCATAGGTGGGAGAAAGTGGTAGATAACATTTGACCTCGTGATCCAGGCCGGGTAACTGGAACAGAAGACAATTAGGGCAAGAGAGCTTCATTGTACTTATACTATGTATCCAACCAGAGAGGCTAGAACCTCTGTAACTAAAAAAACCTAAGATGCTTAGTGAGACCAGGTTCCCCCACAGAATGGTGAAAGAACAATACAGTAGAATATAGGTGCTACAGGGGCTGTGTGATACCTGTGTGTCATAGCTATCAAGGAAGAAACAAAAGAATCGAGTTAAACACTCTGACCTCAGCAGTAGCACTATCATGGTTCTTGCTGTGTGGCCACCTGCAGGCCCCATTTATCTTTTAGACTTTTCTTTTCTAGCAAAGGATCATCCTGCTTAGGATCGAAGATAGAAGATAAATAGCCATGTGTTATAACCCAAGGAAGAAATGTTAGGAATTGATAGCCCAGCATGGCTCAATCAATATCACCAAGCAATGTCCATTGATGGGTTTTCATCTAGTTATTTCTCAGAGTCAAAGCTCTTCTAATGGAGAAGTGGTTAAGACATCTTCAGTCTGTTCTCCATTGCAACTGCTGCTGCTTTAGCTCATGCTCTTGTCATTTCGTGAATGAATTATAACCATAACCATAATCCAAACTTTCTTCTTTCCATTCACTCTTTACACTGTTGACAGAGTTATCTTTTTAAGATGCATCTTAGTGTGGGAGATTGCATTAATGTCCCCAACTTCTCTCTCCTCCCTGCACCTACACCCTTTGCCTCAGACCTTGTAGTTCCTCCCACAAAAGAGGAGGAGAATATTTTCCACACCTTGATTCTGGGTTTGACCATGTGGTTTATTATAGCCAATAGAATGGGGCAAAAGTGATGATGTGCTAGTTCTCAGCCCAGGATTTAAAGAAGCTTGGAGCATTTCCTCTTACTTACTTGTGCTTCTACCATTACTATGAGAGGGACATTCCCTGGCTAACCCACTGGGAAGAAGATCAGAGGCATATGGAGCAGAACTTCTCTAACTAAGATACCTCAACTAAGCTTGGCCTAGAAGAGTCCCAGCCAAACTGCAGATACATGAATGAACCCAGCCAAGATCAGATCAGCAAATGTAACCTACAGCAGAGCTCTACGTGGTTTGCAGATTCAAGTATATATAAATTATTTTTGCTTTAAGCTACTGAGATTTTGGGATGGTTTGTCATGTAGCAATAGCTAACTGATAATTTACTATCTTATCATCTTATTGAGAAAATCTTCTAGGACTCCTTATTGTATGCAGCATAAAGTTAAAACCCCTCAGCATGGCATTGCATACCCTTCAAATTCCTCTCCATCCTCATCTACCCTAGCCTTCACCCGCCCCCCTCTTCTCATCCTATATTTGCCATTCACCAAGTCTGTCAAGCACTTCCCTACCTCACAGCACATTCTGGTTCCAGATCTCTGAATCATCCTCTTCTCTAACTGATGAAATCTTGGTCATTCCATAAACCTAGCTCATTATCATTTTCACTGTAAAAATATTTCTCTGTCAACCATATTAGGTGTCCCATTTCCACTCTCACACAAAAATTAACCCACGTCACTTGACTCCTGTTTTTGGTATTGTTCCCAAATACTCTATTATAGAAGAGTAGATTGTTGTGGCAGACTAGCTAGTTGCCTACCCAAATCTGCGTTCCCCCCATCTTTAATGCGACAAATCCTGATTTTGTTCAGGGTGGCAGTGTTCCCAACTAGCCCTGAATGCCTCTCCACATTTTTCAGGGTTCTGTTGCATGATGTTGAATGCAGTTCTGATGGATGCAGTTGTTTTCATTTCAGCTTCATCCAAAAGGCATGTCCTTCCAAAAGGGCCCAGGGGCTAAATGCTAACCATTTTTGTGTC
This sequence comes from Halichoerus grypus, assembly GCF_964656455.1. Classification (NCBI taxonomy): domain Eukaryota; kingdom Metazoa; phylum Chordata; class Mammalia; order Carnivora; family Phocidae; genus Halichoerus; species Halichoerus grypus. The sequence continues at coordinate 27,544,648 of NC_135726.1, forward strand.
TTTAACACTGAGCAGAGTGGTAGGCACAGTAAATCCTCATCAATGCTTGTTGAGTTGAAATATTCACACAGCCTGAGAGCTGGAAGTTCAGGGGTTCTAGGCCTGAGTTTTATCCTTTTAGCAGAAATGGTAGAATACCTACTCACCTGTGTGCCCCCAACCTCATTCACTATTTTCTCTGCCTCTGAGACTGCACCCTCATTTTATCCTACAAAGAATTGAACAGGATGGACATTGCTAATGAATAAGCCAGAACCATTAAAAATATTATTTTACTATCTGCAAAAACTCAGAAGCCAAGGCTAACAGGCTTCTCCACATGTTAATGAGCTTGACACTTTCTTTTAACAAAAGTGGAGCCCAGATGGTTAGAGGGACAGCTCTTACCTCTCCTACCCATCATCAGCTGGAAAGTGTTTCTAAACAAACCTTGCTAACTTTAGGGAAATGTCCAAGTAAGCTGGCAGGATGCACCCTCCTCACCCTCACCAAGGGGACCGATGGGAATTGGAGGGGTGGTCCTAAGGATCATCCTGGAGTTGTGTTTTCTGCCACCTTCCTAATCCTAAGGACAGTCTTCTAAACCAAAGACATCTCTACAAGTTGTGGTTCATGAGCATCACCTTGTTCTCCAGCAGTTCTCCTAGTTTTGCCCTTTCTTCTGATGTTTTTTCTCTTTCACATATGATCAGGCTTCTCTTTTCCTAAAACAAAACAATTCTTCACTCCTTTGCTGACCAGTCACTCTCCCTAATGGCCATCCCTTTTCATTTTTCTCCCTTTCTCTCTTACTGTGCCTCCAATTCTTATCCATCCATTCTCTTCTCAACTTGCTGAAACCTGGCTTCAGTCCCATGGCTTTACTATAATGGCTCTGGGTAAGGTTTCCAGTGAGTTCCATCTTACCAAGCCTACTGGCCCTTTCTTCATGTTCATACTCACCCCTCCCCCACATCCACTTGACTGAAATAGTGGATGGGTGACCCACTCCAGGCCTACTTCTCCCAGTAAGATTGCCATGATCATAGCTCATGGTGAGCTCCCCTTTCTCAGCAGAAAACACTGAGCAGTATAGTCACCATCTTATGAATACATGTTTCTTCTTCTAATACATTATAGGCTTCCTGAGATAGAGACCAAATGTTGAGGAATTTGATCTCCCTACAGATGGAAGAACCTAGGACAAATATGAGATCATAAATGATCTTAATACAAACTTAACTGATTATTTTCATTCTCATTATGGTCAGTTTAATGTTCTCATTTCTCTCTTCTTGATCAAATTCTATTCATTGTTTAAACTGATCGTAAGTCTCTTCTCCTTGAGATATCCCTTATGGCTAAAGTTGATCAATCAGTCCCCTTCTAGACCACTGATGCTATTGAGGGCTGTGGTAGGCCAAATAATGGTGCCCCCCCAAATCCATGTCTTAATCCCCCAAACCTGTGAATGTTACCTTATATGGTAAAAGACACTTTGCAAATGTGACTAAGTATCTTGAGATGGTAAGATTATCCTGGATTATTCAGGTGGGCCCTAAATGTAATTACAAATGTCCTTATAAGAGAGAGGTGGAGGGAGATTTGACTACAGAAGAGATAGCAGTATGACCAGGGAAGCAGAGATTGGGGTAGTGTGGCCACAAGCCAAGGAATGCTGGCAGCCACCAGAAACTGGAAGAGTCAAGGAACAGATTTTCTCTCTTGAAGTCTACAGAAGAAACCAGCCCTGCCCACACCTTGTCTTTAGCCTAGTGAAACATATTTTGGACTTCTGGCATCCCAAACTGTAAGAGAATAAATTTGTGTTGCTTTAAACCACCAAGCTTATGGCAGTTTGTCACAATAGCCATAGAAAACTAATGCAAGGACTACTTACCTTCTGGTGTTAGGCTTCAGTACTGCCTTGCATTTTCTTTTGATTAACTCAAATATTACTTCTCCAATCATATTGAAGGTTCCAAGAGGGCAGGGCATCCATCCACAATTTCTAGCCCAAATTTGGGCACAAAAGGTTTGTTGAGTTGAATTTAGTTGAATCTCTCAAATCGGTAAATCTGTCTCTAGGTAGAAAAATAGTGCTTAGGTTGATCAGAACATGAAGTCAATGGATTTGACTGTGAATTATTTGTCGGTGTAGTTATGGAGAAGACTTAAATATCAGTGAGATCTTCTACTAAGTAGATGCTCTCGATGTTCCTCTTGATTTCAAGATACTTTGATTCCAAAAGGCTATGGTTTTCTGAGTACTGATGTGGGTCTTCCCCATGTTTCAGTGGCTGATGGCCTCCATAAAATCCCAGGCCTGAAAGTTCATGCCCTACAGCCAATGCTACCATTGTTTCAAGATGGAGATTAGTTATAACAAACCTTCTCATGTGAAAAGTATTTTATAATTTTCAGAGCATTTCCCACCCATGATCTCACCTGATTCTCAGAACAAGTTTCTGAGGTGGCATAGCAGGAACTATTTTTCTGCAAAGAAGCTGAGCTCCGCCAAAGTCAAACATCTTGCCCAAGGTCATGCAGCCACAGTTTTATAGTATCAATGGCACCAAATAACAATTTTGGTCTAAAAGCAATCCTGCCAAGCAATCAGGGAGCCATAATGAAGACAGGACCTGAGAACCTTCTATGTCTCCAGCACTGTCCATATCAGTGCTCTGAAAGGCAAATTGAACACTTTGTCCTTGCCTCAGGGAAGTACAAATAGATGAATCCCGAAGTTCTAGGACACTCACTCTGCCTCCTGGCATGCAAATATCTAACAATACAAGATAGAAGATTGTATTCTGTTTTCTACTGTTCTTTGGGGTGAAACATCATAGCCAATTTAAATTTCTATTTTATCATATCATATCAAATCCTTCAGTATATCCAATTTCAATTATTCTTGTTTTTGACTAAACCCATATCCTTTTTGGGGGCTTCTATAGCCATAAAAACATCTGATTTACATCTGTTTGAGACTGAAATTTGGGGTGAAAGACAATTAGACATTTATTTCCCACTTTTGTGAGGAAACTCTGCAATGAGAAAAGGAAGGAAGTAGAAACTTTCACTTCCATTTTCTTTAAGACTGTGCAAAAATGTAATCCCTTTAAATACCCTGTAAGCTTTATTATAATGCATTTTAAGGTGTATTTAAGTAATATATTTGTTTTTAAAACAGGTTTATTGAGTTGTGATTCATATACCATACAATTCACCCATTTGAAGTGTATGGCTTTTGTTTTTGTTTTTTTAGTATATTCACAGAGTTGAGCAACCACTACCACAAACTAATTTTAGAACATTTTATCTCCTTTAAAAGAAACTACTCACTAGCAGTCAGTCCCTTATCTTCTCACCCCAACCCTAGGCAAACACTAAATACTTCTCCCTCCAGAGATTTCCCTATTTTAGACATTTTCATGTAAATGGAATCATACACTGTGTGCTCTTTTGTAACTGGCTTCTTTCGTTTAGCATAATGTTTTTAAGGCTCATCCACATTGCAGCATATAAGTACTTCATTCCTTTTTTATAGCCAAATAATATTCCCTCATGTGGATTTACCACATTTTGTTTACTCATTCATCCATCGATGAATATTTGGGTTGTTTCCACTTTTTGGCTATTTGAATAATACTGCGAGGGGCACTCACATGTAAGTGTTCGTGTGGCCATGTGTTTTCTGTTCTCCTGGGTAGAAAACCTAGGGGTTGAATTGCTGCTAGGTCACACAGCAACACTATCTTTACCTTTTTGAGGGACTTCCAAACTCTCTTCAGTAGATTCATTTTAAAGGATTGCATGAGAGCTTTGTGAGAGGGAAACAGAGAGGAGAGAGAGGAGAGGGACGTTCTTGGCGGTGGGGCCGCTGGGAGCTATAGAGGATGCTCAGCTCAGAGCATCAGGTCCCAGGCTGATTGCTGTCATGGGAACTGATCCAAGTTAATCTACAGAAGTGCAGCACATCTCGAGGGGTGTTGGTTGTGCTTTGCCAACCCCAAAGAGTGGCCTAGAATTAGATCTTTTGATTGGAATAAAGATGGAACAGAAGGTTCATTTTTGACCTTGGAGCGAGATGGAGAGACCAACACATTTTGTTTGTTAGCCGAGGAGATGGTTGTAAACAAGGGGCTCATTGCCAAGGCTCTCCTCGTACCAGCCCGCCTCACTGCATGGCAGGCCTGGCTGGGGTAATGTGTTCTGGCCACCTTTGTCCTTTCATCTGCTTAAGCTAGTTACACTGTCACTTTGAGCTCTGGCTCTGCTTTCTCTGGCTCTGATTCCTCTGGAAAGGCAGCTGTCCAGATGTTTAGGTATTTAGCAAATGCACTTTTCTGATGCCTTGGCAGGGTTACTCTCAGATAGGGATGAATATTTGATGCTGTTGCTGTTGGGAACATGTACACTGAAATGACCAGCAAAGTCCCTGTCTCTAATTCCTTTTATGGTGACAGCTGATACATCATTTAAAGGAAACCCACCAGGGAGCAGAGGGAAAGCTACTCTTGTTTTGTTTTTTTCCCCTTTGCCCTCCTGCATGGGTGCTACACAAACTCCCTCCCAGATTTTAGAGAAGAACACTATGTGAGGGTCCCCTAACATTATAGAGAAGGACCAAATGGCTATTTCTATCTTTCTTTGGGGCTGGCTTTTGCCTCTTTAAACCATTCTTTCCGCAAACATATAAAAACTCCTACCCACTGTGATCCACTGCCCCATTTACTACTTTATGTTTTTCACCTTTTTTACCTAAGAAGATCTTAGAGAATTTTTAGACTATCCTCACATTTTACAGATAGATCAACTGAGGCTGGAGAGGGGAAGAGACTTTTTCAAGTACAAAGGTGGATCAATGAGAGATCTACCTCCCCTAACCCTTCCCACTGCCTCCCTCGCCTCAGACTTAACCCATCTCCATCCTGAGACTCTTTGGTGCTGTCCATCATTTCATTCCCACCTGTCTAGCTCAGAGCCTGGTGCATGTTTCTGGAGCTATGCTGTCTTGGTTTAAATCCTGGCTCTGACATGTAATACCTGTGTGTTCTTATAGAACTGACTTAGCTATTTGTATCTCAGATTAGAATGGTGTCTTTTACAGAGTAGGGACTCAGTAAATGTTGGCTCTTACCGTTATTATTGAATGAATGATTCTCTGCTGATCCTCTCAGGGATCAGCTCAGTGTCTTCCAATCTGTTACTCTCTTTTCTAAACAACCATGTCTTAAACCTGGGCTGGGAGGCTGGACTAAGGCAGGGCAGATCTGTGGGGCTGATGTTTTTGGTTGGAAGCCTTTTGAGTGTAGCAACTCTCTCTTGGATGTTAGTCTAACCCTGAGTACTTTCATGAGGATTTCATAGGGATTTGGAGGCAGAAGGAGTCTTTGAGCTCTGGATGCATTTCTTTGCTTTCATTTATCACCAGTCTGCTTAATAGTAGATCTTATCTCAACCACTTCATTCATGCAAAAGGCTTTGGACACTTAATATAATTTTGTGAAAGTTTCTAAGTCCTTTGGGCTTTGCTTAGGAACATAGCAAACAAAGTTCTCAGCATCTCAAAGGGAGGTTTAAACTGATAAAAATATGAATTGTAGACAACGAGCATTGCTGAACATTTCACTTCTGGCTATGCAGAGCAACAGGTCTAACACAAATGCTGTCATTTGGAAGTTACCTTGACCCATAATGGCCAGTGACCTAGCTGCATTTTGCTCAGGGACTTGGGGGTCTGTGCAAGGGGGTGTGTGGATGATCTCCATCACAGCCACCACTCCTGAGAAGCAGCTCAAATATATAGCATACACAGAGCCAGGCAGGGCAAAGGAGGAGTGGGCAGAGAAACCTATGTTTCTGGCACTTTCTCATCTCTCTCTGCATCACCTGCCCATCTGTTCTCTAATTCCATGAATCCAGAGATGTCTGGGATGAAAGGGATGGATGAAGTCATTGGCCTCCTGGACAGAGACCTTCCAAAGGAGGATGCTATGGGCAATGAATGGACCCAAAATGTTGACATTTCAGATGTGACCCTTACACCAGAAAGATACACAGAGAGGCAGTGAACCTTCCTGAGAAGCTTCAACTTTTAACATGTAACAGGTACCCGTGATTCCTAATTATCAGTCTGGGACCTGGCTGCAATGAACTTATTTGGGAAGTTTTTGAAAACAGATTCCTTGGGCCCTAAAGTTTCTGATTTAGTAAGTCTGGAGTAGCTCAGGGATCTAAATTTTTATGAATGTTTCCCCCAAGTAATTCTGTTACACGGTCAGATCTGTAAATGCCTCAGTCCATGGTTCTCATTCCTGGATGCACATTAGCAGCACTGCCTGGGGAGCTTTTAACAAAGTCCTGTTGCCTGGGGCTCACTCCCAGAGTCTCTGATTCAACTGATTTGTGGGGGGAGGAGGCCCTGAGGATTCATTATTTTTTGAAAGGCTACCTTGTGAATCTAGTTGCAGCAATAGTTGAGAACCTTCAAAAAATAGACAAACAACTCCTTTTCTTAGTAAGGGTGGTGCTGAGCTTGGCCACCAGGTGTGGCAATCAGACACAGGTGGAATCCAGGCCACAAGGGGACTTAGAGAACATCCAATCCAGGGGTTCCCTGTCCTCTCAATTTGGTGGACCAGTGTAATTTAGACGATATTTTGAGGACTGACAGAGTTGCAGGTTTGTTTTGTCTTGTTTGCCAAGTTAAGACAAAACAAAGCCAAACAAAACTCAACTACCATTCATTTGCACTGTCATTTAATTTTTTTAAATGAAGTTTTAACATTACATATAGGAAAGACCTAAGGTCAAAGTCAAGGACAGTCCTTTAGATGGAATACATGTGGTTTTAAGAGGAATTCACTCTATGGTCCTCATTTTTCCTCATTTCAGTGAGAACTTAGTTATGCACCAGGGTTGGTTCAAGAGCAGCCTGTTTCCAAGCCAAAGTCATAATTTTACAGATGAGGATATTGAAACCTGGAGAATGGAGGGTACTTGGCTCAGGTTCCCGCCAAGGCAGCAGCAGGGCTGGGACTAGAATCCACTCTCCTGATGTCTGGTCCCATCTCCTCCACAGGGTTCTGATGAAAAGCCTGGCATTCCAGGTGCCTCCCACTTAACATACATGGGAAAGAGCCATCGAACATGTCTGCTCAGTTCCCCCAGCCACACCCTGTATACAAAGAACCCAACAATGGTAACACTCAGAGACATGAGCTCTGTTAGGAGAGCTCCATCCTCAAACCTCCAGAAATGATGCAGAATGTCCAGGTTTCTGTGTGCCAGAAGGGGAACTTCATTTACTCCCACTGTAAAATGGGGGAACATATTATTGCTCCATCACAATAGGATACGGTGCTGTGAAAGCTAAAATTTTTGAAGCATTAATTTTCTGATTGTCTCCTGTAAAGTCTAAGCCATCTCTTTCATGTTACGTTATTTTTAATAAGTCAACAAATTGGCTAATTCTCTTGGAAATGCTTTGATTTGAGGAAATGTACATTTACACAATTCCCTTAGAGAAGGAAGAAAACAGATTTCCAAATGCATTATCAGTAAGTAGGACATTTGGGCCCTGTCTGTGATGGGAAATAGAGAAGACACAGTGAGCTCTAAGGTTCAGATGTTCAATTCAATATGCGAAGGAGATGATGAACGGGCACTGGCAGGACGCTCCCTCCCTCTGGAGGACCGCAGCACTCTGGAAGGGCAGGCTTAAAGCCAACTTGGATCTCAAGTCTACCTGAAGTGGTGGCTTAGAATTGTTAGGGAACACAGGCAGGAAGGGGCATTCTCAGGTGTCAGCCTTGGAGCTGCCCCTTGTGGAAGGGGCCATGTCCTATTTTGCCCACTAGCACCGTTCTGGTCCCTCGTAGATAGGGATACCTATTTATTGAAATGAAGTGGCTTTTAGGGACCCAAAGGCATTTCCCTACATTGAAATCAGGTGACATCTAGAGACCTAGACTTAACCAGGGCAGTTTTGTGGGGACGGGAAGAGAGTGCCTGGGAGCAGTCAGGAGGGAGTTGTGTCTGTCACAAAGCCATTGGATGGCTGTCCCGAAAATGGGTCATGAAGGTGCCCTCGATGGGAGGGAGAAGGATAGAACAGAAATGTCACCGACCTCATAATTTTGTTGAAATCTGGCCCTGCTTCCCTCTGCCCATCCTTCTAAAGCCTATTTCCTAGAGCAAAAAACTGCAGGTTTAATACCCCACTCCAAATCCCTCGATTAACCCAGGCTCCTATGGGATCCCACCTACCAGAGGTAGAGACAGAATGAATTCAGTTTCCTTTAAAATCATCATCTGACTTCCTTTTGACCTCTTTCCTGATTTCTAATTTAGTCAAATAAACCCATATACCTTAAAACCATGCCCTGCACCCCACAGGTGCCTAAACTCATTTTAGGTACTTTGGAAGGGAGGAAGGGAGCTCCCCCAGCCCACCTGGCTTCCTGTACTTGAGCACCTCTGTTTAGCAGGGACTGGAGAAGGGACACCTCCTTGTCTGTCCTTAGGAAGATGAAGGAAACAGGGGGAGCACAGAGGCATGGAGGTTGAAGTGTGCACAGAATGAGACCAACATCCTCATTTCCTGTTAGAGGCAACTAGAGCACAGGGAGAGAAGTGAAAGGCCTCAGTCACATCAGACAGTGGCAGGATTGGGGCTAGAACAGGGTTTTATGACCCCTGCATAGCAGCAGTCGAGTCACTTGACCACCCCAACTCCTGGCTGCCTGGTGGAATGGGCCTGTCTCTTTCCTTTGTTAAACAACAACAACAACAACAACAACAACAACAAACAAAAAACCCAACTCCAGGCTTCCTGACCTTAGACAGTAATCTTATTTTGAGGGGATGGGGCTCAATATAGATGTTAAATGGCTTAAGCTCCAGGAGTTTATAGGGATTCATTTGGAAAATCCCCACTGTATCTGTGTGCTTGCGTGTATGTGCATGTAATGGTGTATGTCTGTACATGTGTGTGTCTCTATGCCTATGTGTGTGTGTGTGTATTTTGCCCTGGGGGTGGTGGTGGTGTTCCTGTGGTTGTGGGGAGGAGGATCAGCAGGGCCAATCCCAAGTATCAGAGGGCCAGGCCTGTGCTCCTGAGTGGCTGCCCTGAGCACACACCCAGAAGGACCTGCCCCACCCCTCCAGACTGGTGTGGGTGTGGACCGCAGTGAGGGCACCACTGCCCTCTGCTGTACTGAGAGGTGAATATTGCTGGCATGCCCTCCTCACCTTGTCCCAGGTAGGGCAGGGACATGGAAGGGATGAAATAAAAGGCTGGGTTCCATCATGAGGTTCGGCCGATCCACCCATCTTGGGGTCTTTCCATTCTACCTGTGAAGTTCTTAGCTTCAGGTGGTGGAGAAAAAGCACCTGGTGCTTGGTTGTAAGCTTGATTGTGGGGCAGAGGCAGTCATCGCCCCAAGATTTCCCCAGGCAGGGTCTGAAGATGCGGGGATGGTTCTAGCAAAGTTGTATTGCATTTCTTACCCTCTTGGCCCCATTGGGGTCGACATTCAGGATTTTCCCAGTGCTACTCAGATTGAATACTCTTTAAAAGTAAAGCCCCTGTTGGCCTTTGGGCAATCCTCTCAATTCTGCAAACACAGCACCCTGGGGAAAGAAGCCTAAGTACTGCTTTCAGATAAGTATACCCCAGAGTTGCACAGTGCACTATTTCAGATATAAGTATACCCCACACTTGCACGGTGCACTATAATTTGTCAACTGTGTTCCCATTAGCTATCTCAGTTGATCTTCACAAACTTCTGAGTTGAACAGAGGAGTAATTAGTATTCTCATTTAACAGATAGGGAAACTGAGGTCCAGAAGGTTTGCCACTCTTTGATTGCCTTGAATTTTAGCTAGGAAAGTGTACCTCCAGCTGGAATTAGATTTATCAGTCTTTAGATTAATATAAGTTAAGGTACAAGGTAGTTAATGCCAAGCAAAACATACAGTAATCACTCAGGTATTACAAGGGGAGAATTCACAGCAGGGCTATCTAGTTGCTTTGCAACAACTCTGGAGACTCACTTTACAGCTTAGCCCCTGAGTTCCAGAATGTGTCCATTTTTAACAGGGTCACTAGGATCTCATGGTTGGTGACTAATAGCTAACAGCTTAACAGCTTTCCTTTCAATAATTAAAATGTTTGCAGCTTTTGGTCTTAACTTTTAAAAAAAGATGTATTTATTTATTTTAGAGAGAGAGGGCAGGGGGAAGGGGCAGAGGGAGAGAGAGTCCCAAGCTGAATCTGCGCTCAGTGGGGCTTGACTTCATGACCCTGAGATCATGACCTGAGCCAAAACCAAGAGTTGGATGCTTAAGTCTCATGACCCTGAGATCATGACCTGAGGCAAAAACCAAGAGTTGGATGCTTAAGTAACTGTGCTGCCGAGGCGCCCCGGTCTTAATTTTTAAAATAATCTTTCTTTATCGCCCTAATATGTTTGTAATTCAGGGACAGTGGTTACTATTGCTCCCATTTTGCTGATGCAGAAACTAAGGTCTAAAGAATTTTCATACCTTCATGGAATCAACATTTGTTCAGGTGTTTACTCTGTACCAGTCACTGCAGTTCAGAGATTACAGTGAACAGGATGGCCATGGTCCTGGGTCCCATGGAACTCACAGTCAAGTTTGGAGGGAGACCATTAGATAAGTACCTACTACAATAGATAATAAATATACATGTGATGAGCGCCATGACATTGAACAGGACACTATGAGCACAAGTGGCTGGAGATCTCACCTAGTTGAGGTACAGGGGAAGCTTCCTTGAAATCAGATGGTTAATTGGAATTGGCCCAGCATGTGTGTGTGTGTGTGTGTGTCAGGGAACTTCAGGTGTAGAGTGGTCCAGGCAGTGTGAAGTTCCTGATAAAGGAATTGTTTGGGATATCCAAGGACCTGTGAGAAAGCCAACTGAGCTAGAACACAGAGAGCGAAGGAGAGAGTGGCCCAAGGTGAAGCCTATGGAACAGAGGTTATTCTTTGAGCCCAGTTCCACAGCTAGTTAGAGGCAAAGTGAGGGCTATAATTGTGTCTTCTCCCTGCCAAGACTTTAATCTCTACCTTCCTTTTCTCCTCTGATTCTTCTCCCACTCTCTATCCAAACCTAATTGCCTTGATTTTCCAGGACCATAACTTCTCCTCCTGTGTCATTGCTCCTGCTGCGCTCTCCACCTGGTATGCATGCCTCTGTATCTCCACAAGTCAAAAATCCTCTGACCCTGAAGCCAAGGATTGTAAACACAAATTTATCAGCAGGTGAGGTAAAGGAATGACATGGCCTGATATATTATCAAGTAGTGGGGGGTTTGCAAACTGGAACAGGCACACCCCCATCATGTACAAGCCCAGTGCTGTACAATAGAACTTTTTGGAATGATGGAAATGTTCTATATCTGTACTGTCCAATACAGAATGTGGCTAGTGTAACTGAGGAAGCGAATTTTTAATTTATTTGATTTATTTAAATTTAAAGTTAAATAGCCACATGTGGCTATTGGACTATCATACAAGACAGTGCTGTTCTGGCTGCTGCTTTCTATTCTGGAGTGTGGGTCCAATATTGCCAGATATTCCAGCTTTTTAAAGAGAAGCCAGATCTCCAGATTCTTGTTTGAAATCTTTTGATTTTTAAATGTTGGCAATACATTCAGATTTTAAAGATATACTGTGGATGACTCTCGCCTGTGGGAAGATGAAGTAGACATACTTTTCTCTATTACTCCTGCTAAGTACAACTGAAAACCTGGACACTATATATAACATAAAAATAAGACGACGCTGAAAAGTGGAGAGAAGAAGACAGACTGGTTAGGAATCTTGGGACCCAAGATTGGGAGCAGCACAGTGATGAGTTCCCTGGGTTTTCTTTGTATGTCATATATCCCAGGTTTGGAATTAAAGAATTCAGCAACCCAAACACCAGTGAGCACAAACAAAGCCCCAACAAAAGCCTGCTCTCTCTGGCTAAAGTACCAAGAAAGGGACAGCCTAGCAAGACAGAATACTTTTAGATAATAACCAATCTACACTTCAGCCAAACACTATGGGAAAAAAACTGTGGTCCCACCCCCACACATGTAACACAGGCCAAGTAAGGAGTCTTGACTACCACCCTTATGAGGCAGTAGTGAGGCACCTAACATCCCTGCTGGGGTGGCACAGAAAGAAAGTGAAGTAGACTGGAAATTTCTTCTGTGTGATCTGGTCACCAGCTCTTCCCCCTCTTTCCCTCTGCAACCATGATGACAGCGGAGACCTCTCGGGGGAAATTGGGAGCTTGGATTTCAACTTCTGCCTGACAATTATGGGGCTCCCCTTCCCTCCTCGCTGGAGTAGTATCTGAGGAGTTTTAGTGGAAAGTCAAGACTTTCACCATCACCAGTTGGTAACAAGGACATACCACCATGGTGTTAATGGAGACCATCAGTAACAAGGAGCTCCCTCACCACCCCCTACCACTTTGGATGTCAACAAAGGCTGAGTGGGAAACCTGGCTTTTTACCTTCATCTGGCAGTAACAAGCAGGCCACCCCTAACCCTGCTGGAGTGGTGTCAGAGAAAGGCAGTTAAAATGGAAGGTTTAGATAAGATCCAGAGTCTTGTAACTTAATACAAAAACGTCCAGGTTTCAATAGAAAATCGCTTGTCATACCAAGAGCTGGAAGGATCTCAATTTGAATAATAAAGAGACAATCAATTGTTGCCAAAACTGAAATGACAGAGATGTTTAGAATTATCTGAGCACAATTTTTAAACAGCCATGATAAAAGTGCTTCAATGAGCAATTATGAGCACAGCACACTCGAAACAAATGAAAAATTAAGAAGTCTCAGCAAAGAAATAGAAGATATAAAGAAGAACCAAATGGAAAATGAAAAAGAAAACTAACCAAAGGAAAAAAAGCTCAGTGTATGGGTTCAATAGCACAACAGAGAAGACAGAGGAAAGAATTAGTGAACCAGAAGATAGAATAATAGAGATAGCCAATCTGAACAGCATAGAAAATAGACCGGAAAAAGAAAAACCCAAAACAACAGAACCTTGGTGACCTCTCAGACCATGATAAGGCATTTCACATTCATATCATGAGAATCCCAGAAGAGTAGAAAGAGACAAGCTGACGAAGGACTCAAAGAATAAAGGCTGAAAACTTCCCAACTTTAGTAAGAGATATAATCCTACAGATTCAAGAAGTTGAATAAACTGCAAATAGGATAAATCCAACGTGCATGGCAGTAAATCTAAGAGCTTTCTTGTCTTCTGGCCAATGGGGAGCCTTGGTGGGAAATGTTGAGGGAGGGAGAAAAAGCAAAGTCAGAGTATCTATTGTCTCCCTATGGTTTGACCGTATAGACTGGCTGCTGCCTTCCTCTGAAAATCATAACTCCTGTCAAGTGGTCCTCTCCACATAATGGTTCTTGATTGTGGATCCATGACTGGTTCCTCTCCACCGCTGAAGTCCTGAGGGTGGTAATTGCCCTGCTATTACTGGCCCTGGGATACTGCATTATCTCTTGTGGTTTCTCTGCATCTTGGTCACAACTATGTAAATATTTCCTTTATTAAGCTACCTCCAACTTAACATGACATGTTTTTGCCATCTATTTTCCTCCATTAATCCAACTGATAGACCTATCCAACTAGGTGAAAATTCTCAGTGACTGTATTAGAAAGGATAGAACTTGTAGTAAGGGTATCACCTACTACAAAGTAGGTATAATGCTCTTCCCTTTCTGAAGCTGAGAACTTTTGGAGAAGACACTTCAGGAAGGCGGAGTTTAATGTTCTAAAACAAAATTTATCTTAGTTATCTGACTTCATCATAAAGGTTACAGTAATCAGATCATAAATCAAAAATCAATAACTGTCGGGCGCCTGGGTGGCTCAGTTGGTTAAGCGACTGCCTTTGGCTTAGGTCATGATCCTGGAGTTCCAGGATCGAGTCCCGCATCGGGCTCCCTGCTCAGCAGGGAGTCTGCTTCTCCCCCTGACCCTCCCCCCCTCATGTGCTCTCTCTCTCTCAAATAAATAAATAAAATCTTTAAAAAAATCAATAACTCTCTTTATCACCCCTATACACTTAGCAATAGTCATCAGTAAGGAGAATGATAAGGATGTCCTCCATATTTAGGGGAATTTGGAAGACTGGAAGTAGCACTACTCTAGAATCAGGACCCCTGAGCTCTGCCTTGACATATGTGGTCGTGGGCAAATAGGATGCTTAATTTCTCTGAATCTTTTTCTACACATTTATAAAATATAGAAACTGGGCAAATGATTCTTAAACTCTCTTTTAGCTCTAATAGTCTATGTGATTATAAGGAGTTGGAGGGGAAGGTATAGTGTGATGTGTGGATGGGTAGGAATGAGAAGTATAGCATGTGGACAGGGAAGACTGGGGAGTGTGGTATATGAATGGGAGGACTAGAGAGTGGGAGGACCTTGCCATTAGGTCTAGTCATTGAGGTAAAGAATGGTGCTGAAAAGTCAGTGTGGAAAGGATATATATGGGATGCAATTGGGATATTTCTTGATGATGCTGAGCCAAGAAGTGATGACATCTCAATGGGGAAAATGGCACCACTTCTGATTCCAACTAGTACTGGGGCCAGAAAGAAGAAATAATTATGGAATGATTTCATGTGGGAGTTACAAGGAAGAGTGTAGTGACTCAAGGTTTGCAGACTTGATTCCTGCCAGTATAGGTGTGTGAACTTGTCAAGTCTTTTTCCTCTTTAAGTTCTTGGCTTGGACTAAATAATATGAAATAATCTCTAAGGGCACTTCCAAATATAAAACCCTAGAAGCCCATAAGACAAAATCTATGTTCTCAAGTAGTGTGTGATCTCACAGGATGGTAAGACAGATTCCTATAAAGCAAGAGGTGGGATTGGGTCCAAGGGAAGAATAGTGGCGGTGGTGCAGTAGTCTCCATCACCCTATCCCTCAGGCTTATTCTGAGGGCCAAACGCTATCTTCTCCCAGGTTCTACATCACTTTGGAAGGACAGAGTCACATACTTGAAAAACTAATTTTATTTAGGCAATCCTAATTATTCATTGCAGCTATTCATTCACAAATATTCCAGCACTCCTTCCTGTCCATTCAGGTTTTGTGGGGCCTAAAGCTTGTACCAAATACTAAAACATATGTTACTTTACAAATTTTACAAAGCACATGACCATGCAAACACATTATATTGGCCTCTCGTGGGGACTTGGAAGGGGCCTGTGCAAGTGAGAGGACAGTTAGTTTCATGGTACATCCACCTTTGTTCCAGGTTCATGGAAAAATATCACTTCCTCATTTCATTGTGGTCATATGACTTGACGTAGTGAATGAAATATGAGCAGAAGTGATATGCCCTCCTTCCAGGTGAAAGACTTAAGGGCCTGTCAGGATTCATTACATCCCTTTGCTGCTGGCCTGGGGACTGTGGAAGCAGCTGTCAGCACAGAGCCCTCCCCACTTGGGTCCCTGGGAGTTGTTGAGCCCCACTGCCATGGAGAATGGAGAATGAGGGAAATAGACTTCTGTGGTGTTCATTCACTGAGATTTTGGGGATTCCTTGTTACTACAGTACACCCTAGTGAAGCCTAACTGAAACAATACATTGGGAAGTACTTTCATAGGCGCAAGCTCATTTCTTTGTGGGAGGGACATAGGCATTTCTCATCCCATTTTTCAGATGAAAGTCTGAGGCTCAGAGAGTTTGGGTATCTTCAGGGAAGGTCAGAAGGTGAGTGAGTGGCATGCCTTGAGTTGAGCCCAGACCTTTTGGCTCTCAGGCTTTATTCTGTCCATGATGGGATGTTGTTTGATGCATTTCATTTATGTGGCATCTGTATTCCTCATTTTCTCTATCTGTGTCCCCCAACTCATCCCTGCAGAAGCCCCAGCTTCTACCTGGGACAAATGCCTCAGTACCTTATGGCCCTGGTTTCTGTAGGGCTCCATTCTTGTCAGGCTCGGGTGAAAAATCCTAGAAAGAGGCCCCAAGAAAAGAAAATCCTTCTTAGAGTCCAGATAGATTGTAATGTGTGCATTTAGAATATAGAAAAATTTAGATAGTCCCAAGGACTTTTCTCCTGTTTATTTACAGAATATAACTTATACTTGCATACCAGGCTCATTCATGAGGGCTCCATCCTCATGACCTAATGACCTCCCAAAGGGCCCACCTCCTAATACCTTCACCTTGGGAGGTAGGTTTCAACATATCAATTTGAAAAGGACACAAACATTTAGACCAGAGTAAGGTAATTTAAGGCAAGAGTCACTTCCCTGGAAGTGTAATACAAACCTCCAGGTGTACATCCTGTTCTAATGACAAGGTAATGGGGAAACAGAGAGGTGAGAAAGAAAAGGACCCCTTTTTGGCTGAAGGGTGGTTAATTTAGGGCACTGATCAAACACCTCATAAACAGCACACATAGCTGCCCCAATCATCTGGCAGGAGATCAGTAGGCTCGAGGTGAAATGAGAACCATCTGAAAAGCCAAGAAATATTGCCTGGAGAATTGCATTAGACAGCATTACACTCAATAAAGTTTGGTCTTGTCAGCTACTTGCCCTGCCTTTGCTTCAGGAAGACTCTTCCTTAGATTGGAATTGGCATGGCTGGGGAAGGCTGTTAGATGCATGTAGACTTTTGCTTTGTGAGAATTGGATCAAGCCCTGTAAACTCTCTGGAGGGCTTAGAAATCCTTTCACTTACAGGTGGGAACTTGATGGTAAGAGGTATTACTGTTGGCTCAGTTTTCGTCTCTATCTCTGTCTCTCTGTCTCTTTCTGTCTCTCTCTGTGTATCTTCCTGTCTCCCTCTCTCTCTTTCTCCCCTTTTCTGTCCTTCTCTTTTATCCCTGGAATTCTATCGTTAGGTGAGACTTGCCACACCACATTTTGGTAAAGCATTGTCCATGGCAACCCATATCATATTGAAACACAAAACCAGACCAAAAGTTAAGACTCAGGAAAAATTGAATTTTTCTTTCCTCTACACCCACTCTCTTAAAAAAGTCAATGACAAACCCAAATAATTTTTTAGTGATAGAATAAAATTCCCATCATCCAGAATAATTTTTAAAAGTGTAATATTCTGTTAAAAGAAGACTCTCATGTATATTACACACAGAATGCCAATGTCCAAATAATTGTACTACAGTGAAATGAGCTGTATAAAAATCTAAGGACTACTTCTGGTGATTCAGAAGGCCCATCACAGTCTGGTAGGGCCTTTTTACATCATTGTGAGTAATTCTCATTATTTAAGACTCCAACTGGGCAAATAGAGAAGGCTGAGCTGAACCTTTGCTGACATGTGGACTCCCAGGGGGAAATTTATATATAATCTGTCTGATGTAAGCTTGATTTCTTTGACATTTATCTCTTTCATGAAAGTAAAAGGCTGAGAGAAAAAAAAAAGTCTGTTTATTTTAGCTTTACTTTTGTTTGGGTTCTGAGAAGCAGGAGGCTTATAATCCTATGAGCTTCTTACCACCTTCCCAGTTATTTTCTCATCCATGATTTCGGTCTATTGTTCTACCTGCCTCTGTGGCTGGAAAGAAGCAGTTAGCATCATCCCCACACTATGGATTGGAAAGCAGAACTCCTATTATAAGGGCAGTGTGTTTCCCAGGCACTTCTCCACTTTCCTCCCTCCCCTTGCCCCTAGTAATTCAAGCTAGGCCTCTTCATCCATTGCCTTACCATAAAAAACAGTAGTACAGAGACATCCTTCCTTTTTCCAGGTTCCGTACCATGTGTTCCAATGCTCTGCCACTTGGGCAAATGGTCTGCAACCTTGAGAGATCTTACTAAAGAGACAGCATAGTGTAGATGGAAGGAGCACTAAGCCAGGAGTTGGGAAATCAAGACTCAAATCCTGGCTTCACCTGAAATTTCTCAGCCTTTACCAAGAGCAATTTACCAAAGAGCTTTAGTTTCCTCATCTGTAGAATGGGTTTAGTGATCCTGTCCTGCTGTCTTCAACAAGTTCTGGTATAGAATGAACGAGCTAATTGGCAGGGAAGCCTGTGCAGGGCCATCTGGATGAAAGGACTCGATCTTTATCTGTCTCTGGGACCTGCTTTGTGGAGTTCCAGTGGGTGTCAGGTTCTCAGGAAGAGGTATTGGGAGCTTGGTTTATCTGAGGTTTGCATTTTGCAGGCACTCAGCTGCCTGAGTGATGAAGTGTCTGTGAAGAACTCTCTCTTAGTTGAGGTTCAAGTTCATCTCTTGATGGGGGACTGGTGAGACATGGAGGTCAGTCAGTATCCCTGGGAGACTGACCTGAACTCTTGCCACTCGGCTTCTTGGCTTCTGTCACTTACTCTGACTTCATGAGTGGCTAGGCCTCACCTACAGATGCAGCATCTGCTAACCCAAAAGGTGTGATTTGAGCGCCTCCAGAAGTGCTTCTGTTCACACTTACCTCCCCATCCTATCTGAATTCCATCATCAATATCAGCCCTGTCCTAAAGACCTTTCTGAGATGATGGAAATGTTCTATAACTGACTGTCTGATACAGCAACCACTAGCCACATGTAGCTATAAAATACTTGAAATCTGGCTAGCATGACCGAGGAACTAAATTTTATACTTTGTTTAATTTTAATTAATTTAAATAACCACACACGGACATGGATATTCAGATACAGTGTTTCTCCTTTTCATTAAAGCACTGTGTCCAGAAGACCCCTGTTAAATTGCTTGTGTGTGATCATTATTTTTAAGTGAGGCCATATGGCCAGAGTGAGGTTCTGGCATGTGCATGGGGACAAGGGAGGGGAAAAGAGAGGAAACTTGCAAGGAAGGCCAGCATGCTGGCTCCCAAGGGGCCTCTAGGGGAACATCTGGCTCTCAGTCTTGCAGGCTCAGAAACTGGATTTTTCAGGACGTGGAGAATCAAATTGATCTTCAGAGTTGTGAGCCTTTTAATAAAGCTCCCCAAACAGATATGGTCAATCAGAAAGCTAGCACGTGGAAGTGCAAGGAAAAGAGTACCCACCTATTCCTGGGGGTGTGGAGAGGGGCTAGTACTTTTCTACATGGAAACCAGAGTCTGCAGAAGAGGTGGTTTTGTGAGCATGGACTCAAAGTAGGTAGCATAAGATGATTCAAATGGTCAATGGGGCCATGCACTCATGGCACAGTAGATCTTATCTGTCCTGGGAGTGTTCTGGTCCTGTTTCTGGCAATAGTCCTCTTTTCATGAATGATGCTTGGGTGGTTGTCTACAGTTTTTGCACCTGACCCGATTTTCTAAACTTTTATTGTTGACCAGCCCACACCTATTGACACATTCTTTCTTTAGTTATATCACATGTACAGTGAGGTGTCTGTCCTGTATCGCACACCTGGGGGACATCATCTCTTTGAGACAACTTAGCCTCCCTCTGCTCTGCACAACTGCGGGTTGACTTCACAGTTTAACTCAGAGGACAGTTGTATTTCCCTTGCTTCCAAAGTCTTGCCTGACTGCATGTATTTCCTACAAGGGGTAACATATTGATTAGCAGATTGAAAAATAGCTTGGTGTGGTCAGGGGCTGATGATAGAAGTGCTTATTGGGGCCAGAGAGTAATTAAATAAATGAAGCAGGCATGATGATGGGCTGGTTGGTGTGGATGCCTTAGAAGTAGACCGCTGGAGCTTAGATGAGGCTGTTTATAACCATGCTAGAATGTGGGCCGACAGTTGCTGGATCTTTTGATGTTTAAAGAAAAGTTGAACATCTGGATATTAATGTGGAATCTCCTGATTTTTCAGAGTTGGAAATTAATTCAGTTAAAACCCAACACTGGTACAAGCCTAATAAAATACATAACCAAGGTGGATTACCATCTCGGAGTTTCCGGGTGTCATGGGAGGTCCTGGCCTGGGAGAGTGCCTTGTTGGGTTCTAATCCAAACCCTGCCTCTAAATCAGTATGAGGTCTTGGAGAAGGCACAATCCCCTTGCAGCTCAGACTCCTCTGTGATTTAAGAGTGTCAGGTGGGACAATCTCTAAGGTTCCCTCTTGCTCTGCATTAGTTGGCCGGGGCTGCCATAACAGAACACCACAGACTGGGTGGTTTAAACAGCAGAAATTTATTTTCTCACAGTTCTGGAGGCTGGAAGTCCAAGATCAGGTGTTGGCAGGTTTGGTTTCTCCTGAGGCTTTTCTTCTTGGCTTACAGTTGGGCAACTGTTCACTGTGCCCTCATATCTTCACATGGCCTTTCTCTGGGCACATGCATGACTGGTGTCTTTTCTTCTTCTTATAAGGCCACTATCAGTCCTATTGGATTAGGGCCCCACCCATATGACCTCATTTAATCTTAATTACATCTCTATAGGCCCTATCTCCAAACACAGTCACACTGAGGGTTAGAGCTTCAACATACAAATTTGGGGGTGGGGAGACAAAATTCAGTCCATAACATGCTCTGTGAGTGTGTACTTTGTTAACGAGGCTAGACGATGACACTGACATCTTTCTTCCTTTTGCCCCTCCACATCTGCCCTCCACCCCGTTCCTCCCTCCCCTGCACCTGGGGAGACTGACCTCTATGGATGGTATCAGAGAGCATCCTTGCTGTCTGGCTCTGGTTAGGTTCAGCAAATGAGGAGGCTGAGAAGTAGATTAGAGGGATAAAGGAGGATGAAGTTGGGGTAATTTACCCCCCAGCAACCTTGCTGCAAAGTTGCCATGGGCTAGCTGTATTCCTTGTCTGAAGATCACTGCTCTCGTCGGACAGCTTATCTGTCTCCATGTTCCCCAGTCTTTCCCTGGCCCTCAGACCCAAGGGTGGTAATGTCCCTACTGTTATGCACCCCAGGACATAGCGCCACCCCTATGGCTTTCCTACACCCTACCACACTCCTAAGAAGGGTCCCTTTATTACACTTTTCTCAAATCTCTCAATTTGCCGATACTCTGATACATACAGAGTATGAAAGAACTTCATCCATGGGTCATCTGTCCACCCCCTCCTTTTGCATTCTCACTCTCCCAGCTCCAGTTTCCAGATAGCTCTGCCTCAGCCAGAGGCTTGGCTGGCTTCCCTTGGGCCATACATTCTTTCTCTGAAGTGAACCACATCATGACTTTTGCTCTCTGAGTGGGTTTGCTATTATCCTATCACAGTCCGTTTGGACAATGGTAGAGAAAGAGCTAGCTGGAAAATGGAGCCCTCTGCAACTGGGCTCTGGGCTCTGTCTCGCTGAGGTGACATTAGCTTCTTGACTACTTGCCCCAAGTAGGTAGGCATTTCTTCAAGGCCTGTAGAATGTGTTTAGAAGGAGATTTATCCTGTTCCCTCTCATGGTCAGACTTCTGGGTATAGATCAAGTTCCCTCATTCATCCAGAATACTCACATTGTGTAGCCCCCCTCCCCCGCTCATTGAAGTTCCCTCCACCAGTGTTTCAGAAACTGTGCTGGTTATAGATAGATGAGTCGGGTAAAGTTGATAATGCATTCACCATCCAGAGTGAAGGAAAGGAAGACAAATGCCTAGAAGGTAATTATAATACAAGATGGAGGTAAAGTGAGCACTGAGTCAAGTGCTAGGGGTTGGGTGTAGCACCCAGGAGAGTGGTTTAAAGGTAAGGGCCCCAGATTCAGGCTACTTGAGTTCAAATCCTGCTTCATTATTTAATAATTCTAACACCTTTGGCAAGAAGTCCAGCTTCTTAAACTTTGTTTTCCTAATCTGCAAAGTATGGCTGTAATAGGTTGTTTTTGCTAGGAATAAATGACGTATAATGTCTGTAATGTGCTTAGCTCAGTGCCTGGCATATCTTAAGTGCTTACTAAATGTTAGCTTTTATTGTTACTTAGCAAAATTTGTACAAAGAATGGGATTTGTGGCAGCCTTGAAGAATGGGAGGATTTTATGAGAAGAGGGAACTCCTTCCAGAAGGACAGAGAAACATGAATAAAGGTACAAGGGTAAACTTGTTTAGGAATTATTAATCAGTCCCATCTGTTATATGAGAGGATATTCATTAGGAAAGGGAGCAGGAAAAGCTGGTTGAAGCATATCAAAGAGGACACTGAATTACAGGGTGAGGGGTTTATATATAATTCTGTAGGCAATGAAGAGCCATTAAAAACAAGGATCTTAAGCAGGGCTATGTATGCTTAGGTAAACTTTCAGGAAATTAATCTGGGCAGCTTTGTATAAACTGGGTTGAGGGTGGAGAAAACTGGTGTAAAAGCTGGCATGAGGCTATTACTATTGTCCAGGGAAATAGTAACAAGACCTGCTTTAGGGAAAAGTTGATAAATAGTGATCAAACTCCTAATGCCTAACAGAACTAGTTTGGCAGGAGGCGAAGCAGCTGGAAACTGAAGTGTTTGGAGCCATTCACAGTCAGGGGACAATTGGAAATTAAAAGGAGGCACTTAAAACTAATGTCAATCAATGATACAGTGACAAAGACTTTACAAAATTCTATTTTAACACATATTTTTTCAAGAACAAAGCTACAGAGCTCACCTGTATTGCCACCAAGTGGTGCTGGCACTGAGGAGTCAAGACCCTGGCTTGGAGATAGAGTGGAGAAATGGGCCATAGATGTACATTTTCTTATGTGGGCAGCCACATGTAACAGCATGTGGCAGGAACTCAAGAAGCTGACGACAGTCATCAAAGAGCATGTACACATGTTTGTTCAGCCCCCCTCACAGCTTCTGCCCCATTCTGACGAAGAAGGCTGCTAACATTTAGTCAGTGTTCTATTTAGAAAGATAGTGCCTTGGCTGGTATTTTCACTTGTAAGAGCTGGCTGTCCTAAATGCAGTAGGACATTGCCCTAAAACCCACACAGCAGGCCAAGAAAGGTACAGGGTAGGGCCAGATTATTTTCCCTGAGAAATGAGTGTTAGTCAAGAAATACATTCTTTAGAGATGGAGCCAGAATAAAGAGCCCTAAGGCCCCTGTACTCACCTGGGAAGAAGGATCTCTGAAGAATGGTCAGCTGGGGACTTAGCCACAGAACACTGAATGGAAACTCAAGTATCTAATCCAGCAAGACCTCTGAGCACTGAGATCCCTTTGATAAGCCTCACATCCAATGGAGTGCACCTTCAGGTAGAGATGGAGAAGATGATTTCCTTGCCACAGAAAACCAGAGGTTATCTAAGTGGTCAAGGTCCTTTTCAGAACCAGATAGTCCTTCTCCATAAAGCAGGGCTACTTGGCGAGACATCCAGCAAGACCTCCTAAATGGCTGACTGTAGGAGCTGTCCATGGTGCTGTAGTTACCCTTGCTTGAGCCCATTGGACAGTTTCTTTTATTAACTGCTGTATGACAGGTGTTGTGCCAGGTACTTTACCTACATTGTGTCCTTTAATCCTCATGGCAACCCTGCAAGATTAATATTGTAATCAGCTACCTTGTTTCTACAGATGAGGAGACTAATACTCCCAGCTTCACTTTCTGCCTTATCCAATGTAAATAGCCTGAATAATCTCTTCAGACATCATATTTGAGGACTTCCAGCCTAACAAGGAGAGTATATCTGCTTAATAACCCTTCTCTAATCTGTGTAAAGAGATCTTGTTCCTTTCAAAGATGGTGGCGGTGGAGATCTACACCAAAGGCAACAGAGTTATGTCACAGGGGAGTCTAAATTTAATGAGAAAGATTAAGCATGTATAACCATATTTTAGCTTGTTGATTAGAAAGGAGTACAGAAACTTGAAACATGCTTGCCAAAAGAGAAAGAAAAATTAACCCCTCCTAATTAAGAGAAAGCAAATCAGGGTTGTGTGTGTGTGTGTGTGTGTGTGAGAAGATTAGCAAGACCTTGTTTCTCTTTGACAATTTTCTTTTTTTTTTTTTTCCTGGCTATAAGGTGAAAAAATAATAGGTGCCAAGACAGACAAGGTAGAGGGCAGAGATAAAGGCTCATACCTCATTAAATTGGAAGAAATTTTTGCTAGGGTGGTTGAAACCATAATAAAGGAAAATGCACATGAGTTTTTGTTGCCAAACATTTCTGAATCTCAGGACCTGAAACAGTATTGGGGTTAGGGAAGAAGTTCTTCTCAAACTCTAATTTACAAAAACTCAAGGGGAGAAGCATAGTATTTAAGCTAGGACTAGGGCTGAGAACCAAGTCAGAGGTTCTAGACCTGAGTCCATAGACCCTGGGGATTGGGGTAAGAAGGGTGCTCCATGGGATCTATGCAAACCTTCAAAATGTGATAAAATGTTATTTATGAATGCATTTTTTATAGGAAGGGGTTGATAACTTCCAAAAGATTCTCAGAATGTCCAAGAATATCCGTAAAGAGCCACTTGTTTAAATAGTCACTCCAGAAAGTTAAGCCTCAGTGAGCAAAGCTTCTAATTATACCTACATATTTATATATCTGGGTTTGAAATAAGCAGCCCATTTAAGTATGACACTTAATTCAAATTAATTCCTATACTTGTATATTTTAGTAAAGAGTTCTGGTTTATAGGAAACACATCTAATTAAGTAGAAACTGTGTGTTGTTCTTTTCAATTGGATTTATTCCTTGAGGGAGCCTATAAAGTGAGAGAAAACATCAATCAGTCAGGAAATATTTGATGAGAGCTCACGATGTGGGAAGGCTATCACTCACCTGCCTAAAATTCAATGAACCTTCCTACATAAGACACTCACATTCTAATACAAATGCTGGAGGTCACTCTATGTCTCCATTTATCACCAAGTGGCCCATTAACATTGCTGACACAAGACAATAGGGGGAACACCAAGTGTGGCCCACTCTCCATTTTGCCCACTCAGCAAAGTTGCTTACTGAACTCTGATTGCCAAATATTTTACTCAGCTTAATGCAGGTAAGAGTCAGGAGTCAGTTGGATTTTTAAAGCCCACAGATTCAACTTGGAGGAAGAATGGGTGAGTGCATATAAAATTCTCCTCTTCCTGCACGTCAGTCCTCCATCATTTCCTGACTCTATGTGGTGATTTAAAGAGCCTGTGTGTGTCTGTGTGTGTGTGTAAGGTGTGTGGCAACACCATCTACAAAGAATATTTGATTTCTCTCAAGTGTCTTTGACAGCTCAGTGAGCTGACATAACCCAGAAAACATATGCTGTTATTTTGGGCAGGGCAGAAAAACAAGTATAGTTTAGTTATCTCAGAGCTTCCCCTGAAAAGACCTTACTGAAGGCAAAAGAGGATGTGATTAGTAGACTGTGATCCATGGGGTTCCAGAAGCTTTTGGTACCTACGAAGATGGGGATTCCACAGATGTGGCAGTTGTAAAGGACACAAGCCCTTTAGCACCATCACTTTATCTTAGGACAGAGGCAGGTATGAGTGGGAGGCAGCTGTGACCTGGAATGAGCTCAGTCCTATGTGATGAAGCAAACATGAGAGCTGCATCGGAATTTGCAAAGGCATGGCAGCCATGGTGATCAGCACCTCAATTCCCAAGACAGTGGTGTTGGGCAAGGATACTGGGCTCTTGGGTGTCAGAGTCTTAGAACTGGCAGGGGCCATGGAGGCCATCTAGGTCAACCTCCACAGGGATCACATGCATAATCTGAGCCAGAACTGGGGCTGGAACCAAGTGTCTTAACTGTCTAGTCATTACTCTTGTCACTGCCCTGCATATCTTAGGTCTTAATCCCAACTATCCTACTTCTTACTCTTCCCTGACTCAGAGGGAATGAGGCCAGGAGCTGTTCATGACATGTATTTCCCCAGTGGGAAGGATCTGGAAAAGTTGTTCTTATTGGCTGGCCACAGTCTACTAGGAGACTAGCAAGTGTGGAACCAGCTCAATTTTAGGGCTATCTTGGTAGCTTCAGAAGTCCCCAGAGCACTATAATAGCAAACATGGAGCACGTGCTAGGAACTGCTCTAGTGCTTCCTATGTGTGATGTCATTGAATCATCCCAACCGCCCCATGTGGTGGTAAGCACTGTTACTCTGAGGTTAAGTCATGTGCCTAACATCACACTGGAAGTGAGTGGCAGAGCTGGTTTTCAAACCCAGACAATTAGGCTCCAGTGTTTTATCTAATGTTCTTTGGCTCTTAGCCACCATTTCTTGATTCTTGGAATTGTTTCTTGATTCTTGGAACAAGGCATTAGACTGTCCTTTTTCTACATGACTGTCTTTCCCCCAAACAAACCCTCATCCTTGCTTACCCAAACCCTCACCTGCTTAAAGGAGAACGGAGGGGAAAGCTTTTGGGCGTACATCAGGGAACATACCAGAATGAGGGGTCAAAGTAAACTTTGCTTGGGTGGTCCATTTTAACATTATTTCCCTCAAGTCAGAATTGATAAGGCAACTTGTAGTGGCATCCCCGGTTTTCTCCTCTGAATGCTACCTGGTTGTTCAGCAAGAGAGAAAGGTAGTTCATGGTGCTGACACAGGTGAGGAGAGCAACCTATGGTGATGAAAGAAGGAGCATCATTTCTGAAGCACATCTTAGTGCTAGCAAATGGTACTGTTCTATATGCACCACAACCCTTGAGACAGGGAGGCCTTGTTGGTGTATAGGAACACACATCCCAGTACTTAAATCTGGGGGATATTGGGGCCTGCATTGTTGTGAAGTTTCATGTATTCTTACATAAAACTGCTACTGTCTCCTCAAAGAACTGAGAGCACTCAGCTTATAAGTCCATGAGCTGGTAATTCGCTTTATCATAAACATCACGACTTCTTGCTTATAGTAAATTACAAGCCCTTAATAAATTACTAAATCAGTAATACTCTCATATTAATGAGAAGCTGAATATTGTTTTCAGATCATTGATATAAATTTATGGTGTGGTGACATGAAGTTACATTACATTCCCAAGAAGGGAGAGAAAAAAATCTGATGAAGAGAATTTCCCCTTTCTGAGTGAATCCTAACAGTGTTTTAGCATGAGGCTAAATCTAAATATATTATTACATTTAAGCATATAGTAATGAAGTTTGACCCCAGGAATGAGATGTACAGGGAGAAACTGGGATTGTGGTCCCTAGATGTTCTGGGGAAAAGTCAACTATTGGGAATCTGAGATTTGATCTTACTCTCAGCCTAGCACCAGATCATGCACAGCACTAGATAAACACTGATGCCATTAGGACTTAGAATTCCATGGATGCCTTTGAAGTTGATGGCAGATATGTAAGAGTCAGGTCCTACCTCACCCCTTTAGAATCATGAGGTGTCAGAACTTAGAGCAATCTCAGAGATACTCTTCATTGTTCTGAAACTGGGGCTCAGTGAGGGAGAGTGATTTGCCCAAGTTCATACTGCAAGTTGCCAGCAGGTTAGGAATCCAGGTCACCTAATACTTTGGGAGCAATGCCTGTAAGCCTTGTCCAACTCCAACTTCAGCCTTTCCCTAGAGATTGAAATGGGATCAATTCTTTCACCCATTAACTCTGGGCTACAATCATGCTCTCCCATTTAATAGCATCTTCATGGGCCCGTCAATATTAATGGGAGGCGAATGTATGGAATTTGCTAGAGCTCATAAATGCAATGGGGGCTGTACTTTATGCACAGAAAGATATGCAATTTGTATTCTTTGGAGATTTATTTAGATTTGATCCTTGCATTCTTTAATCTCCAGTCTCTCTGCAAAGCAATGAGCTTGCAGCTGAGAACAATCAGTGACTGGTCTGTGGCAGAGAACATAGATCACATTGACCATGGCCTTCAGAGACTTATTGGCAGTGCAGCTCAGAGCGCTGCCACCCAGGGAGACCAGCTCAAGGGCCGGGTCTCCACCTTCCCAGCCAGACCTACTCCCCCATTCTCTTTGGGGCTTCTTACTTTCAGATCAAACTGGAGGCCTTCCTTTTGCTCCCCTTGCATTTTCCCTGCTGTCTTGCTCCAGTGGTCTTTCCTTGATCATCCTAGTCTCATTTTCTTCAATGCCCTTACCCCTAATCATGCATATATTCAAACCCTACCCACCTGGTCCATCCAAATTCAAGTAATTGTGCCATTTTTATGTAATATATAAATGCTTTTGATGAAATACAGTTTTTGCATGGGTTGTTTCTGATCTACTTTGCTTTGCCCCTTGGCATCTGTCACAGTACTTTATACAGAGGTATTCTTCATTATATTTAAGCTGGATGAATGAATGAATGAATGAATGATTAAAGAAATGATTGCTAGGTGACTAGCAGGAAAAAGGAGAGTGAGAAGTCAGTAGTTTGAGATAACAGTTAAGGAATTAGGCCTGAGAGAGAGATAATACAGGGTTATAAAATGAGGATATTAGAGAGAGGGTGTGAGAAGGTGAGTGAAAAAAGCTGTCTCCTTGCTTTATTGGCTCAGTGTACGTTAGGGGTGGGTTGGAGAAAAAAGCAAGTACGGTTGATAAAAGTATTGCAGAATATATTTATTATTTTAATCACATATAATTATAATGAAGATTATTTTAAAAGATGAAAAAAGCACCCATAATCCCACCAACTGGTTACAATTATGTTCATTTTTCTTTCCAGTGTTAATTCATCCTAGGTGTATTTTACATCTCTGCCATCATCCTGCTTTAGGCATAGGGTCTTTACTTTTCACCCAGACTCGTTTTATAAATGCTTCTCCATGTAAGCTGTTGTCTTCACCTGCATTGTTTTAGAGGCTGAATCCCATTCTGGCTGACAGAGATTTGTTATGAGCCAATGAACTGAGCATGATTAGCAAGGGTGACTCAGGTCTCCTGTGGTCCTGTCACCCTTTTGTGAATGGAAAGGCTCTGGGGAAGTTGAACCTCGTTCCTCCACGCTTTGGGGGACTGTCCCTGTCCAGGTTGCCCTGCTGGGGATGCTTCATAAATGTTTATAGCTGCCAGTAGGAAACACTCTTCCTTTAAGGGGGGAGGCAAGCCAGGTTTTTTCTTCCCTCTCTCTTCAACCTTACAAGGAGCAGTTGTTTTCTTAAAACAGTTAAGCTACGGCACAAAGGTTTAGGTTTCTCATCTGTTATAAGAGTTTACATTTCTTCCGGAAAGGAGATTTAATTTTACTGCTGTAGCAATTTTTCACCACAAGAATCTGCTTGCTTCTTTTCCTGATACTGAGATGCTGGGCTTGGCACATTCTGGGCAGGTGGATGACATCCCCCTACGGCTGCAATGCCCTCTACTTTCTGCCTGGTTAAATCCCACTTCCCATCATTCTGTGTCCTCCTTGAAGCCTTCCTTGGCCTTTTGTACCCACACTTGGGTTTCTGACATCTGAAAACATTTACCGTTTGCTCATAGTGACATTGTCCTAGAGAGCAGCATGATGTCATAAACAGACCCTGGACTGGAAATCAAGATACTTTAACTCATGTCTCATTACTAACCATCCACATGACCTTGGCTAAGTCTTTGCACTCCTTGGGCTTTACCTTCTCCAAATTTAAAATGAAGGGCTGATCTCTGTCGTTCCTTCCAGCTATAATTTTATGATTGGAGGCCTTTAAGCTTTTGGGTCACTCTTACACTCTAGAGACTGCAGAAAGTTGGTCAATTCATGCTCATTGTCCCCAAAGACTCTCAGTCTTCCTGCTCATAAGACATCATCTGGACAATGCTGAAATGTGTATTATTATTGAAAACATGGATTGGCATGTTTTCAGTAATAATCTGCCTCGTGCCCTATGTTCTGTTTATCTGCTTCTTTTCATCCAATAAGTAGACTTCAGACCCTGTTCTCTTTTTTCGGTTGAAGCTCTGAGTCTCTGATTATGATAAAGTACAACAAATGGAAGCATACTTTCTGAAGGCCATACTTCAAACACTCTATTAATGTAACATGTCACATATGAATCCCAATAGAATGCCCACAAACCAATTTGATTCTCCTTTGATGAGGCAGAGATGCAAGGCAATAGCTACTCCTCTCAGAGGGAGAAGTGATTAGCTGGAGGGCGGCTGAGTCCCTGCTATCTCTATCACCAGAGCATGAAGGCCCATTGCAAGGACAAGCAGTCTGTCCTGGAAGTCCATGTTTGCTTGACTCAAAATTGCTGAAGATTTGGTTGTGCTTAAAATAAAAAGATTATAGGAACAGTGTTGAGGTTCGAAGGAGATAGACACAGTTTGGCTTAAAATCAGAAAAAGCCAGAGCTTTCTAAGGTGGTTTTTATGTCCTAAAATGTGATGTTCTCTGGAGAAGCCACCATTCTGGTTAGCCAGTGGTCACCAAATGATAGGACCTCCTCAATATCCAGTCAGAAGCCCAACCCATCTTTAAGACTTTAGGACTTACTTCTACCACATTCCCTCATCCTTCCACCCAAGGCATACACCTTATACTTCTCTGCCTCTGGGCTTTTCCTCACTCTCTTCCCTCTGCTTGGGATGCATTGGCCCATATCACCCGTATTAACATTCTATTCATTCTTTGGGGCAAAAAGGAGCTCAAATGATGCCTCTACTATGGGCTTTGGAATCTGAATTACTTGGGTTAAAATCCTAGCTACTATGGGCTTTGGAATCTGAATTACTTGGGTTAAAATCCAAGCTCTTCTACTTCTAGGTCAAATTACTTAGCGTCTCTTAGCCTGAATTTGTAAAATGGGGCTAATAATATGTCTTGCAGGGCTGTTTAAAGATAATAGGAGATGACAGAAGGCTTGCAGCACTGAACACAGTGCTTCACAGATAGCTGGGACTCAATGAGTGGCATTAACCATTAGTTCCCATATGTGTACCTTTTTTGGGGCAGTAACACAGTGCTATATGTCTATGGACATAGGACTTTATGCCACTGCTAAATAGAAAATTTCATGAAGGTAGGAATTATTTGGCACTCATGTTTATCACTTTTCTTGCCAAGCAGAGAGCTTTGAACAGAGTAGATTCTTAATATATTTTGTTCAGATGCATTAACTATGTCACTTTACCTACATTTTCCTCTTGGTGATACCCAATGAAGATGAAGACAAGAGAAAGTCGACATTGAAAAAACAGGGGAGGAAATTATTTCTTCTACATTTTTAAGTCACATTATATAGAGTTCAACTTTGGGGTCTTGCCGCTAAAATTGTAAATTCCTGGGAGTGGGAAGGGGATTGAGACCATGACCTTTTATGTGTGCTTTTGTTATTTAGTGCTCTGCAGGGCACTTGCTGAATATTTAAGTGTGTTGCTATTCATGATAAAAGCTTGGAGAGTGACAGATCAAGGAGCAGAAAGACAACTTGGTAGTGGTTTTCATCTGAGACAAATACAGGAGAAAGACTGCTTGAGGGTTATAATTGTCCTAACTACTCCAGCCCCACTCTGGAATCCTGTTCTCTCACAATTGCAGCTCTGGAGTTTCTGGGTTTCATTTTTGTCCTGAGCCCCTGGACCTCCCTCCTGCAAAGGGAGGCCTGGTGGTTGGGCAGCCCCTCTCCTGGTACATCACAGTAAGGTTCTTTGGGCAAGAATTACCTGCATTCTCCTTAGGAGTGTTCCAGGCTGCGAAGAAGCTGTTATCCAAACTGACTTTGGGTTCCATGTTGGTGACCCTGGCAAGTGAAATAAATCTCTGGGCTCAATAGAAGCAGTGTCTCACAGTGGTTAAGAGCATGGACTCTGGAGCCAGATTCCCTGGGCTTGCATCCCACCTCCTCCCTTTCCTTGCTTGTGACTTTGGGCAAATTATTCAGTTTCATTGCGTCTCAGTTTCCCCATCTGTCAGATGGGGATGTGATAATAAGCATGTCTATCTCATAAGGTTAGAACGATCAAAGGTGTTAATGTACGTAAATTACCTGGAACTGCACCTAGAACGTAGTAAGTGATCTGTAAGTGTTGGCTATTATTATTTTTGAGCTATAAGGGCTGTTCTCTCGAATTATATGAAAAGCTGTGAATCATGTGCTTCCTTTGTGCCTGAGTTTGGCTGTTCCTCATCCGTATGCAATGAGGTGAACGTGAAGGTGGAAGGGGGAAATTTCTGCAGCAGTACAGGCAGGAGACAAAGTGAGCAGTGGCAGCAAGGTTGGAACAGACAGGACAGATTTGGAGATATATAGGAGGAGCCATGGTAGTTACATGTGCAGCTGAGGGAAAAGGAGGATCCAGGCATGGCTCTCAGATGACTGAGACACAGGATCTCTGGGTGGTGATGCCATTAGTGAAATAGGAGACACAATAGGAAGAGAGGTTCATATAGGAGGTTAGGTTTGAGAAGCCAGCAGAATATAGGGATAGCCGGTGAAAATGCCCAAAAGTGCTGCAAAATATGACTCTGGTACTTGGACGAGAGGTCCAACTAGAGCTGTAGATATAGAAGTCATGAATGCTTGCAGTGAAGGCCATGAGAACCAGTAAGATTCTTTAGACAACTTTCAGCCAAATGCCTGGTGTCTAGACAAGGGCGAATAGTAAATATTTCAGGCTTTGCAAGCCATATGATCTCTGCTGTAAGTATTCAACTCTGGTATCTTGGCTCAAAAACTGCCATAGACAATATATAAACAAATGGTATAACTGTGTTCCAATAAAACTTTATTTATAAAAACCCATGGGCCATAGTTTGCCCACCCCTGCTCCAGACTGGTATCTTATATATAGTAAGTATATACTAAGTATTTGTTGGATGAGTCTACTAGCAAGTGACATGAATTAGAGATAAGCCATTGAGTTGCAAGGTATGCAATTAGAAGCCTTTTCTGAACTAAGTCCTAGGCCCTCAGCCAAGTATGATAGATCAGACTGGTGAATTATAGGGCGATGAGAGACCCATTTGATGTTATACTCCTTGAGGGCCAGGGCTGGTAGGTATAACAAGAGGCCTTGGCTTCCCGGAGAGAGAGCACTCTTAGAACCGTCAGGATCCTGGATGGCTCCCTTGTCAGGTCTGGGAAATTGACTGTAAAAGTGTCAAATAATTAAGAAACTGCCTACAGGTATTTGTAGCTTCCAGTGCAAAGAATTGGCAATAGGAGGAAATAGGAGAAAATCAAACAGTAGATGAGGAACTGAAACGGTGAGACAGAGTAGGCATTTTGCACACAGGGAGCTATCAAAGGAAACTTGAGAGGGGAGTAGGGAGAGAGAGAGGCCCCAGCCCTTCCCTTCAAGCAGTGGGGAGATATAGCAGATGATGAGTGGTAGTTAAAACAGTTAACACCAGGGCTGAGCGATTCGGCTACTAAATTACTGCTGAGCCATCCAGAGGGTGTTCCCGCTCTTTTGTGTCTTGTACTTTGGGCTGGTGGGTCAAACCTCCAAAGTCCGTCCCTTGCTGTTGGAGACTGAAGCTGCACAGCTCAATTCCTTGGCCAGCTTCCAGGAGACAATTTCGGGGTCTTGGATGCCAAGGAAGGGGGCAAAGTCTAGAGAAGAAGGCTGATATTTGACCACAGGTTGTGAATGCCTCCTCTGTGTTCCCAAAGAGAATGTGTGAGAGCGTGATGAAGGCCCACAGTTCCTGGCTGCCTGTGCGACGCTCAGACACAGGTTGTTGGCCGTGGCTGTAGTGTGGCAGCAGCTGTGCGCCCAAATTGGTGTATATATGCATGCATGAATGTACATGTGTACATATATACATACATATAGATGTGTATACATGTATACATGTATGTGTGATATGTGTGTATGTAGATAGATAGATAGATTTATAGAAGGGGGAGGGAGAAGACCAGTATTATTTAAATGCTTGAATTGGTTGCTAACACAAGCCGCACTGTCCAACTCTGTCCCATCTCTGATTTCGGGCAGTGAGAGCTCAGATACAGATGAGTGAATGTAAGAGAGCAAGCAATTCTGCATTTGCTTCCTGGATTTGGATGAGGGATCAAAAGGAATACCAGATTTAAAAAACTCAAGATGTTTTTAAAAATCTAAAGATTTAAAACTCTGTATTTCTGGGCCTGCTCTCCACCATGGCCACACCCACTGGAGCTGCGCATGGGGAGCTGACAGCGCTTCAGCTTCAGCCCATGCTCTCCAGTCTGCATGGGCCTGCCCGGCTTGCTTCTCGGGTTCATGGTACCAGCTTGCCCTCACGCCTTTGTATGAGTCCCTTGGCTTCCATGCTCAAGCTCCTCTTCCCCACTTTGCCACCAAACTATTATTTCCAGAACTCAGTTTAAGCAGACCACATCTTGCTTTTAGGGCTCCCCAGTCCCTAAGGCAAAGCCAGAGCCCCTTGCCTGGTATACAGGACTCTCCTCACCTTCACCCACCACAGCCTCCTTCTTCTCTTTCAGTTCTCGGCCCTCGCCACAACATTCTCTATGACCCATTGCTCATCAGGCCATTGCACAGGCTTTCCCACCAGCTTAAACTCCTGGTGGATTTCTAGTTACATTTCATGACGCAGCTTATTTGCTACCTTCTGTGTGAATACTTGCTCTATCTCTACTCCCTCCCCATGCTCCCACAGTACTCTGCTGATGCTTCTTGAGGATGCTACTTATTACTGTATTGTAATTGTCTGAGCATGGGTTTTGGGTTATATCTAGATTTGAGTCTTAGCTCTTCAGCTTTCTAGCTTTTGACAAGTCATGTTAATCTGTTTGGGCCTCCGTCTTATGATCTGCAAAATGTGGCTGTTCAGACCCATCGTGGGGTTGTTGGGAGGTATGTGTGTCAAAGGGCTTACTCAGCACAGTGGCTCGTACACAGTAAGTATTCAATAAATTTTAGCTTTTCCTCTTTTTCTTCTCCACTTGATCTTGAGCTTTTCTAGAGATCAGGGTCATGACTTGAATATCTCGGTAACCCAAGTTCTTAGCTCTGTGTCTAGTGTATGGCTGGTTCCAATTTTGTTATCTTGCTACAGATGAAAACACAACCCAGTGGAGAGTAGGAAATCAGTGCCTGTTTGGTTGAATGATGTGGTGGTTTGAATGATTGATCCCAAGTTTCTATTCCCCTATAGCAGATATCCATACCCTTGTCATGGCCTCATGATATACAGAGTGAAATACCCCATTTCTTGACTTTGAAATTATCCACATAACCTTTTGGCCATTGGGATATTAGAAATATGATTCAAAGGGCTTGAAATGTCATGTGTGATTGGGTTTACCCTCCTGTGCTGCTTCTGTTGCCATAAAGAAGACATGCACTGGAGGCTGGCCCCAGAAGAATGAGGACTTGCTGAATCTAACGCATGGCTTGGAGTCGAGCCTAGTTGAGCCCAGCCTAGATCAAGCAAACTCTGGCTGATCTCCAGCCAATTAAATGATGTGGTGGTCTCTTACATAGGAAAGGCTGAGTTATACATGTTTCTAGTCTGAGGAAAAGAACTGATTGCTACCATCTAGTTTTTGTAGACTGGCTTTGAAGACTTATCATAGAAACATGAGACAATAGCAAATTAATAACGATCAGGGAAATTGAAAGGGTGGTATAGCTGAAATATGGGAGTGGGGTTGATGAAAAAAATGTATTGACATTCAAGTCACATTAAGGGTGATGGCTGGGCTCCCCTGTTTGAATTCTATTTCCAGATCTGAAAGATCTGGAGTCCTCCAATAGCTGGAGTGAGGATCAGTCCTCTTCTGACTGCCTGTTCCATACATGGACTCTTAGAATCTCTCCACTGGGGGAGATGTCCAGAGTTCATCTAGCCCAGTCTCTTGTCCCCTGCACAAATGTTTTCTGTAGCATCCCTGACAGAAGCTGATCCAGATTTAATAACTTACCTGCCATATGATCATGGGTAAGTGCTAAGACTGGGAATTTTGGAGTCAGAGAGACTTGGTTTAGAATCCTGGCACTGTGACCTTAAGAACCTGCTCATCCCCTGGGTCTCTCACCTCCACTAGAAAATAAAGGTAATGAGAATGCCTCCCTCACAGAGCTATTGGGAGAATTAACTGGACAACAAAATGGTACAGCCTGCACAGCGCCTGTCACCAAATGTGATGTCTCCCTTCCTGCTTTGGTGCAGCACAGAGCACATCATCCCTCTGCCATATGAAAGCTCTTCTGACATCTCTATAAAGAGGGAGAGGAAAACCATGCTGAGCTCCAGTGGGCCCCTTCCTCCAGTCCAGATGTTGCACCTGCTGGCCTGGATCAGCTGTCTCCATCCCAGCTCACTTGATGGGACATTTCAATTTAAAATTGTCAGTTGTCAGCATGTTTAAATGTCCCAGGACCAAGAAAACATCAAAGGCAGTTATTGACCATTTTATTGATTTAATCAGATAGTTTTTGCACAAATTGTGGTCCATAAAATTCTGGGTTCCCTGAAGTCCTCCAAGTTTCAATGTAACTTAAAATGGAAACTGCCCATCAGCCTTATAAGGTAGGATCTAGAAGAGCAGAGATGGATTAGTGTGAGCTGAGATGATGCAGAAAGTTGTTGGGAGAACAGAGAGAAATTTCTAAGTGTGCTGGTCAGTGAACCAGTGGGGAGAAGAGAGGATAAGAGAGGGCAAGTAAGGAGCACCTTGAATAACATGAGGAGTTTGAACTTTGTAGGCACTAGGGAGCCATTGAAAGTTTTTGAGCACAAAAAGGGTATGGTCAGAGCTTTGCTTCAGGTAGATAATTCTGGCAAGAAGGTGAGAATGCCTTACTTTGGTAGGGGGCAGAACAACTAGAGACAGGAGAACACTAAGGAATCCATTGCAGTTTTCTGGACAGGAGGTGATAAATGTGTGCTTGGGTCCTGGAAAATATGAAACATATTGCAGTGCAAAATCCACAGAACTTATTGACTGACCAGGAAAGGCAAAGAGAGAGGGAAGGATGACTCAGGTTTTAAGTCTAGGGAAAGTGTCTGAGTTACCTAATTTAACCTACAGGATGTGGAACATATCTATCGTCACCAGGCTTTTCTCATTTATTCATAATGCATGTGTATGTGCATATATAGTTTCATGTACATCTTGAGCAGTATAAAATAAATCAGTAGCCTAGTATCTTACACACACATACATACTCTCTCTCACTCACTCTATTGAATTTCAATCTTCATTCACTTTAATTGTATATAATTATGAATGTTGTGCCATAAGGGTATGAGGCTTTCCGATTTCATCTGAGAAGTTAGTTTTCATACTGACAGTGTAGGGGTTATAGTCTAGTATCCTGAAAATATCTAAGCTAGTTCTACTGATCATAGTAGCTGTAATTGACTAGTATTTATGTGCCAATGTTTTTCACACATCATCTCACTTGTCCTCACAACAGTCTGTGAGATGGACACTATTTTTTTTTAAAGATTTACTTATTTTGGAAAGAGAGAGCGCGCGCACATGCGCGCGCACGAGCGGGAGGGGCAGAGGAAGAGGGAGAGAGAATCCCAAGCCTGATGCAGGGCTCGATCTCACAACCCTGAGATCATGACCTGAGCAGAAACCAAGAGTCAGATGCTCAACTGGCTGAGCCACCCAGGAGCCCTGAGATGGACACTATTAAGGGTCTTCCCAAACCAGTCCTGACTCCCATCTTCCCTTGCTTCCCATGGTAAAGACTGGCCTCCCTTGCAGCAGCGGTGGCCACATAACCCACATCTAGACGACAGGAATGTAGATAGCATCTGTAGAGTTCTAGGTCAGACATTGGCTTGCTGGTAGAAGGTAGCAGCATAAAAGGAAACAGAGCTGGTACTCCCTCTGTTCCCTCCTTCCTGGCTTGACCGTGCTAGATGTGATGCTTAAAGCTGGGACAGCTCCCTGTAACCACAGATGACACACATGAAGATGAAAAGCCAGTGGCTCAGGATCTCAGAGCAGGAGCCAGAAGGAGTGTGTGACCTCAGTGATATCACTGAGCCACTGAATCAGCCTTGGAACCACTATGTCCAGGTTTCTTGATAAGTGAGACAATAAATATCTGCCATGTTTAAGCCACCATTGGTTGATTTTTCTGTCACTTGCAAGCAAATGTGTCCACATGTTCAGTTTTTTACTTGAGGCCAAGCCAGGACATCGTGGAGCTGGGATTCAAATTCAGATCTTTCTGACTCCAAAGTGATGCTATGGCTTTCTGTACTTTCTCCTTTCAAATACTACAGAACAATGTGAAAGGCTTATTTTGTTGTATGTGATGGATACATCTGCTGTCCTTCCCATGGTCTCCCTCTCTTGCTTCTTCCTCCATGGTTTTGCATTTAGATGTCTCCTAGGTGTCAGTCACCAAAGCAAGCCTTAGGAAAGAAATGATTATGAGTCAGTCTCTGACTGCAAGTTGTTCATGATCTAGAGGAGGTGTTAGCAAACTATGGCCCATGGGCCAAATTTGGCCCACAGCCTATTTTTGTACAACCTACAAGCTAAGAATAGTTATATATATATATATATATATATATATATATATATATATATATATATATATTTTAATGTTTGGGAGAAAAATCAAAAGAAAAATAATATTTTGTGAGCTGTTAAAATTATATAAAATTCAAATTCAAGTTTCAGTGTTCATAAATACAATTATATTGGAACACAGCCATGTCCATTTGCTTATGTATTGTCTGTGACAGTCCTGCACTACAACTGCAGAGTGGAATCATTGCAAAAGATATAATTTGGCCTGTGAAACCTAAGATATTTGCTACTTGGCCCTTTAAAGAAAAAGTTCGCTGACTCCTGATCTAGAGGAGTTGAGTTTGGAGAGGGATTAGGAAAATGAACAATTCATTCTAGATAAGAGAAAGAGAAAGGATATATACATGAGATATTTAGAAAAATTTCCCAAAGTAACAGGAGTACCAAAGTGCTGAGACTTATCGCTAGAATTTTCCTCTTTAAAGATAGATTCTATGAAAGAGGTTGGGGGTAGGGGTGGATTGGGATATTTGTCAGGTTTAGTTACCTTTGTCTAATGAAGGTCTTCTGTTACTTCTTGTTCCTTAGACCCAGAACTGTATGCTTCAGTAGCTTTGAACTCCACCCAACTGGGGAAAACAGACCATGAATTCTTTTAATGCACACTGTAAAATTGCCTTGGAAAAAATTGATTGACCTTTTAATTAAGGCCCTCAGAGCCTCCCACATATTGGCTTTCACCTGAAACTCTTGTGTGCTGGATATTTCTGTGAGCACATGAGCCATTCTTCTCAAATCCTGGTTCCTGTAAAGCAAGTCCTGCAGTCCTGGGGGACACCACATACTTTGTACACATCCCTGAGTTGGTGGAAAAAGACCTTTTCATGAACCCAACTCTAAAAATCAACAAGAGTGTTTCATTTTCTTTCCTTTTTTTTCCCCCAAAAGAAAGTAAGTGCCAGGAAGTCTCCTGAAATAATAATGGTGCTTGTTGTTTGCACAGCATCATACAACTTAGAAAGCATTTTTCTGTCCATTTTTATTCTGACCCTTAACCATGACACAAATAATTTGATTGTAATGCAAAATAATGAAACTACGTAAAAATACAATTCTGATACACCAACAAAAAAGACCTTTTGAGATCAATGAACTCACGTCCTTTTTTTTGGTCTTTATTTTATAGAGGAAAAAGCTGAGGCTTAGCAGGGAAGGCAGCTAATCAATGGCAGATCCAAGCATGTGCTTTCTAGTTACGATGATAATGAAGGCAAGGCTATTTGGCATCTTTGTGAATCAAACATGTATGGTCTAATAGGTGGAGAGAGACGCTATAATTTGTTATCCAAACTGAAATACTTTGGCTCAACAACCATAAAGCAAAACTGTTCAGAGACCTATGTCACCTTATATGTAGATTAAGCAGGTGCAGTAGGCCACATAGACCTTTGGACTCAATCTGATAATGAGGTCTATCTCTAAAATTTACTTCTACCTCCAGTCCTGTGGATCTTGTATCCTTTGCATTTGATGAGGGCCAGGCCTCTGGAACAGCTTCTTAGTAGAGATCCAATCTTGGTTTCTCCCACTGATCACTGGTTTTATGCCACATCCAGAGCCTGGGCAATAGAGAAATCAGGAGTTGGACCTAGGAGGAGAATATTGGTGTAGCATGTGCTCCTACATTGACACAACCATTCTTTCTCTCCAAGGTGTTAGGATTCCTGTCTTTAGGTCCAGGGAGAATGTTTTCAAACAGATATGGTAGTTGGTTCTAGACAGCCCAGTTTGGGATATTTAGATAGAAGAGAGAAGAGAATGGACTTTTTTCTTGACATTGTGTGAGTGTGTTTTATGTGTTGTGTTTTAGAAAAGAGTAACACTTCATCAATACTTATTGATTATAACAGTGTCCTCATCTCTGAGCTATGTGGTAGAACAAAGAAACATGACAGGGGAAAGGAAGGGAAAATATAATTTTTCCATTATTGTTTATGGTAGGGAACTAACTAAGGAAATAGAGTGTTAAGGGCATTAAAACAGTACTGTTTATGAAAGCAACTATTAGAATAAA
The DNA here is from genome assembly GCF_964656455.1 of Halichoerus grypus. Lineage (NCBI taxonomy): Eukaryota > Metazoa > Chordata > Mammalia > Carnivora > Phocidae > Halichoerus > Halichoerus grypus. Next base: position 27,584,912 of record NC_135726.1, read on the forward strand.
CATACAAATCTTCCTAAATACCAGAATAACTCCACATAAAAAGAACTGTAGACTGCATTTTAAAAGGTTAAAAAATAGCACTATTCAACAGCAACATGGTACAAATAATATGGTAGAACAAAGATGAAACATATTTGACTTGTTAACAAAAATAAATCTTTATTAAGATAAAATAATTTTCAGAATAGACCAAAGCAAACATAACTCTACGTCATACACAAGAGACACATGTAAAACATATCTTTCTAAAGAGATTCAGAGATTTTGAGCATTAAAGGATAGACAAATATACACCAGGGAAAAACACAAAGAAAGCAGGGGTTGCTACGTAATATCAGATAAGGTGGGACATAGGACAAAGATCATTAAATGAGGGGAAAAGAGTACATTATAATGTAAGGGGTATAATTCAGTAAAAAAAACTTTTTTTTGAGCTTTATTGAGATACACTGACAGATAATATTGTGTAAAGGGATACAATGTGATGATTTGATATACATACATATTGTGAAATGATTATAATAAGATTAGTTAACACATCTATCCCTTCACATAGTTACCTTTTTGTGTGTGTGAAAACCTTTAGGATGTATTGTCTTAGCAAATTTCAAGTATACAATACAGTATTGTTAACTATAGTCACCATGTTGTACACTAGTTACCCAGAACTTACTCATCTTATAACTCAAAGTTTGTACCCTTTGACCAACATCTCCCCATTTCCCCCACCCCTCAATTCCTAGTAACCACCAATCTACTTTCTGTTTCTATGACTTTTACTTAAAAAAAAATTTATAAATATCTGCACACCAAATAATATGACATCCACATTTATAAAGCAGGAAGTACAAGAGACTCAAGAAATAGGCAGACGTACACTAGTAGAAGGGGAATTTAATTCACGTCTCTAGGTTTACGATACACCAAGAGGACAAAAATAGGTAAGGATATAGAAAACTTAAATAACTAATTGATGAGATAGACCCAATTAAGCCGTGTAACCAAAGAATAAAGAATAAGCTTTTTTCCTCCAAAAACCATAAGACTCTTTATAGAAACTGATCATATATTAACCAATAAATAAATCTTCAATAAATTCTAAAAATTAGATGTAATATGGATAACATTTTATAACTATAATTCATTAAACTAAACACTGATAACAAAGAAGAAAACAAAAAACTCCTTCCATCTGGGAATTTTTAAAGGCTCTCTCAAAGAGGAAGTAAAAACTGGAATGGAAGACAGTCTTGGGAAACAATAATGAGAGCACTTTTTATCAGAATTTGTGGGATGCAGTTTGTTATGGGTTGAATTGTGTCCCACAAATATTCATATGTTGAAGTCCTAACTCCCAGTACCTCAGAATGTGACCTTATTTGGAGATGGGGTCTCTACAGAGGTAATGAGATTGAAATGAAGTCATTAGGGTAGGCCAATATGATGTCCTCATAAAAAGGGGAAATTTGGACACAGAGACACACACAGGGATAATACTATCAAGATGAAGGTGTAGAGTGGGGTGATACTTCTCTAAGTCAAGAAACACCAAAGATGGCCAGCAAACCACCAGAAGCTAGGCGAGAAGCATGGAACACACTCTTCCTCATGGTCCTCAGAAGCAACCAATCCTACTGACACCTTGGTCTTGGACTTCTAGCCTGCAGAACTGTGAGACAATATATTTCTGTAGTTTAAGCCCCCCAACTAATGGTATTTTGTTAACAGCAGCCCTAGGAAACTAATATACAGCAGAGCAATGTACAGAGAAAAAAATCATAACCTTAAATAACAAAAGAAAGAATAAAAAACAAATGAATTAAGCGTTGTTCTAAAAAAGTTAGGGAAAGTATACCAAAATTAACTGAAGGACACCAGAAAGAAGTCATTAATAATTATAAAAGTAGAAATTGATGAACCAGAAAACAGATAAACAGTACTAATAAATAAATCTTAATGTAATTCCTTGAACCAATAAAATAGATAAGATCAGTAGATAAGATAACTGAGAAAGAAGGATCAGTATACAAACATACTAAATGAGAACCTAAAAGGGATAGGAAAACATCATAATAAAATGTCAATTCTCCCTAGTTTAACCTATACATTTAATATGATCATAATAAGACATACAGGGCTTTATTTTTAATCAGATGAGTTTATTTAAAAGTTAACTTGAAAAAATAAGTTAGAAAATGAGAAAAATACAGAGAAATGACTAGCCTTACCAAATATAAAAACATATTATAAACCTTCAATAATTAAAACAAGGGTAGTTGTGGCAAATGAAGTGTGCCTGTGAAACAAACAGAAAATCCAGAAAGAGATATAAATACTATGGCAATTCAGAATATGATAAAGAAGATACTCCAAACTATAGGGGAAAGGATGAACAATTCAGTAAATGATGTTGGGATAATTAAATAGCCATTTGGAAAAATTTCAAAGGTATCAAAGTTTTGAATGCCTAATATGAAACCATAAAAGTATACCAAAAAACATGAAGAATACCTTTATAACATGGGAGAGGGAGAGGCCTTTCTAACTGACTCAAAATCTAGAAGCCATAAAAGATTGATAAATTAAATTTCATTAAAACCTCATTAAAATGCTGCACAGGCAAAGAATAAGGAAACAGCAAACTGGGAAGAAGTATTTGCAACTCTTAACAAAGATATAGTGGTGATTTCAGTTATTTTTAAAAGCTTTATTCCTCTTAAAACTCAGTAATAAAGAGACAAAATATGAGCAAAGGATCTGAATAGACATTTCTCCAAAGAAGACATACAAATGACTAATAAGCACATGAAAAATGCTCAACATCATTAGCCATCAGGGAAATGCAAATGAAGACCACAATGAGATACCACCTCATACCAACTAAGATGACAAATAATAAAAAAGACAGATAAGTGTTGGTGAGGATATGGAGAAATTGGAACACTTATGCAATGTTGATGGGAATGTAAAATGGTTTAGCTACTTTGGAAAACTGTCTGGTAGTTCCTATAAAGATTAAACACAGAGTTACTCTATGACCCAACAGTTCCATTCCTAGGTGTATATCTGAGAGAACTGAAAACATAACATGCACACAAAAGTTTGTGCGCAAATATTCATAGCAGCATTATTCATAATAGTCAAAAAGTGACAACAACCCAAACACCCATCAGCTGATGAATGGATAAATAAAATGTGGTATATCTATATGCAATATTATTCAACAATCAAAGGAAATAAAGTATTAACACATGCTGCAACATGGATGAACCTTGAAACATTATGCTAAGTTAAAGAAGCCAGTAACAAAGACCACATATGGTATGGTTCATTTATATGGTTCATTTATATCCTGAATAGGCAAATGTAGAAAGCAAGAAAGTAGATGAGTGGCTGCCTGGGACCAAAGTGGGAGTTGGGGGGAAATTGGGCGATGGTGGGTTGTTAGAAGATGATGGCCAAAAGATATGGGGTTTCTTTTGGGGGTGATGAAAATGTTCTAAAAATTGATTGTGGTTATGGTTGCACAAGTCTGAATATACTAAAAAACATTGAATTATATATTTAAGTGCATGAATTATATGGTTGTGAATTACATCTCAATAAAACAGAACTGTTACATAGAAATTAAAGTTGTTATGTTACCAAAAAAAAAAAAAAAAGCCTTATTCATGGTGCCATCCAAAATCATCTTAGTGCCACTAAACCATCCCACATATATCACTGGTGATATACACTCCACTGTTTGGAAAATATTGAGTGCTTAAGTAAAACATCATGGGGTATACTTAGAACAACTGTTTAAACTGAATCTAATTATGAGGAAACAATCAGACAAATCCAGAATGTGGAACTTTCTATGGGACAGCACACCCAGGTTCTGCAGAAATATCAATGTCATCAATGATAAAACAAAAACAAAAACAAGCTACTGTTTTAAATAAAAGAGATAAAATATATGTGACAGCTAAATTCAATGTATAATCCTTGAGTGGATCATAGATTTTTTTAAAAGTCATAAAGATACTTTGGGGAAATTGAGGAAATTTGAATATGGACTTAATACTTTATAATAGTATCAATGTTAAACTCCTTTTAATGTGATAATGGTATTTTTAATATATAAGAGAATGTCCTCATTCTTAGCAGAAATATAGCTAACTGGTAGGGACTAAAATGTCATGATGTCTTCCCTTTAATTTAAAGTGGCTCAGCAAAAACCCCCATATATACATAAATACATATACACATGTATGTTATATATGCACACATACATGTATACAGCAAAAGGGGCAAAATGTTAATCAGTGAATCTGTTAATAGGTGACAGGTGTACATGTGTTCACATGTTTATGTGAATATGCTATTCTTTCATCTTTCTGTAGGTTTAACATTTTTCAAAATAGAAAGTTGGAAAAATAAATTGACATAGATTTAAATATTAAATATGAAGAACCAAGCAATGATAGCTTTTGGCTTGCATGATTTAGGTAATTGTCCCAATAGCTGGCTCACTTTTCTTTGTGTGTACATTTCACTTTGTGTGATGCAGTTCTCATTTTTGTTATCACTTTATGAAAAAAATTGATTTGATTATCACTGATTCTCCTGTTTAACTTGAAATAATTTATTATTACATAAAGCTGTATCTTGGGATCCAAGTCATGAGCTTCCCCCCATATTATATGACCAACTTGTTGAGAAAATTTGGTCAAATTACCTCCGCATTTGGGGCCTTAGATATCTCATCTCTTAAAAAGACAGAGGATTAAGAGAGTGAAAAGGCAAGACACAGAGAGGAAGAAGATGTTTACAGTACAATATCCAGAATATATAAAGAACTCCTACCAAATTGAAAAATAGATAAACAATACAAAAATGTGCAAAAGACTTGAACAGGCACATCATGAAAGAGGATATCTAAATGGCTAATAAACACATGACAAGGTGCTCAGCCTCATCAGTCATCAGGAGAGGGCAATTCAAAATACGATGAGGTACTATTCCACACACATCAACATGGCTGAAATAAAGACTTAGGAAATCAAGTTCTGGCAAGGATGCAGAGAACTGGACTCACACACTCCTGGTTCAACTACAAATTAGAAACATGACTTTGGAAAATGGTTTTCCAATATCTGATAATGCTGCACATTCACTACTTTCTGACCCAGCATTCCTGTTCCAGTTATACATTCAGCAGAAATCTGTATACATGTGAACCATTATTTGTGTTATCCCCAAACTGAGAACAACCCGCATGTCCATCAACACTAAAATGGGTAAATAAATTAAGGTATTTTCAAATAATCGGATACTATACAACAATGAAAATGAGTGACTGCTACACAGAACAGTGTGAATGATTTCCACCAACACGACGTTGAAAGAAGCCAGACCCAAGAGTACATACTATATGATTCTATTTATCAAAGTTCAAACACACTCTATAATATTATGTCAGAATAATAGTTACTTTTGGGGGAAGAGGAGGTAGTAATGACCATGAAGGAGTGTGATGGAGGCTTCTGAGGGGCTGTTAATATTCTAATTGTTGATCTGGATGGTATGAGTGTGTTCTCTTTGGAAAATTCAAGCACTTTCTGCACGACATGCTATACTTTAGTGAAAATTTATTAAAACAAAAATTAAAAGTATTTATTAGAACAAAACAAAAGAATAAAGGTTTAAACATTTCTTCCTTTCTTCTATCAGACCTCACAGGATTAGTGACTTCAGGGATGTGAAAGGATAATATATTTTAGTTTGAATTACACACTTATAACATTTACCCAAATTACTTAGGTACATAATTATTTTGTGTATACAAAGTGTAATGCATAATTAATAACACTTGTGGAACAGTTGCAATTTCCCATTCATTTCCTTATTAAATTCTCATATAAAAATAGTGTAACAGGGAGGCCAAAAATTATCTCAATTTTACAGGGGACAAAATGAAGACTCAGAGAGGTTGAGGGACATATCCAAGGTTACCCAGCTAGAATTTGTATGTAATTAAAAAAATTATAGGCAACTGGCTATAGGTGTATAATTCACTGGATGCTTTTTAATATTGCTTCCCAGTTCAGAAATCCCAGGCAGGAGGAATTAAAGAGCTGAGATCCTTGGGTGCAGCTCTTCCCCTTTCCTAACACAGCCAGATTGCACAATCTTTCCATGTTGCAGTTGATACCCACTAATAGATTCTGGCTGGAACACGACATTTATCTCCTTCTCATTTGTACCGCACAAATGAAGTTAAAATAATGGCACTTTGTTGGCACAAAGGAAAGCCAGTCCCTAAGTGTCCCACTTTTTCTCTTCTATTCAGTGTTCAGAGTTGATGCAAAGTAACAAATGCCCTGGCCCAGTTTGAGAACACAGCCTGGTCGTGTAGTAAAAGACCAGAATTTGCCCTTCCAGTGAATGCATAGTCACGGGACCTCCCATCCTATGTGGACATGCCACCTCCCAGCCCCTTGGAGCATGTCCTGGAGTAACCATCTGTGAGGTCAAACAAGAGGGGAAGACTGAGCTGGTGCCTGGGTGGAAGTTCCCACTGAGGCCCCAAGGGAGCTGGTGGGAAGGAGGCTGGACCAGAAGTTGGAGGACCCTAGTTGAAGTCCTCTCCAATACCCAATAAGCATGGGAACCAGAGTAAGCCACTAGCCACATCGTCACATCATGTCATGGAAAAAGCAGTGGCCCTTGAGCCACACAAACTTGGGTTTGAATTCTGACTGGGCATCTTACCAGCTGTGTGACCTTGGCCCAATGTGTCAGGGTTTCTAGATCTTCTTCCTCATCTGTAAACTGAAGGGGTTGTTTGGATGCCTCTAAAGGAGCCACTTTCTACTAGTTCATATTGTGATCTCCAAGGATCCACGTTCCCATCTGTGAAGTGGGGAGAATGATTCTTGTCAGTTTATTAGATTGTTGGGAGAGGCAAGGGGACCAACATGTGGTAGGTGCCTGGGAGGTTTTCTGAATATTAAATGTATTGGGCTTGAGAGTTCTTCCCTAGATTCTCAGCAGCATAACCATTAACCCTGCCTTCTTTTATGGTCCCTTTGATAGGCTGCATTTTGTAGGAACCATTATCTTACATTAGCTGCCTTTTTAAGGTCTCTTCATTCCTCAGTGAAGAGGCAATTCAAATTCATCACATGGAGCCAGCAGAACAGCATTCCACTGGCTACCACAGGGAGGGAGAGGTCCTCTTGTGTTCCAATTCTCCCCATTCTCTCCTCTTTCGCTGCTCAGCCAGCACATGCCTAAGTAGCCCAGAGAGTAGTCCTGGTCTATGGTACCCAGCTTCACAGGAGACTGTAAGAAAATGATCCCTATCCTCTACACACACACACACACACACACACACACAATGTCTGAAGTTTACCGGGTTGTGTGTGGAGATAGTGAAGACCAAAGTTACGCTCCTGTGGGGAGGGACCAAGGACTCCTTGCAGGAAGTGTCTAGAACCATCAGGCACGTGGGAAGGAAGGAGGAGACCACCTCAGTGGTCTCCCTCTCTTGGGTTTATATGACTACAGGGATATCCATTTCCTTATGGTCACTCTCGGTGGTGGGAGACTTATACAGTCTCTGCCCTGTGGAGATGGTCAGCAGCAAGGCAGGACCCTCCCTCTAAACTTGAGGGGACCATCAGATTGTCTGGCTACGTGTGTGTGTGTGTGTGTGTGTGTGTTTGTGTGTGTGTGTGGGTGGGTGTGGGTGTGGATGTGGGTGTGGGTGTGGTGTTTTAAAGGAGGCACAGCACCCCCCTGAGGCCGGCATGTTAGTTGCAGAAGAGGTCAAGAAAGCCCCTAGGCTATTGAGGTTCAGCCATGCTCCCTCATGGAGAGTGTCCCATTGGAGTCCTTTGAGGCTGTGCTGACTTGAATAGTGTCCTCTAAGACTTCATGTCCACCTCGATCTTCAGAGTGTGACCTTATTCGGAAATAATGTTTTTGCAGATGTAATTAGTTAAGATAAGGTCATACTGGATTAAGGCGGGCCCTGATCTCATGACGGTGTCTTTTAAGAAAAGGGAAATTTGGACAGAGGAAAACATAGAGACAGAGGGAAGAAGGCCATGTGAAGACAGTGTCAGAGATTGGAGTGTTGCAGCTATAAACCAAGTAATATCAACCAAGACAGAGGGAAGAAGGCCATGTGAAAACAGTGTCAGAGATTGGAGTGTTGCCGCTATAAACCAAGTAATGGCAACCACCAGAAGCTAGAAAGAGGCAAGGAAGGATTCTTCCCTAGATCCTCCAGAGGGAGGATGGCCCTGTCAACACCTTGATTTTGGACCTCTAGCCTTTAGAAATGTGAGAGAATAAATTTCTGTTTTAAGCCACCCAGTTTGTGGTGCTCTGTTATGGCAAGTCCTGGGACACTACTATAGAGTCCAAGCTTTGATTCTTCTTAAGCCTTAACCTGACTGTAGCCTTAACCTGTTCTTCTCCCACTCTCTGCTGAACTCTGATTCATTTCAAAGGCAGCTCAGATGGATGTAAATTTGCCCCCTCTTCCAGTGGAGAAAGACACCCAGTTGCGTATGGACCAGCTGACACCATATCATAGCTCTTTGAACAAAAATGAAAAGAGGGACTGTCTTGTCTCCACTCCGCTTCCCATTTTGCACTCATCCTTGCAGGTTTAGGTAGAATCTCAGGGTTCATATAGACCTTCAAGATCCCTGATCCCCATTTGCAGATGTAATTAGTTAATATCCCCCAGGTGTCAGGCAAGGAAAAGACTAGAAGTGGCATCTTCCTCCCCTCCAGTCAGCCTGAATTGCTATAATTGTCCTAAAATCCATTTCACAAGGCAATTGGTGTTTAAAACACTGTAACGACAAGAGACTGGCAACTTCCATGTTTTATTTATCCCCAAATCAAATTAAATATCTGATACGTGTACTGGAGGGAATCATTATTTTTATTATGTGGCACACACATTGTCATATAATTTTGAGTTTTATTAGCACACATGTATTTTTAAGAAGGCGATGCACATAATGTACAGTATGGTCTCCTAATTAAAATGGATGGTTACAATATACTCTATATTTTATTGTGTAAGAGTTAAAATATTTGGCAAGTTTATTAAGTTCATTGAACAATCTAATGACATTTCATGGATGTTTAGAGCTGGCAGGAACTTTAGTAATTAACTAGGCTTCTCTCATTTTTATGACAGAGGAAACCAAAGTAGAAAGAGCTAAACTAACTTGCTACACAAATAGAAATTGATTGGCAACTCAAACTCAGATCTCTGGGCGTCTTCCCAACAGCCTAGTGAGATGGATTCCACTTTGTAAATGAAGATGCTGAAGCTCTTGAGAAGTGAGGGCTTACCTGGCTGGCCAGAATCATATAGCTGATATTTCTATATATGTGAAGTGGACCATGCTTGTTTTTTGAGAAACCTCAACAGCTGAATAGAGACTATTTAACATGTGTTTTCTTCTTTACTTTAAATGGTGGGTTGATCTTCTATGAGTAAGGGCATAATAGAACTCAGTGGAGAGGGGTCCAAGCTGGCTCTGAGGGGTCTTCTCCCCACTGCCTGACATGGTCAAAATGAGTCATTCATCTGCTCTCAACAGAATAGACCATGTGCTCAGAGAAACTCTCAGGGTTAATGGGTCCCTTAGCAGGAGACTATAGGGGACCCAAGCCAAGTAGGCAGCTGGCTCAAGGAAGCCACCCTCATCAAGGAGGCCCTAGAGCATTATGAGGAATTCCATTTGTATCATGCTCCTGGTCCAGAAACCAGTTTCCAGGGCTTTGTCCCAAGACCTCTGCTCCAGGGACACAAGATTGTGCCTCCTTCCAGTCTCTGGTTTGGCTCCCTCAAGCCTCTGATCCAGGCTGGTGATCATACAGGGTTGCCAGAACAGCCACTGGGAGGGTTGAAATGGGGGTGAGCCCATGGACAGTTCTGGGAAAGTTTGCTACTTATCATCAGTGAGGTGGTGAGATGGGTTATAGCTGGAGAAAGAGCTAACACCAATCTATTCACTTATTTGATTCATCCATTCAACAAATATTTACTGAGTGTTTGCCATAAATCATTTATGCTTCAGGATGCTACTAGATAACTGTAGTGAACAGACAAGGTCCCTGCTCTCATGGAGCTCCCCTTCTAAAAGGGGAGACAGAAAATAAGCAAACATCGGGGCGCCTAGGTGGCTCAGTCGTTAAGCGTCTGCCTTCAGCTCAGGTCATGATCCCAGGGTCCTGGGATCGAGCCCCACATCGGGCTCCCTGCTCAGCGGGAAGCCTGCTTCTCCTTCTCCCACTCCCCCTGCTTGTGTTCCCTCTCTCACTGTGTCTCTCTCTGTCAAATAAATAAATAAAATCTTAAAAAAAAAAAAAAGAAAATAAGCAAACATCTTTATGTACACTATATTAACAAAAGTGGTAGATGCTATGAAGAAAAGCAAAGTACAGTGAAAGTATAGGCAATAATGAGATGTGCAGTTTTAGGTGGGATGTTCAGACACCTTTGAAGAGGGCACAATCAGATGGAGAACTGAATCAAGTGAGAAAACAAACTAAGTATATTTGGGGGAATGGCATTCTAGGCACAGTGAACTGAAGGTGCAAAGACACCGAGACAGAAAGATGCTGGCTGTGCCAAGGCAAAGCATAGACGTACATGAGGTTGGAGAGAAGTAAGCTGGGAGAGAGGCAGTAGGAAAGAGGGGCAGAAGCACAGCCTTATTGTGAACAAGATGGGGAGCTATTGGAGGATTTTGAGCAGATTCTGCTCAAAAAGGACCTCTGGGGGCAAGATGAGAAATGGAGCATCAGCCTATGAGGCTCTGAAGGCATCCTGTGAGCAAGTTGAGTAGAAGGCTGCATGAGTAGAAGTAGTTGTAAGATATTTGGGGGATCATGTTTTGTGTGAAGGTATAAGAACATTTCCCTGCCCCATCCTGACAGCTTACTTTCAATAGCTTTTGACATCCCCTCTTCCCTGAAGCCTCCCTGGATTGGGCAGGAGAGAATCAATGGTTTCCCGCTCCCTGTGCTTCCTTTGTTCTTCCTCATGGTGGGAAGAAGGAGTACCAGATAAGGGGTTAAAAAATCTTAACTTTGTTCCAGCCCTTTAATACCTAGCCCATGAACTTGGACACATCACTCACCATTTCTGAGCCTTCATTTCAGAAGCACTCTTAAAATTAGTCTTATCTTCTCTTTGTTTCTTACTGTGTGGGATGGTTGTTAGTGTCAAAGGAGCTAATGTGAGCATACGCATTTTATAAACAATTAAGAAGTAAGCACCTGAAGAGGACTATAGTCTTTTATCTTTATCCTGGCTATTCAGAAATAACCTTATCACATGCTAACTGGGTGGTGAAAATACTGACAAGTTATAATCTTGGTGAAGCAAACTAACCAGAGTTAACTAGTTAAACAGTCTTTCAAGAACATGGAGATAGGAAAAAGTGTGTTCATGGGAGTTTGGTGGGTTTTCTTTGAGTTTTAGAGAACTCAGTCCCAACTCCCCAGAACCTCCCTATCTCTGGGGGTAGATGGAATCAGTGGTGTTCAGAACAATGGTCTGCACCATCCATGTTCTCCATTGTCAAACCAGGATTCCTTTACAATCCCTGAGCTCTGCTAAGTGAGGAAGGAAAGTAAGGAACTCTTAGAGAGTTTCAGTAAAGCTTGGAAAGGAAAGGGACTTAGGTCCCATTAGAACTTGTTATTTGTCCATAACTTTTACTTCTCTGTATCCTGGCCATGGCTTCTCCATGGTTCTAGTGTGCTTCCCTGCCCCTTCAGTGTGGGGTTTGGTCATGTGACTCGCTTTGGCCAATGAGATGTGGATGAATTGTTATACAGATTTCAAGCTGAGACTTTGAGAGGCATGGGGAGTTTCTGCCAGCCCTCTTGGAGCTTCTGCTCTGCATTTTGAGAATAACATGCCCTAGCCATGTGGGAAGACATGCAGAGCAAATCTGAAACATCCCAAAGTCTGGGTCTGGTCTAGTTTATTGAGCCCAGCTAAGCCTACCTGAGAACAGCCAACTATAGTTGACCCATGAGTAGAAAAGAAATGCTTATTTTCATAACCTGGTAAGCTTTTTGGGATTGTTTGATATACAGCATCATTATAGCAAAATCTGACTCCTGTCTTCTGAGATGACAGAAAACTTGTTAACCACATTAACCTGGTCTCAAGCTATTTTGACTCCTTGAGATTACTCTAAGCTATGTGAGAAGCTTCTCGGGCTTCTGTGGCTTTACCTTATTTATTCACATCAATGAACCTTTACTAGGTAGAATAGTTTTAAAGAGCAGACTCCACGCCTGTTCCCAGGACGGCACCTCAACCAGAATCAGGCCCATGTTGATACCAAAATAAGAGCTTTAAAGTTAAGATGACTAATAGAACCTTTTGAGATGGAAGGCCAGACTGCAACTATATTTCAGGCCCTTACGGCTTCAAACAAGAAATACATCAAGGCAGTCTAATAAAGACCACAGAAAATCATCTACAACTGCAATGTCACCTTGATGTTTGAAGAGTGACTCTGATCAAAAGCTTTGAGACTGGGTGAATCCGGAAATAACTTTTCCCTTGTCAGCAATTGCTATCAGCTATTGGTTTAAACAATGAGATTTGAATCTCCAGTCCCTGTATGTCTAGCTATGCCTACTTGATAGATAGATGAATGAATTTTAGTGGGTCCACTAACTTATTGGTACCGGAAAGCTTCCCAGAGGACTGGCAGTGCAGGGAGAATGCAGTGTGACAGCCTGAAGGCATGAGATCCCTGGACCAGAGTCACCTTGGAATTCTCTGGTCTCCAGGACAACCGAGTCATAAATCCTGGGCATCTAAGAGTTGGAAGGGGCTTAAAGATCATCTGCCAACTCCCTGTCCTGATGCTTGAAATACCGAAAAACATCTCGGAGAAGTAGTTATCCATTGCAGTGAGAAAAACACATTCCTTGTCAAGGCTACATATATCATGTTTAGATAACTGTGCTATGGAATGAATGTTTGTGTCCCTCTAAAATTCATATTAAAGCCCTAATCCCCGATCTGGTATTTGGAGATGGGGCCTTTGGGAGGTAATTAGGTTTAAATGAGGCCATGAGGGTGGGGCCCTCATGATGGGATTAGTACCTATATAAGAAGAGACAAGAGAGATCTTGGCTCCCTCTCCTCCGCTCTCCACCATGTGAGGATGCAACAAGAAGATGGCTGTCTGCAAACCAGGAAGAGGGCTCTCACCAGACACCAGATCTATCAGCACCTTGATCTTGGGCTTCCCAGCTTCCAGAACTGTGAAAAATAAATGTTTTTTGTCTAATCCACTCAGTCTAGGTAATTTGTTATAGCAGCCCAAATGGACAAAGATACTCCAGTTGTCAAGCAGTTTTCTCTTCTACCAAGCTGATCTCTTTCTTTCTTATTCTCATTCGCTCATTCTCTTCACGTTTTTGAAGGCTTAGAACTGGAGTCAGCAAACTTTTTCTGTAAAGGGTCTAATAATAAACATTTTAGGCTTTGTGGGCCATTTGGTCTCTGTCACCCTGCCATTGTAGCAAGTGAAAGCAGTCATCAACAATACGTAAATGAGAGGGCATGGCTGTGTTCCAATAAAACTCTATTTAGAGACACAGACATTTGAATTTCATTAGATTTTTACCTTGCACAAAGTATTATTCTTCTTTTGGTTTCCCCCCCAACTATTTAAGAATGTAAAAATCATTCTTATCTTGGGGGCTGTACAAAAGCAGGTGGGGGCTGATTTGGTCTACAGGCTATCGTTCGCTGGCTCCTAGCAAAGCTTCTTCCCCTTCTTCAAGACAGTCTTTCTTTCTTTTTTTTTTAAAGATTTCATTTATTTATTTGACAGAGAGAGACACAGTGAGAGAGGGAACACAAGCAGGGGGAGTGGGAGAGGGAGAAGCAGGCTTCCCACTGAGCAGGGAGCAGGATGCGGGGCTCAGTCCCAGGACCCTGGGATCATGACCTGAGCCGAAGGCAGACGCTTAACGACTGAGGCACCCAGGCACCCCTTCAAGACAGTCTTTCAGTTCTGAATCATTTCTACTCCATCCTGAACACTCATCAAACGAGTGTTGAGCACTCACTATGGACTAGAGAGCAAGTTTGCAACAGCTGCTGGGGATATGAATCTGATAATGACATGGTCCCCACCCTAAGGAGACTGGGCAGAGGCACTTTCTAATTTGAAGGTCAAATTTGACCTTCAAATTAGCCCTTTGTGGCACATGCTGTTATCATACAGAAGGGGAAATAAAGGCCAGAAAGGATTAAATAATTTGCCCAAGGTCTAAGAAATGACATAGCCTGGATTGGGAACCCAACCAGTCGGGTTCAGTGTCTGCCCTGCTGTGCCATCTCTGTATGGAAATTGAGACAGTAAGCTATATTTTATATCTCTTCTGGGCTGGGCATTTTGCTCCTCATGTCTCACTTAATCCAAATGATGTCCTAGGAGGTGAGCATTAGAATTCAAATTTTACAGATGAGACTCCTACAAGGTAATGACTTGCCCAAGGCCGTGCAGAGCCTTGAACATTCCCCACATCCTGTCTGTTCTTAGCCCCAGACCACGGGATACGAGAGAAGGGGGCTCAGAGCTGCCCTCATAATATGTATGACCCGCCCTTCACTTTTGACACTTAGGACCCCTCGCTAAGGTGTGGAAGACAAAGGGTGCTCATTTCCATGACTTCATTCTATGCAGAGACTGGAAAAAAAAACTGGGGGCTTGTGCCTGATGGGTAGATGCTGGGATTTAAAAAGAAGGAGGAGGCATTCTAAAAGGGGTATGGACTCTTGCTACTTAAAGTGTGGTCCTCAGGTTGGCAGCACGGACACTGTCCAGTGCACTATCTTCTGAAGGGTCATCCCCTGCAGTGTGACTGTCATTCCCGGGCACTGTGCTCTTCCTTGGGGGCCACTTCCTCACCCATGTCTCAGCAAGTGCAGGGACCTTACATCAGACTGGCAGACGCCTGGGTTTATGCAGCTTTCTCCCTCGCTTGGCAAATTCTAAACCCTCTCTGGGCCTTAGTTTGTTTCTCTTCTAGAAAATGCCCATTTCAGTTGTTTTCAATCCTGACTGCTCTCTGTTATCACCTGGGGAGTTTTAAAATAATTCTGATGTCCAGGGCCTACAGCCAGAAATTCTGATTTCACAGGTACTGGGTGAGGCCCAGGAATGGGTGCTATTTCAGCTTTCCAGCACCCCCCCCCACACACACGTGAACGCACGATTCCCAGGCCATTATATTGTATAGCCAGTGTTACGAACCGAGAAGCCAGATCCCTGCTTCTCAAACATCAGGATGTATCAGCATTACCTGGGGGCTCCTTAAGAATTCAGATGCCCAGGCCCACCCAGCGCTTCCGAGTCAGAATTTCCCAGTGCGGGTGGCCCCACGGCTGGGCATGAGTGTGTGTTTAACAAGCTCCCAAGGTGATGCTGACACACAGCAAAGCCTGAGAACTGGAATCAATGGCCTCTGAGGTCTCTTTCAGCTCCGACTCCGAGGTTCCCCGAGTCGATGATTCTGTGCTTTCTCCCTGTGCTGGCGTCACCCGTTGGCAGTAAGCAGAGGCATCATCAGCTTACAAGCCCCAGTGCCCCCTGAGAATGCAGCCAGCTGGGAACAGGGAGAAAAGCGATAAACACATTATTTGGCTTCCCTTTATCAGCCGTGCCACGTACATGATGTGCAGGAACACGGGGTCTCGGTGTCAAGGCCATCTGAGGCCTTGGGTTAGGATCAAGGGCAGGCCTGGGCCCTGCTCTGTTTGCCGGCTCTCTGCTTTGGCCCCGAGGTGGGTACTAGTCCCAGGCTGCTACTTCCTGCCTACACACCAGCCCCAAATCCACTTGAAAGAGAAAGATGAGCCTGAGAGCAGATGCAAATTTTCCCACCCTACTTTGTCTTTCTGGCAGCCCCCTTGGTAGGCTAGATCAATACCTTGACTCCCAGGAGGATCCAGGCCTGGAATAAGGAACCCAGAGCCAGGCTTCAAACAGGCTCTGCGGCTGGGCTCTGACCTTGCCCGGCTCAGGGAGGCCATCCTGGAGTCTCCATTCCGCTACACAGCATATGGCGATTTAATGGCAGTGAAATTTATTGTGGGTAATGGAGTGTCAAGCTCCTTACTGCTAATGGATGATTTCAAATGTGGAGAAGGATTTATTAAATAAGTCAAGCACACGCCTCCAAGAGACGAGCACTGTGAGTGAAAACAATTATATAGTTAAACAAGGAGGAAAGAAAATTTAAATACATCTTTAAAGTTCTCTAAATCAGCTTAAATGTGTGATTTTAGAAGGTGGGGGGATTAGTTTCAGCAAATTACTCATCAAGTTTTTTTTTTTTTTTAATTCCACAGAAACCAATTGCCCTATTTGGCTGCCATTTAAAGAGGTTACTGATTGGTGTTTGGGGGGGGGGGAAGCTAAGGGAGTGGGACCTAGTTTGGTAACTTACTGGTGTTGCCAGGTTTCAGTTTCCTTGCTGCATAAGTGGGCTCACCCTGGAAGAGAAGGAAGTCAGGGAGGCAGCAGGAACTGTCCTGCAAAGAGAAGGTTTAGGGATGTCTTCCTGTTACTAGACAATGGTCCCGAGCCTTCGAGCTGGAAGGACTTTGGACGACCTTGGTCAGTTTCACTGTGCAGATGGAGAAGCTGAGACCCAGAGAGGGACAGTGACTTGGCAAAGATCACACAGCTCGTAGATTGCAAGGCGAAAAGCCAGATTTCCCCATTGGTCTGTCTATGTAATGGGATCATAAGTACTGACCTCAAAGGGCTGTCTGGAAGGAGACAAGGAAGTAGGAGGGAAAGTGCTGTGGGAAGTATTTACGTTTAGTACCTGGAAGGGGCTACTATGGGGGAAGGATGGGCTGTGAACCTCTGTGGTGGTTCATTTTGGTGAAGAGCCCACCCTTCAGCCGTTTCAGACATTCTGCAGCCAGAACCACAGCTGGCTGAGGTCCCTGGGCTTGTCTCTCCCACAGAGCTGAGGAGAGGCTCAGGCAGCCACAGCCCCCTGACATTTTCTTGGAGATGGTGACAGCTGGTGGGACTTTTGACTAAAGGCATAAAGAGCAAGCAGGCAAAAAAAGTTACTGTGTTAAAAAGTGGTTTAAAAATGTGCAACACCATCTGTTTGGCCACGGTGGCTTTTTGGGGTGTGTGTGGAGGGGACAGAAACCTTCCCCTCTCCCACTGCTGGGCCTTTCCATGGTCAGGGCTCATGATGAGAAACTTGATCAAGTCTGCAAGTTTTGTTTTCCATGCTCCCTTCTGTTCCTGGTGCAGGTACTCAGTTCTGCTTCCTGAAAATACATTTTCTTAATTTCCCCAGATGCTAAGGAAATCCACTCTTTGCCAAAGCCCTAAACATGGGACTCAAAAGGCAGGTTTCTGGTTTTGTCCTTTTGCTGTCTGAGTCTGGTCCTACTGTAGAGAAATGGGATTTTAAAAGACAGGCATTTAAGCTCTGCTCCACCTTGCAATATCGCAGTCTTTGTATTTACTCGGGTTTTCCTTCATGTCCTGAAGTTTTATACTTTTCTCCTGCTGATATTTCTTATTAAGTTTGTCTGAAGTATTTTTCAGGTTGTTTTCTCCTTTTGTGAATAGGGTTATAAAATGTATATTCTAGTTAGTTACTGTTGTGTAATATGTATTTCTTTTTAAAGATTTTATTTATTTATTTATTAGAGAGTGAGCGAGAGAGAAACAGCATGAGAGGGGAGAGGGTCAGAGGGAGAAGCAGGCTCCCCGCTGAGCCAAGAGCCCGATGTGGGGCTCGATCCCAGGACTCCGGGATCATGACCTGAGCTGAAGGCAGTCGTTTAACCAACTGAGCCACCCAGGCGCCCTGTAATATGAAAGTTATAAATTTTGTGCATGGATTTTTATATCTGTCGCCTTGATGAATTCGTATTTGATTATAATTGCCCTTTGGTTTCTGTGGATTTTCTAGGTGAATGGTTATATGGATGGCAAATAGTTTCGTCTCTTTCTGTTCATTGTTACATTTCTCATTTCCTTCTCTTGTCTTTCTCCATGGGCAAGCCCTCAGTACAATACTGAAAAGTAGCAGCGGTCATGGGCATCCTTGCTTTGATCCTGACTTTAATGGGATTGTTTCTGGTAATTTACCATTAACTATGATGTGTGCTATGGGTCTATAGTAGAATGCATTACCAAGTCAAGTTGGGATTTTTTTTTTTAAATCAAAAATGGGCACTGAATTTTATGAAATTTTAACAACATTGAGGTGATCTGTTGAGAGAATTTTAGTCAAGTCAGAAACATAGATGGTGTTCAGATGTTGAACCATTCTTATATTTCTGTTCATAAAGTACTACTGGTTTTGATTTCTAATACTTTGCTTAGGATTTTTGTATCTTTGCTCATAAATGATACTGGCTTATGTTTTTTTTTTTTTCCTTTTGTCTGTGTTTTCCTTGTTTTGGTACTGGGTTATGTTAGCCACATAAAATGTGTTGGGTAGTTTCTATCTTCTATGCCCTGGAGTGTGTATTGTATGGGATTCTGGATTTCCTGAATGTTTCGTAGAATGTTCAAGATGGTAAACTTTCTTACTTTGTGCATCTTAGCAAGATAGAGATTTAATGACTATTTCAGTTGCTTCTATGATTATTGGTCTTTCACGATTTTCTTTTTGAGCCAATTGTTGTCATTTGTTGTTCTCCAGAAAACTATCCAATCCATCTAGATGTTCAAATGCTTTGGTATAAAATTCTCTTTACTTTAGAATATGTGTTGTCTTTTCTGTCTCATTTCTCATTCTTAACATTGTATTTTTCTGTCCCTCTTCCCCATCCTACCCCCAGTCTCTCAGTCTTGCCACAGGTTATTCTAACTTACTGATCTTTTCAAAGAACCAACTCTTAGTTTTATTAATCTACACTATTTGGTTTGTTTCCTAGTTTATTAATTTTTGCTTTTTATCTTTATTAATATTTTCCTTAAATGTCATTATTTTTATTTTTTTGTCTTAAAAAGGGCTAACTGAACATAATAAAAAAATAAAAATAAATAATTAAAAGAAAAAAGAAAAGCTTGCTTTGTTTTTAACATTTTTTATCTTTTCTGAGAACTGTAAGACTAAGTTTTCCTGAGTTAGGTATATGCCTCAGATTTTTGGTATGTGGACTCTCCTTGTCATTAATTTCTAAATAGTAATATTAATTTTCCTTTTAACCTAAGAATTATTTAAAAGATATTAAACATTTCCAGATGCAAAGGATTTTTTGGCCATTTTATTTGTTGTTAATTTTGAATTTTATTGCATTTTGGCCTAGAAGTAACCTGTTTGACTTCTTGGTTATGAGATTTGTTTGAGATTTCTTTTATGACCTAATACATAAGTTATTTTTTTTAATGTTCTGTGTGTGACAAAATAATGAGCCGTCTTTTATTAACATCTATATCTATTAAATCACATTTTTAAATTATAGTATATATGCTATTCATATCCTCTCTATTTGTACTTGATCTACAGCTACTTGATCTGGTTGTTTCTGAAAGCCAAATAACAAAGCTTCTTATCATGATTGTGGATTATCACTTCTCCTTGTTCACCTTTAGTTTCTGCTTTATGTATTGCAGCTATGTTATTGAGTGCATAAAAGTTTATGGCTGATACGTCTTTTCTGTAGGACTTATAGTTTATCTATGTGAAATGTCTCTTACCCCAGTCCCTTTCATTGTTCTTTGCCTTGATTTTTATTTTTTTGATATTATTATTATTATCTGCCCACATTGTTTTTATTAGTATTTGCATGGCATAGCTATTTGCATTCTCTTATTTTTAACCTCCATTTATCATTTTGCTTTTGTGTAGGTTAGAAGCAGCATATACTGGGCTTTTATTTTTTAAGCCTAATTTAAGAGTTTCTTTTATCCAATAAGGATTTAAACCACTCATGCTTATTGATATTACTGATATAATTGAACTTACTCCTGTCATTTTTTTAAAATTATAAATTCTTGCTCTTTTCTCCTTTATCTCTCCTGTTTTTTGGGGGGGAGATTTATTGAATGACTTTTTGTTTTATTTTCCTACTCTAATGGTTTGAAGTTATTCATTTTATTTCTGTACTTCCAATCAATTGTAATAGATCAGTGCATTTTTAAGAGACATACTGATGTCTGGAAATCAATCGCTACCTAGATCCTACCAATGAAAAAAACTTTTACTATTTTTCACCGCTTGATTTCTCTTACTACTCTTTTCTTTTCTCCTTCCCAACACTTAACCATGTTGATATGATTTGGGATTTTAGTTAAAAAAAATTAATGATTTTGTTTAAATATAATCACATATTTCAATTAGTAAAATCTTAATATCTTTAGTTTTTTTTGTTTTTTGGGTTTTTTTTTTTTTTTTTGCTTAACATTACTTCTCATAGCCCATGTGTTTCTCTTTGATTCCTTTTTTCATTTTATATGGTTCCATCCTGTCTAAGAATTCTTTCCGACATGTTTGACAATATCTTTATTTTCCCCTTTTACTTCAAAGATAGTTTTACTGGGCATCAAACAGATTCTAGGTTAAAAATAAATTACTTCATGGGCGCCTGGGTGGCTCAGTCGGTTAAGCGGCTGCCTTCAGCTCAGGTCATGATGTCAGGGTCCTGGGATTGAGGACTCCTTGCTCAGCGGGGAGCCTGCTTCTCCCTCTGCCACTTCCCCTGCTTGTTCTCTCTCTCCCTCTCTCTCTGACAAATAAATAAATAAAATCTTTTAAAAAAGTAAGTTACTTCAGGTATCTGAGATTATTGTTCTGTTGCCTGTTGGTCCCAGTATGAATTTTGATGATATTTGAGTCTTATTTCTTTGCAAGGAATCAGTTCTTTCTGTATGGAGGAATTTTCTCTTTGTAAAATTTTCCACATGATACCTAAATGTAGATCTTTTTAAATTTAACTTGCTCAGCATTTGATGGACATTTTAAATCTGGAGACTTTCATGTTTTTTTCAGGAGTTTTTTCCCCCATGTCTTACTTGAGCGTTTCTTTTCCATTCTCACTATTCCCTTTTTCTAGACTCCTATTAGGTGGATTTTGTCACTGTTTGATTCATTCTCCATTTCCCTTAACTTTTTCCCTCTCTTTCATCTCTGTTGCTTTCTGTGCTTTGCTCTTGTGGAAGTCCTTGGTTCAATCTCCTACTTTACTAATTTGCTCTTTAGTTGTATCTCTTCTGATACTCAACCCACATATTGAGGCTTTTATTTCACTGTGCAAATTTGTCATTTCCAAGACCTCTAGTTGATTATCTTGTATGTATACAATACCCCCCCCCCATGAAAATACTACTTAGACTTTTCTAAAGGCATTTTTATTTGTTCTGTTGATTCTTCCCATGGGCTTTAGTTCTTCAGGTTGTTAAATTTAGTTCTTCATGTTAAATTTAGCTTCTCAGATAGTTAGATTTGGTACTTTTCTTTCATGGTGTTGATTTTTTTCAGGACCAATCACCCTATCAAATCATCCTTGGGCCCTCCAGCTGACTTCAGTGCCCAGAGCAGCTTCCTCCAATTCGTTTGCAACATTTCTTTCCTTTGTGCAACTGGGATGTGGTTTTCTTCTTCAGTCTTCCCTCTCTGTCTTACTCTTTTTAGGGATTTTTGATAATTTTTGGTACACTAGGGGCACCTCTTCTTTTGGTCCAACACTGTTATGGATTTTTATTATTTTTTCTTGTTATATTATTATATATTATTTATTTATATTTTATTTGTATTGTTGTCTTCTGCTATTATTATTATTATTTCTGTACTGTTTTTTGTAGGAGCCTAGGGTCAGAAGGAGAATGTAGAGATTCTGCATAGTTTACAATTGTTATCTGACCTCCTGAGCTCTTTATTTTATTTTATTTATTTATTTATTTATTTATTTATTTAAGTAGGCTCCACACCCAGCATGGAGCCCAATGTGGAGCTTGACCCTGAGATCGAGACCTGAGCTGAGATCAAGAATTGGACGCGTAATGGACTGAGCCACCCAGGCACCCCTTTCCTGGGCTTTTTGTGTGTTGAAGCCTAATGTTTTAAATCAAGACTCCAAAGGTGAAGGTGAGTTGTGTGACCAAATTTAACCAGGGCTGGGTCCGCCCTCTGGGTGTAGCTGACAGCTGCACTGACAAGGTCAGGGTCCACGGTGGCGTCCTTCCACCAGGAATTTCCTCTGTGTTTGTGTCCATTGTTAGGGTGTTTTCCTGCCTCGCCTCTGGCGGGAAAACCTGGGAAGTCGGACAGGGTTTCCATTTGCTGGCCAGCCGTGAATTATGAGTGTGGGGGAAGGATTGGACTTGAAGACATTAGCCTTCCTTGTATCTGGAGCAAGGGAATAAATACGGTTTACTTAGGGGAATCTGTGCTGTACCACCCAGATTCCCCTTCTGGAATAAAGAACCTATTTCCCTCATCGCTGGTCACGTCTCTGGAAGACAGAGGTCAGCTGTCAGCCCTTTAGGGAATGCCTCAGATAAAGAGAGTGACTTTGCCTCAGGTCACATCTTTCCATGGGAAACTAACAGCCCTGTTGCCCAGCCTTCTAGCCCCAACTCAGGCGGTTCTGAAGGATCATCTCATTTTCAGAACTCCCCACACTTCTGCTGGCACTGCTTCACAGCTTGGTGTCCCCGTGTGCCCAGTCTGCCTCCTTCCCTTCATCCTATGCGTGTTGATCTCAACAGCACTCTAATAAACCTCTTGCATGCTAAGCTTCACGTCAGAGTCTGCTTCCTGGGGATTCCAACCCAGGACCAAGAATTTACTGGGAATTACTACATCTATCAGAGAAAGCGGATGTTTGGCTACGGAAACCCTTCAACCTGTGCTGGGCTTAGGTAGATGAGTTGTGTCAGGAAAAACACAGGCAATCAGAAAGCAAAGGAAGCACCTGCCTCCGAAGCTGCCTGATTTACCCCCCAGACCTGTTCCTTCTATAACTTGCCCCAATGCAGAAAATAGTGACTCCATCTTTCCAGTTGCTCAAGATGAAAACCTTGGGTTCTTTTCTGACCTTGATCTCTACAACCACACGCACAACCCATCAGGGAGTTCTCTCAGCTTTCACACCACATCTGATCCCAAATCTGACTCTTCCTTCCCGCCTGGGACGCCAAGCCTCCACTACTTTGGGTTACTGCAGTGGCCTCCCAACGTGACCCTCAACTTCTGTCCTTTGCCTCTGCAGTTAGTTCTCAACACAACAGCCAAAGGGATCTTTGTTTTTGTTTTTTTTTTTTTTTTTGAGAGAGAGAAAGCAGGAGCAGGGGATAGGCAGAGGGAGAGGCAGACTCCCCACTAGCAAGGAGCCTGATGCAGGACTCTATCCCAGGACCCTGAGATCATGACCTGAGCCAAAGGCAGACACTTAACCGACAGAGCCACCCAGGTGCCTCCACACCCCCCACCAAAGGGATCTTTTAAACCAAAGTCCAATCATGTGTTTCCTTGACTCAAAGCCTTCAGGTGCTTTCTGTTTCATTTGAAGCAAAACTCTAAGTCCTTCCATCGTGCATGTCAGGGTTCAGCAGAGAAAAAGAATCAATAGGATCCAGATAGATCCAGCTATGGATATAAAGAGGAGATTTATTATAGGAATTGGCTCCTGTGGCTATGGAAGCCAAGAAGTCCACAGTCTGCCATGTGCAAGCTGGAGACCCAGGAAAGCCCATCGTATGATTTAGTCTAAGGCTGAAGGCCTGAGGACAGGGGACCACTGGCGTTAAGTCCCAAAGGCCTGAGACCTAGGAGCTCCCATGTTCCAGGAGCTTTACTGCCTGAGAGCAGGAGAAGATTGCCATCCAGCTCAAGAAGGGAGAGAAGAAATTCACCCTTATTTCATCATAGTGTTCTGTTTGGGCCCTCCATGGATTGGATGATGCCCACCCACACTGGTAATGGCAGGTCTTTTTTACTTAGTCTACTGAATCAAATGCTAATCTCTTCCAGAAACACCTTCCCAGACACACTCAGAAATAGTGTTTTGCCAGCTATCTGGGTATTCCTTAGCCCGGTCAAACTGACAGACAAAATTCATCTTCACAGCCCTCAAGACCTTTTATGATCTGGCCCTACCGCCACACTGTCTTGCCACCCTTTTCAGCCACATTTCCCCTGCTCCCTCTGCTCCATGCCAAGCCTGTCCCTGACTCAGGGTCTTTGTGCATGCAGTTTCCTCTGCTGGAAAGGCCCAGATATTTTTTTCACGGCTTCCTGCTTACTTCTTCCACCTCCCTGATTGTCTTAGCCTGTTCAGGCAGCTCTAGCAGAATACCCCAGACTGGGTAGCTTATAAGCAACAGAAATTTATTTGTCACAGTTGTGGAGGCTGGAAGTCTGAGATCATCAGGGTGCCAGCCTGGTCAGGTGAGGGCCCTCTTTCAGGTCGTAGACTTGTTGACATCCTTACATGGCAGAAGGGCAAGGGAGCTCTGCGGGGCCTCCAAGTACTTCCCAAAGGCCACACCTCCTAATGCCATCATTTTGAGGTTTAGGATTTCAACATACGACTTTGGTGGTTGGGGGTGGCGGGGGGCACACAAATAATCATACCATAGCACTGATCAAATGTCATCTTCTCTGGGAGACCTTCCTTGACCACCAGTATACAACTCCAACTTAGCCTAACTATCCCCCCCGTCCTGCTTGTTTTTCTCATAGCATTTACTGCCATATGATTAATTCACTTGTTACTTATTTATCATCTATCCCTTCCCTCAATAGAATGGAAGCTTCATGAGAGGTGTTTGTTCACTTCTTCATCCCCGACGCCTACGACAGTGCTTGGCACAGAGTGCTTGTCGAATAAATGAAATCTTAATTACCTGGCTGTTCGGCAATGTCTCAAGTGGGAAAACTGCGTAAGCACAAATCATACTCCTTGTTCTGCTGCTTACTTGCCTCATGACCTTCCATAAGCCCCGTTTCCTCTCTGAAAGCTGAGGGGGCGGGATAAGAGGGTCATCCAGAGTCCCTTCCCAGTCTGATCTTTTCTAAAGCTGTGATGTGTTTAAAGAAAACAACCAGCTGTGGCAAAGAGGAGGTCAGGCTCCTCTTATGTGGTTTTTCTCACTTGGACATGGGGAGAGGGGGCATTGAGAAAGTTGGGGTCCTGGCAATGGTATGTGCCGTGTAGTTGGAGATAGTTGTTTGATGTTTTATTTTTCCCTGATTTACATTTTCTCCTTCCTACCTCCCCCTCCCTCCCCATGGAGATATTACTGCAGCCATGTTTCTGTTGCTTGAGTGAATTCAACGTGAAGCCTGGCTCCAGCTTCTCCAGGATCCCTTTCTGTGTCATCCCATCTGAGGGAGTAGCTTCAGGGTGCTTGACTCCTGTTTTTTCTATTTAACCTTCCTGCCCTCCCCCCCTCCCCCCCTCCCCCCACATGTGTTCTGTGACTTGTTTTGGCCTCGTGTTGGACAGAGTATATGTCCTTGCCTTTTGCTCTGGTCAATGGGATGTGAGCAGATGTGGTACCATCAGGGGATTGAAATAAGCCTGGGCTATGGACTTGTCTTTCTGAGCTTCTTCCATCAACATGAGAGAAACATGCCCTGGCCAGTCCACTGGTCCAGAAAGTATTGAGGGAGACCTAGAGCAGACCTGAACCAAACTCAAGGCTGAGACCAAAGTCAGCTGAGCTGAGATCAACCGAGGGAGGGCAGCAGAGTGGCCCCAGCCACCCCACACATGCATAAATGAGCATAAATTATTGTTGTAAATCACTGAATAGTGGGGTGCTTTGTTACATGGCATTATTGTGGCAATAGCTGACTGATACCAGTCTTAACAAAACCCAGCCCAGGGTACTCACTCTTCCAGAAAACATTCCCTCAACCCAGACTTGGCCAACAGTAAGAATTTCACGTCTGTTTCAAGTCAGTGGGGTCACTGGTTTGTGGGGACTGAGAGAGGAACTGTAGCAGAAAGAAGGGAATGGGGGCAGCCAATATTGCTTGGTTGTACCATTTGATGACTCTGCAAACAGGAAGAGCAAGGATGGAAAGGGTTTATAGGAAAAGCCGGTGTGATGAGTCTGGAACTGGCTTTGTACCTTGGGGCTTCTTTCCCATTCCTTCCTCAAGTGCCTCCAGGTCACAGGGCTAGTAACCCTGCCTATGGTCTGAGGTAGTGTGACCTAGCTCTCCTCGGTATCTCAAACTGGGGCAGCAGGGCACTGCTCTTCTGGCAGCGGAGATTATGCCTTCCAGATGGACACTGTGGACATTTAGAATCCAGTCTTGTCAAAATATCCTGATTTGCATATTAGGAAAGTCAATGGAGAAGCTACTTTTTTTTTCTTCTTACCCAATGAAAGGATGAGTTTTAAAGAGACTTTACAGCAACTACGTTTCTAGTGCTTAAGTGAATTCCAAATGCTACTGTAAATTTCATTTATTATTTATACGGCTTCAGCTCCCTTGAGAAGCTGAGTGCCTTACAGGAAGGAAGAAGAGATCAAATCCATGTGGAGTGGGGAGGTACTCAGGGGATCGGACTGTAGGGGCACAGGGACAGGGTCTGTGGTGTTGATGGAGGTGTCTCTAGGGAGGCGGATCAGGAGCCCGGTTGAATGGCAGTGGGATCAAGATGGACAGAGCTGGGAGAATTTCTAAGATCATCTGGGCCTAGGATGTTTTGCTAACTTTTCTGGTCCTGAGAATCATGAGTCACTTGTTAAAAATACAGATGTCCAAATCCCTCCCCTAGAGATTCTATTTTAGCAGCTTAGTATATCCATACTTTTAAGAAGGACCCCAGGTGATTTTGACAACTAAGCATGAATAGTGATCTATCAAGATGCCCTCTTTCATAAATGAATAAGTTGAGGCTCAAGGAAGGGTCTTGCCCCAGATCCCAAAGGCCCAGTGAGTGCTAGAGTTAATCTAGGACAAGATCTCTGAGACCCGAATAGTGTGGTTTAGGATGGCCCATTTGCAGCCATTCTGGGACTAGCAGTTTTGCTAGTCTTTTGATTCTCTGCCTTTTGCTGCTCATTTTCTCGCCTTAAGAGCAGCTCAAGGCAGGGCTTGTGGAGTCAGAATGTTCAAATCCTACCTTTCCTTCTGACCACAGTGCAGCCTTGGGCACATTGTATAACTTCTCTGAGCCATTGGTAGGGTCATTAAATGAGATAATGTACCTATACATCACAGGCTCAATAAATAATCATTTACCTACAAAGTGCCAGACCCTATTCCAAGCGCCGTTATAACCAGCATTAACTCATTTAATAGTATTTTTTTTTTATTAATCCTGTTTTAAAAGTAAGGAAAGTGAAGAACACAGGATTAGAATGCCTTGTTCAAAAAGCAGCACCTGCAACCTTTTCTCCCCTGAGGGCAAGGCTCTGGTCGCCTTACGGCCCCTGGTGTAAGTAGACAGAAGCGCTTGTTGAACTCAGCTGAGATTTAAAAGGCAGGACAAGAAATGCACTTTGAGCATGCTTGAGGGTGGGGCCTGGGGCAGGTGGAGAGAGGGGTCACGAGGCCTTAGGGGAGAAAGGCCTCTACTCCCAGAAGGTGGGGCAGGGGCTCCAGAACCAATTCCTGGGAGATAAAGACTGATTTCAGGCCAAATAATTAGCATTGAAATGCGCAGGAGCCAGGAAGTTTCCTTGCATTGTCGCTGCAATAGAGAAAAATCCAGACTGAACTGGCTGCTTCCATTAGAAGTGATGTAACAAGCCGGCTTTGGCCTAGTTTTCTTAAAGCAGGCGGCCCCCTGGCTCTCCCACACCCTTCTTTCTGAATCTGCAAGTAACAGCTACCGCCATCTAGTGGTGTGTTCGGCACTGCACTGGCACCGAGAGAGAAAGGTTGGTTCTGGACCACAAGGATTTAAGAGCCCCTTATCTTGGTAGGGAGCTCTATTCTGCTCAAACCAAGTCCGTAGTTTTTACTTCATTAGGTCTTCTCAACAATCCAGGGAAGTAGGCAGGGATCATTAACTCCATTTTATGCACAAGGCCACTAGTCCCTACAGAGGAGGGTCTTTCTGAAGAGCTGCATTGTCAGCTGTTAATAGAACTAGGACCAGGACCCAGGGCTTCACGAGTCCAATATCTTGGCCCAGAAGTGACACACAGAGGCTGTCAGGTTCCTTGAAATCTCTGGACAGGGAACAGAAGATGATTCATCCTGGAGGTCCGGGTGCTTCTCTACATGGGGCAGCGGGGAGTGGGGAATGTGGGGGTCCTCTTCATCTCAATGACTTGTGAGAATTTTCTCTGGAATGAGCATCCTCAGGGGGATGTCTGGGCTGACAATGTTCATATGGGAGGTTTTGAAAAAAAAAGATGAATACTACCCCTCCAGCTCTAGACCTTCTTGCAGGACACCTAGATCTTATCTAGTTCAGGTCCCTTGTCTCAAAGATGGGGAAACCAAGGCACAGAGAGGGGGAGTGACTAGGCTGACATCACACAGCAGCAGAACCACGGTTAAGGACTTCCTCTCCAGCGGCTCTTTCGGTTTTACATTCTCTAATGTAATAGCTGGTACCTGGAAACTGCACCATTCCAGGCGGATATAACCGTTTCAGCCCAGAGTAAAATCAGATTCCAGTGTCTTGCATGTCCTACCACAAAGGGTACAAAGGAAGAGAGGAGCCCCTGGACATTTACATTTGTTTTAGCATCTGCAACATCAGTAGTTCTCAGACTTCTCACATGAAATCGTAGGCAGGACTTGAGTATGTGGAGGGGATAAACGTGGAGAGAGTTGTGGGAGCCCGCCATCACCCTGCCCTGGGCATCTCTGCAATGCCTGAGGGTGCAGGAGAACACAGATGGAGAGCTGAGGCATGTGTGAGGAGCACTGGCTGTGGAGTCCCAACACCTGGGCTCTGGTCCTTGCTCTGGCCCAGGCTGTGTGCTCTCGGGAATCCCTTTCTCACTGCTCCTCTCCCTGTTCCCTCATTCATAAAATAGTCCCATCTTCCTACCTCTCAGAGTTGCTGAGACGATCGAATGGAGGGAACAGGGGGAATGGGTATGAAAATGTTTCATAGAAAGTCAAGTGTGATATTCATCAAGGGTTTCTTTGTACTAAATTGAAGTAAAATAGAAATGCACAGGTCTTGGGGCACCTGGGTGACTCAGTCGGTTAAGTGTCTGACTCTTGGTTTCAGCTCAGGTCCTGATCTCAGGGTGGTGAGATCGAGCCCCATGTTGGGCTCCGTGCTCAACAGGGTGTCTGCTTGAGATTCTTTCCCTCTCCTCCTCCCTTTCTTTCTGGTCCTCCCCATCTCCACTCATGCGTTCTCTCTTTTTCTAAAATAAAAAATAAAATAAAATCTTTTTTAAAAAAAGAAATGTACAACTCTTAAAGTGTTCGGTTCTGTGAGCTTGGACAATTGTAATCAGCTGTAAAAACATTACCCAAAACAAGATAGAAAATATTTATATCACCCCAGAAAGTTTCCTTGGGCCCGTTGCCAGACAGCCTTTCCCTCAGGCAACCACTGTTATGATTTCTATCATCCTAGCTTAGTCGTGCCTGTTCTAGAACTTGGTATGGATGAAATCGCACAGTATGTACTCTTTTGTGCCTGGCTGCTTTTGCCCACGATAATGTTTTTGAGTTTTACCCAAGTTGTTCTTTCCTTCACTGCTAAATATTATTCTATTGTATGGACATACCACTGTTTTATCTCTTTTCCTGTTGAAGACGTTTGAGTTGTTTCTGGTTTGGGAGATGATGATTACACCTGCAATGAAGCAGTATTGTACATATTTTAAGTGCACATATGTATACATTTCTGTTGAAATGGGAGTGGAATGTTGGAGCATATGATAAATGTTTAACTTTATTAGAAATTGTCACGCAGATATCTAAACCTGTGATGCCCCTTCACATACCCAACAGCAGTGCTTCAGAGTTCCAGTTAGTTCATAGACTCCGCCTTTGGTGTTGTCAGACTTTTTGATTATAGCCATTCTGGTGGGCAAACATGCCTCATTCCCAACCTAAGGGGAAAGCATGTAGTCCTTCGCTATCAAGTATAAGATCAGCTGTAGGTTTTTTATAGATACCCTTTCTTACGTTGAAGAAGATTCCTTCTATTTCAGTTTCACTAAGAGTTTTCATCATGAATTGGTGTTGAATTTTGTCAAATGCTTTTTCTGCATGAATTAATATAATCATGTGGGGTTTTTTTCCTTTTAAAGTTTGAATATGGTGATTACATTGATGGATTTTCTAATATTTAGCCAGCCTTGTATTTCTGCCTTAACTTGTTTGTGTTTTATTCTTTTATATATATGTATATATATATTACTGGATTTGGTGGCTATTATTTTGTCAAGAAATTGTGCTTCTATGTTTGTGAAAGATATTAGTTGTTTTCTTTCTGTTACTCTCTTTTAAGTTCTTGGTCTCAGGGTATTGCTGAATTCATAAAATGAATGGGGATATGTTCCCGTCACTTCATTTTTTCCGGAAGGGATTGTGTAGAGTTAGTGTTATTTCTTTATTTTGTGGAATTTGTCAGTGAGACCACTGGGCCAGGAAATTTCTTTCTTGAAAGATTTTAAACTACAGATTCATTTTTAAAGTTATTTATAGGACTATTTAGGTTGTCTTTTTCATCTTGAGTGATTTTTGGTTGTTTGTGCTTTTCTAGGAATTGTTCGGTTTCATCTAAGTTGTGGAATTTACATGTATTGATGTGTTTGTAGTATTTCCTTATTATTTTTGACTACAGGATTTGTAGTGGGGCGCCTGGGTGGCTCAGTTGGTTAAGCAGCTGCCTTCGGCTCAGGTCATGATCCTAGGGTCCTGGGATCGAGCCCCACATCGGGCTCCCTGCTCAGCGGGGAGCCTCCTTCTCCCTCTCACACTCCCTCTGCCTGCCGCTCCCCCTGCTTGTGTTCCCTCTCTCTCTGTCTCTCTGTCAAATAAATAAATAAAATCTTTAAAAAAAAAATTTACAGGATTTGTAGTGATATTTCCTCTTTCATTTTGGATAATAATTTGTGTCTTTTCTCTTTTTTTGTGAATCTTACTACAGACATTTCAGTTTTATTGATTATTTAAGGAAAGAACAACTTTCGACTGATTCATTTTCTCTTTTATCTTTCTGTTTTCAATTTTCTTCACTCTGCATTACCTTTGTTGTTTTCTTTCTTCTTTTTTATTTATTTTTTTTTTTTTCTTTTTTTTTTTTTTTTAAAGATTTTATTTATTTATTTGAGAGAGAGAGAATGAGAGACAGAGAGCTGAGAGGGAGGAGGATCAGAGGGAGAAGCAGACTCACTGCCGAGCAGGGAGCCCGATGCGGGACTCGATCCCGGGACTCCAGGATCATGACCTGAGCCGAAGGCAGTTGCTTAACCAACTGAGCCACCCAGGCGCCCTCTTTCTTCTTTTTTAAAAAAATATTTTACTTATTTATTTTGAGAGAGAGAGAAAAAAAACGGTGGGTGGTGGGGAGGGCAGAGGGAGAGGGAGAAGTAGGCTCCCCACTGCTGACAGAGAGCCCAGTGTGGGGCTCGATCCTAGGAGCCGGGATCATGACCTGAGCCAAAGACAGATGCCCAACTGACTGAGCCACCCAGGTGCCCCTTGTTTTCTTTCTTCTGATGGCTTTGGTTTTATTTTTTTCTTCTTTTACTAGTTTCTTGTGGAAGTTTAAACTACTGATTTGAGACCTTTCTTCTTTACTAATGTAAGCACTTAATACAGTTCTTCCTTGGCTTACAATGAGGTTATGTCCCGATAAACCCATTTCAAGTTGAAAATATCATAAGTCGAAATGCACTTAATACATCTAACTTACCAAACATTATAGCTTAGCCTAGCCTACCTTAAATGTGCATAGAACATTCACATTAGCCTATAGTTGGGTAAAATTATCTCACACAAAGCCTATTTTATAATAAAGTGTTGAATATTTCATGTAATTATTAAATACTGTACTAAAAATGAAAAACAGAATTGTTGTATGGGTACAGAATGGTTCTAAGTGTATCGGTTGCTTACCCTCATGATCATGTGGCTGACTATGAGCTGTGGCTCACAGGGAGTATTGCTAGCCTGGGAAAAGATAAAAAATCAGAATGTGAAGTACAGTTTCTATTGAATTCATATCACTTTCCCACTATCATAAAGTCAAAAAATCATAAGTCAAACCATTATAAGTTGGGGACTGTCTGTATTATAAATTTCCCTCTGAGCACTGCTTTAGATGCATCCCGCACATTTTGATATGTTGTACTTTCATTTTCATTCAGTTCAAATATTTTCTAATTTACTTTGAGACTTCTTTTTGGACCCATGAATTATTTAGAAGCATGCTGTTTAATATGCCAATGTTTGAGATTTTCCTCTTCTCTTTCTCTCATTGATTTCTAGCTTAATTCCATTATTGTTTGAGGATATATTTTGTATGATTTCAATTATTTTAAATTTGTTAAAGTTTATTTTTGATTCAGGATATGGTCTCTCTTGATAAATGCTTAATGTGCACTTGAAAAGGATGTATATGCTGCCTCTGTTTGGTAAAGACAAGAAATTGGTAATGTCAGTAAGATCTAATTTGTTGGTGGTGGTGTTCAGTTCATCTGTATTTCCTTCTCATTCCCTGAGCCAGAACTCAGGAGCCTCTCCTAGAGGTCTCTGTTCATGCTGATGCCCACTTCATGGTTTCAGGCTGTGTTGCTTTCAGATCCAGGGATACCAGAGAAGGGAAAGGTATTAGTGGTACTTTGAATTCTGGTCTTATTCCCCTGTCCACCTGTTAATACTTATTTTACAGAGTCCTCAGAATGCTCCATGCATTCTGTCTAGGTTTTAAAACTGACTTTTGGGGGGGTTGTGAACTACCCTCTTGCACTCTCAGTTCATCAGGTGAGAATGGGGGGCCTCATCCTCAGTTCCAAGGGCTCTATTCTGGCCAGTTAATGTTTTCTATCCTAAGGCTACAATGACTGGTTGAGGAATGGGTATGTAACTCAAATTAGGCAACAAGAGTTATTTCTGAGATTTTGTTGAAACCAGTGGGAACCAGAATCTCTTTCCACTGGAGTTAACTGCTAGGAGATAATCTTGTCAAGCTTGGGAAGAGTTTGCTTGAAAGTGAAAGAGCACATAGAGAGGGAGAGAGACCAATGCCCAATGAGCTTGTTCAAGCTCCTAGATCTCACCATTCCTGAAGCTAGTAGGCATCTCCACATTCTGGACTTTTCAGGTATATGAGCCAAAAAAAGAAAAAAGTTACCTTCTCTGCATTAATCAATATCAGTTAGTGTTTCTGTCACTTAATACCAGAAGAATTTCAATGCGTATCTTGTTTCCTTTCAAACCGCTTAAGTTCCTTAGTCAAGATTCTAGGGACTCATTGTCCCTTTCAGCCCTAGGGTAGCATTCCCTTCCTTGAGCAAGCAAATAGCTGATTTCATAGTTGTCCAAACACAAATGGTTGTCCTTAGAGAATCTCAGCATGAAAACTGGCCAGAGAAGCTGGGTCTCAGCATGGAGCCAGAGAGTGTGTGTGCAAGTCTGCATCTGCTGGCAAGATTAATGTGCAAGGCAGGCTGTGGGCCAGGGTTTATTTTTAATAATCAGAAGCCCATCTTTCTTTTGCAGTGTGCTGCGGCTTCCTGTGACGAAAGGGAAAAGATCGTTCACCCCTCCTTTCTTTCACCCCCATGGAACCTAAATTTCTGAGCTTTTGGAGATGACATAGCTTATTCACCCCTGAGACTCAATATTCAAGAGGAAAAAAAAAATGTGTGAGGGTGGAAAAAAGACAGACTTTTTAAAGACGGGAAAGGAAAGGAATATTATCTGTTTCTCTGTAGTGGCTTGCTGCGTCTGCTAAGCTTCATCAGGCTCCCAAGCAATGGGGTAGGTAATATTTTTGGCATGTCAGTGAGCCAGGCTTGGTTGTCAGGATCATGCAGCCTTAGAACCATGGAGACCATGAGCTTGTAGCCCAAGATTTTACTGGTGGAGAGAAAGAGAACCAATGAGGGTAAAGGAGGTGCTCCAAATCACATGGAAAATTAATAGCATGGTAGGCATCTTAGTCCACACAATACAGACCTCATTTACAACTTTCCCACATTTCCAGAAGTACCCCTTGTGAGGGGGTTCCCAAGGTGTGGATACGCTGGCCTGCCTTGGTTCCCCTCCACCCGTCTGATCCATCCAGTGGTCCCCACGGGGGTCTGTTTGGCGTAGCTGAGTTTTACCAGGCAGGGCCTGAGGCGCGGCAAGTGCAACCAGAAGCACGTGACTTGCTACGGGCAGTGGAAGGGGAGTAGAAGTGACATGTGTCTCTTCAGGATGGAGGCCTTCAAATAAGCCTGACTTACTGCTGGGTCATTCAGCAGGGGTTATTGAGCACCTATTCTGGGCCATGCTCTGTGCTGGGAAGGCGCCGGGAGCACTGTCTGTCTCTACTCTCCAGGGGCTTGCAGCCCAGTGAGGGGGGCAGGTATGGAAGCCGTTGTCACACAGGGTGATCAGGCTGGGCTAATGCTGTGTCCTAGGCAAGATGGATCAGCAAAGGGAGTGGTCATTTCTTCCGGGGCGGAGTGGGGGGCAGGGAGAGGTTAAAGAAGGCTTTACCAGAAAACACAGACTGTAAGCTGGACCTCGAAGAATGCATAAAATTCTTGAGGTAGGTAATACACATAAGGGAATTCTGGCGAGGGACCTAGCCTTTTCACTTTCATCTCTCGTGGCATATATCTTACTTGGCCCTTCTTGATACTGCAAGTTTGTATGCCTGTCTCCTGCAGTCCACATGCTGCTGGACTTAACATCTTTGGGCCTCAGTTTCCTCAGCTGTAAAGATAATAACAGTGCTCCCTTATTAGAGTTGTTTTGAGGATTCAATTGTTTAATATCTATGAATATGTATGAAGCATGTGGGGGAGTGTCCTGTACATAGGAAGCACTCAGTAAAAGTTAAAGTACCATACTTTATATATAATACATGCTTAAAAAATATTTTCTTCATTAAAGTGTTCCTTAACTTCAGTAACACCTCATCTAAAATAAAAACCTTATTCTGGCTGCTGGGAGCCTCTCGTAGTCTCATGCCTGTCCTCAAAGGGCGTGCCTCCCTTGAATTCTCTGATCCGAATTGGTGTCTCTCAGTGATCAGCCAGGACTGAAGGAATACCTACTACTAAAAGTCAAAGAGAGGGAGACACGAAGGAAAAACTCTCAGGCCTGGCTCTAAGACTTAGGGATCAGCTGGAGAAACACAACGTATAGGTGGACCCAGCCATAAAGAGACACTGCAGAACAACCTGGCTTTCTGGCTTGTAGGTGGTTCTGCAGCATTGCATCATCACCAGGAAGGTGGGCGTTGGGAGTTATCTGACTGGGCAGAGATATCCCAGTGGATTCTCAAATGGATTCTCCAGCAAGCACTCCACACAGACACACTAAGAAAGGGGAGACATTGGCCAGCAGAGCTGCAAAGATGGCACTGTGAAGCATAAACACCAGTCTCTCTTTTCTTGTTCTCTTCCGCTGATTCTTTGAGGCATGGGAAGTAGAGTTCCAAATATCATGGGAAGTCAGGAATGCTGCTGAGGATGGTCCAGAAACAACAGCACAGCTCTTGGGGTCCTGGGTAGACTGGAGATGGCAGAGGCCCTGGAGAGGTATGAGAACCGAGGTGCCACATCAGAGAATGCTGAACTGAAGTCGGGAGGAGCGACCTGAGAACATGGGCCCTCTTCTTCGGTGACCGTGAGGGACCCATCTATAGATTGGAACTTTGGCAGCAAAGGCAATTTCAGCCTTTGTGTGTCATTTCCCTGACTTGGTGTTTTTATATGTTGCTTCCTGTTTATTAAATTCTATTCCTGATAACTTTTGATGAGAGTGTTGGCAGGCACGCTTGTCTCGTAGTTCATATGGTCCCAGGAGGACTGAGTGGAATGTGAGCAGAAGGGAGGATATGCCAAAAAAGGCATTCATCAATGAAACAGATGACCAGGAGAGTTCATGGAAAGGTGCACTGATGGAGCAGTTACACAGACATCTACCAGAGAGAAACTGAGGTTGCCTGAGTTTACAAAAGAACCAAAATGTAGAATTCAGAGCTGGGGGAGAGTGAGCTGGATGGCTCTTGACTGGGCCTTGCAGAATGGATGAAATTAGAATATATGAAGGAGAAGGGATGGTATTCCATGATGGGGAACAGAATTTGTGAAGCAAAGTTGTCCTAAATGAATCTTACTGAGACTCTGGTATGGCTCAAGCACTGTGCTTGGCACTTTCTGTGATCTCATTTCATCCTTAGGCTTGTGTTGTGAAACACATTTCTAAGTCTGGCCTATGGATCAATCTTGTGCCAATATGTAATTAACAAATGTTTATTGAACATCTACTGTGGGTGAGAGTTTTCTCCATCCCACCTGGAGACACATTTCACGTATTTATTTACTTAATCAACGATTATTTCCTTAGCGTCCATTAAATGCTTGGAATACATCAGAGGACAAAATAGTGATCCCTGTCCTCTTGAAGTTTACATTTTAGTTGGGGGAGGCAGAACAATAAACAATACATACAACAAATAAGTTCACTGAATAGCATGTTAGAAGATGACAAATGCCATAAAAATGTTGAGGATAGTAAAGGATTAAACCTATTGGGGGAGGGTTACAGTTTTAACTAGGACAGTCAGTGAGGCCATACCATGAAGGTACAGTTTGAGCAAAGAAGGGAGGAGGAGGTGAAGGAGTGAGCCATGCAGATGTCTGGGGGACCACAAACCAGGCTGGGGGAACAGCATGTGCAAAGGCCCTGAGGTGAGAACATGTCTGGTTCATTTGAGGAATGGTAAGGAGACTGGTGTGGCTGGCCAGTAGTGCATGAGGAGAACTATATGAGGAGGTCAGGCCAAGGGTGAAGAAGGTGAGGTCAGAGTGTGTTGGGCTTTGCAGGCCATTCTAAGGAATATGGCTTTAATGCTGAAACAGGAGCCTTTGCAGGGCTTTTAGCAGAAGAATGACTTAATCTGCTTTACACTGTAACAGAATCACTCTGGCCACCGTGTTGCCATGGTCCAGGTGAGAGATGGTGGGGGAAGTAATCAGATTCTGGATATGTCCGTCTGTCTGTCTATCCATCCATCCATCCATCCATCCATCCATCTCTCTATCTACCTATCAACAGCTATATTGCAATATAATATACCATATAATTCACCCACTTAAAGTATGCAATTCAAGAAAGACGCCAAGGTTTTTGAGCTGGGCAACCAGAAACATCGACTTGCCAACTAAGATGGAGGAAGAAGCAGGTTCATGGGAGGGGAAGAGCAGTTTTATTTTGGATGTGATAACTCTACACCAGTTGCCAAGGCCAGAAACCTGGGAATTACCCCTGACTCTTCCCATTGCCTCCCCACCCCAACCTCCACCCTCTGCACCTGATCCCTCAAGTCAGATCACTTCTGTCTCTGAAAATAAATCCATTTCTGGGTCCACAAAGTGCTCACTGGATATCTCACGCCCTGCCCTGCATTTCCCATTTTGCGGATGGAGTCATGTGACTGGTTCTGGCCAATGAATTGTGAGCAGAGGTGACGCAGGGCACTCCCTGGCCAAGGCAGTAAAGAACCAGTGTGCCTCCCTCAACCGTCTCTTTCCCTGACATGGTGCCTTGGAGGCCACGTGTTCCGGATGGCAGAGCTCCAAGATGAGGGCTGCCCAACTCACCCTGGACTTTTATGTGGGCAAGAAATAAACTATACGTGTGTTGAGTGTTAATTAACCACTGAGACACTGAGTCTCCAGGTCTTTTCCTAATACAGTTTTACTTCTCTACTTCTACCTGAGCATCTGTCATCATTACTGCCTTACTGGAATAGCCATCCAGTTAGTGTCTCTGCTTCTACCCTTGCATCCCCAAGTCCATTTCTCACATAGCAGCTGCAGGGATTAAAAGTCACAGCTCTTTGGGGCACCCGGGTGGCTCAGTCGGTTAAGCATCTGACTCTTGATTTCGGCTCAGGTCATGACCTCAGGGTCCTGAGATCGAGCCCCATGTTGGTCTCCACGCTGAGCGTGGAGCCTGCTTAAGATTCTCTCTCTGCCTCTCCTTCTGCCTCTCCCCCCTCCCTGCTTGTATGCGCACATTCTCTCTCTCTCTCAAATAACTAAATAAATCTTTAAAAAAAAATGTCGGAGCTCTTCTATGGCATCCCGTTATGGTTGCACTTGTCCTCCAGTCAATATGTGACTCCCATCGCAGGGCCTTTGCCTTCATTTCCTCTGCCTGGCTCATCTCACAGCTGGCTCCTCAAGCCCTCAGGTCTCACCTTAGATGTCACCTCCTCAAATGACTACCTACAGCTGCCCACCTGTCCTCCCTGTTATTCTCTGTTTATTTCAAACACTAATAACAATCCATCCTTTAATGAACTAATTAACACATCTACTCTGTCTCTCCCACTTGAGGTAAACTGCAGAACAGGGACCTCTATTCATCACTGTACTGCCTGGGTCTGATACATGTTTGACCAGTGGTAGATGCTCCATCACCATCCTGTGATTCAGCATCAGAGATCAGAGGTGCCCGGGGCAAGGTGTCTGTCCTCCAGAATCTCATGGCTGAGTAGGGAAGCAGACCACTAAGAGCTCTGAGTACAGTGTGTCACAGGATTGCAAAGGGTACAGTGTGTCACAGGATTGCAAAGAATAGGCTCCTAACCCAATCTGAGGAGAAGCTAGGACTTCCTGGAAGAAGGGATGCCTGAGGCAGGCCCTGAAGGACTGGGGGTTGCTGGTCTGACAAAGATTAAGAAAAGGGCATTTTAGGGGGTGGAGGTGGTATGCATGAGGGATCAACAGGGTGGAATATGGTGTGCTCAGTCTGGAAATGGCCATAATGTGGAATATGAGTTGGAGCAGTAGGAAATGAGGGGAGAGAGAGCAGGAACTGGTTCATAAAAGGCCTGGTGTGTCATGCTAAGGAGCTGGGACTTGACCTAGAAGCAGCAGGCAGTCACCGACTGACCCCAAGTGTCTCGTAGCCTTGGGCTAACTCATTTTGGGCATCATGGGGAAGTAGAGGACCTCTGGTTAAAGGCTTTGCATTAGCTATCCATTGGCTTCATGGGTTTCTCTTCCCCATGGCTCTCTGATCTTTTCTTTATGGGGTATCCACATTAGTGACCGTGGCTTTGCTCCATTTCCAGGGCTAAGGGAATTTACAGACAGGATAAGAACACAGCCAGTGCTCCATCCTCCTCTAAAACCCTTAAATATTGCTAAATTATCCCTTCAAAAAATTTTTTTAAAGATTTTATTTATTTATTTGAGAGAGAGAGACAGAGAAATAGTGAGAGAGAGAGCACGAGCAGGGAGGAGAGGGAGAAGGAGACTTCTGCTGAGCAAGGAGCCCAACTCAGCGCTCTATCCCAGGACCCTGGGATCATGACCTGAGCCAAAGGCAGATGCTTAACCAATTGAGCCACCCAGGCACCCCTAAAAAAATTTTTTTTAAATCACTTTTGCTCCCACCAACAGAGTACCTGTTTCACTACGTTTACCAAAGCTGAATATTCACAATCTCTTACATTTTGGGGGACTGAGTGAGTTACAATGATTTCATTGTTATTTTAATTATATTCCTTGAGTTCTACCAAAATTAAACAACTTTGCTTATGTTTATTGACCATTTTTATTTCCTCTTCTGTGTATTGCTCATTCATATACTTTGTCCATTTTTCTTTTGGGTTCTTTGTCATTTTATTGATTGATAGGAGCTCTTTACATATTATTGGTGTTGTCTGTTATTTCTTGCAAATACTTTCTCCCAGTTTTCCAATCTGGCATTGTATATTGCTCAGGAAGCCTTTTCCCATCCCATGATTTTGAAAACTTCTTAAATCTACTTGCAAAAGTTTTTATGGTCTTGGTTTATTTGATTTTTGTTTGGGTGTATATTTAGGTCTTAACTTTGGCTAGAATTCATGTTTCTGTATAGTGTGAGGAGGGAACTCTAATTTGAATAATTATCCCCACTAAGTTTATTAAGCATGACATAGGATGAGGCCGGACAGGTGGCTATTGAGAATATTGCTTGGGCAGGATCTGGGGGTCCTGTTGGTCAGCCATTAGTCCTTTGGTTGCTGGATTGTGGGGAGTTTTGGCAGGGTCCTGGGAGAGGAGCTAGGATGGCAAGGGACCCTTGGAGTGGGGTGCTGGTGCTTGGGATTAGGAAGTATTCCAATATTTTAACAACCCTTATGGCCATATGGACGTGTTCCAGCTGACTACCGGTGGTTAGGGTGAAGTGGGCAGGGATCCAACCATGATGACTTAGAAGGCACATACAGAGCTTTTCCTGTATCCTGACAATATTGGGGAGGCATTTTTAGGAATGAGGAGGGTGGGTGACAGGACCACAGTTTGTAGGACTGGGACCTGGATAAGGAAACTCTGAGGTGCTTGTCTTGGATGAAGAATTTAAGTGGGGGCCAAAAATCAGTAATTAAATAAGGGGCTTCTGGGTGGCTCAGTCGGTTACGTGTCTGACTCTTGATTTCAGCTCAGGTCATGACCTCAGGGTCTTGGGATTGAGCCCTGCATCAGAGTCCACACTCAGCGGGGAATGTGCTTGAGATTCTGTCTCTCCCTCTGCCCCTCCCCCTGCTCACTGGCTCTCTCTCTCTAAAAAATAAATAAATCTTAAAAAAAAAAAGAATAATTATTTTAATGCAGTATTTAAAATTTTTTAAAGTAATGCAAAAAATCCACTATGAATGAAATACCAAAAAATTTTTTTAAAGATTTATTTATTTATTTATTTATTTGAGAGAGAGAGAGAGAGCACACACTCACATTCCCATGCACATGCATAAGTGGGGAAGGGGAAGAAGAGAGAAAATCTCAAGCAGATTCCCCACTGAGTGCTGAGACCGACTCTGGGCTCAATCCCAGGATCCTGAGATCATGACCTGACCAAAATCAAGAGTTAGACACTTAACTGACTGAGCCAACCAGGTGCCCCATGCCAAAATTTTTTTAATGAAAACATCTAACCCTATACTTGTAGGACATGGCCTTATTTGCCTCAACCCAAACCCCACCCTCTCTGAGGCTGTCTTTGCATAAATTTTTGATATTTGCTCGTCGTGGATTTTTTTTGCATTAATTTTAATTTTAAAAACTATTGCACAGAAATATTATTTATCTTGATTGCTGGAGTAATTTTGGCGCCTCCATAAATTTTGTGTCTCACCCAGCTCACCCTCATCCCGGCCCTGGTTTTGAGGCGATAACTCAGGCTAGTTGGGGGTTGAGGCCTGTGGGGCCAGCACGGCTGGGAGAGATCAGTGGAGGTGGGGCGAATGTGAGAGATGCTGCCAGATTGTGTGAGCATGGGGCGGGAGGAGATGTGCGGGCAGGCCTGCTGCTCGCTCCCCCTTCGGAATATTCTGAGGAGGGGGCAAGAGGGGGATGCTGTCAGCAGCCCATCTGCGCTGTATGACTGCCAACCAGGCTTGTGAGCCAAGCGCCCACTTCCCTCAGCAAGGCTGCTGGAGAACCATTTTCTCAGAAAGTAAGAAGTACCTTGTGGTTGGACTTGGCCTTGCCTTGGGGTTGATCCCAGGTGGTCCCCAGGAGCTGAATGACCCGTATCTGCTTCCCTCCAGTCCCACTCTGACTCACTCTCCTCCTCAATTACAGTGTACGTGAGCCCTGGTCCCGGCTATGACTTTTCTCACGTGGTCTGTGTAGAGCCCACCAGCCATAGACCCTGAGACCTCATGGATGAGTGGACCTGCCTATATCGCTCATGTCTCAGATTGTGCCCAGACTGTGAACATGACCTACCTCTATGGTCCTGTAGGCTGTGCCTGGGAAGCAGACCTTGGAAATCCATATAGAGCCTTGAGTGCAGGGGCCTTCAAAGGTCATCCCACGATGCAAGGTCAGAGTTAAGTGGGACCTCTGAGTCTCGAGGCCATGCTTGTCAAGATGGTGCAGGTCAGGAGAATGTTGTGTCAGGCTCTGAATAAAGAAATAAGAGGGGACAAGGGAAAGCCACTGGCTCAGAAGTCAGCAGGCAGTTCTGGCTCTGCATGCTGGGCTACCCACTCAGTGTGATCTTAAACAAATCCCTCATTTCTCTGAGCCTCAGTTTCCCTGTCTGTCATATTGAGAAATTAGGCTGGAGGAGTCCTGTTGTTTCTGATACCTGAGTGTATACTAGGTGTTACGTGGGGAGCTCAAAAGGAGAAGAATTTCTTGTCCCATTCTTGAGGGTGAATTATTAAGCTGGTGTATTAACTCCTACCACAGTGATGCCATGTGACAGAACAGCTCCAGCTCAGTCTCGGGGCCTTAACACAGCAGTCACTCATTCTCTTGCTCAGTCTCGCAGGTCAGCTGCTGCTCAGCTGGGCTAGGCTGGGCCCCAGGCTCTCGGTGGCAGATTGAGTACAGGCTCATTCCATGTCTCTCATCCTCCGTGGGCCACCAGCCACTGGGTACATGCTCAGGCTCTGTGCTCTGCCTCATGGTCACCATGGCACAAGACATGAAACCAAACTGGGCAAGCAGCCTGTTGCTGCTCACTTCACATTTTCAAATGTCCATTGGCCAAAGCTGCTCACATGGCCAACCCCCAAATCATGAGGTG
Organism: Halichoerus grypus; assembly: GCF_964656455.1. Lineage (NCBI taxonomy): Eukaryota > Metazoa > Chordata > Mammalia > Carnivora > Phocidae > Halichoerus > Halichoerus grypus. The sequence goes on from NC_135726.1 coordinate 27,627,620, forward strand.
GGGAAGTTCACTCCACCCACTGCAGCTCTGGCAAAGATGTGGATATATAACACTGCTGCAGGAGAGTGAAGAATTGGGACCCTAATTCACCCTGCCACAGTTGAGGAAGACCAGAATAGCCCAGGGAATATGAGAAGGTGCTACATACCAGGGTGTGGCCAGTCCACCTCTACGTGCTCCTTAGCAAATCTGCCTGGTGGCATTGGCATCACTAGCCAGCTCAGACTTTAAGGACACCCAGGTCAGGTGTGGGGTGATGAGACACTTGGAGCCTCCCCTATGGGAGACAGCTTCAGCTTGTCAAGTCCATCCCACTGTGCCTTCATTCCTCTGGCAGCCTTTGTATCACTATGCGGAGCCTGGGAATGAAGCCAACATGAAGTGCAAAACTGAGCAGTTATAAGAAACCAGGTCCTGATACATCAGCAGAGCATCTAGATACAGCCTTGCCTGAAACCAGGACTTCTCAGTTACATGAATCAATATATTCCTCTTTTGTCTAAACCAATGTTTGAATTGGGTTTTCTGTTCCTTGCAATGGCAAGAGTGGTCTGTGCTTAACGCAAGAACTAACCTACCCAGGGGGATCCCATGGAACAGAGAGGGTGGCAGGTACTTCCCAGGTGCAGTGTGGAATAGAGCCTTACCACTCAAAGTGTGGTGGTTCTTGGATCAGGAGCGTTAGCATCACTTAGGGGCTTGTTAGAGATGCAGAATCTTGGGCCCCTCCCCAGACCTGCAGCATCAAAATCTTCATTTTAATACCTTTTAACTAGAACTCCAGGTGATTCACATGCACATTAAAATTGAAGAAGCATTTGTATGGAGGAGCGGACAAGCCTTTCCACCTCCCTGGGCCCTCCTTTGTGACTGGGTGCAGTTTAGCAATTGACTGGAGTTGGAGACCAGGATTCAAATCCTGGCTTTGCTACTTATATGTTGAAGGGCAACAAGCAGGTATGTTTTAAATATCTCTGAGCCTCAGTTTTCTCTTCTGGAGAATGGATAATAACAGTAGCTACCTCCCAGGGCTTTTGAAAGGAGTCGGTGTATTTAACTCTCAGCAAGTGCTGGGCACACTGCTAGGCAATGACGAAGAGCTCAAAATGTGCTGGGTGTGGTTATTTCCACAACTCTACAGTGGAGCTGTTTTATGTTCAACCCACCTAATAACTTTTGATAGTTGAACAGCAGATGGGAAAACATTTCTGGAATGTATAAACTGATGGAAAAGTAGTGATTTTTCTAAATCTTAAAAGAAGATAATTCACAAGTGCTATTTCATCTGTATGTGATTAATAGTTGGTTGGTTTTGACCTGTACCTTTGGGCAAAGGTATGAGCAGGTGAAGAGGTAGGGAGAGGTCACCAGGAGGGGGCAGTGCTCTGAGCTAAGAGTCAAAGTGGTAAAAGGACCCATGTCTTCCAGAGAGAGGGAGGATCAGAGCATTTGCACAGGGAGTGCTGGCTGGAGACAGACCCCAGAGAGCCCTGGACAGTAGGCAAGGATGTTGGGCTGCATCCAGCAGCCACTGGAAATGAAGCTAATCATAGTGACACTGGTTTCTCTGTGGCCCTTTGACTTGCTGGATTACAAGTCTGTTTCTCCAACTGTGTGACTTCCAAGTTGTATAAACCTCAGAAGAGCTCGAAGTGAAGCTCCTTGAAGAGGCCCGACACAGCCCAGCCCTACTGCAAGGGAACACAGGGTATAGTGGCCTGGAAGCTGGTGAAGGCCCTGAAGAGGGGAGGCCTGCTGCCTGGGAGGCAGCTGGCCTCTTTTGATTAACACTGCCCAGCTGCAGGCTTGGTCCATGGCCTGGGGTTTTCTGTTATTGATTTCGTGTGGGGTTGAGAGATGGGCCACCAGCCCACCTGAGACTGTGAGCTGATTGAGGAGTGGGGTAGAAAGAGGCCCCAGCAGGGCACTGCCCAGGATCCAGGATGAAATCTGCCACAGTCTTGGAGAGGACACATGGATCCTCTGCTCAAAATAATCCCTAGTGTCTTCGATTCCACTCTGGGGATCCACCCCAGGGGAGATGGCTTTTGGGATCTGTTGGGGGTCGGGGTTAAGTCACAGTACTTAGAATTTACTAAGTTCTCTCAGTGGTCACAATCAATCTGTGGGGTAGCTGTGATGAAGACATTGAGACTGAAATGTTGAGAAACTCTCCCAAAACCAGCCTCAGGCACGGGGAGGCATTATATGTGATGAAGAGAATGGACCAGAAATCAGGCAGAACTGGGTTCTGATCCGCCCTCTTATTGTCTGTTTCATCGCTTGCTCCGTGAGATCATGGGCAAATCACTTCACTTCTTTGTGCATTGATTTCCCCATCAAAAAAGTAGGCATGAATATGCCCATTTTGCAGGACTGGTGTTAAACTTATCCATGGTAGCACAATTACAGAACATTGTGCGGTAGATGGGACAGAGTAAGGAGGTAAAGTTGGCTAAGAATTATTCAGAATCCAATGGTCTAGGGGATTAGAACATGGACAGGGTGGTGAATTCAGGAAAGGCCTCTCTGAGCAGGTGACACTTCAATTGTGGCAAAAAGGAGGCAGCAGTATGGGAGAAAGGATTCATTATGGGACTTCATTGTCTTATGATGGGAGAAACCAGAGCAGTGAAGTTTGGAATGGGAAGGGTGAATTGGAGGGTCAGAGAAAGAGCCAATTACAGTCCTGAATCCCCCACATAGGTGAATAAGTTGGAGCAGTAGGGACCTCCAAGAAATCAAGCGCATCCAGCCAGCAAGGTGAGGCTGTGAGGGGAGCTCATGGAGAGGGCTCTGGGGTGCTGTTGCCTCTGTGTATCTGCCACCTCTCTGGGCCCACAGCCACCCATCTGGAGGTGGGCCTGGGGTATCTCTTGGTCAGCTGTGTGTCAGCAGTTGGGAAGATAAGCTAGACACAGAGCACAGGAGAGTGAGGACAAGCTGCAAGGCTCCAGGTATCTCTATGTCTGCCCAGCAGCATATGTGACTGCCATGATCTTTCATGAATAATGGCTGATGCTTCACTTCCTTCTTCCAAATCCTGTGCCGGTTCCCACTTTGGCCAACTCTATCCGAGAACCATGCAATAGGGAGATTCTGGGAGATGTGGTTCCAGCTTATTCAAGTTAATAGGACACTCCATTCTGACGCTGGTACACTAGCTACTAAGATAGAGAAAATGTGGAGAGGAGCAAGTTTGGGATGGGAAATATTAGGAGTTCTTTCATGGATGTGTTTAATTGGAGATGCCCATTTAAGATGGCCCTCAATGATCCTTGCATCCTGCTGTTCATGCCCTGTGTGGTCTTCTCCCCTTAAGGTGGGCTGGATTTAGTGACTCACTTCTAGCAAACAGAATTGGGCAAAGGTGGTGGAATGTCACTTCTGAGATCAAGTTACAGAAAGACCATTGCTTCTGCCTTGGGTTCTCTTCCTTGTCCTCTTGCTCACTTTCTCTGAAACAAGGCAGCTGCCATATTGTGAGTCTACAGAGAGACTCCCATGGAACAGCCATGCAAGTGAGCTTGGAAGTGGAGCCTCCCCATCACACCTTCTGATGAGACTACAGCCCCAGCTGGCAGCTTGAGAACCTCAGCCAGAGGCACCCAGATAAATGGCATCCAGATCCCTGACTCACAGAAACTGCCAGATAACACATGTTTATTGTTTTAAACTGCTACATTTGGGGGTGGCTTGTTATGCAGCCATAGATAACTATAGACACCCAAAGTGGATATTTATGCTTGAAGCTTAAGGGAGAGGTCAAGGGTGGGTGTGTTTGTTTAGGAACCATTAGTGTTTGATGGCATTTAGAGCCAAGGAACTGAATAAAGTTAGGTAGAAACAATAGCCAGAGAAGAGCTGAGGTCTGAGGGATGAGCCTTGGGGCTTCCCACCATTTGTCGGTCCTGCGAAGGTGAGAGATTCAGCAAAGCCAGCAGACACCCAAGTGGCTCAAGTGGAAGGAGGAAAAGCAGAAGGGTGTAGTGTCTGGAGTCAAGAGAAGGTCATGTGTCAAGGAGCAGGGGGCACTCAGGTGCTGCTGCAGGTCAGTCAAGGGGAAGACCAAGAAGTGGTCAAAGCTCCCGTGGATTTGGTTGGTGACCTGGACAAGGCAAGGCAGTTTGAGTGGGGTGAGAGTCCATATGGAGAGCCTGAGGAAGATGGGGGACATTCCGGTCCCGGCCATGTAGAAGGAGGCCTGCCCAGAGAAATAGGGACCTCCCCTTCCAGTTCCACTGTAACTGTGTTGGCTTCCCTGTGTGGTTCTTGGCTTCGGGAGATAGTGAGCAGAAGAGGATGGCAGAGGTTGGGCAGGATGGAGGGTGGCTCTGAGGAACAGGAGCAAGTTTGGTGGCAGAGCCAGCGAGCTAAAGTGCAGGTGTTTGATCGTTAAGAGCATTTCTTTGTATAGCCTGAGCTAGAAATCCGAGTGAAAGTCAGTCACTTGACAAACCCTTACTGTGTGCAGAGACTGCCAGGCAGGAGCGATCTGTCAGCCAGTTAGACATTGTCCCAGGAGGTACGTCCTGTGCTACAGGAGGGTAAGGGAAGGAGGGCCTGGAGCATGCAGGGGGCGTTGGGGGAGGGGGGAGGTGGGCAGCGAATGAAGACTTCCTGGAGGAGGTGGCCTTAAGCGAAGGCTTAGAGACTGCTCTTGAAGTCTTTACCCTTAAAGCCTGGGAAGATTATTCCAGGTCCCTTCTCTCGCCTCCCCTCTAACCTACCTGCTTGCCCTCTTTTTCCAGCTCATACCCCTGCCCCCATCTCTCTCTTTTTCTCCGTCCTCCTTCCCTGGCCCAGGATGAAAGGCTTTCATGGCCTCCCAGCTGATGAATTATGCATGCCATTCAGCGGGTGTGCCTGGCATCCAATTAGGGCCTTGGCCAGGTTGATAACATAGATTAAAATGTAATTCATTGAGGTTGACATTTAAGCCCCAGTGTGAGTGGTAGGAAAGAGAAGCAGTGCTTCCCCAGAACCTTGTGTTTTGGGTGGGGGGGGGGGGGATGGGGAGGCGCTCAGGGACCTGCACTTGCTTAACCAAAGCCAGCTAAGAGTCCAGGCAGCCTGGGGGCTGGGCCTTCTGATGCACCACCACACCGGGGAAGGGCTCAGGGCAGGCTTTGAGCCAAAATAAGCTTTTTTTTTTAACTTGGAAATAATTTGAGATTTACACAAGGGTTGTGATGATAGTACAGAGAGTTCCCATATATCCTTCACGGCGCTCTCCCTGATGTTACCATCTTATGTAACCATGGTACAATGATCAAAACTAAGAAATTAACATGGATACGATACCATTAACTGAGCTACTGATGTTTCTTCAGATTTCACCCAGTTCCCACTAACGTCCTTTTTCAGTTCCAGGATCCAATACAGGATCCCACAGGTCAATGCAGGCTTTGGTGATTGCATCTCAGCAGGGACAGCAGTCCCTCTCCACGTGCCAGACCAGTGGTTCACAAACTTCCGAGTCCAGGGAGTTACAGGGGATTTTGTTTAAAAGGCACATTCTTGGGGCCCCTGGGCAGCTCAGTTAGTTAAGCGTCTGCCTTTGGCTCGGGTCATGATCCTGGGGTCCTGGGATTGAGCCCCACATTGGGCACCCCGCTCAGTGGGGAGTTTGCTTCTCCCTCTCCCTCTCCCCTCCACCCCCCACTCGTGCTTGCTCTCTCTAGAATTCTCTGTTCTCTCTCTTTCAAATAAATAAAATCTTTAAACATAAAAAATAAATAAAAGGCACATTCTTCCCTAGACGTTATGATTCTTTAAATCTTGTGGAGAGCCCTGCTATCTATATTTTTGAACAAGCACCCCAGACTAATGGAGAGTTGCTGGCCCTGACCAGCACTCCAAGCAAAGTTGGGTTGGTTCTTAGTTCCTTGGGCAACCCAAGTGTCAACCTGCAGATTTCCCTCATCCCCCGACTCAGCCTTAGGACAGAGCAGGGCCACCCCCACTCAGACCCTGCGGGGGGAGGAGGTCTAACATGCCAGCCAGGGCAAAACCCCAGGCAAATCTTACGGGAGAGGAGAAGAAAGAACATTTATCTGCCAGTCTCAGATATACACACTTTTCTCATTTAATCCACAACATAACTCCTATAACTAGACACTATTTTTCCCATTTTATAGATGAGGAAACTGAACAATCGTGATACTAAGTGTAAGGTGGCCAAATTGTAGCAAATAAAAATACAGGAGGCCCAGTTACATTTGAACCTCAGACAATGCAATACTGGGGTTGTTATACTTATATCTTTAAAAGTTGTAGTTCATCTGAAATTCAAATGTAACCAGGCCTCCTGTATTTTATCTTGCAGCCCTATTAAGTGATAGCCTTTGGTTACAGAGCTGGTTAGTGGGCCTCAACTTGGGTCTGGCTTCAATGTGTGTGACCTACGGCACCCTATGCTTACCTGTTTAGTGCCTGTCTCACCTGTCGGACCACAAGCAACAGGACGTGGGGACCATATGTATTTGTCCCCTGCTGTACCTCTGGGGCTTGGCACAGTGTAGCAGTAGGTGCTTCATAAATATTTGTCAAATACATGAATGGCTAAATGCCTGCACGAATACAATCTCTACTCTCTTTGTACCAAAGAAAGGGCGATTGCAGATGATGGTGACTGACAGAAAGCTAAGCTGGTGACGTGTCACGTGGTCAGCTTGCTGAGACAAGTACAGGAAGGGCACCTGGGTGGCTCAGTTGGTTGAGTGTCCAACTCTTGGTTTTGGCTTGGGTCATGATCTCAGGGTCATGGGATCGAGCCCCGCATTGGGTTCTGTGCTCAACATGGAGTCTGCTTGTCCCTCTTCCTCTGCTCCTCTCCCTGCTTTCTCTCTATCTCTAAAATGAATGAATAAAATCTTAAAAAACAAGTGAAAAGAAGTGCAAAAGAGGAGTTAGAGGGTCCAAGGCCTCATGCCCACACCTGGAACCCCAGCTCTTGCACCCTGAACAAGGACAAAGAGCCAGCTCTTCTCATCTCAAGCTCTCAGGGCCTCTGCTTTCCCAACGGGGAAATGAGATTGGGTCCCTTCCAGCTCTAGGCTTCTGTGATTCTATGATTTTTGCTTCCTAACCCCACCCTCCTGTGTAGATTAAAAAAAAAAAAAATGTGGCCAGATAAGAGGATGTGCTGCCGACTATATTTAATTCCCAGCTCATTATTTCTTCTCTCTCCTCTTCTTCCTCTCCTTCCTCCTCCTCCACGACAATTTTCTAAGCCCCTCTCAGTGCCTGGCCTTGGGTTCCTTTCCTCGAATGCTCCCTTCCACCCTGTCAGACGAAATCAGAAGCCCAGAGAGACCCGGCACAGCACAGTTCCTCATATTCAAGGAAGACATTGGGAGCGCATTGTATCTTTTAAAATAGACCCGTTGTCGTCGGCATGTATTTTTAGCTGTGGGAGAGATTGGCATGCTCTCAGTGCCACCATCTGCCAAAGGCGGTTGCTAGGCAACTGACACTGACGACAGCAAGGGGATGACTTCATGGAGGATCTGGGGACCCTGGTGGCCCCATCCCTCTCCACTGTCTAATTCCTGCCTGCCAACAGCCAGGCCCCAGGGAATACGCACTCCTTGCCTTCGGGGAGAAGCCAGGGAGCTGGTTCAAGGCCTGGGGGCTGAGTGCAGAGGATGCTAGACCCTGGGCCATCACTGCCACCTTGATTGGTAGATTTCCTAGTTAGAAATTTAGATGCTATTTGAGTTAGGGCTGGGATCTGGATGCAGTGAGTCCAGAGGATGCATATCCCTCTTCCCAGCAGCCCCCGCTGAGTCAGAGCAGGAGCTGTTTGGAGGTTGTCAGCCCAGAGCGGCATTCATGGACGAAGTAGCCAACTGGTGGACAGAAGCCCCAGGTTTTTGCTCTCTGGGTGATTTGCGATGAGTCCCTGCCTTTCTCTGGCCCCCAATTTTGTTACTTTCAAAGTAAAGATATTGAACCAGATTATAATTCACATACAGGGATAAAAAGCAGAACAACCACAGAGCAGAAAAACCCACAGGTCAGATGTGGGTTTGGAACCCGACTTTGCCCCTTACGGCTCATGTGTGACTTAGGTAAGATGCTGAACTTCTCGGTCCCATCTCAGTCTTCGAACAGCAGCTGTAATGGTCTCATTCTGTGTTGTGGGCATCCAGCAAGGCAGGACATGGAAGGTATGCCACAGGGCACCTTCACTCTGGGCCCAGTAAATGGGGAGGGCGATTCCATTTCCGCAGCTGAGACTGTACAGCGTCCTCCACCATAATTTCCCCTCGTCCGTATTAATACTTCATGCTGGGCACATTTCCAGCCTCCCTTGCAGCTAAGTTCCCCACAAGGACACGTGAAAGCAAGGGATGGCTGCAATTTCTGCCTCACTCCCTTAGAAGATATCCTTCCTCCTTTCCTTTCTGGAAGCCAGGGCATGGAGAGGAGCAGGACGATCTGCTTGGGGTAGGGGAGCCAGGCAGAGCGATAAGATGAAGGGAGCCTGGGTCCCCATTCTAAGAAGAAGACTGCGTGCCTGTGGCTTGTTGTGGGGAGGGCAAGAGTGCTGGCAGGTGAGTGGGGGGGGGTGACCAAAGGAAGGGAAGGCAGCCAATAAAGGCCAGCCACCACAGCGGTTGACGAGAGCTTAATTCCATGGGGAAGCTCTGCAGAATAGAGCAGAACACAAGCTTCAGAGCTAGCCTAGGATGAGGCAACTGGGCCATGCTTACTCCGACACCCGTGGGTCCCTGGGGACCGTCAGTCCCTAGGCATTCCAGTCTTCCGTATGCTCGTGGGCAGAGTGGACACCAGCAGCCGGAGGGCAGCCCCCCACCAGAGGTGCAGGTGCCGGCCATCAGAAGCCAGGCTGGTGGGCACGCACATGGTAAGGGCATCGGAGTGGATGTGCACACAGCAATCGCAACAGCAACTATGGTTCTGCAGAAAGAGAAATAAACTGTGTTCTTCAGGCCATATACTGAGGATGTTTTTGCAGCTCAACTTTTACCCCAACCAATCCAATTTCCAAATGCTATGCATATTAGGAAGTCTCGGTTTTATGTAATCCCTCCAAGCTCCTAGACTCCATGCGACATTCATGGAGGTTACATCATGGTTGGGAAAACAAGGTTAATGCTAAGGAGCAGAAGTGTCTCAACAGAGCATGCTCCACGTGGCACTGCTGGGGCTTGGAGAGTAAATGACGTAGGCCCTCAGAGAAGGGCAGGTGAGTGTGGAACAGCACAGTCGGAAGAGTCTTCTTGGCAGAGGTGAACTGAAGCTGAGCTTTATCTGCTGGAGAGGACTGGGAAGGATGGGGTGGAGGACATCCTTGCTGAGCCATGGGCAGCTCCCCTGTGAGGTGTGGGGCAAGCAGGTGCCTGGCTCATATCACTGCACTGTAGTCTCAGGCCCATTGCTGCTGGATCTAACTGCATTGTGCATGTAAGGAGTGGGCCACAGGATGCCTCTTAACCGGGAGACACTTGGTGGCGTGAGTCCAGCCACAGGGTGCATCGCCCTTGTTCCCTGTGTTCTAAGGTGGGGACACTGGTGCCCCTCATTGCACCCTTGATGCCACTGATGTCTAAGTGGCACGTCAGGGGTCCTTGAGACCCAGCAACGAGGATGCAGGGGTGAATGTCCTATGGTGCCCTGGGGCTGGATGACCAGCCTGGCCTGGCACTAAGGTTGGCAACGCGTCCAACAGTCTCAACACAGAGTGAACACTCAAACAGTCTTGGAAGGCAAAGCTTGGGGTACCTCATCTAGTCTAGCCTCCACATTTTAAGGATGGGATGGCACTGAACCCAGAGAAGGGAATGAACTCCCAAGGTCAGCAGAGGAACCTGAATCCAGATTTCTTCACTCCCTGGGAGGCGGGTACAGGTGACATAGAAAGAAGCTGGCCTGCAAGCCTCACATCTGCTACCAGCCACCTGAGGCCATTTGCTCTACCTCTGGGCCCCTTTTATTTATTCATGGAAGCTCAGAACTAGAACAGAACTCAAGAGATGATCAGATCGGTTCCTTTGGCTCCAGGCATGTGTGCATCCTCAGCCCATGGCTGCTGGCTTGAGGTTGCCTTTCCCAGTCCTTCAGATACCCAAAGCTCTTCTCTGCCACCTCTACCACACTGGTCCACCAGTTCTTCCTGGTGTCTTACCACAGTCATTCCTGCTTTAGTTTTGGTTTTATTTTAGCCTCTAGGCATGGGTTGGTTTTGGTCATGATTGTGAGGAGTGGGTTAAAATCATTAAATCTACATCACCCTCATTCTCTATCTTATTTCTATGGGAAAGGGGGCATAGGGAAAACTCCAGCTCTCCACCCCTACCCCCACAGATTGAGGACAAATAGAAAAGAATGTGGCAGTCCACCCAGGCTCCCTGGGACCCAGTCATCCCCAAGACTGGGAGGAGGGGTGGAGGGCAGTGTCTCTCAGAGGCCAGTGGGCTGTACTTCTTGACCCAAACCCAGGTAACCAAAAATCACCCTTGCCAGCTTGTCGCAATTCCCACCACCTCTCTCCACAACTTGTGTCTGAAAATATGGAGCATTTTCCCCCTGTTCTAAATTTTCTTTGCGTTTTGTTCTCTTTGGGAAAATATGAGCAGCTTTCTTTGTTCTCTTTGGGAAATATGCATGGAATGGAGAGAAAGGAAGAACGGCTGCAGCCTTAAGCACAGAGGGGAGAAGGGAGGGATCCCTTTATAGCTAGAGCTAATTCCCTATGCCCAGTGCAGGTGGGGAAGTAGAGAGGCCTCCATGGGGCACCCTGTCTCTGGAGAATCAGACCTACAGGACACGGTATTTATGGCCAAAACAAGACATAGGATGGATTAAACTAGAGGGTGGGGCGGGGTCAGGGCCCATCTGAATATCCCAGAAGCAAGAAAGGGAAGCTCAGCGGGTACTATAGAAACTAGAGAGGGCACGATGAACAAGAAATGTTCATGGGATGCTTACCATAGGATTCGGGCAGGATGAGCCAAAAAACAGGAACAAGAAGCTCAAGCGTTCAGGGGGACAGTGAAGAAAGCAGGGGCCCCGTGCTGTGAAGGAGTAGGATGGAGCAGGAGTTTAGCTAATTCCAGGGGTGCAGGGGGGGGGCTGCTGAGGGAGGGAGCAAATTAGCAAAGAACCAGACAGGGCAAGGGAAGGAGAGGCCAGTTATCCAATGCCAAGGCCAGACAGGAGGCCGGACTGTGATGGCCTGGGACGTCTTCATGGGCTGGGAATATTCATGTCCACATCCCAGGAGCTTTCTGGGGTGAGTGGGGATGGAGGAACTGAGTGAGTGGGGGCAGAAGGAGAGAAGATAGACATTTCCTTATGGATTGTGATGTGTCTTGAATCCCAGCAGGCCTGGAGATGTCCTCACAAGTCCTGCACAGCACATGCATGATGGGCAGTGACAGGGGCTAGGATGGCAAGGGGGCCTTGTTCTGCCAAGTTGAGCTCATCTCTCTCCACCCTGCTACAAGAATCCCTGGGATGAGCGAGCTGGCCTTGCCATATCCAGGAGGAGTATCTTTGTCAAAGCTGTGGGGGGCTCCCCACAGGTGTGGAATCACTTTGTGCTCAGTCTAAAACTCTTCTGTCTGCTGCACTTTCATTCTGGAACAGGAGAATGAAATTCTCCATTCCTTCCCATAGCATTTGAAGCTCTCAATACCTTGGCTTGGCCTCATTTCTCATTACTGTCCCGTCATCATCATCATCATCACCATCACCATCATCACCATCATCACCATCATCATCATGTTAATAACAAAATTAAAATTAACTAGCTTTTATTGAGTATCTATATGTGCCGGGAACTCTTCTAAGCACTAAACGTAGAGTTACATTTAATCTTTATGACAACCCAATGGGTAAGAACTAGTCTCCATCTCACAAATCACAAAAGAGGCAGCAAAGGCACAGAGAAAGGAACTGGTCCAAGGTCTCTAAGCCAGCATGTGGCAGGACAGTGGGTATATCAGACACCAGAACTTCGTGTGTATCATGCACACTCATGCCCCCAGCCTTTCCCCAGGTTGTCCCCTGACTCCTGGACTGCCTTCCCACTTCTCATCCACCTGATGGACAGCCACACAAAACCTAGCCTGCAAGACCTAGCTTAAAAGTCACCTCTTCTGCAAATCTTTCCCAGCCCTCTGGTGAACAACTTTCTCTAAGCTCCCTCAGCACACCCTGATTATGGTATTGATCATATCATGCTGCTGGGTTTTGTTCATGTGCTTGTTACTTCCCTTAGAGGAAGAAACCACTCTTTATATTTTTGCATTTTGTAAGTAAACATTTCATTGACATATAAAGGAACTGCATTTTTCATCAAGTTCATGCCTTCCCTCTCCCATCCCTGCCAAGGTCTGGTGTAGAGCAGAGCTATAATAAATATTCATTGAATGGAGATGTCTTTCTGCCCCACTCAGCTCCTTTCCTGACCACCCTGTTCCCAACTCTTTGCTGTGTGGGAGAATCCAGACATCTTGTACAGCTGCAGCTCAGTGTGGCCCATGTTGGCTGGGATTCAAGGAGTAATTGCAGACAAATAAGTATTATTACAACCCGCATCAATCAACATCCCTCTCCTCAAATGCTCTCACCAGGAAACAGGGGATCTCAGTAAGACGCCTTCTTGTTTAAGCTTAAGTATCTTTCTGGTGCCCAGGGAGTGTGTGATACTTGGAGGGTCACCAGCACTGACCATCTGCAACTGAGTCTGTAGAACATATTGCCTGTATTTGAGATTCCAGGCTCCCAGAGGCAGACAGACCTGAATTCAAATCCTGCCAGTCACTATATCTGTGAACTTCACAAGGGGCTTACCTTCTCTGAGTTTCATTGTTCTTATAGGTACATGGAGTCAATGTGTTACAATGACTAAATGAGATCACGCAGTTAAAAAGCATCAGAAGATTTCCCAGGCGATTAATAAATAAAAACTTTCCTTTCCTCCCACTTCTTAATTAATCATTGCATTCTTCATTCTTTATTGGACGTATGTTTTGTAATCACAAGGGCTTTGTGTCAGCAGCTAGATGTTAAGTTCCAACCATATCTATGTTCCAAACCTCACACAGCACAGAGTAACCAGTGTAGAGAAGCTTTCCTGGAGAAATAGGAGCTTGATCTGGGCATGGGAGGAAGAATCATGTTTAAAATAAAATTTATAGATCTTTTGTGGGGTGCTAGGGTATTCTGGAGAAAAGCAAAACAGAGCATTAGAAGACCCAACCACAAAACTCCTCTCACGTGACACCACCACATTCGGAACCATCCATGATTTGTATGCAGAGGAAGTTGCCTATGTGGTGGAAGCCTGGAAGATGGGCCTGGGGGCACCATGCTGCAGGAAGAAGAACTTGTCCTGGACCACTGGCTCATCTAGCCATCTGTTTTGAAAAAAAAAAAGTTTCTAAAAATTAACATTCAAGTGGCCAAGTGGCTGTTTGCCTGGATGGTGCTTGGGTGTGGTAGAATTTAGCTTCTTTTTGCCAATCTGTTCAATTCAATTTAATAAAATACCCTGATACTCTCTTTGGGTCAGACATAGTGGTAAGATTTGGGGATCCAGGAAAGACAACTTGCCTTCAAGAGTGGTCTGTGGGAAGGTATGAACTAGAAACATGAGTGCTGAATTCTGCCTGAGGGCAAGGGGACACCTGACCTCAGATTTGAAGGATGAGTGATCTGTTGCCATTATTATGTGCCAGGTGAGTGTTTTCAGTTCATCAGTCAAAAAACAGGGTCATGTAGTGCTTGAGAGCAGTCACACAAACCTGGGTTCAATCCTAAGTCTGTCATTTATTAGCTGTGTTACTATAGGCAATTCACTGTTTTTTTTCTGAGCCTCTGTTCCCTTTCTGTATAATAAGAATAGTGATAAATACTCCTACTTGAAATGGTTTTTGTGAAGATTAATAGAGGCAATGCATACAACACACTTACACAGTGCCTGTGTAATCACCCAATAGCTGCTGGTGGTGATGGTGGTAGTGATTTTACCCTGAGAAGCTGAGAAATGGAGGACCAGAATCTCAACGTGAATGTACAGTTGGTGCTTTATGCTCTGTTTTCTCTTGGACTTCTGATATTTTCTATGAAGCTCATAAATTCTTTTCCCCCTCTGCCATCAAGAACTGGCTGGCTCTACCACAATTCAGTTCAGATCTTCCATCATCCCAGTGCTCATCCTTGGCAGGTATAGTAAGAAGGAGAGTCACAGAGAACAAACACAAGCACAGACAGATTTGATTGTTCACTTGTACTTTGGCTCCAAATTCCAATGAAGCCACAGTGAGTTGGACTGGACTCTCATGAGCAAGTCCTTCATCTCCACAGAGAAACCAAAGTCCAGAAGCCTCCTATTCCTCAGTTTTTTATGTCCCTCAGTTTCAGCCATGATAGGTTTCTCTCTGGGGTGACCAAGTGTAGTCTGGGTTCCTTATGTAGCAGGGGCTATGTTGTTCAAATCATCTCACTATAAGTATAGACTTTTTCAATTTCCTTATATTTTTCTGTCAGTTCACTCATTGTTTTCTCCCTTATTTTTCTGTCATGTTATGCTTTATATATTTTGAAGCTTGTTAGTGGGTGTCTACAAGTTCTTGATTGCATTAAATTCTTAGTGGAATTTTTTTTAGTCATAGAGTGTCCATCCTTATCCTTATTCATGTTTTTCAACTTAAATTCCATTTTGTCTGATTTCAGTATTGTGAGATATATTTCTCTATCTTTTCATTTTCAACCTTCTTCTTATTTTATTTCAGGTGTGTTTTTTGTAAACTACGTATAGTAGATTTAAGTTCAATCTGGTGACCTCCAACTTTTTTAAATTGCATATATTTGACATATAATGGGTAAATTTAAGGTGTACAATGTATTAATTTGAAACATTTATATATTGTAATATGATTGTCATAGCAATATGTAGCACCTCTATCATGTTACATAATTATCTTTCCTTTTTAGTGGTTGGGATAATTAAGTTTTAGTCTCTTAGCAAGTTTGTTAATTGCAGTACAATATTGTTGTCTCCATTCATTATACTATGAATTAGATCTCTATAGCCTTTTTATTATTCACTGCAAGTTTGTACCCTTAAACAACATCAGTCTTATCCTCCAACCCCCCATCCCCTGGCAACCACCATTTTGCTCTCTGGTTTTTTTTTTTTAAGATTTTTATTTATTTATTTGGGAGAGAGCAAGCTAGAGAGAGAGAGAGGGAAAGAGCAGGGGGGAGGGGCAGAGGAAGAGGGAGAAGCAGACTCGCCTCTGAGCAGGGTGCCCAACACGGGGCTTGATCCCAGGACCTTGGGATCATGACCTGAGCTGAAGGCAGATGCTTAACCAACTGAGCCACCCAGGCACCCCTTGCTCTCTGTTTTTTATAAGTTTGACTTTTTTAGATTCCACAAATAAGTGATATCATACAGCATTTGTCTTTCTCTGCCTGACTTAAGTCACTTAGCATATAATGTCTCAAGGTCCATCCATGTTGTTGCAAATGGCAAGATATCCTCCTCTCTCATGGCTGAATAATATTCCACTGTAATGTGTATGCAGGCGTATATGTCACTAACATTTTTTAATGAACTCCAACTTTTAATAAGTGGGTTTAAACCATTTATGTCTATTGTAATTACCATTATATTTGGTTTTATTTTTACAATCTTGTTATTTCCTACTTTAACTGCTTTCCTTTTTTCTTCTTTTACTGCCTTTTGTTTGTTGATGATTTTTTGTTTTCTCCTTTTTCCTTCCTCTGCTAGGATAAATTCTCTTGTTTCTCGGCTACCTTTTCATGATATTGTTTTGTTGAGTTCACATTTTTTTGGTGAGAGCGTTCATTTTCTTTTTCTCTCTGTGCTTATTACCCCCGATCCTGTGTGTGTGTGCGGGTGTGTGTTGCTTCCATTCAACTCTCTTGGCCTTCAGATTCAGGTCTTATGTTTGTGTGTGTGTGTGTGTGTGTGTGTGTGTGTGTGTGTGTGTGTGGTGTGGTCTTATTCCATATGAATATTACAGACTAAGTGATTGAGCCAGTAAATCACTTAGACAAATCCATGTTGCCAGGGTTTCTGTGCCTGTCCAGACCCATTTCAGACAGATCGCTTACAGTGGGCCACAGCCCCAGGCAGGACGAATAGCTTTCCCTAGCTCAGATGCAGGACTGGGAGCCTGGCTGTGGCCTCTACCTTGCATGAGGAGTTCCTTGCCCCTCTTAGCCTTCAGGAGTTGAGCTTGCTGCTTGTTTCAGGTTGGGGAGTACAGCAGGTCTGCAACTTCTCTGCATAACTTTATTTTCTCTCTCTCTCTTTCTCTGCGTACCTTTAAAATAGGTCCAACTTAGGGATCTGCATTCAAAGGGGTCTTGATTAAGACTGATGACTAGAAGGAGTAAAATGGCCTTCCCCCCAGGCTGACCTTTTGTCAGAACTGTGAAAGAAGCAGAGTTAGTCTTTGTTTCTTCCTCTTTCTTACATCTTTCTTTCATCTTTCCCCTCTCATTTCCCCTCCCCTTTCACTACTTCTTTATTGACCTGGACTCTTCTGGTCCAAAAATGAAAAACTCATCCCCCTCGTCTGAGGGCCTTGAGCTTCAGCACCCCTCACTCTCCTCCAAGGTATTTGTGTTGTAAAGAAGAAATCACCAATAGTGACACTTCAGGTAACAGGTAGAGGTGGAAATTTTGATAATACTCTTCATGTTTTTGTATAAATGCAGGGGCATAAGGTTCTATCTGGCAGGGACCACACTTTTGTATCTTCTGAGTTCCCTTCAAACTGAGCGGGGCCAAGGACTCTGACAGTTGTGGATGGTGTCTCTGATAACCTTACATCATTTTGAGTATCTTCTTGGGAAGGTTTGAATAGACAATGATTTCACAGGATGTTAGCCAGGACTGAGAGAAGAAACCATAGTGATCTCTTCTTTCATTTGCTTCATGTCTTCTATGGGCAGGTCCTTAGGAGGTCCGTCCTAATGGTCAGTGAAGAAGTTGTACCATCTCTTTCTGATTGAGCTCTCCTGGGGGAGAAGCTGTCCTGGACAGAAAGCAGCATGTAAGAAAATTTCTACTGTCCATTCCATGTCCCATTGATCATAGCCTCCCCAAATGTCCAGTCACTGTTAGAAAGTGGATGTTCATGTTTCTCACTCCCTACCACTGGCTGCCCTGACCTGCCAGGTGGCATAGTTTCTGTTTCATTCTAAAGGGAGCAGAGGATGTGGAAAATCTTTGGTGGCTTTTGGCAGGCGAAGGATCAAAGCAGTGTTTAGCAGCCAAAAGCACAATCAAAAAGGCCAAGATCAAAGGGAAAGGGCTTCATTTGAGAGTGAACTCTTCTGTTCCTCATTACAGTCCATGCCAAGGCTTCTATCATTCTCTGTTGAAAGGAACAAGGATGAGGAATTTGGGCTGCGGCTGGCTGCTGAAGCCACGTGCTGACAGACAATCCTGGAACAGCTGCAGTTTAATTGTAAGCCTTAAAATTAAAATGAAATCCACTGATTTATAAGAGGGAAAGAGGGTCAACACTAGTAGGGTCAGAAAAACCATTTTCAAGAGCCCTTGGGTTGGCCTAAATCCTATGTATAAAATGGAAGGTGGAAGTGTTTGCCATGGAAACCTTCAGAGGGAAGATGAGGGAATTCAGGTCTTGGTAGGTGATTTCAGTCCTTGTTGCACCAGAGGGGAGATAATTGAGGCCCCGATAAATAGGAAATCTAGAGAGGCTATACCTGAAGCTCGATGCATTTTATAAGGGGGAGGCTTCGTCACAGAGGATGGGGAATCTGCTTTCCAAACTCTATGGTGGGTAGCTTAGGGTATTTTGTGTTTGAAGGGGTTTATTTTAACTTTATATATTATAGATTTTTTTTTTTTTTTTTTTACAATAAACCAAAACTTTGAATAGGATGCCCACAGGTATTTGCTTGCTGGCTCTATTTCCCTTACTGTCTGAGAAAGAACCCTAGCTTGGGTATGGGTGAGGTGAGCTGCTCTTCCCTTGACTCAGGCAACCCCCTCCCCGCTTTGTGCCTCAGTTTCCCCATCCTACCCCATGAGGCCATGAGATGCGATGAGTGCTTCCTGGATGCACTTTTTAGAAAAGTGAACAAAACTCGGGCAAGGCACTGGGTGGATGGGGCTTAAGTGTCCTAGGACTACAAGGAGCATGTGCAGGTTAAATTCAAGCTGGCACGGGAGCAGCCATACAGCTCCCCGACTTTTGGCCGCTTGACTCTTGTTCCTCACCCCAAATCTACCTCACTCGGACCATCTCCAGCATTCTTCCCAGCTGTGACAAGCAGAGTTCTGCTGGAGGCTGTGTGTCCTCAGCCTCTGGAAGTGGCTGTGGCACCACAGTCTCATTTTTCCTGGACGACGAATCTCTTCCTCTCGTACCGGCCCCTGCATGGGCTTTCTTATGGGATGGCACCGGGCTCATTCTTTCCGAGTGAAAGGCTCCCTGTCCATCTGAAGCAAAGCTTATTATTCCTTGAGAGGAAAGCCTTGTCATTCTCAATGTGCTGCTCGTTTGCCTTTTCTCTCTTCATCAACGTGAGCGGGTATTAATCTCACTTAATTCCCTGCAGCTGGCCTCACTTGGCATGGCTGTTGGGGGATAAGGTTCTTTTGTTCCCCTTTTCTTTCTTCTTAGGCAAACAGATTTTCTTTTTGAGTTCTGGATGAATGTCATTCCCAGTTTTTGGTGGCGAGCAGGCCTCTCAGAAACAACTTCTCCTGGGGCAGAGCGTTGGAGCAGCAAACAGGGAGGAAGCCATTTCCTGTGGCTGGCCTACAGTGGAGGTCAGGCTCCTGTGTTGACAAGGAGGGTGAAGGGGGCCCATGTTCAGGTCTGGATCCATGCTCATGTACTGTGTTTGACCTTGGGAAATCCCCTTATCCTCTGTGGGCCACATTCTGACTATCTTGCAACAAGAAATTTGGATTGAATTTGGTTTACAATGTTTAAGACTACTTTGGAAACCTCTTTTGAATTGAAAGCTATAGAAACCCAATAGGAATCCTGTGAAATCACTGCTTTTGTAGGTTGAAAATGTCAAGTGTATCATATGGTTTACCCCAGGGTTTCTTTCCTTTTTTGGGGGGGAGGGGCAGAAGGAGAGAGAGAATCTGAAGCAGGCTCTACACCCAGCATGGAGCCTGATGCAGGGTTTGATCTCACAAACCTGCGAACATGACCTGAGCCAAAATCAAGAGCTAGATGCTTAACTGACTGAGCCACCCAGGCACCCTTATCCCAGTGTTTCTTAACCTTGGCACTATTGACCTTGGGGGTGGATAATTATGGAAGGCTGTCCTGAGTAGAGTGGTCAGTAGCATTCTCGGCCCCTACCCACTGGATGCCAGTAGCACTCCCCAAGTTTTGACAATCAAAAATGTCTTTAGACATTTCCAGATGTTTCCTGGGGGGGGGCAAAATTGCTCCTGTTTTAATCTGTTTAATCACTGTTTTAATCTAATAAAACAAGAGGTGAGAATCTCCTTTGAAGAGGAGTGGGAAGGAGTGTTACCCAGATACATTCTCTGTGGCTCTAGAAGCTCTCAGACACACCATTTTTTTAGGAGACAAAGTTTAAAAACTGATAGGGCCCAGAGTGTCTTGCAGCTCAAAACTCCCAGATGAATCCAGGGTCCTCTTTCCAAGTCAGTTTTAATTGGAAAGGCAGAGGAGGGGGCTCTGGAGGGATAGCCAGCAGCATCCTCAGTGCTCCCAGCTTCCATTTTGGAAGAATGGATAACAGTACAAGCTGCTTTTCCTGGGCATCCTTATTTGGACACCTTCTCCAGGAAGCCTTCCATCATAACAACAGTGAGAGAACATGCTCTCGCCTCCTGTTACCTGTCCATTCTGTTCCACCAAACTGAGCTGCCCTTCCCCTTCTGCAGGCTCAGGCACAGAGACTCTTTGAGACGTTGGCATTGGGATCTAGGGCAGGTACTTGGGCATGAGGATGTCCAGAAAGGTAGGCCAGGCACTTGATGTGCTTGCCCAGGCTCGGGGCTTGGCAGGAAACAAATCCATGGTGTATTTGGATCCAGGCTGAGTCATATGCCGTCCGTGCCTCCAAAGCCCTTAGAACAGGACCTTCATCTCAGCCTCCACTTCGTTCTGCCACACCAGCTGGGGGACCTTGGATGAACCTCTGCTTCCTCATCTGCAAAATGCAGCCATCAAGACTCCTTTTACATGATGATTGAGAAGAATAAATTTAGATCACCTATTTAAATACCTACACAGTGCCAGGCACACAGCGGTCTCTTGGAAAACGATCATGAGTGTGTGATTCCTGTGAAGATTTTGGTGTTGGCACCACAGCCCAGTCTCCCTGGTCAGGCTATCATCCCAGGAAGCCCCCAGCTTCTCTCATGGTGACGGAGAACTGGCCAGACTGGGGCGGCGATTCCTAGGCTCTGGGTGGCCCCCTGGGACACCTCCCTTTATGAGAACAAAGCCTTCCTTCCATAACTGGAGATGAGTCTTCAAAGGACTTCTGTTCACTGGATCTCAGTTTCCTGGTTTAGTGAAACAACCTTACAGAAACATCCTTTCTGCAGGTATTTACCGAGCATTTATGAGGTGGCATTATACTTTATTTGGAGCCTTCCTCCTTTATTCTTAAGGGTTATTTGCTTTTATTTTGCTTTAATTATGTCTTTCTCCAAATAAAAATAACCATTTTTTTCTGATTACAAAAATAGTACATGCTCATAATAAATATAGTTTCAAACAATACAGAAAAGCATGAGAAAAGTAAAAATGACTCAGATTTTTGTCTCGAAGATCTTCCCACTCTTGACATCTTGGGGCCTGCCTTTCAGAGTCTCAGGATGCACCTACCCATGATTTCACATGCATGAACTCAAGGAATAGTCACTATTTGCTTTAACCTTTTTATTTAAGTATAATGTGTAACATGCACATAGAAAAGTGCACAAATCCTTAGTGTACAAATCAAATCTTGACAAATTTTTGCTCACGCAGACACACCACACAGATCAAAATACAGAGCATTTCCCAGAACCCCAGAGGTCTTGTGGTCATTACCCATCCCACTGCTATTCTGACTTTTGTCAGCATACGTCAGCCTGACTATTTTTGAACTTTACATTATGGGGCTTATGCAGTATATACCGTTTTTGTGTCTGGCTTTTTCTTTTTTTTTTAAAGATTTTATTTATTTATTTGAGAGAGAGAATGAGATAGAGAGAGAGAGCATGAGATGGGGGAGGGTCAGAGGGCGAAGCAGGCTCCCCGCTGAGCAGGGAACCCGATGCGGGACTCGATCCCGGGACTCCAGGATCATGACCTGAGCTGAAGGCAGTGGCTTAACCAACTGAGCCACCCAGGCGCCCCTGGCTTTTTTTTTTTTAAAGATTTTATTTATTTAGAGAGCATGTGTGCACAAGTTGGGGGAGGAGCAAAGGGAGAGGGAGAGAGAGAATCTCAAGCAGACTCTGCTTTGAGCGTGGAGCCCAATGTGGGGCTTGATGCCATGACCCTGAGATCATGACCTGAGCCAAAATCAAGAGTTGGACACTTAACCGATTGAGCTACCTGGGTCCCCTGTGTCTGGCTTTTTAAGTTTGACATTGGGAGATTCATTCATTTCATGGCCTATAGTAGCACTTCATTCCTTTTCACTTCTGTATAGTATTCCACATTTATTGTGAAATAAATGTGGATCTATCACATTTATTTATCCTACTAATACATTTATGTATTCTACTAATGCTGGACATTTGAGTTGATCCTACTTTTTGACTATTAACTCATGCTGCTATACATGGTGAATTAATTTTCTAAACACTGATGGTAAAGACACTTTGTCATCTGTAAGTGCCCCTTAAGCAAAAAGGAAACGTGGAAATATCTGCCCCATGCAGGGTTTTGGTTTCCCTATTATACATTTAGAGGCTTGGAGGAGATGCTCTGTCAATGTTCTCCCACCAGGAACATGAGGGGATTTGGGGAATGCATCTTTCCATCCAGACACATGCTTGGTCCTTCTCTACTTGAAGGTAGATGTCTTAGTGAGGGTTCTCCAGAAGAACAGAACCAGTAGGATATATGAAGATACATGTAAGAGGAGGATGATTTCGGGAAGGGGCTTACCTGGTTATGGAGGCCTAGAAGACCCATGATCTGCTGTCTGCAAGCTAGAGAACTAGGAAAATCTGTGGTGTGATTCAGTCTAGGTCTGCAGGCCTCAGAAGTGGGACAGCCAATTCCTTCAGTCCCAGTCTGAGTCTGAAGGCCAAGAGGGCAGGGGAAAGTACATGTCTCAGCTCCAGCAAAAAGCAAATTTGCCCTTCCTCCACTTTTTTGTTCTATTCAGGCCCTCAACAGATTGGATGATGCCCACCCACACTGGTGAGGGCAATCTTTTTACACAGTCTACTAATTAAAATGCTAATCTCTTTCAGAAACACCCTCACAGACACACTCAGAAATAATGTCTTACTAGCTTTCATCCCTTCAAGTTGACACATAAAATTAACCATCACAGCCGGCTCACATAGGACCCGTCCCTTCCATTTGGGTATTGATCCACATCTCCTAAGTAAAACAAAGCAAACCTTCATCTTGGTCCCTTTCTAACCCTGGGTCAAGTAGAGGGTCCCGGGACCATTTTTCCCTCTTCCAGAAAACTCCTGCCCTCCTCCCCCAGCCCTGGGGGTGTCTTGGCCTTTTGGTCAGACTAATGGAGAGATAATGACCCCTGCCCCCGTCCTCTCCACTTCTTGGCTCCCCCACCCCCAGACAAAGTGCTTTGTTCCCCATTGAGGACAGCAGGAAGTGGTCCCTGGCAATTAGATACTCTTGGCATGGGCAGCACCACTTAGCAGTCCCCTGAAGACACAAGCAGGAGAAAAGCAGAATGAGACCTCTTTGCATACAAGTGAGCAAGTGGGGCCCGGAGAGGCGGAGGCTAGTGTAGGCATGTGGGAATGCTCCCGAGGCCCCCAACTAACAGAAAATCTCCCCTTGTGAATTAATTCCTGGGGATCGCTGGTCCCCAGGCAGGCAGATCAGGAGTTAAAAAAACAGGCTTCTCTAATAGTTTCACTTTAAAGTGCTGACTCTGCCATTCAGCGTCCAGGACCTTGGGCAAGATAATAAATTTTCGAAACCACGATTTTGTCATATTTAAAATGAGGATAAACCCTATCTACCAGGGTTGTCATGAGGATGAAATGTCGCCCTTTTGGTCCACACTGCTTAAACATTGTCAGATCAGCACCCTCGGGGAGGAAAGGGAGAACCCTCTGCTATCCATGTAGAGAAGAGTAGTCAGGAGTCAGGAGCCATGGTCCTGGTGTGAGCCCTACCCCCTCTAACCCTCGGCGTCCCCATCACTCTGATCAGCAGGCTGGCTTTGGTCATCTCTGGACCCCTCCTACTTGTAATTCTTTCGGCATCTGTGAGGCATGATTGTTGCTTCCAAAGACAAATTTGCAGTGTAGGGGAGTGGGTGAAACAGACTTAGAAGTCGGGGAACTTATTACTTAGTTCCCCTAAGCCTTAATTCTCTCACCTATAAAATGGAGTAGTAATAATACCCACTTTATACAGTCGTAGGAAGAATAAAGTAATGTATGTAAAGCACTTAGCACAGCGGAAGTCATGATAATAGTAATGAAACAGTAAATATTACATAATAATTGTATCATATTAATATTACTCATAAATAATTTAAGTATTTCCTCCAGTTGCAAGGAGTTGAACTTTTAAAGCTTGACTCCCACAACAATCATTGAGAGCAAAGGAGTGCGTTGTAATGTAACTACCCCAAACTTAGTACAAAAGTATAATGTTCTTGATCATTTATGATGCTATGTTAGGATACAGAGTCTCACTTCACACAAATGGTGGGAAAGCTTAGCCTGACCCTTTTCTGGGTTCCCTAACCCCCTCCCCTGTTCTGGAGATTGGGTCATAATCCCCAGACTTCAGTGCCGTGGCATGGGTTAGGGGCAAGAGATTTGCAGGGCCACCTACTTCTCAATCATTGGTCCACATAGAGTTCAACATCTATCATCCAGTGGCCCTACAGGCCCAGAAGATCCATGCCCTTTGTGGGTTACATTTGGGGCATGGGATTTAGCCATTTGTGTGATGGCTTATAGAATCTTGTGTGCCTAGGGACACATGACTGTTCTGTCTTGGGGTGCAGGACTCACCCCCTCTCCAGCCAGGAAGCAAGATGCAGATTCCCTCTGTTCAGCACTCATGGGTTTCTCCTCTCCACTCTCCTCCACCCTTCTCTGCATCCTCTGGAGCATGGTCTTCTGGAAACAACAGTGTAGGACTGAAATGTTTGCCAGGCATCGATTCTTTTTCTGCCTTGCTGCATGCTTTCTATCTTATCATAAGCAGCTAAGAGCACACTAAAGATATAACATTCTGTCTTAAGGGTTTTAGGTTTTTTAAGGCAGCATCTAACATCTACATACCAACTTTTGTCTCAGTTATATATTGCTGTGCAACAAACCATCCCAGAACATAGTGGCTTAAAAAATAACCATTTATTCAGCTCAAGTTTCTGTGGGTCAGCAATTTGGGCAGGGCTTACTCAGGCAGTTCTGTTGGTTTTCACTAGACTCACTCATGCATCTGTGGTGTGCTGCCAGTCAGCTGGGAGACCCTGTCTGTGTGGGTTGAATGGTTGTCAGCTGGAGGGATGGGGGCTCTGGGCCTGACTCCCTGACTCCCATCATCCAGCAGGCTAGCCAGACTGGTTCACACATGATAATCGCAAGGTTCTGAAGGGCAGCAAGACAAGCCAAACCCAGTATGCAAGCACTTTTCAATTCTTGGCTTGTATGTGTTTGCTGTTGTTTCATGGCCCAAAGCAAGTCACACGACCAAGCTCAGCGTCAATATAGAAGAGTCAATGCCAAGGGTGTACATATAGGTAGGTGTGGACAAATTTGAGCCTTTCCTGCAACAGTCTTCCAGAACTCCTTCTGGCTCCTTACCCCCTCCTTCTGATAGGGGTTGAAACACTCTTTCTTCCTTGACACAACCCTGCAATCTTCTGGGGTTAGATGTCATGGTTTTAAGCTCAAGGAGGGAGGGTAGGGTGTGAACTACCCTCAAGGCTGTGGGAGGACCAGGCTAGGAGCAGGGAGCTCCCTGATGAAGAGACCTGAAGCCATTGATCAACAGCCATGAGTGCAAGGGTGAAAACTAAGTGGCTGTCTGCTGGGTTGCTTCATGTGAATCATCTTCCTTCTCTGCACACCATCCCGGTCCAAATCTCAGTAGGGGCAATGACCATGTTCTATCTTCTATTAGAGTTACCTGCATTGACACAGTAATTCCCTCACCTGGATCTGGGCTTGCAGAGGTGAAACGTAGGGTTTATTTTCCTCCCACCCTCCTGCCCACAGAGTCTTGCACAAATTAATTTTTCAGCAAAGTTCACAGGAGGTCCCAACACTCTCCAAGGATGTGTGGAGGGATAATATTTTGAAGTATTATATTCCCATTCCTTGTACCTATTTGGCCCTTTCCCCATCCAGTAGTAAGGCCATTCTGCATTCGTTGCCTTAAGGAAGGATAGCACAGCTTAAAGCAGCCCAAATGGGAATCAGTTCGGAACTTCTGAGGTTCAAAAGTCCATTCAGTAGAATGGATAAGATGCATGCTCATGAACGTTATTAAGTTTGCAATTTCTGGGTCAGCATATGGCAGGAGCTTGTTTGTGCCTTGACACCCTCCTCTGGTCCAAACCCACTGCAATGACAGGCAACACACAAAGGGGACCTTGGTGAAGCTCTGCTCAAACTCCAGACCAGAAAAGGAGCAGAGACGCAGAACAGTGAGCAAGGATGGAGCTTCAGGCTTGGATCTGAACATGACAGAGGTGGCAGGGTATTCCACTCTTCAGGGTGGTGACGGGCACGCAAAGTAAGAATTCAGTTGAGTTAGAGAAAAATAGAGTCCCATGTATTATGCTCCTGAGTTTGTGGACCAGGATTCACACCCACTCCCTACACGCAGACAGTGAAGAACACCTGGACACTTACTGAGTCTTTCCTAGTGGAAATCAGAGAGACCCCACTTGGACTGGTGAATGGGCTTGTTCTGTTGGCAGAGAGCTGTGTCATTGCAGGAACTGCCCGGTGTGTTTTCAGGGCTGTGGCCTGAGCTGAGAGTTTGGCCATAGGATATAAGGATGAAAAGCTGACTAAATCCCGTGGTTGGCTTTTAGAGCACATCAGGGGTAGGAGTAGGAAGTCAGCACCGTATCCTGTCCAGCCAGGATACCAGCGTACAAGCTGTAATTACAGTGACCCAGGGGCACCTGGGTGGCTCAGTTGGTTGAGCATCTGACTCTTGGTTTCAGCTCAGGTCATGATCTCAGGGTCGTGAGATCTGAGCCCTGCATCTGGCTCTACGCTCAGCTTGGAGTCTGCTCGAGATTCTCTCCCTCTCCCTCTGCCCCTCCTGCTTGTGCGCGCACACACACACACTCTCTCTAAAATAAGTAAATAAATCTTTAAAAACAAAAACAAACAAACAAAACAAAATGAAAGAAACAGTGACCCAGGCTTGACAGTGAGTGAATCCAGAAATGGCCTTGACTTCCAACACCCAGCAAAATCCTTAGAAATGGGACCTCATTGATTTATCTCTCAGCAAGTTGTTGTAAGATAATTTGCCTACAGTCAGACAACACGTAAGTGTTCAGCTTCATACATCTTAACAGATGTTGACATCCATGTGATCACCAGATTAAGACACAAAACGTTGGCATAAACCCCCAAAGTTCCCGTGCCCCTTTCTGTTTCATTCTCCCCTCTGATGTAACCACTCTCTGACTTCTGTCACCAAAGACTAGTTTTGCCTGTTGGTGTCTGGCTTCTTTCAATCAGGAGAATGTTTCTGAGATTCATTCACATTGTTGTACATTTTAGTAGTTTTGTTTATTTTACGGCTGAGTGGTATTCAGTTGTATGAATATATCACAATTTATTCATTCTCCTATCGATGAACATTGGTCTCTAGTTTGGGGCTGCTATGAATAAAGCCACTGTAAGCATTCTTGCGCAAGTCTCTTTGTGGACACAACACATTTATTTCTCTTAAGAACAGAATTGCCCAGTCATAGGGCTGGTGAATGTTTAACTTATTAGAAACCGCTATGCAGTTTTACAAAGTGGCTTTATCATTCTAACTTCTCCCAGCAATGGACACTCTGCATCCTTGCCAATATGTGATCTAGTTAGTTATTTTTTAATTTTTTATTTTTAGCTCTTTTGGTGGGTGTATCGTGGTACTCACTGTGTTTTTAATCACATTACCCTGATGGCTAATGATATGGAACACACTTTCATGTACTTATTAACTACTTGGATAGGTTCTTCTGTAAAATGCCTGCTCAAGTCTTTTGCCCATTTTTTAAAAACTGAAGTATGATTAACATAGAACATTATACTAGTTTCAGGTGTACAACATAATGATTCAATTTTTACACACTGGGAAATGACCACCACGGTAAATTGAGATACCATCCATCACTACTCATAGTTACAACATTTTTTCTTGTGATGGGAACTTTTAAGATTTACCCTGTTAGCATCTTTCAAATATGCAATTCGTATGGTTAACTATAGTCACCATGCTGTACATTACATTCCTAGGACTTATTTATTTTATAACTGGAAGTTTGTACCGTTTGACCTTCTTTATCCATTTTGTCCAACCCCCCAATTCATTTTTTGCCCATTTTTAATTAGGTTATTTATTTTTTTATTGTTGAGGTATGGGAATTCTTACATATTCCAGATATGACTCCTTTGTCAGATATATGTGTTGTGAATGTTTTCATTCAATCTGTGTCTCATCTTTTTGCATTCTTAGTGGTGTCTCTCAACAAGCAGAAGTTTTAAATTTTAATGTCCAATTTATCAATTTTTTTTCTCTTCCAATTAGTGCCTTTTGTATCCTCTCTCAGAAACCTTTGCCTGTTCTAATATTATAAAAATGTTCTCAGGGCACCTGGGTGGCTCAGTCAGTTAAGCATCTGCCTTCCACTCAGGTCGCGATCCCAGAGCCCTGGGAAGGAGCCCCACATCAGGCTCCCTGCTCAGCAGGGAGTCTGCTTCTCTCTCTGTGCTCTTTCTCTCTTTCAAATAAATAATTAAAAAATCTTTTAAAAACATGTTCTCCAGTGTTTTCACATTTAGGTTTTGATGTGTCCTAAATTAATTTCTGTGTATGATGAGGTAGGGGTCAAGTTACTTTTATAATAAGTGTTGATGTCTGGTAGTGTAAGTCCTCCAAAATTTATCAAGGTTTTGTATTTTAGAATCAGCTTTTTAATTTATCCACCCACCCTCCCAAAAAAAAAGGCCTACTGGAGTTTTTGTTTGGGTGGACTTCACTCTATTATAGATCAACTTGGGTTGAAATGACATCTTAATAATACTGAGTCCTTGAATCCATGAACATGGTTTATCTCCCCATTTATTTATGTATTCCTCTTAGCAGTGATTTGTAGTTTTAAGTCAGAGGTCTTTCAAATCTTCTGTTAACTATATCATTTAGTATGTGATATTTTTATGCTATTATAATTTCATTTTCTAATTTTCTGATAAGTAGAAAAGATTGATTTTTCATATTGAAATAAGCATGTTCTCACAAACTTAATAACATACTGATTGTTCTGTAGCCATGGTAACAAGTAGCCACCAGAACTGATTTTAAACTTGTTCAATTGATCAGTGACAACTTGCTTCAGTGAACATGCTTTTGCAAATCACAAATCATCATTATCTGCTCACTTTTGAAAATCAGCCATCAGGGACAAATTCACTTCAATAAACACACTTCTGAGGGGCAACTGGTCAATAGCAGTCTCACCTGAGTGACCATGCTTCCACAGATGATGTCAATCCACTTATGATATCTAAAAGTCCACCAATCCCTTGTCTAATTTACCTTGTTATGTGGAAGCGTGTTGCTTGATTTCTAAGTGTCTGGAATTTTTCTAATTATCAACTTCTGCATTGTGCATATATCAGAGAATATACTATTTTAATTATTTTAATACTTTGCAATTTATTAAAACTTGCTTTAGGGCCCAGCTTATGGTCTCTGTTAGTAAATGTTCAATGTGCATCTGAAAAGAACATATAATCTGCAGTTGTTAATCTAGCATCTGTCAATTAGATCAAATTGATTATTAATACTGTTGTTCAAGTCTCTATCTTTACTGATTTTTTTTCCTCTTTATTCTGTTAGTTATATGGAGAGAACTGTATTAAAACTTCTAACCATGATTGTAACGTTTCCATTTCTTCTTATGGTTCGATTTTTTTCTTCATGTATCTTGAGGCTCATTGTTAAGTGCATCACAATTAGGATTGTTTTATCTTTCTGATCACTGTATTTTGTTTTTGTCACTAAAAAATGCTCCTGTTTGTCTCTGGTACTGTTTCTTACCTTGAAATCTACTATATTGAACTCACTGAAAATCTCTGTCTTAACTTGTAGCATTTAATCCATTTTTATTAAATGTATTTACTAAAATGGGTAGGCTGAGGTCTATCATCTGGCTATTAGTTTTGTATTTCTTTCCATCAGTTCTTTTGTAGTTTTTAGTGTATTGTTTTGTTTTGTTTTTAGAGAGGGAGAGAAAGAATCTGAAACAGGCTTCATGCCCAGCGTAGAGTCCAATGTGGGGCTTGACGCAGGTCTCCATCTCATGACCCTGAGATCTTGACCTGAGCTGAAATCAAGAGTCAGACATTTAACCGACTGAGCCACCCAGGTGCCCCTCTTTTGTACTCTTTGTAGTCCCTCCTTTCCTATTTTCTTTTAGATTAATCAAGTACTTTCTATGATTCTCTTTTTTTGGTCTCTGTATTGAGTATTTTGGCTGCATAATATAAGGAACTTAATATGATATAATCCCCTTTACCCCCTCCTCCCATGTCATAGATTTTACTTCTGTGTGTCTTAGAGCCCCATGATCCATTTGCATTATATCTGATTTATCATTTCCTTTCAGCCTGAAAAACATTCCGTAAGGTTGGCAGTAATGTTCCCACTTTCGTTACTAACCTTAGTATTTTGAATCTTTTCTCTTTTTGTTTTGTTCAACCTAGGAAAAAAGTTTTGTTTTGTTTTTAATTTTGTTAATCTTTTCAAAGAACCAGCTTTTGGCTTCACTGATTCTCTTTTTTTTTCTATTCTCTGTTTTATTTACAGTCTGACATTTGTTGCTTCCTTGCTTCCGCTTGCTTTGGAATGAGTCTGCTCTTCTTTATCAAGTCCCTTAAAGAGGAAGTTTCGATTATTTATTCGAGATCTTTCTTCTTTTTTTAATGTAGGCATTTACAACACTGCTCTCACAATACCTCATCAGTTCTGCTAGGTTGTGCCTTGATTTCATTCACCTCAAAGTACTTTTTTAAGCCACAAGTATATACGTTCATAGAACATCTCAAAGTATTTTTTATTCCCTTGTGATTTCTTCTTTGACCTGTTGGTTGTCTGAGCGTCTTGTTTAGATTTCACATATTTGTGAATTTTCTGAATTTCCTGTTGTCGTTGATTTCTGCTTTCATTCCACTGTGGTAGGAGAAGATACTTTTTATGATTTCAAACTTCTAAAAATCTATTGAGACTTGTTTTGTGGTCTAACATATGGTATGCCTTGGAGAAGGTTCCATGTGCCCCGGAGAAGAATGTGTATTCTGCTGTTGTTGGATACAGCATGCCGTGCATGTCTGTTAGGTCTAGTTGATGTTGGTTTGCAAGCTAGCTCCTGTACACAGAAGGCAAGGGAGGACCAAAGAGAGAAGTAACCACTCCAGATTGGTGGGTGGCAGGTTTGATAAACAAGGGAACTTACTTACAAGGCTTGTGTTGGGCACCAGCAAAATGAGTAGGTCTCAACAGCCCCTCACCAGAATCGTACAAGTTTACACCTAGGCTTTCACTGGATTCAGTCATGTAAGCCATCCAGATGGTCTCCACAACACCTGATTCTCTCAAGGCTCTGTGCTTTAAAATGGCTCCCACTGTGGGGATGGTGTGCCGAGTGTGCATTTGAAGGACAGGGGAGAGAGTGAGGAGCCTCCTGATTGCCCAGGTCCAGTCAACTGGTGGTCACATCTTCTCAATGCCCGCCCCCCCCAAACATTCCAGCCCTTGTGATGGGCTCTTACACTCTTACACCCACCCCTCTTCCTCAGTGTCCCCTGAGCGGTCAACAAGGAGTTTCACTAGCATGGAGGCTGTTCGTTTGGTGGCTATCTGGCTGCACTGGAGGCAGATTCCACAGCAACAATAGAAGCACATGCAAGAGAAAACACAGATCAGGATAATTCTCAAAATAAATACCAATTTTTTTCTCCAAGAGCCCATGATCCATCCAAACGACTGATTTATTAAGTCCCCTAGACTGGGGGTTGAACACTCAGGGCATTCACTTGTGTCCTCATGTGATTTCATGAAAATGATACATTAGCAGACTCATCAGGTATGAACACACAACATTTTATTTGGATAATAGCACAGGTGTGTCCTTGGAAGGCAGTAATAATGTCCAAGGCCATCCTATCTTAGAGGAGAGCTTTTCTTTTTTCTATTTTTTTAAAGATTTGTTTATTTATTTTAAAAAGAGAGAGTGCACTCACACAAGTTGGGGGAGGGGCAAAGGGAGAGGGAGAAACTCAAAAAGACTCTCCACTGAGTGCAGAGCCTGAGGCGGGGCTTGATCTCATGACCCTGAGATCACAACCTGAGCCAAAATCAAGAGTCAGATGCTCAGGGGCACCTGGGTGGCTCAGTCGTTAGGCATCTGCCTTCGGCTCAGGTCATGATCCCAGGGTCCTGGGATCGAGCCCCGCATCGGGCTCCCTGCTCGGCGGGAAGCCTGCTTCTCTCTCTCCCACTCCCCCCTGCTTGTGTTCCCTCTCTCATTGTGTCTCTCTGTGTCAAATAAATAAATAAAATCTTTAAAAAAAAAAAAGAGTCAGATGCTCAACCTGCTAAGCCACCCAGGCACCCCAAGACAGCTTTTCTTATGAGAGACATTTCAGTGTTGGGTAAGGAAATATTTTGTCGGCTATCATTTAAGCCTTGTTGGGTGAATTTAGTAGGGGATTTTATGTGTGATATAATGTCTTCCAGACCAATGGAGAAAACAAAGATCAATGCAAATGATTGTACTAGCGGAAAATGGAACTGGCTCACTTCACCTGGCTGTTCGTACCATGCCTGCTGGCTGGTGGAGGCAGCACTGTCAGGCATGAGGAGATGGACCAGGGGCAGGATATGCCAGATCGGGACTCCCACCTTCACCCCTTTCAATGGTGTGTGTTCTACTGCAGTCCTAGTGCTTTTCAACAGGTCTGACTTGCATCTGGAGAATAGGATCCCGGTGGAGACTGAGTAGTTCCTCCTCATCCCCTCACCTAGGGGGTGTGAAGTAATTTGCCTGTCCCATCCCAATGGGACATCCCATTGCAAGTTCTAGTAGATGACACCTTTCTCAGACATGATGGGGCTTGGTGTTCTCAGCAGCATAGCATGTTGATCCATGGTGAGAGCCAGGGCAACGCTGTCCCCCAACACTTCCATACCTTTACAGTGTTGGGTGTCTGGACAGGAGTCCCCAGTCTGGCATATGTGGTAACAGGCCCTACTGGTTGATTATTTAAATGTATTAAAGACACATTAGTCCACCTGATCAATGTGGTTTGCCTGTTAGTAATTTAATTTACTGCTTTAATATTCCATTCTTTCTTTCTATCACCCCTGCTGCTTGCAGGTTATAAGGGGGATGAAACCTCCATTCAATGTCATATCCTTTTGCCCAGTCTTATACATCGTGACCTTTGAAATGTGACCCCTCAATCACTGTCTAATTGATAAGGGTATTTGTACATGGTATGCAGCTGGCCCAAATACCGGGGGGGACATGAAAACAGCCAGCTTCGAGTGGGGTCTGGAGAGGAAATGGCACCATGGACCAATCATCCCTGCTATCTGAGTGATAGGATCTGGCAGGCCCTATGATATTGGAGATGTCAGGGATGGGAGAAGATGCAGTGTGGAGTTTATGGCAAACTCCAGTGGGAGAAGGTCCCTGGATGATCTAGGTCCCTGGAATTCTGGAGTCAGTCCTTGCTAACTGCAGCAGAGAATTACACGCCCTTTGAGAAGCCTCTCCTGGAGTGTTACTGGGGCCTGGTTGAGAAGAAATGCTAAAAAAAAAAAAAAAAAATCATGGGCACCAAATGAGCATGCATCTGGAATATCCCATGATGAGATGGGTCCTGGCTACAAATTCCTTTAGGGAAGGATTGAGGGAATGAATATTATATATATATATTTGTAGTGGCATTGCATAGTTCTTTAAGAGGACCCAGCATCCTGTAATCAATGGGCTCAATAAGTTTGAGAAGTGGTTTAGATCTGGAAACATCTGGGAAGGAATTCTGATTTTTCATTGTTATGGCTGACATGAAACTTCTGCTCACCAGCTCTTGACTTTTTCTGGTGTTACAAGTGAAGCAGTGTTCAAGTTGTCTGACCACCTATCTTACTTCTAGGAATACCATGGTCTGTTAGTCACCGTCATAGATCTTAGTGGGACAAGGCACCCTGGTTGCCACTCTGTCTTTGCCGCCCATCGAGGTAGTTATTTCTACCTTACCTCTGGTGGTTAAGTAGCACTGTCTGGCTTCTGCTATTCCAGATTCATTCACATTGACTGAATCTGAATGAAGCCAATTGTCATGGTAGCATCGCCTACCGTCAACCCTGACTTCCCAAGAATTGT
Source organism: Halichoerus grypus (assembly GCF_964656455.1). Classification (NCBI taxonomy): domain Eukaryota; kingdom Metazoa; phylum Chordata; class Mammalia; order Carnivora; family Phocidae; genus Halichoerus; species Halichoerus grypus. The sequence goes on from NC_135726.1 coordinate 27,661,463, forward strand.
CACCATTGGGCTTCTCAAAGATGCAGGTGCCCTCTACACTGGTGTGTTCCTCACTACCCTTGTGAAGAGAGCCCGTGGGCACTCCTAGTAAACATCACCAGGTTGTGCATTCCCTCATTCTAGGAAATAAATTCATTCTAATAGATTCACATCCTGAACCTTCTGATCTCTTTATCAATACTCGGCCGTGGCAATTCTAGAAGCTCCATCTCATTCACTATAGGCTGTCGTCGTGTTCAAGATCCAAGGAGCCATTCCTGCGGCATCTTGGCCCCACTTGAGGCATTCTCTCAGGACAATAAATCCTGAGTCGTGAGAATGTGCTCTTGTGTTAATGAATTCTCTCCTGCCCAGTCTTATCTTCTGCCCCAGCCCGCAGGTCCACCGCCCTCAGGATTCACTCCCACACATGTTTTTCTCAGTTGCTACCAGGACCTATTGGCCATGGTATACAATTAATTCAGTGAGAAGGCCATTTCCTCCTGGAGAAGGAACAGTCTTCCCTTGCTCCAGCTGGGCTGAAACCTGGCTCCCATGATTGACCAGGGCCAGTGCATGCAATAGGGTGATCCTGATGAGGAAAAGCATTTTCATGGGAGGCACACATCACAAACCAAGTCTGTTCTCCTCTAGGAAGAAGGAGAAGAGGGCTCCTGCTAGTTTGGAGAGTTTAGGAGAACCCAAGTGTTCATGGTTCTCAAATGCATCCATCCACATGTCTCCATCCCATGTCTCCGGGTCCCAAACATCTTACATGGGGGCTGACTTTAGCATAGGAGCTCTTCCACGGCTACACAATCAACCTCCTCTGCAGCTCTCTCACTCTTATGGTTAAATCCTGGGTCTCATCTTCAGCATGGTCTCACTGTGGTTCAAGGAGATAAAGTTATTTTTAAAAGTTGCCAGGAAGCCCTCTAATTTTCACTCTGTGTTGATAGCTGATTGACCAGAGCCTGTCATTTTTTTTTCAAGGCTTCCAAGGCAGTTAATGAAATCCAGCCAACACCACAACCTTTGTAATTACCATCACCTCTATACCTTCGAGAGGCTGGGGTTAAGGCATGCCTCACTGGTGCCCCTCCAGCTGGACCGCATCCCAGCCCACCCCTGAGTGTCTTTGTCACATGATGCTGTCTGGATGGCCAGTGATCCAGTCACAGAATCCCACTGATGGTCTATTTCGAGGTCTCCTTCTCGTGCTCACTGACTTAGTTTGGTTCCCTGAGAGCAGAGCTTGGGGCAGGGAAGGGAGGGAGAAAAGACAATATAGGGTGTATTGCTGAGACTGCTGCTGTGAGCAACGAGAACCTGATTTTTCTAGAACCCTCTGCCTCTTGAGCAGCACACAGAATGCTTCCAGAGGCTGGAGTATATATCTCCCAGGTCTATGCTCCCTTTCTTGAGGATTACTCCTGGGTTACTCTAATTCCAGTCTCACTTAAATAAAGTCAGAGGGGATATTTGTGGTGGGGTGAAGGCCCTGGGGCAGAAAATAGAAAGTCACGTGGCCCACCCACGTATCAGGTGGTGTGCTGTCAGTGCAAGGGGAGGCTGAGCCTGCACAGAACTGTCCACTGTAGCTGTGACTTAAAGAAGAAGAAGTGGGCTGAGATTATGTGACCAGGAGATGAATGATGTCAACATGGTCATCGCTGTCATCATCACTTGTGGCTAAACCAGCCATCGAAATAGGATGGAGCATTGTAAATGGTATAATAGAAACGTCAACAAAGTGCACAGGAGGAAAGGAGAAAATGATTCTAGCACTTGAGAATAAGGAGGTCTGCGTGGAGGTGATGGTATTTCTGTGGGAATTTGAAAGACCGTAGGATTTTACCAGGTGAAGAAGTCAAGGCAAAACATTCCAGGAGAGGAGAATGTAATTAACAAAAAGACTGGATGCAGTTGGGATGCAGTGATGGGTATAGTTATGGGGTGCAGTGATGGAGTTGCAGTGATGGGACCCACACTGATGGGCATAAATGACAGTGGTGTGATGATGAGGTTGTAGGGATGGGGTGTGGGGATGGGAGCTACAGGGATGGGGGTGCAGTGATGGAGTGCAGTGATGGAAGCACAGTGTGGGGTGCAGTAATGGGAGTACAGTGATGGGGCTATAGGGATGGGGTACAGTGATGGGAGCACAGTATTGGGGTTCCAGTGATGTGGGCACACTGATGGGGTACGTGAGGCATCCATCTGGAAAGGCAGGACAGAGCCAGATGGGAAAAGATCTGAACATCCTGTTGAAGTGTTTGAATTGAACAGCAGTGTGAGGTGGGTTTGAAGAAAGGTCATGAGAAGGAGGTTCTAGGGTGCCCAGCTCCAGGCCCCTAGAGTGAGAGGTGCATTGCCCAGTGACCCAAGTCCATCCCCAGAGCATCCTCCCTTTGTTCTGTCCACCTGCAGGCCAGTCTCCACCCTGAGGCCACTGGCAGCAGGGTAGATTAGATTATGTTCTAAACTGAAGCCAAGCCTCAGACTGAGGTCCTCTCTCATTCTGGTTTCTCCCTCAGGGTTTCAGCAGAGCAGTCTGGGAGAACAGAGAGAGCCCATCACAGGTCTGTGTCTCGGGGGCCATCCAGGCCACTGGTCTGCTGGGAACAGCAAGGTCCAGGCCACTGGTCTGCTGGGAACAGCAAGGTCCATGTCAGGTGGTTCCTCAGCTTCCTAGAAGATTAAATGATCTTTAATGGCCCAAGAACTGCAGAAGTCAGCCCATGCTCCCCAACCTTCCTGTTGCTCCTCATTCCCGCTCCTCTTCCCTAAGTGGCAACAGCTGCAGCTTGGAGGCGGGAAGTCTGGGCTCAAGTCCCAGCTGTGCTGGCTCCTCAGTCCTGTGATATCTGACGATTCATCCTACCTTGCAATTTCCTCCTCTGCAAAATGGGAATAATCGCACGACATAGGGTAATGGCTGCAAAAGGTTTAGCCCAGGCTGTGATACCTACAAGGCATTCGGTAAATGAAAGCTAGTATCGTTATTTCCTACCATGTCAGTTTCCTAGAGAGCAGGCTCTGTCCATTAGGGGACGCCTGAGATAAGCAGAGGTGGCACCTTGACTAAGAGCAAATACAAGATACACAGTTAGGAAGTCACACCCTCCACAGTTCTCTTTCAATGTTGGGTTTGTAGAAAAGATAGACTAGCTTTGGCCATAGCATGTTTCTTATGGGTATCTATAACACTTATTAATTTTTCCTTTTAACCAAGAGAGAACAATTCCCCCACCCCACCCCAACCCCATGGTTCATGGTAGATATTTACATGGAGCTCCCTCTGGTAAACTCAGTCCTGGTCAATAATTTAAACAGTCTCTTTAAGTCACATAAGCTTTTTCAAATAAATGCATAGCCTCTCAGATTTGCTTCCCATCCTCTCCAAGATGGCGTCTGGATGCATCAATTGGGGGAAGCTTATATGACCATACCAGTAGAAGGGTAGAGAGAGCCTAGACCCACTTGCAGAGGTCCTAGCATTGTTGGGCTGTCCACAGCAACTTTTTGGGCTATCCACAGCACCGATTCCTGGGAGGATGATGAATTCTGACATGGCGAGCTCACGGTCTATCCTGTTGTCATGGTCAAAGCCCATGGATCCTTCCTTGGGGACTCAGTGCCCCCACCTTGGCTCTGGCCAGCCCTCAGCACTGTACTCTACCCAGGTCAGGTTGTGGTTCCACTTTGTCCTCAAGCCCAGGAAGCACCTCTGTGGGTCCCCTGACAACCTCCCTACCCAGGTCCCAACCATAGTCCCAGTTACTCCTGAGTTCCCTTCAAGGCCATGTTTGGGGCCCTTCCAAGGAATAGCTGATCAAAGATAAGCAGGAGCATAGCCTGAGATGTGTCTTTGCCCAACCTCTTCTACTTGGTTGTGGCTGCCACAGGCTGGTTTAGGGATTTGGGGCATCCCTACGGCAGTCTCCTCCTGGAGAACCAAGGCTGCCTTCAGCTCCCCTGTCTAGCATACCTTCCACTTTGGGGCTTCAGTCTAAGAGGGAGATTCAGGTCACCTTGTATCACTCCCTGTTTTCCCTACCACTGTTCTCTTTTCCTTCCCAAGGTCCATGGTGCAGGAGGGGCAGATGCTCCATTCTGTCCTATTTTGGGGTCCTCTACACCATACCCTACAGCTTTACTATAACAGTTGCTAGAGGTGGGGGGATGATTTCACAGAAAAGACATGCAAAATATACTGGTACATAAAAATTTTTTGATAATCAGCAGTTTTTTAAAAGGTTGATTTAAAGAAAAATTTCAAGCAAACTGATAATCAAGTTAGGAGTGGGAATGGTACAAACTGTGAAGCTACCAGGTCCCTGGCTGAGTTTGGGGAAACACCAGGACCCACAGAAGAAGCTGTGATGGATACATAAATGGAAAAGACCTTTTTGTTGAGGAGGAAGGCAATCATATTCACAGCTCATTAGGAAGCAAGAGGGACCAGAAAAGCAAAGTTCTAAGGAGTTCAGGAGAATCTAGGAAAGGTGGTTGGAAGAGGTAGCTGTTGAATTGGGCTTTAAAGGGTAAGAAGCTGAAGAAAGGCATCAGCATGTGTGGGGGAGGAGGGGTGTACAACAGGCACTTTAAACAGTGTTGAATGAGTTAATGATACAGAGAATCCATATAGTTTCTGATATACTTATAGAGCAGGGAGAATCTTTCTGGTAGCAACTAAGGAGGGCCAGAGCGGGGAGATAGTGTAAGTCTCAAGGTTGTAGACAAACATGGATATTGCAGACCTTCATTGGCAGGGCCCATGGAGACACCATTTTGAGCTGGCAAAGCTTGTGCCTTCAGAGCCACTTATTGGCCCTGCCAGCAACCTTCCTCCTCTTCTCGGAAACTTGTCTACTTCTTCACCCTGCTCTGGGTTCTTCTGGCCCCATAGGCAGTTCTGGAAACCTCATTCATGCTTGGGTCTCTGGAATTTATAATCCTAAAATGTCTGCACAAATGTCACCAGAAGTTGGAAACACTGAGGCCCAGAGGAAAGAAAAGATTTGTTCAAGGACACCCTTGATTCTGAGGAAGAATCAAGATAGAACCTGGGTCTCTGTAAATGGTCTCAAGGCCATGGGCAAGAGCATTCAGCTGCTTAGGGCAACCATGCCAGGAAGGGCCTGGGAAAAGCAGGAAAACAAGTTGCCTTTGTTTTGACCCCATTTTAAAGAGCCATGTGTGGGCGGGTCTCAACAAGCTAGGGTCAGATTTCAATCTAGCAAACACCACTGACCACCTACGCTATGGCCCAGACCCAAGCTAAGGGCTTTGATGTCTGAAAAGCTGTAAGTGCTGGAACCTAGCAGCGACCAACATGTCTATACACATGTGTTGGGGTTTTGGTATGCTCAGTGTTTAACTACACCAGCAAAGTCTGCAGGGCATGCTGGGAACATTTTAGAAATTCTCACCCCATCCCCCATTCATCTCCTGGGATTTGTGGTCACCTCAAAGGTGGGCAGTCTGAACATCTAGACATTTGACACGGGCAGTCCCTTTCTTCCTTACTCATCATCATACCTAGGGACTGCTGTCCATCGCTGTTCACTGGATTTCAGGGGGGCAATTCGAGCTGTTGTCAAGGGTCCATTTGAACCATAAGTGATTTTTGCTGAATTAAGAATCAAACCTTCAGAGAGGACTCTACCCAAGTCCTATTTCCATAATTCCTGGCGCTGTCAGTGGTGCATCAGAAATGGACCTGGAGTTGGGAAGAAAGGTATTTATTGGAGTACTGCTTATCTGTAGAGATTTACAGAGCACCTGCCTTTGGCAAAATGCATCCGGCAGCCCCTTGCTCTGACTTTGAGGAAGGCTTTCCTTGCCTGTCGTGTAGAGTTCTGTATCCAGCAGGCACATAATACCTGCTTGTGACAACCTCGCCTCCCTCAGGAGGTGACTCCTCTGGGAGACCTGTGCATTAGATTGATGCTTCCCAAACCCACCATTGATGTTGTTCAAGTCCTGCTCCCAGATCTCCAGGGGGGCCAAGCAGAAGGACACAATTTCAACAAGTACCCCACATAATTCTGATTCCACCCACCAAACCCCAAGCACTTGGGAAGCCCCATCCTGGACCCTTTACCCTGAGGGCGGTGTAGACCCTGCTGGAAGCAAGATGGTGATTTTCCTGGGTCCTGAGCCGGATCTTCAATGACCCACCAGAATGCTAAGGACGGGCTTCAACAGAACCACCCGCGTATAGGAATTTCACCTCTTTGGACTTGTCTCCTCGTATTTACGTGGGGGTGCTGGGTCTAGATCAGAATTGCAGACACAACTCAAGCCAGTAGAAATACTGCATTGGGCTCATATCATGATTTTTAAAAATTGAAGCTGCATATAAAAATCAAGAGAGATCACTGACTTCTGGTTTGGTGTACCTACATTGTCATAAGCCAAATGTTCGCTGGAGTTGAGAAGTCATTGCTCCTTTAAGAGAGGGCATGTGCTGTGTCCCACAGTCCCCACCACATCCTATTGGGCTTTCTTGGCCAGCTTCCGTTCACTGCTTGTTTGCTGCCTTCCTGGCCCCTGCAGGGGCTGGAGTTAAGGTCTTTGACTTCCCTGATCCCCAGTGTCCCTTGTATTTGTCCCATTCCGCACGCCCAGGGCCTGCCACATTATCCTTCCCCAGCTTACAAGTTAATCATCAGCTTCTCCTTATGTAAATTAGAACCGGAAAGTCTTGCTTGGCCAATTCCTCCGAAAATCTTGGTCCGCTGCCTCTCTTCACCAGCCTGGTGTCCTGTGTCTGCCTGCTCAACATTTGTCTGCTGACAGGAAGCCCTTTCTTGTCCCTGACGGAAGCTCTCTGAGGCCAGCTGCGGCCGTGGAGGTGCAAGGAGTTCAGGCAGGCCAGCCGGATGAGCGGGGAGTGGGGGCACCAGGGCCAGACCCTGATCTGGGCTGTTTGGGTCCTTGCAGCTGCCACCGAGGGTGAGACACCCTGTGGGAGAGGAGAGCCCTCAGAAGATGGGGTAGGGAGATTTCCTTACCATAGAGGATTTTCCACTAGTGCAAACAAACCCATCTCTCGGAGGTACGAAGGCTCATAAAAGGCTATGTAGTAACCTCGGGGCACCTGACCAATGTCCTGGTGTTACTGAAAGCCACCACCGCCCCCCCCCCCCGAGTCTCCTTTGTGGGAGTGGGTAGAGCACAGAAGACCCCGGTCCTGTCCGTGGGTTGCTCACACCTTGTCGGAGCCTGGAGAGCCCTCTGTCGGAGGCACTGGGGAGGGGCATAGGATGGAGCCCGTGCTTTGTACTGCTGCCCGCCTGGACAGGACTTTCTGTATTAGAACGACATTAGAGCGGGTAGCACCAAGACACCTGAGTCCTGCTAAGTAAATAGCTGGCAGTGAACTTCTCAACACTCCATATTCTATGTGGAAACCGGGAAGCTTGCACTCTCGGGTTCCCAAAATGTCATCCTCATATCCCTGGAGGCGGATGAGCTGATGTCAAGTGGCATCAGCATGAGAACTTTTTATTTTCGTTGATGTATATTCATTTTCATGTGTATTCAGAAACATAGGCCTAACTCATCCAGAGCACAAGTCCATAGCTGTTATTGCTTGGGATTCCTCTGGGTAAGATTTTTAAAGTTTATTTAAATTTAATTTTAAGAAAAATCAAAAAGCTAGTAGTCATATAGGGGATGCACAGACATGCCAGCAAGTGTGCTGATGGGTATGAAAATGACTCTGGGCCAGATGACTTTGTGGGATGCTAGGGTCTGCAGAGCCTGGCATCTATCAGTTCCAGAATAAGGGAAATCTGCTCTGTGGAAGGGAGAGCTTCCTTGTTCCCCAAGGTGACCAGGGCAAATTTTGTGGCTCGGTGTTGTGCTCCTAGGAGAAACTAAGTCGGTGCTCTGATGCAGGTGCTTTCTAAGGCAATCTTGAAAGAAGCCCTGGACAGGGGTTCATTGACAGGGAGTCTAGCTACTTCCTGTTGCCCAGCCTCTGGGCTGAGAAAGAGTGCCCCCAGTGAGGGGAGCTCCTAGTTGGGCTCATTCCAGTTCTCTATGCAGCCACTCCTGATTCCTCCCTGTGTGTTCCCTCAGGGCCAGCCACGGATGCACCGATGAGGAGCACCAGGCTGGGATGGGTCCGGGGGAAGCAAGCCATTGTGCTGGGAAGCACCATGCCTGTGAACATGTTCCTCGGGATCCCCTATGCTGCGCCGCCTCTAGGACCCCTGCGATTTAAGAAACCAAAGCCTGCCTTGCCCTGGAATGAGCTCCGAGATGCCACGTCCTACCCTAAATTGTGAGAGCAGGCTCAGTCCCGTGGTGGAATGTGACCTGGGCATGGGGGCAGAGTACTGAAGGGGAATAAAGGTCATGCAGCTCCCGGGAAAGGTGGGGGCACCAAGGAGGAGGAGGAGGGGTGCGGAAGTGGACAAGGGCTTCAGTAATCCCATGGCCCCCTAGCTGGCTAATCAGCAGGATCACTGGTGGTGGTGTTCAGAGCACGCAGATTCCTTGGGCTCCCTTCTTGGGACTTCCTGAGTCAGAATCTCCAGAGCTGGGCCCAGGAAACTGGCTTCACTGGAAGGTGTCTAGTGATTTGAGGACCAATCGGATTTGGAAACCACTGTGACGGACTTACTGAGTCTTGGTCCAGGTGTTTCCATGTCACCCCCCACCTAGGCTTAGTCTCCAGGGTCCAGACTGGCTTTGGGGTGAAGAACCACCCAAGAGGGATTTCAGCTCTAGTGCTCTGTGCCCAATGCAGGGAAATCCACAAACACCTGTGGAATAAATGCGTGTGTCCTGGGTCAGGAGCCCCCCGTCATTGCAAATGTTCAAGCTGAGGTTGGTGAATCGTGATGAGGACTTAAGCATAGGTTGGGAGGTGAGACTTGAAAATCCCCCAGAATCTTCTGATGCTCAGATTCTGGGAAGTCCTCAGGTTGGGCCACACTGGTTCTTGGTTCTTGGCCTTGGGGTCCCAGGCAGAAGGAGTATCCTGGTGCAGGAAGCTGTCTAAGCCGCAGAAGAACCCATGTGGCCCAGGGACCGAGGACACTAAGCTGAAACTCATCTGTTCCTTCCTTCATGTATTCATTCAACTAATATCCATTGAGAACCAACTCAGTAATTGCCTCTCTGTAAGGCCCTGGGGGCACACAGTGGGCTGGTCACAGCTGCCCTGAAGGAACTTGTAGGCTGGTGGGGGTGGTAGGGGCATAAATAATAACAACGATTAAAATATAGAGTGACAAGGGCAACCTTTTAGGGGATCAGAGAAGGATGCTGAGAAGGAACCACCTAGTCTAACCTTGGAGGGAAGTCAGGGATGGCTTTGCTGAAACCAGTGAGGCCTTGATTTCTCATAAACAATATACAAAGGGGCAAAAATGCATAAGCACTTGTCTGAGTGGAAGAGGCATATGGGGGTAAATTTGCAGTGATGGTTTCCTACCGCCTAAGCTGTACACTCTTCTATTAAAAAAAATTAACAGTAATTGAGCCCTGAGAATATTAGGAATCATATATATTGGTCTCACTCAATCCTACTGTGTCACATGCTCAGTCCTAGGGACTATGAGGTACCGAGGTGACTAAAACAGCTTTTAGCTGCTCACATTTGAGTGGAGGAAGATGGTAACACTCATGTGCAAGTCTAGGAGAACTTCAAGGGAAGAACACAACATATATAGGTGTTTCTAAAAAGCTGTGGTCTAACTGGAGAAATCTCAGAAGGCTTCTTGGAGGAGGTGGCACTTGTACCGAATCTGAAAGACAGGGAAGAACATGAGCAAACAGATATGAGCAGAGAGCAGTCTGGGCATAGGGACCAGCTTGAGCAAAGGCTTGGATACAGGAATCTCCCTGCACATCTACCTCCATTGTTTCCTGATGGAAAGGCCTAGAAATGTCCTTTTGTTCCTCTGGGGGCAGAAAAGGGAGCTGCTAGAGCAAAGCCCTTGCTATGTAACCTAGTGTCTTGCCCTCTAGGTTGGGGAATTGTTGAGCCATGTTGAATCTTTATGTGTGTGTATCTGAATTGTGGTAGTGGCTGTAGGCATGCGTGAGTGCTAGAAGTTAATGATACAATTATTCGGCACGATGTGCTCTCCTACCCAAAAACCAGATCAAAAAGAATTATAGTGTGTTTCTTTGTCTGTGCCACCATGGCGGGTGGCATGTTAGACTTTGTACCAGTAGCTCCCATATGCCTCTTCCGCTCAGACACAGGAGACCACCAGGCCTCTCTGCGGTCACAAGGCCTGGCCCCTCCCAGGCAAGTTGCCCGACAGCAACTCTGAGGATTTCTCCTTCCTTCCTCCAAGGTGCCTCCAGAACTCAGAGTGGCTGCTCTCAGATCAACACTTTCTCAAGGTGCATTACCCCAAATTGGAAGTGTCCGAAGACTGCCTGTACCTTAACATCTATGCGCCTGCCCATGCGGACACCGGCTCCAAGCTCCCTGTAAGGCTGCCTGTCATGCCGGGGCTCCAGCTAGCGGGTTCTTGCCCAGGGACCCAGGCAGAGTGGCTAGAATCAAACCTACCCCCGTTGGGTAAAAGGGAAATGTAATCACTTGACGCATCAATAACTCTTAAAAAGTCATTTAATGACAGATTCACTTTATCTTCCTTTCTGATTGCTTCTTTGTTGGCAATGACTTGACTTGACCTTTGATTTTTATTTTGTTTTGTTTTTCCCCTCTGTTGAGTATTTAATGGTCTGTAAACATTTAGAAAGACACTGCTTAAAAGGACCCTGATTTTCTGTTTGCTTGTTTGTTTGGGAAATCCTTTTTTAAAAAGGATCATTTCATCCTCCAATTCTTCTGTTTGCAGTGAGGACAGGTAATAATATTAAGTATTTCATTTAAGAATGTAAAATATCTCTGTATAAGTGAACGGGAAAGGTATTAATTTTTAAGCACACCCTACTGTATCCTGTCTCCCCTTTGCCAGTGCAATGGGAGACTCAATCTGCTGGATCCTAACAATATGTATCGAGCACTGACTATGTGCCAGCCACAGTATATTATCTCATTTAACCCCCACAGTAACCGGTGGGTAAGGATTATTGGACCCATTGTACAGATTAAGAAGATGAGGCACGGGGATGGCATAAGTGACTTGTTCCACGTTGTACACACAGTAAGTGGCAGGTCCGATGCCAAAGCCAGGGCTTTGTCTGGTCCTTCTTTTTCCTTAGTGGCTTTATTCTCTTTTCCCACCCCAAGAGTTGTAGTCCCTAGTATGACTTTAAAAAAGAGAAGGGCGGGGCACCTGGGTGGCGTCATTGGCGAAGCGTCGGACTCTTGGTTTCTGCTCAGGTCGTGATCTCAGGGTCGTGAGATCAGGCCCCGTGCTCAGTGTGGAGTCTCCTTAAGATTCTCTCTCCCTCTGCCCCTCCCCACCTGCACGCTCTCTCTCACTAAAATAAATGAACAAATCTTTTTTAAAAAGAGAGAATGGAAAGGATTTATTAATAAGTATATCAATCCTGATGGTACCATGTGAATGTTTAATGTTCCCCAGTCCCAATTTTTCTAATCAATATAGTAAAGTTTTCACACTTCTCTTCCCTGTCATCTCTCCTCGCTTCTCTTCTCTCTGTAGGTAGGGGAAGGAGTGAAGTTAAAACAACTTAAGTGGTCTTTGCTCTCCTACATGGCTTACAGTGATTTCCTTCTTCCTATGGGTCACAAGTTCAGAGATATTTAGTTAATACTTTCTGAGCACTTGAAATTGTTCTAAGAACTTTAGATGCAGGATCTTGTTTAAAATCTCATGATAACCCATCAGTGAGATACTTTCATTCTTCACATCTTACAGATGAGAAAAATGAGCCTCAGAGAGGTTAAGTAATCTGCCCAATGTCACACAGCTCATCTGTGGCAGAGCTGGGAATCAAACCCAGGAGTACCCAGATGCCAGAGCCCACAAGCTTACCCCTGGGCCTTCTTTAAAAGACAAAACCTCGGATGCTACTTAGAAAGGAAAGTGAGACGCTTATATTTCCCTAAAGAAAGAAGGTCCCAGAATGCATGGGGAGGGGATGTGAGTTTCTGGCAGGTTGACTAGAAAGGTCTTCTCCCTTCCACAGGTCATGGTGTGGCTCCCCGGGGGTGCCTTCGAGACTGGCTCAGCCTCCATCTTCGACGGGTCCGCCCTGGCTGCCTATGAGGATGTGCTGATTGTGACGACCCAGTACCGGCTAGGAATATTTGGTTTCTTCAAGTGAGTGTCCCCATGTGACTGACACCCCGGATCCCCAAGGCACAGCTGTGGGCAGCCATAGGGGATTCAGTGCCCAGCCGCCTAAGGAGGAATGAGCCTTCAGTGACATTGAATAAATGTGACCCAAAGTAGTTAGGTAATTTTTGCAGCAGGAAGAGATTAACCCCCAAGTCTTGGTGGATTAAAACAAAAAAAAAAATCTTTCTCACTCAAGTAAGGTCCAGCTGAGTGATCCTGACTGACAGACATCTTTCCATGTGGTCCATCAGGGACCAGGGTCCTTCTATCTCATGGCTCTGCCCTCCTTAAGGGCCCAGACCCTCTGCATTTGACCAGCAGATGGACAAACAGCCTCCACCTCGAACTCCTTGGGCTTCAGGAAGCAGATTGACATCCAATGAGCATTCTCACCCTGCCTCTTGCCCCAGCACAGGGGACCAGCATGCTCGGGGGAACTGGGCCTTCCTGGACCAGATGGCCGCCTTAACCTGGGTCCAGGAGAACATCGAGTTCTTCGGTGGGGACCCACGCTCTGTGACCCTCTTTGGCGAGTCAGCGGGAGCCATAAGTGTTTCCAGCCTTGTGAGTTCTTCTCTTTGGGGGGCTTGAACGAACCTTGGTGGGAGAGGTCACAAAAATGAGGACCATGAATCACTTGTGGCTGATTGGTGCTTCATGTCGAACAGACACCTTGTCTCCCTCAAGCCTCCCATCGTGAGTTAGGGGCTCAGTCTCCTTTCGTGGACAAGAGCTGTCATCAGGAAGAGTTTAAATGAACTGCCCAAGATCACCTAGTGAGTAACAGTTTGAAGAAAAATCCCTTATATTTATAGGGTCGAAGCCCTGGACAGGTAATTACTCGTTTAATAGAAAAACTCAGCTAAAACGTAAAGTAACAAAAGACGCATATAACATTTTATTTCAACTTCCAACATAAAGTGTGCATTTCTCCACCAATGGTTTGATACGGTGCCATATCTTTTCAGGGTCAGTCTGTTGGCCGGAGATCCACCGTGGGCTCTGGGCATAACCCCCTCCCCCCAGATTCATTGTCCTCTAACAGCTGCTTTAGCTTCTTTACAGCGAGCACGAACTTGAGGTGCTTGCCTTGTAGTCTGTGAATGCAGCGTGCTCATGGAAGCTTCTGCTGCCTCCCCACATATCTTATACCCTTACCTTGTTCACACCAAATTAATCTGACGGGCGGTATTTTTCAGCTACTTGCCTTCATCAAAGGTTTCTTTCCCCAAACATAATTTTGTTTTCTTTTTACACTCATACTTCATTGGTTCCCACGATATTTCATCGATTAGGTCATTACAATAGCAAGTGTAACTGACAAAGCAAGTTTGGGAGCAAATGCACCTGACTCGTGGCCAGAAACCGGTGGGAATAGAAAGGTGCGTGGCACTAGAAAACAGCCCTCTGGCTCTGAGGGGTCGGCATCTCCTGGGCCTCAGCTAACAGGTTAATCACAGAAGGTAGTTACATGGAAGTGGGTTAAGAGAGCTTCTGCTGCAGAGCACTTGACAATACACAAGATATTTTTCTGTCTTCAAGATAACTCGATAAGGTGAATTAGAGTAAATCAACTTTTACATATATGATGACAGCCGCCATTTCCAGAGTGTGTAGTATTTGACCAGGCATCGTGCAAAGCCTTCTGTATTCGTTACTTCTGCTCTACAGAACAGTTCTGTGATATGGGCTCCATTTTTCCTTCCAGTTTTGCAGGGAATAGATTGATGCTCAGAAATATATAAAAGACTTGCCTGAGGTTCTCCAGCCAGGAAGTGAAGGAGCTAGCACTCACACACTAGAATGTTTGACCTCAAAGTTCCTGGAGTTTGGGGCTCAGAGAGGTTAAATAACTTGCCTAAACTTTCATGGCTCGTCCTTGAATCCCCAAACCAGGGCTTTTTTTTTTTTCTCCTGTATGTGTAGAGCTTTTAAGGAGACTTCCTGGGAAGGTTTCTTTAAAGAAGGATGGGTGGTGTGTGTAGTGGATGGGGAGTCCCCTGCCTGACTTTTCCTGGTCTCCTGTGTTCTCATTCCAGATTCTATCCCCCATGGCGAATGGCTTATTCCACAAAGCCATCATGGAGAGTGGGGTGGCCATCATCCCTTTCCTGAGGGCGCCCGATGATGAGAGGAATGAAGATGTAGGTATATTGTTAACACCTCTCTAGCTTCCTCTGCTTGGTCAGGGGAGAATGTGGTTAGGTGTTGATAGACCATGTGCTTGGCCGTCCTTACCGACCATGGCCAAAGAATCCGATGCTGGCCAAGGCGAACCTTACTGCTCCATGGAAGGCCTGGTTCAGGAAGTAGTTCTCCAGCGCCGTCCAGCTGGTGCACACAAATGTGTGTGTGTGTGCGTGTGTACATGAATGTATATGTGATAGTTCTTACATCTTATTCACTCTTCTTCACCTGGGATATATAACTCAGTCCCCTGTGTGATATATAGTTCATTTCCTATACCTACTCCATTCCACCTAGAGTACTATGTTAAGAAAGATTCTGAAGCTGTTTCCAGTTCAGTGGGAAAGAACACTGTGACTGATGCATGTTGTCTGGCATGAGATTGTAAGGGGGCGGTGAGGCAGATGCCCCAGACTTTTGTCATCTGTCATCTTGTTTAGTGCTCTACCAAGCAGTGAGGACCTGGAGACCAAGGTCTCTGTCTCTTTCACGTCCCAGCATAATGCCTAGGTTCTAGTAGGTGACTATTGATGTTGGCCGAATGAATGAGTTAACAAATGAGCTGATTCAGTCAATGAATATTAGCACGGGGCTGTGGAGCCATCTCCTGGGGACTGTGCATTTTAGTGGTATATTTGCTTAAACACCTTGTAGAAAATAACGGTGTACACCAAGAGCAGAGACCTAGAGATATGATATTGTAAACATACCCTCAATACACAGGGAATATTGATTTGGAGAACACGATATATCAGCTTTTGGTTTGTGCACATACTTATTCATTCAGCACACATATATTGAGTGTCCCTTGTCCCCCCAGCTCTATGTTAGAACCTGTGGGTTTATAAATGGAGACAGGCCACACTGACCTGAGAAGACCATCATCTTTAACCTGGAGTCCAGGAAAAGTCTGGGAGGTGGTCCTTGAGCTCCTACAGTTGTAGGCAGATTCTGTATGTTTGCGCATTTTCCCAGGGAGAGGGTTTGTAGTTTTCATTGGATTTTCAGAGCCTTCGTGACTCCCAAACACTTAGGGACCACCACTTTCAAGGGAAAAGTGCTCAAGGAAAGTTCAATGACTGGGAGAGATAGTGTTTAGGAAAAGGTTAGGAAGAGCAGGTAGGAATCCATGACATGACAGGAAATTAGAGAAGGAGGGAGTTCATGAAAGGACATCCCAGAGGAGGTGGGGATGAGTGGAATTGGTGGGAGACAGAAAAAGATGTTCAGGGTTTTCCAGGCTGCAGTGGGGGTGAGGCTGAGCAGAGCTGACAAGCTGAGACTGAGCCAGAGTCATGCCTCAGCGTACAGTTAAGTCATGCTTGCAAAGCTGCTCCTCACTCTTGGGGCTCCTGAGCTGGGCTTCTGGGCTCAGTGGGGCCTAGTGCCATGGAGTCAACGTCATAGGACTGGTGTCTCCGTGACCAGGAAGCTTGACTCTATTCGGTAGCCACAGACTGACACACCACCTCCCCCAGCTCCAGCTGTTGCTGAATATGCCCAGGAGGGTCAGGCAGGAGCGTGAAGAGGTCCAGGGCCAGCCTGTCCTCAATGGGTACATTCTGTTACATGTACATGGGGGTGGGGAGGGGCAGCAGGCTTCATATATGAGGAACCAGCCTGGGGCTGGATCAAGGACTCTTTTCAACTTTCATTTTCTTGGCGGCCTTCAATGCTGTGCTCTGACCCAGTCCTCCGGAAATAGTTGCAGGTGATCGCGCATGTCTGTGGTTGCAACGCGTCAGACTCCGAGGCCTTGCTGCAGTGCCTGAGGGCTAAATCCCCCGAGGAGTTGTTGGACATCAACAAGGTGAAGACGGACAGGAGGGTCTGGGGGCCGAGAGACTCCACCACTCTCTTACTTACTTTGATTTGGGACTTTGGAAAGATGGAGGTTGGGATTCAGAGTAATGGCCATAGAAACACAAGGTAGAATATGTAGAACCCTGATAGGTAATTTAAGGAACTTGATGGGCTGGGGTGCTGCTTAGCCTGGAGAACATCCAGGAAAATATGAAGGTTGTCTCTAAGTCACCGGGAAGAGGGACCGCACCTGTTCCACATGCTGCCAGAAGTTAATTCAATGCCAAGAGCAGGAGTTCTGTTAGGAAGCCATTTTGGCTTGGTATAACCAAGAATTTTCTAAAAACACAGTTGTCTTCAAAACAACCAGCTCCTAGATAAGGTAGTGTGACACCCACCTCTATAGGTATGCAAGCAGAATCTTGATGACTGCTGACAGATTTCAGTCACTGGATGATTCATTGGACCAAATGAGCTGTTATGTCCCTTCCAATCTTGAGAGCTTCTGATGGTCCTTGGAAGAGCGAGGTCATTATCTGTCACATTCCAACATTTGTTAAGTAGCTATTTGGCGTGGATGAAGTGTCTGCTGTGAGCAGTGCTGGAATCTGGGAGCTGGTTACAAAGTCCTTGACCTGATGTAGTGTGAAAGGTCTTCTGTGTACTCCCTTCCACCCCTATTCCCAAACAGAGACCCCAGAAAACCATGGATAGAGCCAGGTGTTGCTTCCTGAGACCCAAGAACTATCCAGCCAAGTCGAAGGCAAAGATACACCAACCCCCACTACTCTGGCCACCTCCAGCCCCCCCCCACCATGCCTGCCCCTAGCTCACCACTCTGCCCATTGCATTTGGCCAGTGGTTCTCAAACTTGAGCGTGCATCAGAATCACCTGGAGGGCTTGTGAAACAAGTTGGCCGGGCTGTACCCCCAGAGTTTCATATCTAGTAGGCTTGGGCTGGGGCCTAAGAATTTGTTTCTAACAAGTTCCCAGGTGATATGCTGATGCTGCTGGTCCAGGACCCATACCTTGAGAACCACTGTTGTAGGCTCCTGTCTTTTTTAGGTAGATACTAATTATTATCCTCATTCAGCAGATGAGGACTCTAGGCAGGAAGCTGAGCCCCTTTGCCCAAGTAAGTGGCAGGGCTGGCCAGGCAGCACTCGTGCCTTGGGAAGGGCCAAAGGTGGCTTATTTTTCCGTTCTTAATGCAGTTTGACCACTGCTGGAGTGGGTTGGCTCTGCTGGGCTAAGGGTTTGGGGGACAGCGGATTTTAGGAAAAGAAACAGATGCTGATTTTTCTCTTCTTCCTTATTCCAGAAAACCAAGTCTTTCACTCGAGTGGTTGATGGTTTTTTCTTTCCTGATGAGCCTCTAGACCTATTGACTGAAAAAACATTTAATTCCGTTCCTTCTGTCATCGGAGTCAATAACCACGAGTGTGGCTTCCTGCTGCCCATGGTAAGAATCCCAGCTGTCCTCCCTGTCGCTCACTCAGCCGTGAGGCAGCTGTGTGCTTCCAAGCTGAGCACTCCCATGCATGACGCCAAGCACTGTGAGGGAGCCCGGCAGCCAAGGACGCAGAGATGCCCCTTCCTCTCGCTCAAAGAGGGTAACTGAGGATTGGGGGCAGCCGTAACCAGTGTCTGCCCTGCTCCCCATATAAGGCTTATAGAGAAAGAAACAACTCTATAAAAAAGTAAGGGAGGATGGGATCCATTTGAGCTTTGATCAAAACATTACAAAGGATTGTTTCAAATTAGCACAGTTACTATACTTCAAAGGTGAAATTCATGCAGGTTTGGAAAATTTCAGGCCTTTACATTTTCACGTCCAGCCTGGGTTCTGGCATTTTGACTTCCAAGAGAGCTCCCGAGGCTCATCCAAGTTGCAAAATTATTGAATTGCTTTAGTCATTCAACAAGTATGAACGGAATGTTTGCTACCTGCTCTACACTCTTGGCAAAACCCAAGCGTTCAGGGGCGCCTGGGTGGCTCAGTCGTTATGCGTCTGCCTTCGGCTCAGGTCATGATCCCAGGGTCCTGGGATCGAGCCCCGCATCGGGCTCCCTGCTCTGCGGGAAGCCTGCTTCTCCCTCTCCCACTCCCCCTGCTTGTGTTCCCTCTCTCGCTGTCTCTCTCTCTGTCAAATAAATAAATAAAATCTTTAAAAAAAAACCCAAAAAACCCAAGCGTTCAACAGTAAACAAGTCACATGGCTCCAGCTTTCAGCAAGCTCCCATCTGAGTGAGGAGAGCAGATGAAATGCAAGGTTGAATAGATGGTTTCAGGAAGGGGCAAGTGCTATGAAGTACGTAAACTGGTAGAAGATCTTTAGGGAGGAGAAGGGGTAGAGAGGAAAGGCTTCTCTGAGGAGGGATCGTTTGTGCTCGGGCTGAATGCTGAGAAGGAGCCATGATTCCTTGACCCTGCCATTTAAGAAGCCCCTCCTGATACGAAATAAACTTTTCATCTGTCCTCAGAAAGGAGGAATGCTCAAATTCATAATATCACCATGGCTCAGTTAGAGAGACCAACCTCCTCCTTTCAATCTGAGAGAGATGCGGTAATGAAAGACAGAGGTCTGCCACGGTTAGACGCTAGTTGGTGCCGTTTAGAACCAGAACCCCGAGTCCCTTGGGCTGTCAAAGGCACGTTCTGCCATGATGAATTTGACCTACAGAGCAATGTTTTGGGGTAAGTGGGGGTGGGGAATCTTTCTCTTCATGTTGTAAATGAGGCAACTGAGTCACAGATTGTGGCGTAAGGAAGGCCCTTCAGTACTTCCAGGTCTGTGCCAGAAAGAAGAAGGCAGGTGCTCCTGATGACAGCCACCACCACCGTGACCACTGCGACCGGTCCCGACTGCCTTCCACGTGACAAGTGTATGCCGTCGGAGCGACAGCTCGCAAACAGGCATTGGTAGTTAAAGAAACTGAGCCTCAGAAAAGCTAAAATTCCTTTCCAAAGTCTCCCAGCTGGGGAGGAGACAGTGGTGTATAATTTTTTTCATGCACTTAGGCTCCGCCATTAAATGTTGGGCTCTCTGTTAACCTGCTGTGTGACCTTAAGTGAACTGCCCAACCTCTCTGAACCTTTATTCCTTTAATGTGTGAAATAGGACTGGTCTTACTACCTGCTTCACAAGTACCCATCAAATAGCCTGGCATATAGCAAGTGCTCAGTAAATGTTAGATATTGGAATTATTCAAGTGGTACCATGATATTTGGTGCCCAGGTCTGCATAGGTCAGGAGCCTGGGGCGGTGCTGTTATTTCATGTGACCTTGCAATTACATCCACTGCTGGCCATTGGAGACCATGGGTAATCCTCCAAAAACAAATCTCAGCTCCTGAACATATAGAGAGGTTCTCAGTAGTTGAAATATACTTGTGGATAAATTGAATGACCCTGGAGATTCCCTCAGATGCCAGGAGACAAAGTTGTTTAAATATTTACCCTGGTGATTTATTATCCTAAGATTTTCAGCAGAAAATGTCAAAGAGAAATTCATTTGACAGGTGAAGAGTACTTTTACCCTCTCACATTTTTAAGCTGTGGTACTGGCCAGGGAGGCGTCAGTTAGCAAATAATTACCCATAGGCTCGTACAGAGCCTAGGTTCTTAACCCTCAGCCTGGCCACCTCACTGGCTGTCGGCAAACTGCTGGCTTCTCAGAGGCCCTGATTGCAAAGGTCTTGAGAAAGAGAACCATAAGTCACTGGCTTCGAGATTTTCTGGTCTCTGTTTGGACTTGATGCCAAAGCCAAGGTGTAGGCTGTTATCAGTTTGCTAAGGCCACCGTAATAAAATACCACAGACCAGATGGTTTAAACAACAGAAATTTATTTTCTCACAGTTCTGGAGGCTGGAAGTCCAAGATCAAGGTGTCAGCAGGTCCAGTTTCTTCTGGGGCCTCCCTCCTTGACTTGCCTTCTTCCTGTGTCCCCACATGGTCTTTCCTCTGTGTGCACGCATCCCCGGTGCCTCTCTTGTGTGTCAGAATTTCCTCCTCATATAAGGCCACCAGCCAGATTGGATGAGGGCCCAGCTAACGTCCTCTCTCTCATTTAATCACTTCTTGATAAACCCTCTCTCCACATGGTCACATTCTGAGGTAGTGGGGGCTAGGGCTTTAACATGGGAATGTGGGGGTGGTGTCAGCTCATAACATGGCCTTTCCACAGAGCAGCCACTCGGGCGCCACAAGACCACAGGTATGGCAGGGAACGGCGGCATTTTAGCAGATGTGGGAAGAAGAAACTTCATTGCTCCACCAACCCACTGAGGCTGCTCCTGCATGTCGCCCCCTGGGGGCTGAACAGGTTCCTGCTCTCCAGCCTCTCTTCTTAAAAAGCAGGCACTTTGACCCTCAGAGAGACCGCTTTCCCTTCTGGTGACCTGAGGTGCTCACAGAGGACGCCCTACTTCTCTCCACAGAAAGAGTTTCCTGAGATCCTCGGGGGCTCCAACAAGTCTCTCGCCCTGCACTTGCTACACACAGTCCTGGTAAGTGAGCTTGGGCAACTGATTTTTCAGTCAGCTGAAACCTCCTTGGGCCACTCTCAGGAGAAGGGACTGGGGCTATAGACGTTCCTCATTCGCTCATTCAGTGAATCTTTGCTAAGTATGGTTCCACCATCCCTTATTCAGTCTCAAAATCCCAGGAGCTCTGAAAACCAGCCCACAGGGCAGCCACACTTGCCCCAGCCGATATGTGGCCACTGGTCCTTATTGTTCCCATTCATGTCATTCATCCCACTATTCACGTGCTTCTCTGCGGACATGGTAATGTAGGGGCTGAGGGGGCCACCCCCCAGAGCATGTGACATCATACGCAGCCTCGGTACTGAATCCGCAGACCAGACCGTGGGGTGGGTGGAAGGAGGAGGCACTTTGGCACAGTGTCTAACAAACCAGATCAGAGGAATGTCCGAGGCCCTCTGGTGCCCGGGAGGTACCAGAGCCAGGTGGCTCCCTCAGGGAGAAGGGCCTTGAAGAATGAGTTAGGTTTGTCTGGCTCATGGAGGAACAGGGGCCAGGGGCTCTGCTGGTCATATGGTCCAAGTCAGGGGCACTTGCACCACAGCCTGGAGTTGCTCTGGGCCTGATTAAAAACACCCAGCCTTCAGAGGACCCGCTGAATGAGTCTGAGCAGTACTCCCTGGTGTGCTCTGTACTGTCTCCAAATTCCAAAGAAACTTCTGCAGGGCTGTGCCTGTTTTCATGTGGCAAGTGGGAAGACTGATGGTCCAGGTGCCATAACTTGTCCCAGCATTTCCCAGGCTCCCAGATCCCCAAGAACATCACCAGTGTGGCAGATCCTGAATCTTCATGAAGTTTACTTTGCACTGGCCAGCATTTGTGCTTGGGGCAAGTTGAGGGATGGAAGCCTGGGAGGCAGCCCCGTCCCAGGTCAGAAAAGCACAGAATGCCCTGTTCAGGGATTTGGCAACGGGTCTCAGGGGAGACTGACAGAACTGAAGATGGGCTCTGTGCCAGATAGCACGTTTCTCATGTAATCCTCTGAACAACTCATTTTTTATAGATAAGGGAACTCCAACAAGAGACTTGTTCAAATCAAACAGCAAAGGACTGGAGGCAGCACTGCTTCCAGAAGCAGGGTCCCAGTAGCAGTCACAAAGGTCTACACTCAGAAGAGTCCTACACTTGGTTGACAGGGATGGCTGTTTCTGACATCTCAGAGAGGCGTGCGCACTGTGATTAGGGGCACGCAGTCTGGCTGCAGATAGACTTGCGGAAGAATCATTGTTGCACTGGTTTGGACAACCACTTACCCTCTCTGGGCCTCAGTTCCCTCATCTGTGAAATGGGGCTAATTTTGATATTTGCCCCATAGGGTCACTGTGTGGATTAGATGAGACAATGCACGTAAAGACCCCAGAATCATGCCCGCCCAAGCAAATGCTCAATGTGTTGGCTGTTGTTGACCTGGGTCTCCTGTGACCATGATTTTTTTACAGCACATCCCCAACCAGTATTTATACCTTGTGGCTGATCAATACTTCTCCAACAAGCACTCCCCGGTTGAGATACGAGATAGTTTTCTGGACTTGCTTGGAGATGTGTTCTTTGTGGTCCCTGGGGTGGTCACAGCTCGATATCACAGAGGTGAGTCTCTGAGTACCCCCACCCCCCACCCCACAGCAGGGTCACAGCCCAGCAAGGCCAGTGGCTGCAGAGAGTCTTGTGGCCTGATGACTGGCCACCTGCTCCACCCTTTTGTTCCCTCAGTGAGAGGGAGTTCTCAAGAATTGTGGGATATAACCCTGCACACTGACCTTTGCAATTCCCGTGCCTTTCAGAGTTCAGGGATGTTGATCAGTTCTGTTGTTTCTGTTTCTTCTCCTTCAGGACCATGCAAAAAATTCCCACCTCCCCATAATTTGGGGGGGACTAGTTTCCCAGACTCCTTTCTCTTTGGAAGTGTCTTCCCAAGCATTTTAGCTCTAAGGAGTAGTGGAGCAACCAGAAAGAGAGTATTATTTGGGGGAACACAAACCTTGTCTCCCCTCTCCCTGCCCTAATTCCTTCTCTCTCTCCTTCTCACTCACTCTCTCTTTCTTCTATTCCCCTTTCCTCATCTTTCCACAATTTTTTTTTACCAAGAGCCTACTATGTGCCTGACAGTATTCTGGGCCCTAGAGATACAGCAGTGAACAAAACAAAGACCCTGCCACCATGAAACTCACATTCTAGTGGGGGAGATTGATAACAAACAAGTAAAGATAGAATATGTATGTGTTAGATGGTAATATAAGTAAGATAAAACAGGGCAGGGGATAGCAGTTGCAGGGCGCTGTGGGATTCTGTATCATAAGGTCTACGGAGGTGACGAGGGAATGAAGACCAAGAATTGACTCTTGAATTTGGGAACACAGAGATCACCGGTGACTTTGACAGGAACTATTGTGATGGGATGATGTAGATAAAAGTCTGGTTAAAATGGATTCAAGAGAAAATGAGTATACTGATCTTCAGAGAATACATCCCAATCTCAAAATCTCAGCAGTGGTTTTGGAAAAAAATGAATGAATTGATTTTAAAAATTTACATGGAAATGCAAGTATAGCCAAAACAATCTTGAAAAAGAATAACAAAGTTAGGGGGCTTACAAATCATCTGATTTCAAGTCTTATTTTTGAGATGCAGGAATTAAGAATGTCTGGTATTGGCTGAAGGATAGACAAATAGATCAGAGTGGAGAGTCCAGAAAATAGTTAACCAATTTTTGACAGAGACGCTGAGATAATTCAGTGGAGAAAGGAAATTCTGTTCAACAAACAGAGGTGGAATAACTGGATATTTATGTAGAAAAAGTGAACTTCAACACCCTAACTCACACTATACACAAAAATCAATGTGAGATGAGTTGTAGATCCAAATGTAAAAGCTAAAATTGTACTTAAGCAAAATTAATATATATTTTTTTGCTCATCAAAAAACACTGTTAACAATGTTAGCAAAAATAGTGGAGGAGGGAATTCCAAAAATCTGTCCCACCACAAAAGCAATGAATAAACTGATAAGTACTGTCAGAATCAATTTTATCAGAACCTGGAAACAAATCAAGGGTTTATAGCAA
Organism: Halichoerus grypus; assembly: GCF_964656455.1. Lineage (NCBI taxonomy): Eukaryota > Metazoa > Chordata > Mammalia > Carnivora > Phocidae > Halichoerus > Halichoerus grypus. Next base: position 27,685,294 of record NC_135726.1, read on the forward strand.
GCAAGTGACCATTTAATCAAGATAAAGATCCTTGAGTCTCAGTGAGAGAGTGTGGCATTTCAACTTACTCTGCAGCATTTCCTGCTACCAGCTAGGCAGTGGCCTTTAAGACAGCAGCCCACATTTATAGTATAGGCTCCTAGTACTGGAGGGAGAAAAAAGGACCTTATACTCAAAGAATTGTGGTTTTTTTCCTTTGATCTATCTGGTGGCTCCCTAAACAACTAAGCTTAAGGGGCTTGCTTTTATTTCACCTAACCCAGAACTGTCTCAGGGATTAGGAACCTACCTGGAGGGCATTTTTCATCAACATTTAAGGGTAAATGCATTTGCTGGGGCGCCTGGGTGGTTCAGTTGGTTAAGCGTCCAACTCTTGATTTCAGCTCAGGTTATAATCTCAGGGTGGTGAGACCAAGCCCTGTGTCCAGTTCTGCACTGGGCATGGAGCCTGCTTAAGATTCTCTCCCTCTCCCTCTGTCCCTCCCCACCCCTGCTCACGTGCACACATGCGTGCATGCTCTCTCTAAAAAAAAAAAAAAAAAAAGTAAATGTATTTGTTGCTGCCACCAGAGGCAAGGGATAACAGTTAGAATAAACAATAGACAACACTTAGGAAGAAAAACTGGGCAATGGAATGCCCTGGGAATAAAGGTTTAAGAAGCTCCCTCATGTTCCTGGGAAATTAGAAGGCCCTGTGCATGTCCAGAGTGGGGAGAATGCTCAGAAAAGGCCTGAGATGGCCCTAAGCTGTTATATCTGGTTGACCTGAAGGCTATTCTCTTACAGAAAGTGGAAGCTAAGTAAGAGTTGTAAACTGTCTAGCTGAGTGTTGAGGGTGTGCTTCAACACACACATAATGCCCATCTTCAAAGATTGAGAGATTTTGTTTGTTTGTTTTAGGCATTTATGAAAATCTCAGCTGACTCATAAAATTATTAGTTGACCGCTAAGATAACCGGAGAAAAAAGACTCTGGTGGTCACACATGACGAAGAATAGTCAAAATTAGTACAGAAACATTTCTAAACAAGCTAACAACAGCAACCACAACAAGCAGTAACAGTAAACCATGGCAAAGGGGTAGAATCTGATGTTCAGAGTTGCCACGTTATAATATTCAAAATCTCCAGTGTTCAACAAGGCATGCAAAGAGATGGGAAAGTATGGCCCACAGACAGGAAAAAAAGAAATTAATAGAAACTGTCCCTGAAGAACCCCAGACATTGGATTTACTAACCACTTTAAACCAACTATTAAATATACTCAAATAGCTATAAAGGAAACCACATATAAAAAATTAAAGGAAACCATGAAAATGATGTTTCACCACATAGAGAAGCAATAAAGAGAGAATTTATAAAATTATAACAAGGTCCAAATAGACATCTGGCATTGTGAAATACAGCAACTGGAATGGAAAATTCATTAGAGGGACTCAATGCCAGATTTGATCATGGAGAAGAAAGAAACAGAGAACTTGAACATAAATCCATTGAGATTACCCAGTGTGAGGATCAGAAAGATAAAGGAATGAGGAAAAATGAACAGAGCCCAAGAGACCTGTGGAACACCATGAAACATCCCAACATATGCATGATAGGACTTCCAGAAGGAGAGGAAAGAGAAAAGAGGTAAAAATAATATTTAAAGAAATTATGATCAAAATGTCTCAAATTTGATGGAATTTGAATCCCAAGTAGGAAAAACTCAGAAATCCACATAGAGATATAATCAATCAAACACCAAAAACAGAGAAATTCCTGAAAGCAGTTAAAGTGAATAGACTAATCATGTACAAAGTAGTTTCAATAAGATTAACAGCTGATTTCTCAACAGAAACCGCAGAGGCCAGAGGCAATAGAATAACTTATTCAAAGTGCAGAAAGAAAAAAAGCCTGCCAACCAAGAGTTCCATATCTGTCAAAACTATCTTCAAAAATGAAGGGGTAATCAAGACATTACCAGATAAACAAAAATTGAGAGAGTTTGTCACTAGTAAACCTGCCTGAAAAATGCTAAAGGGAGTCCTTAAAGCTGAAACAAAAGGACACTAGACAGAATCTCAAATCCACAAGAAGAAAAAAGAACACTACTAATGGTACTTACATTACTTATGTTTACTTATAGAAGTCAGTATTGTCTAATGTCTAATGTCTCCTTGTTTTCCTATATGATTTAAAAACAACTGTACAAAATAATAATTATAAATCTATGTTTTCACATACAATGCATCAAGATCCAATCTGTGCCAATAACAATATAAAGGTGCAGAGCTATAAAGGGGGAAAGCTTTTGTATACTATTGAAACAAAGTTGGTATTAATTTGAAATAGATTATTATAAATTAGGATGTTAATTGTAACCCCAGGGCAACCACTTAGAAAATAACTAAAAATATGTATAGTAAAAGAAACAAGAGGGGATCAAAATGGTACACTGGAAAATATTATGGTAATGGAAGACTTGAAGAATAGAAAAGATATAAGACATATGGGAAACAAATAGTAAAATGGCAGAAATAAGTCCTTCATAGTCAGTAATTATACTAAATGAAAGTGGATTCTCTCAAAAGGCAGACATTGCAGAATGAGTGGATTATAAAAACAGTCCAACTGTATGCTGCCTACAAGAGACTCACTTTATTTTTTTTTAGTGGTTTTTTAAAAAATTTTTTTATTGTTAAATCACCATACATTACATCATTAGTTTTTGATGTAGTGTTCCATGATTCATTGTTTGTGCATAACACCCAGTGCTCCATGCAGAATGTGCCCTCTTTAATACCCATCAGCAGGCTCACCCATCCTCCCACCCCCTCCCCTCTAGAACCCTCAGTTTGTTTTTCAGGGTCCATTGTCTCTCATGGTTCGAAGAGACTCACTTTAGAACTAAAGACACAAATAGGTTGAAAGTGACAGTGGATTCTTAGATATAACAACAAAAGCATAATCAAAAAAGAAAAAAATCCAGATAAATTGGACTTCATTAAAATGAAAAATTAATGTGCATCGAAGGGCAATATAAAGAAAGTAAAAAAGACAACCTGCAGAGTGGGAGAAAATATTTGTAAATCATTTATATGATAGGGGTCTATTATTTGGAATATACAAAGGACCCTTAAAGCTCAGCAAAAAACCAAACAAGTCAATTCAAAAATGGGCAAAGGATTGAATGGACATCTCTCCAAAATAGATATACAAATGACTAATAAGCACATGAAAAGGTGATCAACATTATTAACCATCAGGGAAACGCAAATCAAAACCACAGTGACATACCACTTCATACCCACTAAAGTGGCTATAATTAAAAAACCAACACACAAAACCCAGAAAATAACAGTGTTATTGAGAATGTGGAGAAACTGGAACTCTCATGTCCTGCTGGTGGGACTGGTAAATGATAAATGCAATGCAGAAAGTGGTTTGACTGTTCCTCAAAAAATTAAACATAAAATCACGGTATAACCCAACAATTCCACTCCTAGGGATAGACCCAAGATAATTGACTACCAGATGGTCAAGCAAAAATTGTACATGAATGTTCATAGCAGCCTTCTTTAGAGAGGCCAAAAAGTGGTAACAACCCAAAGATCTATCAGCTGATGAATGGATAAACAAAACGTGGTGTACACATAAGATGGGTTATCATTTGGCCATAGGAAGCAATGAAATCCTGACACCTGCTACAACGTGGTTGAACCATGAGAACATTATGCTAAGTGAAAGAAGCCAGACACAAAAGGCCACATGTGTGATTCCATTTATATGAAAAGTCCAGAATAGGCAAATCCACAGAGACAGAAAGCAGTTTCCAAAGGACAGGAGGGAAGGGCAAATGGGGAGTGACTGCATAATGGGTCCAGGATTTCTGTTTGGGGAGCTGAAAATGTTCTGGGCCTCAATAGTGGTGATGGTTGTACAACATTCTGAATGTACTAAAAACTACTGATTTACATACTTAGAAATGGTTCAAGTGGTGAATTTTATGTTATGTGTATTTTACCTAAAACAAAAAACAAAAAACCCAATGTTGCTACAGAAAGGAGAAGGCAAGCCACAGACTGGAAGAAAATATTCACAACATAATTATCTGACAAAAACTTCACATCCAGCATATGAGAACTCTTACAATTCAATAATGAAAAGACAAACGTTCCAATTACAAACAGATAAAAGGCTTGAAAGGACACTTCACAAAACAAGATATAGGAAAGCCTCTTTTGGCGCAAGAAAAGGTACTCAATATTATTAGTCATCAGGGAAATGCAAAATAAACCCCAAATGAGGAAACCATGTATACCTACTAGAATGGCTAATACTGAAAACACACACCATACCCACAAGTACTGCGAAGGATGTGGAATATTCAGAAGTATCGTGGACTTCTGGAGGGAATGTAAAATGGTACAACCATTCTGGAAAACTGTCAGTTTCTTATAAAATTAAGTGCACACCTACCCTATTACTCAACCATTCTACTCTTAGGCATTCACTGAAGAGAAGTGAAAGCTTATGTCCTTCCTTGCATATGGACATTAATAGCAGCTTTAATCATAATAGCACCAAACTAGAAAGAACCCAAAAGTCTATCATCAGATGAGTGGGTAAATACATTGTGGTATATTCATGCAATAGCATACTACTTGGTGATAAAAAGGAATCAACGACTGATACATGAAATAACATGGATGAATCTCAAAAACATTACACCCAGGAAAAGAAGCCAGACACACAAAAGTATATATATTGTGCTACTCCATTTATGCAGAGGTCAAGGACAGGCAAAATTAATCTGTGGTGACAATCAGTAAACGGGTTGATTGTCTCCTGGTAGAGTGGCCACAAAGACACACAAGGGAATTTTCCAGGGTGATAGAAATGCTCTGTATACCTTGGCATGGTGGTTACAGGAATGTGTATACACTTGCAAAAACTCATCAAATCATGTAATTAAAATCTGCGCTTTTTATTGTCCATAAATGACACTTTAATTAAGAGAGAGAGAGAGAGAATGAGGAGAGGGAGCAGAGATAATGAGTATTGTAGGGTCTTGCTAGAAGGGATTTAGAGAGATAAGCCAGTAGCCAGAGGGGAAGCTGAGACCAAGAGTATGTGTGTTTGTGTGTGTCTCTGTGTGTGTGTGCACACGTGTGTGTGCGTGTGTTAACGGGAGACATGTAAGCATGTTGGCTACGGATGGCAGTGGTCCAGTAGAGAAACATTGATGGTGCAGGGAAAGGTGGGGGCGGGGAGGAATTACAAAGCAAAGACCTTTAGCAGAAGAGAAGGAATGTTGGAAGCAGGGAATAACTGTTCGGTTTGTCTCCGGACAGTTGAACCAGAATCAGTGGGAGGAAGTCACAGGGAGGTAGATCTTTGCTCAGTAGGAAAGGCTTATCTCAGTCTGCCCTGAGGGGTAGTGAGCTCTTGTCACCAGGGGTGCAGGGACTGCTGTGGCAAGTACTAGCCTCCAATAAGGAAGAGGGAAGTTAGCAGAGTTCCAGTCACCTCTTGTCTCTGAGCCGTCCCACCCACGGGTGTGGAGGACCTGCTGGGTGGGGATGCGGGGCCAGCCCCTGTTCCGCCGCGCTTTGCACTGGCCACAGGCCCTCTCCTACCTCTGTGCAGATGCTGGGGCAGGACCTGTCTACTTCTACGAGTTTCAACACGGGCCCCAGTGCTTAAAGGACACAAGGCCGACTTTCGTCAAAGCCGATCACTCTGATGAAATCCGCTTTGTATTTGGAGGTGCCTTCCTGAAAGGCGACATTGTCATGTTCGGTAAGGAACAGGCTTCGGGGGCGGGGTGCTTCTGCTCTTGTGGGGACTCGAGCTGGGGATGAGCTGGGGAGAAGCCCCTCCCCCCACCCAACATGACGCCAGAGCCCTGGAGTACTGGTGGGTTAGAACTTAGTCTGTGGTTTACAGACACAACCATTCCCTGGAAAACGCCCCCACTCTTATTTTTAGAAACCAAGATGAAAAAGAGTTGCCCGCATTGGCTTGATGAGTGTTTCTCTTTGTGCTAAAGCCGGAAGGGCTGGGCAGTTGGGGGCACTCAAGCGACCTAATTTCTTTTTTTAATTAAAACCACTTTCTTCCTTCTCTCTGACCACTGGTCTTACCCTCCCTGCCCTTTCCAGACCTGTGGATGAGGCTACCACCCAGTGCTTTAAAAGGCAAAAACAAACAAACAAACAAACAAACAAAAAACCAAAAACCATGTTTTTCATAATTCCCAAAGTCCTCTGGACCCAGGTGGCCTAATGTAGATGCTTGTGAGCTGCTGCTAGCGAGGTTAGCTCATCCATTCCTGAATTTATGACCTGTGCAGGGCCTAAAATAAGCCAATCAGGTGAGGTTATCCACAGAAAAAAATTACAGCAACTACACACTACAGATATCACTAAAATATTTTGTTAAAGAAATTGCACAATACAGGCTCTTGACCAGTTCATGCTGGCCTCTCGACGATGAGGACCGGGCCTCCGCATAAGTACGTTTGTGCGCTGAGGTTTATTTGTTACGTCATTTATTCATTCCCATCCTTATAATGCAGATAATAACACAACTACCTCTTAACTAGTAGGTTATCATAAGGATTCAGTGAAAATTCTCACAAGGCACACAGTGAGTGCTTAATAAATGTCACTGTACTATTACTCAGCAACCATCACCAAGCTCATACTGTGGGACGCGCACGGGACTCTCCACATGGGAAAAAATGAACCACATGTGTGTCAAAGTTTAAATTCCTTAATATCTAAAGAGCTCCTAAAACCAGTGGGAAAAGAGCAACCCAGTGGAAAGCTGGCTAGCAGATACAAATAGACAGTTTATGGAAAAGGAAACATGAGTGACTTTTAAGTATGAAAATCCACTTGACCTCACCCATAACAAGAAGATTGCACACTAACCTTGACTGAGGAAGACTTTTTCATCTATCAAGTTTGGGAGGAGCAATACATTTTACATAATGTATTTGAGCAGGTGTGGGGAGACAGACAACCTCATATATTAATGCAAAACTCTACCAAATTTAAAATGCAGATGGTCTTTGCCCAAGCAATGCAACGTCTAGAATTTTTTTGTGCAATTATACTTGCACACAAGCAAAAGTATAGGCACACGCTGAGGCATTGCTTTTACCAGCAATGATGAAAACGTGTAAAGATTGAAAACGATGTAAAGATCCACCAAGAGAGTACTGGATGCATGAATTATATATTCACTTATAATTGCATATATACATATTTATGCATTATACATTTAGAGAACAATAAATGGCAATAAATGGTGGGTTTATAGGCGACAGTATGGAACTATCTTCCGGATACGATTTTAGTAAAAAGAAAAACATGGAGAATATGTGTTCGTATTATACTGAGTGTGTAAAAAGGGGTCCGCTTAACCCCTAGTACATGACTAGGCTGCCTTTGGAGGGCACTCAAAAAGCTGGTAGCTATGGTTGCCTCTGAGCCTGGGGACTGGGTGTCTGGAGAAAAGAGATGGGAGGGAAACTTATTGTCCTTAGATACCCCTGCTGCATTTTGGATTTTGTACTTTGAGCAAGGATTACTTTCTCAAATAAAGAAATGCAATAATTAATTAATTGCATGAGGCGGGGAGTGGTGGAAAGAGACACAGAGAGAGGTGGTCTCTGTCCCCAGGGAGCTCGCAGCCTCATAGGAATGACTGGAAAATAACTGGCTAGATGGGGAAGCTGCATGTTCAGCCTCCTCCAGCATTCGGAAGCCACGACTCCTTGGGCGAGTCCTGGCTGCTCTGGGCCTCAGTCTGTGCAGATGCAGAATGAATGCATTGATTGGTGGGCTGGTGAGGGGATCGGCGGGAAGGGAGATGCGAACGTGATTCAGCGCACCCGAGTCACCTTGGGTGAATTCTGGTGAATCCGTGTGAGAGCCGGATTTTGTGATTGTCTTCCTTCAGAAGGAGCCACCGAGGAGGAGAAATTGCTGAGCAGGAAGATGATGAGATACTGGGCCAACTTTGCTCGGACCGGGTAAGTGAGCCGCCCCCCCCCCCGCCTCCCCCAGCCTCCCCCACATTCAGGTGTTGGAGAATGGAAATCTCACCCCCGTCTCTGCCCTCACTTCCAGGGACCCTAACGGGGAAGGCCTGCCTCTGTGGCCAGCCTACAGTCAGAGCGAGCAGTACCTGAAGCTGGATTTGAACATGAGCGTGGGACAGAAACTGAAGGAGCAGGAGGTGGAGTTTTGGTCAGATACCCTCCCCCTGATTATGTCCACTTCCACAGCCCTCCCTGGTCCTCCTTCCTTACTCTCTTTTTCTCTGTTCCTGCCTTTATTCTTTGCTCCTTGAGAAATTATGTGTGATTTTGGTTTTCCTTCTTCTGCAATTTCCCCCATGATCATTAGCTCCATTTTTGTGTTTAGCTACTTTGTGAAATCAGCTGCTTTTACTGATGTTTTATGGACGTGGGGAGGATCCCTAGGGGACTTCTTTTCTATATCAAACAACGCTGCTTGTCTTGGAATGCTACCAGATCTCTTCAATAAATCTGCAGGAGGGCCAGCCTATTGGTTGGCATCATAATGATCTTGTTACTAAGAGAAAACAAAATCAGAACGTGAAATATGTATGGGGAGCAGAATTTAATCCTGTGCTCAAAACTCTCCCCCAACCCCCAGCATCCAAGGTGAAGTGGATTTCCTATCAGAGATGTGTATTACCTGAAATCTGAGTGCTCTAACTCCAATCCAGGCAGGTGTCAGCCACAAGCCAAGCATGGATGTCTTGAACCTCGATGGCTAGAACCGGGTCTTTCCTCCAGTGGGGGAGGAGGGGGTGGGGCGGCCAGAGAGCCTCCTTCTCAGCAATGGAAACCAGAGGTCCATCAAGGTCAGGAGCCAAGGAGTCAGACGCCTGGTGGCAAAGTCAGGTCGGGGGGACACCGAGGAGAAAAAATGTTTGCCTGATGGGGCGGAGACTAATCTATGCTTCCATAAACCTACATTGGGTGCCTGATGGGTGCCAGACATATCCACACTGGGGCTACAGTGGTGAGCAAGACATGCCCTCCACCAGGGCTAAGCAAACACACAGTACGCAAACATTCACACTAGTGAATAGCTGATGACAGAAATTTGATAAGATCACTCAGAGTAAGGTGTTGTATAAAAGTATAACGGGGATCTAATTTAGAGGCAAGTCTCGGGAGGTTCTCTCTGGAGAAAGGATGAATTAAAGTTAACCAGATGATAGGTAGGGAGAATGTTGCAGTACCATCATTCAAAGGATGCACTTTTACTTTTTTTTAAGATTTTATATATATTTTTGTTTGTTGAATTGAGAGAGAAAGAGCAGAGAGAGAGAGAGCACAAGCAGGGGTGAGGGGCAGGGGGAGAGGGACAAACAGACTCCCCGCTAAGCAAGGAGCCCAGTGCTGGGCTCGATCCCAGGACCCTGAGATCATGACCTCAGCCAAAGACAGACGCTTAACTGACTGAGCCGCCTAGGCGCCCCGCACTTTTACTTTTTATATCACATTATAATTTAATATTTAATTTAATGTTTACATAATTATATATTAATTTATAATTTATATTTAATATGTTAATATATTTAATATTGACTATAATTTGATATTTAGTTTAATTCATATTATAACTACATAATCCCTATTCTATCCATTTAATTTACCAGGGTAATTAGTTTCTTTGTGATTGCCTCAGGATTACACATGAGGTGCATGGAGTAGGAGGGTTTCTGAAATGTCAATAATGTAGAGTTTCTCTGGGTCAGAGATCTCCAGCTCCTAGCCTCAGTTTGGCCCCCAGAAATGTTTTGTTTAGCCCACAGATGTCAAAAACGTTTTGGAATTAGTTTCCAGTTAATATGAAATCAGGGGAGTTTCACTTTAAAAGCCATGTTTCCAGCCCCTCCAGAGAAAAAGAAGGAAAAGGAGAAGAGGAGGAGGAGGAGGGGGAAGAAGAAATCTGGCAATATTGGAGCTGCGTTCCAGCATGGTAACCAGGGCTTCTGACAGCCCATACATCACCTTTGTGCAAATTAGAAGGTATTCTTTCTTCAAACCCTCTACAGGCATCTTCCAGGAAATCATCATCACTGATAGATACTACATCTATGATGTGAACAGTACCTCCTCTGAAGTAGTGCTCTTGTGCAGTACACAACCTGCACAACTGTTCTCAGTGACCTTGATGGAAAAACCTGCCGGTACTGAGTAGGGGCCACCCTTTACCAAGGCATAAGCTCTCCATTTTTTCACAGTCCTCACTATTCACGGGAAAGATTTGGTTTGTCTCCAGAGTTTTGTTGGATTTGATTTGCTTTAGTGATTCAGGTCCAAGATTGTAAGGGAGAGGGGGGGAAGGATTTTCTGTAAAAAAGGAAGTTGTTTAATTTGTCTTGTGCCTGATCCATTTCACTCATGCATATTACCCTTCCCCTGAAGATGTTTAGGTTTGGACCCCTGGCCTCTCATTTTATAGAAATCTATGGAGATGTGAAGGAATTCGCCCAGAATCATTCAGTGAATTAGCAGCAAGTCAAAACCAGGCTTCGAGTATCTTGTCTTTCCAGAGCAGGACTCTTTCTGCCATGCTCCCTGCCTCCCTCAGCATAGGGTCCAAATCTGTTGGATTGTGTCTGACTTAGGTGGTTGTGGACCAACAATGCTCAGGGCATTTTCTGGTTCTAGGAAGAGGAACCAAGCCACACACAAGCAAGCTGGAAATTCCGTTGCCTCTGCAGCTGCAGACGGCTAATTTCTACACTGATATTTGGCTAAACTAACAGCTAGAAAACACCACTCAACTCATTTTTTAAAATACTATCATATTAAATGACATTACACTTATTTATATACTGCACACAGTCCCAGCATCCTCAAATACGGTTCTAATTTTGGTAGGTGTCTTGCAAGAGGGAGCATATTTCCAACGCATCTAGATACAAGGCCCTCTTTCCTCCTTATTCCTGTCCACGTGCCATCAGATGTTGTATTGAGTTAAAGCTGAAATATAAATGCTACTTGGCATCCTGCTTTTTTTCATTTAATTCAGGGTTTCCTATCAGAGGTGTAAGTAGAGGAATCACCCAGAGGGCTTTTCCAAAATTCCACTGCCCAAGCCGCTCCCCAGTCCAGCCAAACCAGAAACTTCTTGGATGGGACCTGGAAACGTATGTTTTCACTTTTTAGGCATTAGATGCGCACCCCCGATTACGAACTGCTGAGTATTCACAGTGTGGTATATGTATTCCAAGTCGGTAGAGGATCTTCAAAGAATCAGCTTTCATATCTGTCTGATGTGGATATGTCACCATCTCTAGCCAGTAGCCTGCTCCTGGGACATTTATGGATATAATTTGATGAGCAGCTTTGAGAATGAGTACTTTTACTTTTTAAAACTATTCCTGCCATCTGGATCTGCAGAAGATGGACCCAGTCACAGGCCGTGCCCTTTTTAAATTGCTCTTCTTTTTTTTTTTAGTATTTTATTTATTCATTTGAGAGAGAGGGCGCACGGACGGAGAGGGAGATGCAGGCTCCCTGCTGAGCAGGGAGCCCGATGCGGGGCTCAATCCCAGGACCCCGGGATCATGACCTGAGCAGAAGGCAGACACTTAACCGTCTGATCCCCCCAGGTGGCCCTAAATTGCTCTTCTTATGTTCTACAAATTCACTTCCCCAAAGGGTCCCTTCACTTCCTGCTCATCAGCAACACAGAAACATGCATTTCCCACTCACCTCTGCTTTCCCACCACTGTAAAAACAAACTATTTCATTGCTTTCTTATTGTAAATTCAACAACTTCCTTTTTTACAGAAAATCTGCCCACCCCCCGCCCCCCTCCCCTTACAATCTTGGACCTGAGTCACTAAATCAAATCAAATCCAACAAAACCCTGGAGACAAACCAAATCTTTGCCTGTGAATTCCCTAATGTGCAGCAGAGGGCAGCATTAAGGGGAAAAACCGCTCTCCTCCCCTCTGAGGCTCCTGAGATGGGGGTGGCGTGATATTGCACAACTGCTAAGGTAAAAAAAAAAAAAAAAAATGGTTAAATTATAAACGAATACTATTTATCATCGTTCCTTTTCTCTGTAGCACTTGGAAAGGGGAAAATTCCAACCCATTACCTGAAAAGTCTGACTCCGATAACTACCTTCACAAGGGAGAGCAGACGTTGGGGCCAGCAGGCTTTTCTCTTTCCTAATTTTTGTATTTTCCCACTGAGCCCCAAGGAGCCCACCTGAGATGGGCAGGAAAGGGTCCCTTCCCTCGCGGCTCCCTGTTCCTGCTCCTCTCCCCTCAAGGGCCCTTTAGACTCTGGACCTTCCTGGCCTACCCCAAAGCCCAACTCCCCACCTGTGGCCCTGGCTGCAGGTCCCAGGAGGGCAGAGGTGGGAGAGGGGGTGTATCCTCGCATCATGTATCCACATAGTAAGTGGTTACAGATTTTTATCGCTCCTGTGTAGTCATTATTTGTGTGAATATGCCATAATCTATCCATTCTACTGGTGTTGGGCATTTGGAGAGTTTCCAGTTTCAGGTTATTATGAAAAGAGTTGGCATGAATATTTTAGAACATGTCTTTTGATGACTACATGCATGCATTTCTCTTGGATATTTACCTAGGAGTGGCTTCGCTGGGTCACCAGGGTTGCATATGTCAACTTTAGTAGGCACTCCAAAAAGTTTTCCAAAGTGGTCGTGCAGACTTGCCCTCCTACCAGCAGAGTAAGGAAATTTCCAGGTCTTCCATATTGTTGTTGATACTTGGTATTTTTCTAAAGGATTCTTTCACTTTTCTCTTTATTCATTACTGTATGTTTCCTTGCTTAGTTTGCTATAATGCAACAATTGATTTACAAAATTGCATTCCTGTGGACCATTGATGGGCAGGGTTAGGTGACCAGGCATTGGCTTCATCAAGGATCACTGTGACCGCGCCATTTCCTTGAACCTCAGGGAACGTCTTCCTTTGGACATTCAACACTATGATGATTTCAGATGTCCACATTCTGGGCAGAAACCACACTATGTTGATGTTGCCAAGGCTTTTTTTTTTTTAATGGTAAGAATTACTTTCTTTTTTTTTTTTTTAAGATTTTATTTATTTATTTGACAGAGAGACACACAGCGAGAGAGGGAACACAAGCCGGGATAGTGGGAGAGGGAGAAGCAGGCTTCCCGCGGAGCAGGGAGCCCGATGCGGGGCTCGATCCCAGGACCCTGGGATCATGACCTGAGCCGAAGGCAGACGCTTAATGACTGAGCCACCCAGGCACCTCAACCAAGGCTCTTTTTTTGTTTTGTTTTGTTTTGTTTTATTATCTTATGTTAATCACCATACATTACATCATTAGTTTTTGATGTAGTGTTCCATGATTCATTGTTTGCATATAACACCCAGTGCTCCATGCAGAACATGCCCTCTTTAATACCCATCAGCAGGCTAACCCATCCTCCCACCCCCCTCCCCTCTAGAACCCTCAGTCTGTTTCTCAGAGTCCATAGTCTCTCATGGTTCGTCTCCCCCTCCGATTTACCCCCCTTCATTCTTCCCCTCCTGCTATCTTCTTCTTCTTCTTCTTTTTTTTTTTTTTTAACATATAATGTATTATTTGCTTCAGAGGTACAGATCTGTGATTCAACAGTCTTGCACACTTCACAGCGTTCACCATAGCACACACCCTCCCCAATGTCTATCACCCAGCTGCCCCATCCCTCCCACCCCCCACCACTCCAGCACCCCTCAGTTTGTTTCCTGAGATTAAGAATTCCTCATATCAGTGAGGTCATATGATACATGTCTTTCTCTGATTGACTTATTTTGCTCAGCATAATATCCTCCAGTTCCATCCACGTCGTTGCAAATGGCAAGATTTCATTCTTTTTGATGGCTGCATAATATTCCATTGTATATATATACCACATCTTCTTTATCCATTCATCTGTCGATGGATATCTTGGCTCTTTCCACAGTTTGGCTATTGTGGACATTGCTGCTATAAACATCAGGGTGCATGTACCCCTTCGGATCCCTACATTTGTATCTTTGGGGTAAATACCCATTAGTGCAATTGCTAGATCGTATGGTAGTTCTATTTTCAACTTTTTGAGGAACCTCCATACTGTTTTCCAGAGTGGCTGCACCAGCTTGCATTCCCACCAACAGTGTAGGAGGGTTCCCCTTTCTCCACATCCCCACCAACATCTGTCGTTTCCTGACTTGTTAATTTTCTTGCTCACCTCTTAATGCCCTGCATTATCAGAAGTCATGGACGGTTTGGGCATTCATAGACATAAACTCTAACAATGCTCAGAGTAAGAAAACACACAAAACACCTCTCGTTCAAGGTCACTGTATCACCCAGATGTCTATAATACAATCCATAATAATAAATTGGATTTGCTGGACCGTTTTCAGAATATAATTCAATCTTAACTTTCTGGGGCTTCCATTTTTGTCTTTCTGATTCACCCTTTTTCCTTCTTTACTCTTAAGAGGCTGAAGGAAACCTTTATAGAGTAGCCCAAGCAAGCAGGGACTAGGTTTACAATCAGGCTATCAGAATTTAAATAAAAGAAATACAGACGCTCATTGTTTACCAAAGTATAGTACACTTATTCCTGGAGTTACGTAAGATGATTTCAGATGATGCACAAATAAACTTTAAAGCGTTATATAATAGTTATATATTTATTTTGCTATGTGTTAGAAAAAAAATCCCTAGTATCAAATTGATGATTTAATGGATATTATTATCTCTGGCAGGAATTGCCATTAAAGTCTGTCCAGTCTCCTTTGGCACACAACCAGACCAGATCTCTTGGCCTTCCTTACAGTTAGATTGGCCATGCAGCTATGTTCTTTCCAATGGAATGTGAGTAGAGGTGAGGAAGGCCACATCCAGGCCTGGCCCAACCCCCCTGTTCACTCCTCTGTGCTTCTTCTAATTCCAGCTGACTAGAATTGGCACCCAGGAAAACATGAGAAACTATGAGTTAAAGATGGTAAAGCTGCCATGTTCTAGATCAGGAGTCAGAAACTGGCCCATGGGCCAAATCTAGCCTGCCACCTGTTTTTCAAATAAGGTTTTATTGAAACGCAGCCGTGTCCATTTGCCTGGGTGTTATCTATGGCTGCTTTTGCTAAAACAGCAGATTGAGCAGCTGCCACAGAGACCATATGACCCACAAAGCCTAAAGTATTTACTACCTGGCCCTTTACGGAAAAACTTTGCTGACCCCTTGTTTAGATCACTGGAGGAACGGCACCACGTTTCTTTACATAAGCAGAAACAAACCACTGACATTCTGGGATTATTTGCTACCATAGTTTACCCTACTTTCACCATATATTCTTACTCAGCAGAAGCTAAACTAGGCAGTCCCATGTGATTGCCTGATGGAGATGGCATGGGGTTGCCAGTCGGAGATGAAACATCTCCAGTTGTCTGTGCCTTGTGGAATGACCCCTTATGCCCATGGCGAGTGAAGCACTCCCCTCCCGAAGCCACCCCCAGGTCAAACTTTCCCATAGGTGCTCTGCCTCAGTCAATCCTAGGACATGGGCTCATATTTCTTTGAGGACTTGTTCTAGTAGGTGCTCTCCATGTGTCTGTTGAGGAATTTGTTGGAGAGGTTTGGGGGGATAACTTGGAGGCCTCAGAGGTGTCTTCTCCCCTAAGATCTGTCTAAACGCTTGAGAGTTAAGGCCAGTTTCTAGGATTTCACTCTTCAGACCATCTAGCTCCATGCGAGAAACCTTAGGGAGTTTCCCAGGGGAAAAGCAATCAGCCTAGTCAACTGCCACTGAAGCAAGAAGAGCTGTATTATTCACAGAGCTGATGGGATGCAAGGAGGCCATACACATTAAGCAAAACTGAGGTCTGGCGTGAGGCTTTGTAAGCTCCAGCCTCACCCATTACTCTGCAGAATCATCATGAGTCAGGAATGGGCTTCCAGGCTGCAGCCAGACATGGCAAGGTCTGGGAGTAGCTGCCTGTTTGCAGAATTGGCTAATGTCACAAGCAGGCATGTGATTAAATAGTGAGATCGAGGGAATAATCCCTCCCTCCCTTTTATATTTTGCTAAGACAGCGTTCTACAACTTTTTTAGGCTGAGAACCAGGGCTTTTTCCCAGGCTGCAAAGATGGGCTGGTCAGGGCAAAAGGTATAATGGTTATGTGCCTTAACGTGTGTGTGTGTGTGTGTGTGTGTGTGTGTGTGTGTGTGTGTGTGGTGTGCTAAAGTGGTTAGAAACAGTCTTGTTGTCATCTTAGGAAGACAAGCCAGATTGTCCCCTGTGGAGAGAGATAGGGGTCCTCTTTCTTAGGGTGGTCTTTATAACTCCTGTTTCTTTCCTGGATGAAAGGGAGGAGCCCCAGCCCAGGTCAGTCATCATGGAAGCGATCACCTCTGGGGACTGACTGTAGCGCTGTCACAAAGCCCTTGGCCCTATCCCAGTGCTCCCCTCACTGGCCTGCCACAGCGGCTAGAAGGAGTGCAAATTACCATGTTTTTTTGAATTGGGGTCTCCAGATGCTTCATTTCAGCTCTAACCTATGGCCTTGGCCAAGAACCCATGAGCTTTTCTGAGTGTCATGTGCTTTGTGGCTGCTGGTCGCCCAGTTCTCTCGGATGTCAATATTGTTCTGGCCTGGACAAGAGCAGGCTTGCCAAGGACACCAGGAAAAGAGTCCGAGCATAGAGAAGGCAGAGCTGCCCTTTGACCGCGCCGGCCTGGAGACAACCCTGCTCCACATCTGCTTCCTCTCCACTGACAAGAACACATCTCATGTCTCCAGTTAAAGGCAGGGGGCCTGGGGTGTGTGACTCCTGGCTGGACAGTGACTTCTCCACCACAAGTCCGTCTCCACGGGGAGAGGAGCACCATGAAGACGGAGCGAGCAGCAAGCACCTCTGCCGCCCGGTCACTACCTGTTCCAAGAACCCAGCACTCCTGTTTCCACCCATCCTCCCAGACAGCCTCAGAGTCTGGGAGGGGTCAGCAGGGAGGTGTGGGCGCTTTAAAGGGTGGAGATGGGGAGGCTCCCAGGAGAGAGAAACCATAGCAGCTCACCCACAGGCAAATCAAGGCTCCCAGGAGAGAAAAACCATAGCAGCTCACCCAAAGGCAAATCAAGGCTCCCAGGAGAAAGAAACCATAGCAGCTCACCCGAAGGCAAATCAAGGCTCCCAGGAGAAAGAAACCATAACGGCTCACCCAAAGGCAAATCAAGCATGTGCTTAGGGAACCAACAAAGTCAGTTTGTCAATAAGGTTTGGACAGCACAACAGATTGGATAAGAGTATGGTCTGGAACATTACGCAACTCTTGTTCAATCCCTAGCTCTTCCTATACTTGATGTTCCTTGCCCGTGCTGAGTCCTAGGAGATAGGAGTATCAATTCACAGGGCTCCTTTGAGAACCGAGTGAGGTACTGCATACAAAGCACTCAGCCCCTTGTTTGCCGCACAGGGAACCCTCAATAAATATTTGTCACACGAATGCCTGAATGAATAGAAGTGGAAAGTATAAATAAGTAAAAACACAATGCGACAGCCAGAAAATGGCTGTTGTAATACAAATTAGATGTATAACCTTCCAGGATTTTTTTCTATGCAAAGATATGCTTTTACTAAAATGGGCTATTATACATGACTGGATTTTTAAGTATTTATTTTATTGAAAGATAATTCATGTGGCTCAGTCAGTTAATCGTCCAACTCTCAGTTTTGGCTCAGGTCCTGAATTCAGGGTCTTGGGAGTGAGGCCCTCATCAGGCTCCGCGTTCAGGGCAGAGTCGGCCTGTCCCTGTCCCTCCCCATCTCCTCCTGCCCCCACCAAATAAATAAATAAATAAATAAATAAATAAATAAATAAATAAAATCTTTAAAAAAAAAGATAATGCACATACCATAAATTCACTTTTTTAAGTGTACAATTCAGTGTTTTTTTGGTAGGATATTCACATAGTTGTATAATCATGAGTGCAATCTAAACCCAGAACATCTCATCACTCCACAAAGAAGCCTCCTACCCATTATCAGTCATTCCTCATGCCCCTCTCCTCTGCCCCAAGCAACCTCTAATCTTTTTGTCTCCATGCATTTGCTTATTCTGGACTTTTCATATAAATAGAATCGTATAACATGCGGCCTTCTGTGTCTGGTTTCTCTCATTAGTGTATGGTTTTCCAGGTTCATCCATGTTGTAGCAAGTATCCATACTTTGTTTCTTTTCATGGCTGAATAATATTCCATTGTATGGCTAGATCACACTTTATTTATCCATTCGTCAATTGATGGTCATTTGGGCTGTTCTCACTTTGGGGTATTAGGAATAATGCTGTTATTTTTGTCTTGTTTTTGTATGGGTATGTTCCCAGTTATCTTGGGTATATACCTAGGAGTAGAATTGCTGGGAATATAGTAACTCCATGTTTAATTTTTGAGGAATCACTAAACTGTATCCTATAAAGCAACCACAAGTATTTTACAACCTCTTTTTCCCCTTTCACAAGAGATCATGACTGTCTGTCCCTGTCAGTTAGTGGGGTGTGCATCACTAGTCTGAGTGAATGCAGAGTATTTCCTTAGCCAGCTGTGCCAGACTATGTTTAAGGAATTCCCTTCTGTTGGACATTCAGTGATTCTATGAAACAGGCTTTGAGCATCTTCATCTTCCTTGTGTCCCCAAGCAGACACATGAGACTCTCCCAGGTATACCCAGAGCATTTTGTATCCCTCTGTTCTGGGGCTTTCACATTGTGCAGTGGTCCACCAAACACACACACCAGGCGTCTTATCCACTACATGGTGAGCTCCTTGAGGAGAAGGAATATCCCTTGAATTCATCTCTGTACCAGCATCGTGTCTGGCATTTGGTAAATGAATGAATGAATGAATAAATGGAATATTGAATAAATGGAATGATGGATGGATGATTAGAGCCAGGGACTGTAGAGACCTAGAGTTCGTTCACTGTAAAAGTATTCTGCCCAAAGATCCCTGCCTGGAGAAGGAATGCATTCCCTGACCCTGGAGGTATGTGACAAGAGGCTGAGTGGCTTGACAGGAATATTGTAAAGTTAATTTAGTATCAAAAGGGAACCGGATGGGGCACCTGGGTGGCTCAGTCAGTTAAGCGTCTGACTCTTGGTTTCGACTCAGGTTGTGATCTTATGGATCCTGGGATTGAACCCCACATGGGGCTCTGCCCTGGGCGGGGGTCTGCTTGAAGATTCTCTCCCTCTGCCCCTCCCCCCACTCACTTTCTCTCTCTCGCCCACCCCCCCGTCTCTCTCTCTAAAATAAATCAATTTTTTTTAAAAGGGAGAGGGAAGCCGGATGAATTTAAGGTGCTTCCGAACTTGAGAGCACAGAACTGTATGGAGAAGAAGCCCAAACAGCTAAGAAAGATTTGTCCTGAGTTCCCCAGCTGAGCAACTATGGGACTGGCTTTTGCTCCAGTTTTCAAGCTTGTTCTGAGAACCCTGGACCAAAGCTTCCCCCCTCCCTAAAGGTATCTCTCTGCTCCTGGGGCGCCTGGGTGGCTCAGTCATTAAGTGTCTGCCTTCGGCTCAGGTCGTGATCCCAGGGTTCTGGGATCGAGCCCCATGTCCAGCTCCCTGCTCAGCTGGAAGCCTGCTTCTCCCTCTCCAGCTCCCCCTGCTTGTGTTCTCTCTCTCACTGTCTCTGTCAAATAAATGAATAGTATCTTAAAAAAAAAAAAAAAAAAAGCATCTGTCTGCTCCTGCCTGCCTTGGGAAATTCACAGTGCTCTAAGTTTAGAGTTCTGCAAAGGAGAAGCCCTTATGTAACAGGCTGCTGGACGAGTCTGTGGCTATCTGCAATCGGAGACTCAGTCCAGTTTGTTTGGATGAAAGAGGGTGAAATCTGGGTGGGTGTGGCCCAGAGGCCCTGCAGAGGTCCAGAGCCATAGGGCTGTGGGGTGGGAGTGGGGCAATGGGGCGGGACCTGAACAGACTTTTTAAGTGGTGTAGAGGGCTTGAGGCCCTGGAGCTGCAATCCCTTCACAATGTGGCTCTTTGCTCTGGTCCTGACCTCCCTCGCCACTTCCATGACTTGGGGTGAGTCCTTCCGAAATAAAATAGCGGGGTGCGTTTGGAAATCCTTGCCCGGGTGCGAGGTGGGGGAGAACGAGGTGGGAGAGATGCATGGAGGGGTAGAGTATGGCAGGTCCAGTTCTGCAGCAGCCAGCGCCCTCTGGACTTCACCTGCTTGGTGCCCAGACAGTCCCTGCCAACCTGAGACACAGGGTAGCATGAACACTCCCAGACTGCAGCTGTGTGTGCCCCGTGCAGGAGGGCAAAGAGCTAACCTCATGCCTCCCCGGTTGGGGATTCCAGAGAGCTCAGTTTATTTTCTGCTTGATTATTCGTCTGTGTATGGCCAAATCATGGAGAGTGGCTTAGCAGAATGTTAATAGGAGTATCCCGGGCTTTCTGCAAGTTGCATCAGGCCTCTTCATCTTTAGGGAAATTTGACATTACTACAGTAATGGAAAAGCGAAAATCCTCCTCGGATTTCTTTGGGCTACCGTAACAGGGACTAATGGAGGTCTTTCCTAAAAGCAAAGTGGCTTAATACAACCTGCAGGAAGTCCAGGATACTCTTTGCTTTGTGCCATTTCTGCTTAGGAAAAGTTTCATAGGAACACTCTACCCTCAGATGGCAGGCTGGGGACCTGTATGCATTGTGGATCCAGAGTGTGTAGGTTTGAATCCCAGCTCAGCACTTACCAGCTGGCTGTCCTTAGGCATCATGCTTTAGTTTTCTGTGCCTTGGTTTCCCCCATTCTAACATGGGAACGATGGCAGTAGCTATGTCATTGGGCCGTTGTGAGGATAAAACAGGTTGTTTCTAAAGAGTGCCTGGTATGGAGAGTGCAAACAAAGGATTTATAAATAAAGGAGTTGTTTTAAAATGTAGCGTAGTAATAGAAAATTTGATGTATGGTCAGGCCAACAGATCAGGAGCCAATGGCCATAACTTGCCACTCTCAGTTCCCAGGAGGAGGAGGCATGCACCCCACCATCTTGCACCCTGAGGTGATGCTCAGGATGGGTTAAAGGAAGAGGAAGGAGGGAGGAATTTGGGGCAAGAGCCCTTATCGTGGTTGTCAGGGGAAGGAAGAGGTGAGACAGGATAAGCAGGTTTTGGATTGGCAAACTAACCAATTTCAGCAAGTTCTGGGACACAAAGGCTTCCCACAGTTCTTGCCCTGGAGTGATTAGGGCAGGATGGTAATGGCTTGGCCTGGGATGGCCTGGTAAAGAAGGTGATTGGGGTACAGCCTCTGCATGCTGGAAGGGCAGTTGATTTCTATCGCTAGAACTGGCTAACTCTGAGAGGGGCAGTCCCTCCAGGGTCAGCAAGGCCCCAGAGGTCAAACATCAGCATACACAAAATAAAGCACATGATTACTACAGGAGTGTACACGGGACCCCAGAATGCATCTGTGCCCGTTTATAGGCAGGCAGACGGACTCAGAGAGGGAAATGGACTTGCCCAAGGTCCGCTGGAAAATCATGCTCTGGAATCTGTCTATGGCTCATGAATGGAGAGCCAGGGCTGAGACCCTCAGAACCGCGAGAGCCCAGGCCCCATCTGCACTTCACCTTCGTCCTGATGGTGACACTGTCAGAAACCTGGGGCTGAACGTGAGGGCAGAGTAAGAACCGAAGCAGGAGGGGATTATTCCCTTACTGCCGGTTACCCCCTGGCAAGGCCATCCCATTTCCCACTTTAGAAAGTCCATGCTGGCTGCCTCCATTTCCTCAGCTTCCTCATCTGTAAAATGGGCATCTAGTGAAGACGAATTTAAGTGAACCAGAATGCACATCTGGCATATAGTAAGTACTCAGCATATAAAACTTACATGTGTACTTATGTAATACAGAATAAACATTACCTGGGTACTTATGTAATATGACAACTGCTGACTGCTCATGTTACCATAACTGTTATGCTTCTCACCCCATCCACACACTTGCTCACCCTTGCCCATTGGGCTTCTGTCCACTTCATTTTGTTGCGGGTTACCACTGGATATTCTCCTCTAAGACCAAATCTGGATTGCCCTTTCTTGTTCTGGCCACATACTTGGAGGGAGAGGTTGACCTTTTGTCTATGTCTACAAGGGAGCAACTGGAAGGATGCCAGGTGAGAAAGCATTTCAGATAAGGAAACATACACACAGAGGCTGCTGAGGCAGGACGAGGCAAGACTTGGAGGAGGGCCATGGTCGAGAGTCCTGAGTGCCCACTTGCATGCGCAAGCTCAGGCAGGTCCACAGCAGGTGGAACCAGGACTGGGGTGGAAAGGGCAAGGAGACAGGGGAAGCTTGGTGGGGAGGAACCTCCTGCCCCACAAGGATGGAACAGGTAGGAATCGGACCCCTAGTCTCTCTCCCCCTCTGGACAGCCTTGCTCAGAGCCACCAGAAGAATCCCCTGCGAGATGAAGCGTGTCGCTCTTGCATACTCTACGAGTGTTCACTGCTCCTCATGTACCCACTAAATAAAGCCCCAAACCTTAGCCTGGCACTGAGGCCCCCCAGGCCTGAACCTCTCTCACAATACAGGCTGCTGTCTGCTCCCCATTGACTCCCTCCGGCTCACGTGGACCCTTCCTTCTTCCTCAGGCCAGCCTTTGCATTTTGCTCTCAGAGCCTAGCCTCTGCTCTGCCTTACACCTGTATCCCCCCTCTTCTATCTCCTGCTGTTCGCTCCCCCCTCCCTCCCTGCCTCTTCCAGCCCCTGTGGGGACCTCACTGGCACCTCTCTCAGGACACTGGCCCCTTCCTTCCCACCGAGTAGGGTCAAGTGTGTTGGTGGCTCATGCCCCCTCCACTGTTCAGGGATTCCCAGAGGAGGGATGGCCTCTCTTGTTCATGCTGCGTGCCAGGATGCAGCTCAGCGCCTGGGGCCTGATGGCTAATTGTGGCCGGAGGCTCCTAGGAGTGGCAACCAAACAGCTGGTTCCCTCAGCAGCTCTCGTTCTTGCATTTCTTTTTTACCTGATGCTATTATACCTCCAATTCCAATTTGCTCCTCTAGATAGCCCCGGGTAAAAAATGACAGTTAACCTCCTCTCTTTACATAGAAGAAACCCAGGCCTCGAGGGTTTAGGTGACTCATTCAAGGTCACCTGCTCAAGGTGGAAGACCCACCATGAGTCCAGGTCAGACCTTCCGCTGCTGACGTGTCCTCTTTCCTCTGGACGTCCAGGAGGGCACCCGTCCTCGCCACCTGTGGTGGACACCGTGCAAGGCAAAGTCCTGGGCAAGTACGTCAGCTTAGAAGGATCCGCACAGCCTGTGGCCGTCTTTCTGGGAGTCCCTTTTGCCAGGCCTCCTCTTGGACCCCTGAGGTTTGCTCCTCCACAGCCTACAGAGCCATGGAACTTCGTGAAGAATACCACCTCCTACCCTCCCATGTAAGTTGGCATCTCTCAGTGGCCATGTTGGCCTCAAAGTGATGCAGGAAGGAGCCAAGGCAACGTGCTGGGTGGCTTTGTTCCGAAATCTCCAAGCCGTTGTAAATCTTTAAAAAACCTTCCAGAACTCACAGCTCTTTATTCAACAAACATTAACTGAACACGTTCTAGGTTTCCTAGGATCCGTGAATGTACAGAAAAGTATCCCTACCTTCACAGAGCTTGCATTCTAGCAGGGAGAGATGGATGACGAACAAAAAATAGCAAATCAATGAATAAATTATGCAATACGTTAGACTATGGTAAGTGCCTTGGGAGAAGATTAGAAGTTGAGCACGTGAGGGAGATCAAAAGTAACAATTCTCTTGTCTTGAACTTTGCCATAGTTGGGGAGCCGGGGTAGACCAGGAGGTGTGTAGGTGGGAGGTGCTTTGGGGAGTTGACCCGGAAAGTTCTCTGTTCTCATGTGGCTGGTGTGTCCCTATCACCCTGATCAAGCTGGGCAAAGAAGCCAACAGCTGCCTCCCCCAGGCACCTCAGATGGCTACATGTATCCATTATGACCTTATTCACCTCAACAAGGCATTCTGGAAATGTCCAGGGTCCTGCCCCCTGCTGCTTTCCCTTCTTCTCTTCTTCCTCCTCCCTCCCTCCCTTCCTCCCTCCCTACCTCCCTTCCTTCCTCCCTCCTTTCCTTCCTTCCTTCCTTCCTTCCTTTTGTTTTAAAAAATAGTATTTGCTCTTTTTACTCCTGATTGCCAATGTAATACATACTTATTATAGAAGAGGGAGGAAGTACAGGTAAGTAAAGGTAAGAAAATGAAAATCACATACAATTCCTCCACCGAGAGAGAGAACTGCTCTTCATATTTTAGATTCTGTAATCTTTTATCTGTTGCATATTTTCTCCCTTAAAAATAGAATCCATAAGACTCTGCAGTTTCAATGTGTGGGTCCTCCCCCTCACACACACACCAAGAAACAAATCTCCGACAGCAGCTGCATGTCCTACAATTCAACTAATTCTTACACTGCTCTGCCTGGAGATAATGTCAGATCCCACAGGTTAAGGACTTGGCCCCACAAGACTGCTCTCTGCTTCCGATGCCAATTACAAGTCCAAGTTGCTACCCATGCTTGTGACCTTGGCCATAAATCAAAAGTTCCTCTGACTCCCTCCTTGGGTTCCATTAATTTGATCGAGTGGTCATAGAACTCAGGAAACTGGTTTATTCACTACATTACCAGTTCATTGCAAAGGTTATTAGGGGATATAATCAATAGCCAGATGAAGAGATCCAGGGGGTGAGGTCCTGAATAAAGGAGCTTTTGTCCTTCTGGAGTTGGGGATCCAGCACAGTGGCCATGAAAGCTTTCTGGTTCGCCAACTTGGAAACTCTCTGAATCCTGTCCTGTGGTTTTTTAAGGAGGATTTGTTATGTAGCCATGATTGATTAAACCAGTGGCATTGGCCACCATTCAACCCCCAGCCCCACCCTGCTCCCCAGAGGTCAGGGAGGCAGAACTGAAAGTTCACTGGGTGGTTCATGTGGCAACCAGCCCCTAGCCTTAAGTGTGATCAAAAGTCACATTATTTACATAATAATGATATCTTTATTGTTTCCTTCACAGAGGAGATTCCAAGGGTTTTAGGGCGCCTGTGGCTGAAATGGGATGGAGGCCGATATATATTTATTATAAATCACAATATCACATCACACAATACAGATAGTTTGGATGCCTGCTTTGCTCATTTAAAAATATACCGGGGCGGGGGGGGCGGCGCCTGGGTGGCTCAGTCATTAAGCGTCTGCCTTCGGCTCAGGTCATGATCCCAGGGTCCTGGGATCGGGCTCCCTGCTCCGCGGGAAGCCTGCTTCTCCCTCTCCCACTCCCCCTGCTTGTGTTCCCTCTCTCACTGTCTCTCTCTGTCAAATAAATAAATAAAATCTTTAAAAATATGTATACCAGGAACATTCTTCTATGTCATTAAATATCATGGCTGGACTTGTAATAGCTGTATTACATTGAGTCTTGGATCATAATTTTTTTACCCCGTCTCTTGTTTGGGGTCATTAAGTTCTTGATGTTTTTGATAGTACAAATAGCACTCTGATGAATATCCCGTGGCTAAATCTTTATGCATGCCCATGACTATTTTTGGGTAAGTTTGAAGAAATGTCATGAGTATGCACCTTCTGTTTATATTTCCTTCCAGAAATGTTCCAGCAACACTCCTTCCATTAATATATGAAAACCTCCACTCACCAGATCTTTGGCAATGCTTGGGGTTATTTAAAAAAATGCTTTCTGGCTATTGGATAGGCAAAACAACAGTAATTATTATTATCATTGTAATTATATGTAATTTTGCTATTTATTCCGCATTTATTTGAACACCAGTGACCTTGAACTCTTTTTCCCTTTTTTGACATTTGATTTTCTTCTTCTATGATCGTTAGGCTCCTTGCTCTGGTGATCAGGGGAAACTTCCCTTAGGATGGAAATGAAGAAGTCATTACTGGGGGCTCTGATTGTGCCAGTTGGCAGCAGAGTGACTCGGTGACCTCATTTACAAACTGGGAGCGGTGATACCTGCATCCTGGTACCTTGAGATCCAGAAATGTTCCTTATAATGTCCTTAGAAATATCATGCACTATATAGTATAGATCTTTCTGGCTGTGTGACCTTGGGTAGGTTCTCTAACCTCTCGGGGCCTCAGTGTTCTCAACTGTAAAATGGGGATAATTATAGACTCTATGTTAGGGGGCTTGCCATGGGAGGATTAAGTGAGTTAGTATATAAGGAGTACTTAATGCCTGGCATGCTGGGAGGTCCATAAATCTTACCAGTTTTAATCTGTGTTGGGTCTTTAAGATCTGCTATTAGGGAAACCAATAGTGCTTGCCTGGGATGGGTAGATTCTTAGCACGTCAGGGCTGCAAGACCCTTGTAAAAATCACTTCCCTCACATAGACCTGGCAGATTTAAGCCAAAGCAGGCAAGGAATTCACCCAAGGTCACCCAGAAAGTTAGCGAGTGTGGCGGGACTAGAACACAGTTCTCCTGATACTGCCCCACAAATATTTCATCCCTGGCCTGTTGTAAGGCCTAAATGTCTGCCATTTGAGTGACTTCTCAGGGATTATGGAAGTCTGCCATGGACTAGAACATGCTTACCTAGTGGAGGACGTGTTTACCTGGAACAGAGAGCTGGGATGCATCCAGGGCATGCAGGAAATGGTCCTCTCCCGGGCAGTCAGCATATGGGCAGCCTCCTCTCCTTGACCCAGGGCATCTCAAAGGCTCTGGGAAGGGGACAGGTACCAAGTCTTCTTACTATCTAGACACGGTCGTGGGAGACCTTAGCCTCAGCGTCCCCCCTCAAACCCCAGCCACACACCCAAAGAGCCTCCTAACCATCCCAATGTCTCCAGCCTGGTAAGAACAGCTCTATTTACCAGCCTCAACCTGCCAGTCCAAGGCCCAGCTGACCACAGGAGACATCTTGCTCAGCTCTGAGCGAAGCTCAAACTTCTTCTTCCTTGCCCCCCCGCCCCCCCAGGTGCTCCCAGAACGTGATGGCGGGGCAGTTGCTCTCAGAGCTCTTTACCAACAGAAAGGAGAACATTGCTTTCAAGTTTTCTGAGGACTGCCTTTACCTAAATATTTACACTCCCGCTGACTTGACAAAGAAAAGCAGGCTGCCGGTAAGGAGAAGGTTCCAACGCTCGGGTCTTCTGGTGTAGACTAGAAGAGGGTGAAGGCAGCTTGGGTGGGGGTTGTTTCAGAGACCCCAGGGCTTCCTTTTCCCACCACAGCCAGACCTCAGTTTCCCCTGGTGACAGACCTCTGGGGGAATTTGCTGTACATCTGTCATGCGCATTGTAATTTTTCCAAATTGTTTCTTGATAATAGAAGGACCAAAATGATTACTCTTAGAGATAAGCCAGTCCTTCCTTTACAGGTAGAAAGACTGGGGCCCGGAAAGGGGGAGGTGAGATCACACGGTGGGATTGGCAGGACCAGAGCAGAGGCCTTCTGAATTTCAGACCAAAGCTCTTTGACACAGACTAGGAAGCGAGCCTGTGGGAGGCCTTTCCTCAGCACAGTAAGATGCTCCTCGAACAACTTCCAGGGTCTCCTGAGAGGTGTTAGGGGCAGAGCCTGGGGCAATCCAGGAAGTGCACTCTTTGCCTCTGGCCAAATATCTGGGATTTTATTGTAGCTTATTTCCTTCCTTAATTAAGTCTTTGGCACGGCTGATGACCCGATGAGTCAGCATTTCTAGAATAAAGGAGGCCCCAGAGATGGAGCAATTTCCAGACTCAGGCTGGGGCTTGGAGGAGATCTCCTGGAAAAGGAGGTGATCCCCGGGATGGAGAGGTGTGGGGATGTTCGTACCCAGCCATCTCCTGGCAGGATGCCCAGGAGTGGGGGAGGGCATCTGTGAACTTGTGAGCAGAAGCTAGCACTGCCCGTGCTTGGCTCAGCGAGAGGGGACCAAGTTTCACTCAGTCCTCCATTCACACATTCTTCTGTTATGTACTCAGTGCTCCCACATGCATAGCTGCAGTTGGGGGTCAGAACAAAGGAGGGACCAAAAAAAAAAAAACTCCATCACCAGACAACCATTGCTTTGGAGGGTCTTACCATCTGGGATGCTTCTTCAGCGAATCCCTGCTGACCAGCCCTTGGCTCAGCCTTCCCTCGGATGACTGTTAACTCCGTCCCTCCACCCAGACGTAGGCAAGGATCAGAGGTGGAGGAGGAACAAGGCGAGAACCTCTATTTATGGACACAGGCTCTGAACTACAGAGTCTGGGCTTACATCCCTGTTCTGCCTTTTACTAGCAGAGAGACCTGGCTCTGTTTCCTTAGAACAGGGCTAATCACATGTGAGCATTCAGTGGTGCATATCAGGCTTTGTCTAAGTGGCTGGCGAGTGCACAAGGCAAGTCCTCCTGAAGCATTAGAGTCTGAAGGAAGATCTTACTCCTCTCCTAACACCAGGCCCACTGCAGCCTGGCCAGTGGCTGCAGCGGGCTGGGTGGCTCAACAGGTGGTCTCCAGAGCCAGACCGCGTGGGTTCAAGTCCTGCTTCTGCGGCTTAATAGCTGTGCCAGCTCAGGCAGGTTTCTTGTCTGATAATGGGACAGTATTAGTCCCTATGGCATGGAATGGTACTTGGCACACAGTTTGTGTTACAAATTCTTTTTTTTAATGAATAAAATGATTACAAAGTAATTATTTTAGCCACTCTTACTTCCTGGCTACGTGAGCTCTTACAATGCCAGAGCCAAGCGTGATGAATTCCTATATCCACCCTCATCCTCAATTCTTACCGCCATCCCTGGCATAGAGTAGGTCCTCAGATCCCTATTAGTGAGATGATTGAAGACTTACTTGAGGAGGTGGCTTTTAGGCTAGGCTTTGGAGGATGGGTGGGATTTGGGGATGCGGAGGAGGCAGAAAGGACGGGATATTCAGAAGAGACCCCACCAGCGGCATGTGTGCTTCTCGAGACGGTCACTCGGGCATGTGCGCAGTTTAAGTCACAGCACAAGACGTAACTAAGATGAAGCCGAAGCACAGGGCTGTGGCGGGCAGAGTTTGCCGGGCTGCAAGAGGGGCCCTGGCACAAGGGCGATGGGAGGAGTGCTGGGGAGATGACACTCTTAGCCGTGACTGTTCCCATGATGACGTTGTGAAGTTCATTGGCACTGGGGCTGGGGACACAGGCGGGGGCAGCCAGGGTGTACTGGCTGGGGTGGTGGCCTGGGCCCCAGTTGGGAGGAGCAGGGAGAAGAGCGGATCGGCTTCCTGCTCCAACTTCGCTGGTGGACTTCCGGTAATGGCCTCCTCGAGTCATGGCCAAGGGGTTGGTGACCAAACCAGACAACCTCTTGAGGTCCTGCCCAGTGCAGCTTCCTCTAACCAGTACGGTTGCTTCCTTCTTGTCCAGGTGATGGTGTGGATCCACGGAGGGGGTCTGGTGGTGGGCGGGGCATCAACCTATGATGGGCTGGCCCTCTCTGCCCATGAAAACGTGGTGGTGGTGGCCATTCAGTACCGCCTGGGCATCTGGGGATTCTTCAGGTAAGATTCTGCACAGTCCTCACTGCACATTGCCCCACCCCCCCACTCCCAAAGCGAGGGTGCTAGGTATTCAGCTCTGGCCAGGTCAGCCCTCAAAGGGATCTTTGCCAGGCTCCCTAGGAAAGCACCCAAGTCGCTTCATCACAGGGCTCTACTTACCTTCTCCATCCCCAGCCACACTGGGCCACTTGCTTCTGAGCTTTTGTAGGTGCTCTTCCCTCTACCTGGAACGCCCGTTCTACCTGACGAACTTCTATTCATTCTACAAGGCCCAACCCAGATGTCACCTCCTCTGAAATGCCCCTCTCTTTTTCACTTGTGCCGTCCCAGCACTTTGTACACCTCTGTCAAGACAGCACACAGCACAGCACTTAGAGGCTCACGCATCTGACCTGGCAGGAAAGGAAGGAAGGAGCTTACTCATGGCAGGAGCTCAGTGCATTCTTGTGGGTGAAGGAATGGGGGATCTGGAGCTGAAGACTGTCAGAGCATCCGACCCCAGCCGACAGCCCTCCTGGGAGGCATGTCAGACCCACTCATCCCATTTCCTTTGGGGAATTTGGCACACACATGAGTGAAGGCAAAGCATCTTTTGCAGTACATGTCCATGGGGCAGGAACCAGTGCTCCCGCAGGACGCAGTTACTGTGAGCCTTTTCGGAATTTGCCAGCCACAGCGCCTCTGATCCTGGGATGGCTGCTGGTGGACTGGGGGGGGGGGGGGTGGACTTCTCACAGGAAAGACCCCCGGGGCTGGAGGAGGAGGATTATCCCAGGCGTGTCCTGTCCCGGGGTGTATCGCCTTCATGGAGACCCCTCTTCTCTCCCACCTGTGGCCCGTCTCTCTGCTCCCCATTATGGTCAAGCTGCTACGTGAGGCTTCCCGAGGCTCCTCCTCCCACTCTGTTCTCTGCCCAGTGACCCAACAGCTTTTGGGCCAACCTTGGGAGCAGCCACACACAATTCCTCCCACGTGATCCTCTGGCCTCTGTGTGCATCTCTCTCTCCATCTTCACTGGTTCCCGGGTGACCTCAGGAGCCACGTTCAAAGCTCCCTATTTCAGCCCCTGCTTCTCCTTTGAAGCCCAGATGTACCTCATTAACTATGACCTTGCACCTGTTGCCGCCTCCACTGGACGTCTGAAGGGGACTGCACCCTCCTTGGGGACAGACTCAACCCTCGACTCCCACTGGACTTTCTTACTTTGCCCACAGCGCCTCCTGTCGGCTGCTGGGAGACCCCCAACTGCTCCGGATAGACTTGTGGTCAGCCTTGACCTCTTTTTCTCACCTCTTCACATCAGGGTCAGCAAATCCTCTTGGTTCCACCTTTAAAATATATTCAGACTCCAACCACTTCTCACCTCCTCCCTTATGCCCCCTAATCAAAGCCCTCTGTGTCTCTCTCCCAGATGATTGTAATAACCACCTACTTTTATAATCTGCTACTTTGATGCTGTGTCTCATCCACACAGTAGCCACAGTGACCATTTAAGACATAAATGGAATTTTGTGGCCCTGAAATGGCTTCCCATGTTACTAACAATGACATCAAAGTTCTTACCAAGGCCCACAGAGTCCTTTAGCTGCATGTACTACACTCACACTTTTGTCCACTAGACCCCAGGACCTTTGAACTGGCTGTTTCTTCAGCCTGGAATTCCCTTCTTCGGATATTTGCAAGGCTCATGTACTCATTCATTCAGGTCTCTATTCAAATGCTACCACCTCAAAGAGGCCTTTCTTGGTCATGTGATCTGAAATAGGACCCCACTGCTCCACCCCTGTCTTTTCCCTTACCCCATTTTACTTTTCCTAGAGGTACTTTCACTACCTGACATTATTTTCTGTATTTATCTGTTTGTTTGTGATCTGTAGTGTGAGCTCTGTATAGTCAGAGATTTGGACTGTTTTGTTCTCAAATGTGCTCCTAGCTCTTAGAACAGTGTTTTGCACAAAGTGCTCCTAGCTCTTAGAACAGGGCTCTGCGCAAAGTAGATGTTCAGTAAATAGATGCCAATTGAGTAAATGTAGCACCTAGAACAGAACAATGCTACAGGAATGGAAGACAGAAGACCCTTGTGTCAGGGCTGTGGAAGGCTGGTCTTTTTCTAGAAGGCTCACCGAGAGCCCCCAGCCCCATCTATGGTCCTGAGAACCCTGCCATGTGGTCTGTGCTCCCACCCCTGCCCCATTCTTACAGCACAGGGGACGAACACAGCCGCGGAAACTGGGGTCACTTGGACCAGTTGGCTGCACTTCGCTGGGTCCAGGAGAACATTGCCAACTTTGGAGGGAATCCAGGTTCTGTAACCATCTTTGGAGAGTCAGCGGGAGGTGAAAGCGTCTCTGTTCTTGTAAGTGTTCCTGGCCCTGATATGGCTGCTGATGGGACCCCTTGGTGCCTTTGGACCAATTGGCAGCTTTACTTACAAGACCTGGATTCAGTGCTGACCCTACTCTGCACAGCATCAGTTGGTGGAGAGCTAATAGCGGAACTCTCCTTGGGCCCCAGGAGGCTCAGAGCCTAGGCTAGCATCCTAGGGCCTTGAGAATCTCTGGCCACAGCTACAGCAGGATACTCCTCCTCCTCTAACGTGGTTGAGCTCTCTCTCTCTCTTTCCTGCTCGTTTTAACATTAGGACTTGCTTCACTTCTCCTGGCAAGTAGGAGTGGGTATAGATTATGCGTAAGAGTTGGACAAAGTGTCATTGTTCAGCTGGAAGCCAGGTCTGCAGGTCAAGAGACACCAGCACCAAGAACAGGTCAAGGGCCTCCCGTGAGGACAGCCGCCTCCGGGACTGAGACATGGAGCTGGGCTGGGGGCGGGGGCAGGGAGGGACGGGGAGGCATGGGACAGTGGTGTGGGCACCTGGGGCTCCCGGGAGCCTGGTGTGGGGAGTGGGGCTGGGGGAGCCGCTGAAGGCAGCAGGGATGGAAACCAGATGAGGAAGTCCTGGGAGCCATAAAGCACCCTCCAACCCCCCACTGTTGAGCAGAGGGTCGGTGCTATTACTGTATTTTTAACAATATATGTATTGGCTTCCTTGTCCAGTACTCAGAGGGAAATGTTTTTATATCTTATCAAGTGGAGAAAAAGGAAAAGTACAGATAAGCCCAAAGAAGAAAAGAGTCCTCCATAGTCCCATTACCCAGGGAAGCTCACCATGGACATTTTGAGACTTATTTTTCTAGTGTTTTCCCCATGACTCACTCCTGTCTCTCTATCTATCTATCTGTCATCTGTCTATCTGTCTTAAGACTTTTTTTTTTAAGATTTTGTTTATTTGAGAGAGAGAGTGAGAGAGAGCATGAGAGCGGGGTGAGGAGCAGAGGGAGAAGCAGACTCCCCGCTGAGCAGGGAGCCCGATGCAGGGCTCGATCCCAGGACCCTGGGATCATGACCTGAGCCGAAGGCAGATGCTTAACCGACTGAGCCACCCAGGCGCCCCACCTGTCTTAAGATTTTTTTAAAAAACCTTCCTTAGCATATCCTACAACAGAAACATTTCCCTAAACATTACTCTTCCATTAATATCATTTTGTTTTAGATTCCATGGGATTCCATGGTATAGATCTGCACAGTATTCCACAGTAAAAACAAAAAATCATTTATTCCCTCAATCTCATAATACTGGAACCTTGGGTTATTTCCAATTATATTATAAACATTATGAGCATTCTTGGAAATCATTGTGCACCTCCATGATCACTCTTCTTAGGATAAATCCTGAGTAGTGGAAATGGGGATACAGAACTGTGTCTTTAAAGTATGGCTAGGAGTTGCCACGCTGTTTTTAGATACTTCTGATTGTTAACAATCAGTGCATGTGCCATTCTTCCTGTCCTTCCCTCGCTCTGTGCTGCTGGCTCCCTCCAGCTGAGCTTCTCTTGGAGAAGCCGGGCCCCAGCGCCAGCCTGGGAACAGGGCCAGGCCAGGCGAGGACCTCCCACGTTCCCTGGGTGCCCGAGTCTCCAGGGGAATGGGCCAGGCCAGAGCTAAGGATGAGGTGGCTCTTGAAGACCCCTCCCCATGAGCATAAACTCTCTTCCTGTCCACTCCCCTGCCAGGTGCTGTCTCCCCTGGCCAAAAACCTCTTCCACCGGGCCATCTCTGAGAGCGGTGTGGCCCTCACAGCTGTCCTGGTTAAGAAAGACATGAAGGACACAGCTCAGGTAGGTCTCACGCTGGACCACCGCCACACCCTTGGCTCTGCTTTCCTGGAATCTTCAGGGGCCCTTTCTTGCCATGGGATCCAGCGGGCATCATCAAGGAATCACCAAAGTGAGAACAGTCGAGTGGAAGGGCAAGGAGACACCTCAGCCAGCCTCCCAGTTTGACCGCTGAACAAACTGGGGCAGACAGTGGAAGCAGCTTGCCAAGGTCAAGGAGCAATTGGGGCAGAACTGGGACTTGAACAGGTGACTCTGGACTGCCAACGCAGTGCGCTGTCCCCTGAGCACTCTTTCCAAAATGTGCCAGGGTGGAGTGCCAGGTCACATGGTGGGCAGTGAACTGTCACTGTGTCTGGTCTCTCTCAGGGTCTGAGTTCTGGTCAACCCACTTGCAGCATGTGGGCCTGGAGTGGCCCCCCCTTAAGTGCCTCATGGCTGGGGTGGGTTCCTGGGAATTCACTCATTCATTCATTCATTCATTTATTCATCACATAATTTTGATATAGCCAGACATCTAGTAGCCTCGTGAAGTTTGCATTCTATTAGAGGAGACAAATTAATGATTTTATAATCACACAGATTCTAAAATCTCAACTGATAAGAGCAATAAAGCAGAGGTATCTGATGTCATAACGGAATCCAAAAGGAACACTTAACCCTACACACTAGGTTGAGGTTATCACAAAAGGCTTCCTAAAAAGAAACTTGAAACCAGGCAGTCTGGATTCTGTGCTCTTAAGCCCCACTCTGTGCTCCCTCCCTTTCGACACTCAGCTCTCAGATCATTTTGCCCACGTGAACAGAGGTAAGGTAACTGAGACAGAGCTTATTTAATTGGCATGACTGGGACCCAGGACCCTCACCTGCTGGTCTAGAGTATGTTCTGCTCCCCTCTGCTGCCTTTAGAAATGAAGGTTGGGGTAGAGCACCTCTTTATGGATCGAGGGAAGGGACATGGCTCTTGAGTTCTGCAGTTGCTTGTGATCTCTGCAGCAAATTGGTGTCTTTGCTGGGTGTAAAACCACCTCCTCAGCTGTCCTTGTTCACTGCCTGCGCCAGAAGACGGAGGATGAGCTCTTGGAGACGTCGCTGAAGATGGTAGGCATATCCATTCTCGTGACCGCACAAGCCCCCCACCCTGTGCACTTGGCCCCAAGCTTCATTATTTCAGCTGTCCCCTTGCCCCTGCCCCAGAAAACTGCCTGGGACAGTGTTCCTGGCCCCCGGGGAACAGTGTCAGCCTCTGGATCTGAATGGGAATTTCTTTTTTTCTTTTTTATTATGAAGTATCTCAAACATTTGCAAAGTTGAAAAACAACATAATGAACAAACTGTATGATAATCTCTCACCTCAACCCAAACTCACTGTTTTCCCATTCTTGTTTCCAAATGTATTTTAAAGAAATTAAGCATTACATATTCCCAGAGGTAACTACTGTTCTGAATTTTGAGGATGGGATATTAAGAACAAGATTTTAAGGAAGGTTGTCATACTGTATCTTGCTTAATTTAGAAACTACCTCAATTATAACCCAGTGGTGGCCTGAGACGCTGCCTCAGTTGTGGTTCTAGAATAACCGCATCCACCCACCCATCCATCCAACCATCCATCAATCCATTCGTCATCTTATTTTCCATCTATTCATCTGCCAATCTATCAGTATTCTTTCATCAGTTTAATATCCATCCATCCATAACTTTCATTCATTTCCATCATCCGTGTGTCATCCAACCACCATATATCTTCACCCCAACATTCAACAATCCAGAATCAGTGATCCATCCAACACCTAGTCAGCTAGTTATTATTCATCTATCTACCTATCCATGCAGTTCATCCACACTCCATGTAGTGACCAACTCCATCCATCATCTAGCCATCCATCCATCCATCCATCTACCCATCTATCCATCTACCCATGCATCCATCCATCCATCCATCTATCCATACATCCATACATCCATACATCCATCTACCCATCCATCCATCCATCCCTCCATCCATTATCCATCCCTCCATCCATCCATCCTAGGTGTATGGAAAGGATAACTGGGGGGGGGGGCGGTGATGCAGACATTAATCAGATATAGTGTGCTGACAAGGAACTATCCAAGGAGAAACACACTCATATACTTCGTAGGTTAAGGATGGTGGGAGTATAGAGAGAGGAAATGCTCGTAATAGCAGGGATGCATCACAGAGGAGGTGACATTTGAGGACTGATGGATGGCTATGACAGTGTTTCATCACAAGGACACCCAGAGAATACAGCAGGAAGGCCCAATGGGAACTATTCCTTCTGTGGGGGAAGGGTGTGAATGTGAGCTCGGGCATAGCCTGAGCCCCTGGACTCTCTGTTCGGGCCCTCGGCTCCTGAGGAGACTCCTGGACCCCAGGGCCAGGGCTCTGACACTAGACTGCTCTGTTTCCTGGTTTGATTCCAATATGACCTTGGGGCTTGGATCTTGGTTTCTCAGGCTCAAATAAGGTGATCAGTGCATTCAAAGAATGAAAACACAACCACTTCTGATTTCTGGAAAGAGGCAGGTTTATTTCAGTAGTTCTCCATTGGCTTAAGAGGACCCAGCTTATAAGAGAAGAGTTGGTGATTTTGAGGAAACCCAGAGGACTTAAGGGCCTATGTTATCCTTGTGAGATTTCCTGAGATCCTGTAGAGTCTTTCCATGATTATCCACTCTCCCCAAAACACACACACACACACACACAGGCACACAGACACACACACCTCTGACTGGTAGGGCCACAACCCATACTAAGGAGTGCCTGACTGGTCACTCGCTGCATACTGGTCAGACTTATTAGCTACAGTGTAATATTACAATCAGTGCAATCTTAGCAAATATATAACAAAGAGAAGCACGGGGTGGGGTGATTTTCAGTGAGCTTGTATAAATCAGGACTTTCTGATGCAGGATGAGGAAACTCATCTCAAAGTGTCTTGAATGGAAAAAGAACTATGTTGTAACAAAATCTTTAGGTGACGCACTGGTTTCAGGCATGGCTGGATCTAGATGCACATATGGTATTATTAAGAATATATCTGCTCTATCCCTCAGCCTTTTTTTTCTTCTCTCAGTGCTGGCTTCACTCTCAGGCAACTTTGTTCCCCGGGGAGGTTAAAGTCAGCGAGAGCATCTAGACTTACATCTTACCTGTTTAGACACGGTTCACAATAATTCCAACAAAAGTTTTGGGGTAAAGTCTATTGGATTGACATGGTTATGTGCGCATACCTGAACTAATCTCTGTGGTCAGAGAGATGGGGCACCCCAGGTTACATATAGATGCCTGGATCTGTGGAGTGAAAATGGGGAAAAGGGAGGTCCCCCAAAGGATGACTGGGATAGTGTTGTCTAAGGGACCAAGAAGGGGAAATGGATGGAGGGCAAGGCAGGCAGGAACAGCAGAGAGCCGGCTTCTCCAGCACTCCACACCCCCATCCCACACCTACACCTCTGCCCCTGCCCACAGGGGCCAGGGTGGCACCGGGAGGGAGAACCTGATGCCCTTGGCACTCCGCTCACGAAGATGAGCTTTTGTCCGTGGAAGCCTTCTCACGCGCACTCTCTGCCTTTGTCTTCACAGAAATTTTTCACTCTTGATTTGTTTGGAGACCCCAGAGAGGTAAGGACTTTTGGTTTCTTGATTACACGTTTTAAGTCTTGACATGTTTAAGCTCCAGTTAAATATGAATGAAAAAAATCCTCCCTTGGGGCTCATGGTAGCTCCTTGTGTTTACATTGCTGAGGCCCAGAGAGGGCCAGCAACTTGCCTGGATAACACAGCCAAGTGGACCAGACAAGGGACTGGAATGGGTTCCCTTGACTCCCAGCTCAGTGCTCCCAGTTATCACCTCTGTGTCCCTTGGGCCCAACCTACCCCCCACTTCTTGTTTACATTTCCTGCTCCCAAAATTGTCCCTCAGGAGAGGATTGGACTAGAAACTTCCACTATAGGGTGGTGGAGATAGATGGATGAGGAGTTTCTTCAGGAACCTTCACTGAGGAGCTAGGTCTTTCCCGGGAGGCTGCAGTGTTGATGAGCTGTGCAAGCTACACGGTTAGCAGGGCCCTCTGAAAGGGGCCAAGAATCTCAGCCCCAAGGACACCACCCTCCCAGCCACACCTGGAACTCCAGGAGCCTCCCCATCTCCTTCCTCCTGCCTTGGGCCTTCCAGCACATTGACAGGTTCTGAGACATTATCTCTGCCACATGTTACAGTCCTGTGCTCTCTGCTCTCTCCTGGGGATACTGGCACCTACCTTAAAACGTGTTGTGAGGATTCCCTGAGATTCACTCAGCAAAGATTTCATTAGCACTTACTATGTGCGGGGACCTGATTCAGCAGCTGGGGAAATAACAATAAAACAGGCAAAACAAATATAATGCCCTGCCCCCTTGGAGTGAAGGAAGAGTACAGTAACAAAAAAGATATGTCATGCGTTTGGTGATGGTCCTTGCTATGGAGAAAAAGTGAGGAATGGGGATAGGGTTTGCGGTGGTTTGGATTTGCATAGCAGGGTCAGGGAATGGCTCAACAAGAAGGTGACATTGGGACCAAGTTCTGGAGGCAGGGAGGAAGGCAGCCGTCAGGAAAACTGGAGGAAGAGTATTCTAGGCAGAGGGAACAGCAGCTGCAAAGGTCCTGAGGCAAGAGGCCAGTGTGGCTGGTGCGGAGGGAGTCAGGGTAGGGAACAAGCTTGGGGCAAAAAAGGAAAGAGAGGTGGGGGTGGTCCCTTTAGAGGACTCGGAGTTTGATTTCAAGTGAGATGGGAAGTTTTGGGAGGGTTTTGAACAGAGGAGGGAGTTGACCGTGGGTTTACAAAAGGGCTTTTTGATTGCTGCATGCAAACTGAAGGTAGGGAAGGGTAGGGCAGCCCCAGGGAGACCAGCTGGGAGGCCCCTGAGCTGCAGCAGGACGGGCCATGGCGGCCCCAGGCTGGGCCCATGGCAGGGGGGATGGTGAGACGGGGCCAGAATCTGGATAATTCTGAGGTCATGGCTGACAGGGTTTGCTAATGGACAGGATGTGGGATGAAAGTCTCCCCTGGACTTGGACTATCTTTCACCTCTACGTCTCCTCCCCACCCTTGCCCCACGATGCTGCCAGACTGACCCTTGTAAACATAGGTCAGGGCATGTCACCTCCTTAAAAGGCTGGCCTTCCTTACAAGACCAGTACCCTTGCCCCCATGGAGTTATTCCTTCAGAGCATAGCCGTGTGGCGCTCTCTGCCAGGCATTGTGCATAAGATGTTCTGCACCGGCTGAGCCTCCTAGGCCATGCCCAGACTGGAGGAGGCTTTGGGCCCATGTGAGTAATTTTCATCAAAGGTAACACCAAAAATGAAGACGTTTTTCAGTGCAATGTGAGCCCATCCCTGATGCTTTTATTTGTGCTTTTCCTCTCCAGTAGGGAGTTGGGTCTTCATGTAAGCACCTTGAGTGATGGGGAGCTCACTACCTCCTTGAAGCGAACTGTTTATCAGTAGCAGCTTATGTTTAAAGATTTTATTTATTTATTTATTTA
Source organism: Halichoerus grypus (assembly GCF_964656455.1). Taxonomy (NCBI): domain Eukaryota; kingdom Metazoa; phylum Chordata; class Mammalia; order Carnivora; family Phocidae; genus Halichoerus; species Halichoerus grypus. Next base: position 27,724,602 of record NC_135726.1, read on the forward strand.
TTTATTTATTTTAGAGCTAGAGAGAGAGAGAGCACAGGGGGAGGAGCAGAGGTAGAGGGACAAGCAGACTTCACGCTAAGCACAGAGCCTGATGAGGGGCTCAATCCCAGGGCCCTGAGATCATGACCTGAGCCAAAATCGAGAGTCAGACGCTTATCTGGTTGAGCCACCCAGGTGCCCCCAATACCAGCTTCTGTTTAAATAGAGACAGCTAAATACAGTCGATCCTTATTAATGGTGAATTCTTTATTTGTGAATTCATCGACTCACTAAAATGTATGTGTAACCCCAAAATCAATGGTCGAGGCACTTTTGCTATCATTCGTGGATGCGCACAGAGTGACAAAAAGCTTGAGTGACCATGCGTAGGCTCTCGCTGGAGATCAAACATGGCCACCCTCTGTCGTCTTGTCTCATGTCTCACACTATTAACATGTGTCCTTTGCACGGTCTACGTAGGGCCACATTTTCCGCATTTCTGTGCTTTCTCTTGCTGGTTTCACTTTTGAAAATGGCCGTGGGCACAGCGCTAAGGTGCTGTCCCATGCTCCTAAGGGCAAGAGACTCTGATGTGCCTTGTGGAGAAAAGTCGAGTGTTAGATCAGCTTCATTCAAGGTGGCTCACTGGGCTGTGGGCCGTGAGCTCAGTGGTAATGGATCAATAAGGCCACCATGCAGGAAGAGGAAGACGCAACTTGCCAATCTGTCTGAGGCTGCTCGGGCAAGCGCTAAAGTAACATCTAGTGTGTGGTGACACTGCGAGAGGTTTTGTGAGATGACAGTGGATCACAGATGACATGGTCGTGAGGCTGAAGGTCAAGGAAGCTCCAGGCACGTTACCCAGGGCCCAGGGAATGGTGAGCCCTTCTCAGCTGGTGTCTTATTATAAATAAACACTACACATAATTCATTTTCTGTGAGCAATGCATGTTACATCGGGTGTCTTTAAACACGCATAAAACAGGGCTGATGAAAATGTGACCAGATACTTGCAGGAACCTGACATTGTACCTCCCCCAGGAGCAGTGGCTCAGCACTTGCTAGTTCAGAGTTCACAGCGGCTTTTATAGAACTGAACAAGCATGGATACAAGAACTGACTGTAGCTAGAGATCATATAGGCAAACATGTACTTCAAATTGAGATATAGAAATACGTACATATATATATTTTATGTGTTTATATTAAAATCGTATAAAATGCATATGTTTATAAATTTCAATATATACACAGTTATCTATTTTATACATTTATAAATTTAATACATTTATATTTAATTTAATGTATACTTATATGCATATAAATGTATGAAAATAAGGGCACCTGGGTGGCTCAGTCAGTTAAGCGTCTGCCTTTGGCTCGGGTCATGATCTCGGGGTCCTGTGATCGAGCCCCGTGTCAGCAAGGAGTCTGCTTCTCTTTCTCTCTCTGCCCCTTCCCCCACTTGTGCCCTCTCTCTCTCAAATAAATAAATAAAATCTTTAAAATATGTATATATGAAAATATGTATATATTTATACATATATATATATTTTAGAGAAAGAGAGGGCACACAACGGGGGAGGTGGTGGGGAGGGGCAGAAGGAGAGAGAGAGAGAGAGAATCTTAAGAAGGCTTCATGCTCAGTGCAGAGCCCAATGCAGGGCTTGATCTTACGACCCTGAGATCATTACCTGAGCCAAAATCAAGAGTCCATTGCTCAACGGACCCAGCCACCCAGACACCCCTGTGTATTTCAATTTGAGTGAGTTTTGCCCCCATCACCTTACCACTGCTAGTTACTGAGTCGACGTTCTGCCCTCTGGGGTCACATGCACTTGGCCCCCTTTGTTCGGGAGCTTGAATTCTGTGGCCACTTCCCGTGGCCATGCAGGTCTGGGGTGCTGGCTTCCTGCTCAGGCCGGTGGAGAGGGGGCCGTGCGTGTGGGCTCTAGAAGGGAAGCCCGGACACCATGACGCCCTCCTCCCCAGAATCACCCCTTCCTGCCCACGGTGGTTGATGGTGTTCTGCTGCCAAAGATGCCTGAAGAGATTCTGGCTGAAAAGAAATTCAACTCTGTTCCCTACATCATCGGAATCAACAAGCAAGAGTTTGGCTGGCTTCTTCCAATGGTGAGAATGTGGGGTCCCCTTCGGTTCTCCTCCCCCACCCATCGCATCACCCCCCCATCTCTGCTTGCAGGGCTCCTCCTTCTCCAGACCCCCCTCTGAATCCAGAACAGCTCTCCCCTTCACACAGGTTGACATTTCCATGGGGAGCTTCTCTAGGGTGGCCCAAGTGTCACCTGGGGACCCTTTTCCCCAAACACTCTCTTGCCTTCCGATCTAAGAATCCTGAAATGTGGGCATCGGGAGGGCCTGGGGGGATGATCGCTGGGCAGACACATTTCTGTCTCTGACAGAAGGCAGTGGGGCAGTTTGCCGCAAGGTGCCCCCCGGAGCCAGGCCTTCCCACTCCCACAGAGCCTGGGAGAGGACAAGGCTTCCTGGCTGAATGTCTGTATTTCGAGAGGTGGCTCTCCAGGCCTGGAGGAAACAGTTTTGGGTGGTAGATTTACATCTCAGAGGGCAGAGAAGGATTTGTGATTGCAAGCTCTCTAAAGTAGCCACTCGAAGAGGGGGCTCGGGGACCTATCACCCTATCGCCAGGTTTTGGCCAGAACAAATGGTAAATTCCCCCTGGTGGCCAGGAGCTCTCTCAGGCAAACATTTGAAGGGGCACTGGGACATTTTCCCCATCCATTCCTGGGATGAGAACTTAAGCTGTTAGCAGCCAAGGCTAGAGTTTGGTCAAGTCCCTTGATGTGGAGGTTCGGATGGAGCGTTAGGTGCAGAGTTCTGCTGTTCTCACTTCACAGACTTTCAGAGGTCACTGATGGACCAAAGCCATAATGGTGGGATTTGGGGCTTCCCAGGTCATCTGAGACAAGTGTGGGTATTTGTAAGGTCTGTGTTCCTTGCCCCAGAGCCCTCTGCTTCAACGCTAGCCAGGCCTAAACCTTTCCTGTGTGTCACCATGTCCAGGGTGGGGATTCTTGCCTGATGCACACACACACATACTGCAAAGTCCTGGGACAGCTTCTCTTCACATTGACTTTATCCTTTGGCACAGCCTGAGTTTCTGGATAATATAAGCCCATTTGTTTCACTGATTTTGCCCAACACGTCAAGGACCCATGCTTGTCTAAGTCATGACAAAGTGACCTTTAGCCTGTATTGGTGTGGTTTGTTGGTAAGTTTGATTCTTTCTGCTAGTTCTTGATGATTCACAATTGTGTCACTGTTGTCCTAACAGATGATGGGTTACCCACTCTCTGAGGGCAAGCTGGACCAGAAGACGGCCGCATCACTCTTGTGGAAGTCCTACCCCATTGTTGTAAGAGACTAGGGAACCACAGGAACTGTCTGAGACCCAAAGAGGGACAGAGACTTGCCCCAAATCGCTGAGCAATTAAATGGCAGGGCAAAGCCCCGGGATGGAGGGTTCTGTCCCCCTCACACACAGGGTGGGGGGTGGTTGCATAGGGCTGGAGAGAGTCACCATTCGTACAGCCATCCTGGGCTCTAGAAGCTGCATCATTTACCAGGCCGGGGGCAGGGGTCACTTCTACTTCTGGTCCGTTTCAGGGAATCCCTGAGGAGCTGACTCCACTGGCCACTGAGAAGTTTTTAGGAGGGACAGATGACCCTGTCAAAAACAAGGACCTGTTCTTGGACATGTTAGGAGATTTGGTATTTGGTGTCCCATCTGTGACTGTGGCCCGTCACCACAGAGGTGAGTCCCAGAGGTTGGACAGGAGAGGGACAGCGACCCCACCAGCTTCTCTGTCTGTCCTGCCCACTTCTCAGCATAGACACATATGTGGAAACCACCAAGGGTCAGGCCCCCAGGGCCAATCCCATATGGCCTGGGATAGGGGCACCGTCTCACTTTGGGTCCACCAGAAGGCAACTCTGAAAAGAGGATTTGAATGCAAGTAGCTTATTCGAGAGGGGATCCCAGAACACACCAGTAGAGGAGAGGAGAAGTGGCACAGAAAGGAGAAGGAAGCCAACCGGAGCTGCACAGTAAGCAGGTATCCACTGTGAGGTGTCATGTCTCCAGTTATGTCTCAGGGCTATTCCGTGCCAGTGGCAAGGGAGCTGGGGTATTTAGCCTCCCACTCCCGGGGGTCATGGGTTAAAGCCGGTTCCCAAGGGGCTATTAATTCCCTGGAGCTCTGACTTGCTGCACACCTGGGCAGAATGGTCACTTGGTGGCCAAAGACCTCAGGCAAAGAGCTACGGATGCCAGAGGTGGAAGTCCAGCCAGTGTGCCCAGAAGCTGGGGATGTGATGAGGGACCAGCAGCATCTGCCACAGGGGCTCCTCCCCTGACGTCACGGTGGTCTCTGGGCCCAGAGGGCAAGTCTTAGAAGACACGTCTTGGAAGGTTTCCAAGATCAGAGCTAGGGGCAAACTAGTTTGTTATCTAATGGAGCTGGGGGTAGACTGAAGCCAAGTGGAGAATCAGGCTGGTCCAAGACCAAACAAAACAAAACAAAACAAAAGCGAGCAGTGGGAGGTGTGGAGACAGGTGTTCTAGAGAGTGTCCACGTCTGCTGCTGGCTTCTGTCCATCCTGGTGTGTGGTGGGCCTACCACAGGACCGTCCAACATTGATCTGAGGCTGTGTAGGTGGAGTATGAGATCAGGGATGGATAAGCTCATCTAGAGAGGATGCATTCCTTCTGAGCGTCTTTTTGAGGTCCTCACAGGACCCCTCCTTCACCTGGTCTGCAAGCCAGGAAATGGTTCTTGGTGCAGACCTCTCTCTAACCATGCTGGGAAGGTTTTAAAGTTCAGGACTTTCTAGGCATGAGAAAAAGCATCTGAGCTGACCTGCTCTGTTCCCAAGCCCTCAGTATAGTGAGTGCAGGTGCTCCTTCCTCCTCTCGAGGGTCCTGACGAAACTCATCAGCCAGGGGCCACCTGAGGTCAAATTTGCTCTTTCATAAACTTGGTCTTGCCTCTGGATACAAGTCTGATTTGTGGTATCTTATTCTGCTTTGTCTGCTGGTCCCCAGCCTTACTGGACTTGGGTTTTTTTAATCTGGTATCCTGTGACTTTGAATTCAGAGTCTTACCATGACTACACAGATTTTATCGATGGTATTCTTTCATTTTGTATTTGTCTCACTCTCTTTCTGATAAGAAAGAACTTCTCTGAATATAAATTTAATATCCTACACTGGGATATTATGTGGGAACACGTGAAGAAGAAATTCGATACTACTCTAAATTCCTCCACTGAGAAACAGCTGCTATAAATTTTTGATATATTTCTTCGAATAATCTTTCCACATCTTATATATAACTTAGAAATTAATGTTATATCATGTTTTGTTCATAAAACACTATTTTGTAAGCCTTTGTTCAATATCAATGAAAAGTCTTCAAAAACATCCACTATTTCACAGAATGATGCATCAAAATTTACTCTAGCATTCCTGTCCTATTGGATATTTAGTCTAGCCAGATCCGTATTTTAACACAAGAAAAAAGATTATGCTCAGCCTTATGTGCATAAATCTTTAACCAAGTCTCTAAAAGTTTTCTTAGGATTGGTTATTAGAAGTGAAATTCCCAGGCGGGGCCCTAAGAGCATTTTAAAATTCCTGATCATGTTGTGAAATTCCTTTCCAGTGTATGAGAGGGATTTCTTAATTCTCTCACTTGGGAAACTCAGATTTAAAAATAAAGATAATGCTGCCGATTTCATAAACTTTTCCTTGCCAAAAAAAAAAGAAAGAAAGAAAGAAAGACCATCGCCATGTTTTCAATGGCATACTTAGATTACTAACTCTGTCCTCCCTGCTTCTCCTGTTTTCCTGTTATCCTAATCTGTGCCCTACTTTCCTTTGGAAACTTGTGTTGTGCTTGTAGGAATTTTATACATCTCCGTGGTTTTAGGCAGAAAGCTAAAAAAAAAGGGGGGGGGGAAGAAAAGGAAAATTATCTTTTGTGCAAGCGCGCTGCCCAAAGAAGTTCTCTCCTTCACGAAAAGTCAAGGAGCTCCTTCCTAAAACTTCTGAGTGGTGGAAGCGAAGTTACAGCCCCTTCTCTCAGCGAGTTCTGCTTACCTTGAAGCAGCTGCTAACAGGTGGATTTCAGACCCACAGGGGGTTGCTTCTTTCAGACAACACCTCTTGCTAAATCAAGGGAGCATTGACGGGGCTGAGGGAGGCAATTCAATAAATTATTGCACATCTTCATGCGGGGATGGCATATATGGTTAAGTCATTTTTGGACAAATATTTAATGATATGGAGAAATGATTATCATTTATTTCAAAATGACATATACAACATCATCCCATTTTATATGCATAGATATGATATATGCTAAAATACGAACACAGGTGTTTTCGAGTGGTGGGATTATAAGTGATCTTTTTGTTCATCCATTGTTTCTGCTCCTTCCAAGTTTGTTATTGTACACGGGGGAAAAAGCTCTACAATGTCTCCTCCAGCCCCATTGGGGGCCCGGCTGTCCCCCCATCAGAGTCACTCCTCTGTGGGGCACTAGGGTCCATGCAAAGCACTGAGCTCCCCGGGGTGCTGGCCCCCAACTTAGCCCTGAAGGAGTGGGTGAACAGCTCTGGATGAAGCCATCTGCAGGAAAGCTGACCCCTTCTGGGGGCTCAGAGAGGGGGTTCCAAGAGCAGGGACTGGCAAAGGACGAGAGAGCCACCTTTGTCCTCCCTTAGAGACCCCCCTTCTCTCTGCTGCCACCACCCTGGGCCTGGCAGGAAGCAAGATACGAGGTGATGGAGAAATAGAAAATGTTGGGTTTTGGTTTCCCGAAATGCAAGAGACAGATTGTGCCCTTTCCCCACGTTTGTATTTAAATAGCTGTCAGACCAGCATCTCGGATTTGCATCACTCCTCCCTAGAAATTAGGTGAGAAAAACACTGGAAACCGTTCAAACTGGGCAGAATAGAAGGCACCTGCTGGGCCGCAGCCAGCCTGCGAAGGAATCAGACCCAGCCCGTTTCTAGTGAAAGGTGGGAGCGTCAGCAGTATACACGTAGATGTGTGTGTGAACGCATCGTAGGCAACGGCGTCTGTGGGGACTGGCCCGAGGCCCCATAACGATAGTCAGTTCGCACGGATTTACGCCCCCAGTTTCAACATTTCATTCATTCAACCTGCATTCATTGAGCCACTCAATACCTGCCTCAAAGCCTGTTTCACCTCCACCAACGGTGCGTCTTTAAGCAAATCACGGACCTTTCCCAAAGCTCTGTTTCTCTGTTGTGCTGGTAACCGGGGGTTTTCTGCAGGTCCACACAGTGTCTAGCTCACAGTTGGCTCTGTCACTGGGCAGTGGCTATTAATGCTGCTGTTGTTGTGTACCCAGGACCCGGGTGGACCTCCCTGTCCCTGAGCACCCAGGGCCCCGGAGACCTCGGCGCCATCCAGGTGTGCGTCTGCTAAAATGAACTGTGTGTGAATCCATCTCTTCCCAGATGCCGGAGCCCCCACCTACATGTATGAGTTCCAGTATCGTCCAAGCTTCTCGTCAGACCTGAAACCCAAGATGGTGGTAGGGGACCACGGGGATGAGCTCTTCTCTGTCTTCGGGGCCCCACTTTTGAAAGGTGATGGCCCTTTGGTGACTACAGACTTGGAGTTAGAAGATCTGGGCTTGAGTCTCAGTTTGGTGGTGGCCTTGGGCAGGTCCCCCTTTCTCTCTGGTTCTTACCAAATACACCAGAGTAGGGCTGAGCTACAAAGGTTTCCAACCTTTCTCTTACTTCGACACACATGACGGAGAAGGTATAAACATGTGTCCCTGTTTGTAGTGTCTCTGAGAATTTGGGGCCGGGTATCCCTAAGACACCTGGCAGGTCACCTGCAGGGCCCTGCTCAAGGGCCAGAATGCCACCACTCACTGCCCACTCACAAGAGCGTGTCAGAATGTGAGAGTAAGGTCAGAATGGGTGTTGACCTTGAATCGGGACTAATGTGCATCTGTGTGTCTGTCTATTCAGCCATCTATCTACCTAAAACTCATGTTTCTAAACTTAATATATTTAATAACATAATACTTTAAAGAAGACCTCTCACAAATATCTCCAGTGTCCTAACCAGCAGCAGTTAGAGAGGACAGGCGTGTGACCCGCCTCAGGGCTGTTTGTGACATACTAGTGCCTCTGGGTGTAAAGTGCTCGGGTTATTTTTCAGATTCGGTGAAAATGTGGGTGGGTAAAGGAGATGGAGGAAAGGTCCCAAGGAGCACAATCCCGAGGTGGGGTTGCCGTGGTGGACCCGCTGGGTATGGCGCTGGGACCTCGACGGGGGAGGGGAGGGCAGGATGTATAAGCGTAGAGGACTGACCGCAGCCCTCCCCCGCGTCCTCCGTCGGGAGCTCCCGAGCTGAAAGTGCACACAGATTACCCAGATCTTCCTGAAATGCGGGTTTGATGCAGCAGATCCCGAGTAGGGCTCAGATTCTGGATTTCCCTTGAGGTGTCCAGGGCTGCTGACCACAAACCACGCTTGGAGTAGCGAAGGCTTTTTTTCTTCTTCCCCACAGGAGGTGCCTCAGAAGAGGAGGTCAGACTCAGCAAGATGGTGATGAAACTATGGGCCAACTTCGCCCGGAATGGGTGAGCCCAGGGGCAAAGATGGAGCAAGGTTGGGGGAGGGCCGGGCATGTTGACTCCCAGCCCTGGGACCCTGACAAGGAGAGTTCTCGGAGAGTGGACAGGCTCCCTAGGATGTGGTGAGCTCCCTGCCTCTGGAGGTGGATGAGCTTCCTGGCGGAAATGAAACCAAGAGGTCTCGCAAATCTCAAAGTGTTGTTGGGGCACCCCACAGTAGCTTTGGGTAATTCTCACTTGCTTCTGTTCCCAGGAACCCCAATGGGGACGGACTACCCTCTTGGCCCCCATACGACCAGAAGGAAGGGTACCTGCAGATTGGAGTCACCACTCAGCCAGCTCAGAAGCTAAAAGACAAGGAAGTGGTTTTCTGGACTGAGCTTCTGGCCAAGGGGGCAGCAGAAAAGCCACCTCACACAAAACACGTCGAGCTGTGAATGGGGGGCCTGGTTGGCCTTGGGGCCTGGGGAGCCCAGACAGGGGTGTTCTACAGAAGATGTTTATGAGCCAAAGAGGATCTTATTGTGAAGGCTGGGGATTGTGTGGTGGAGGAAGGCAGAGGTCAGGGAGGGGGAATCGTGGCTTCAATTTGGGGAATAAATTCTTTTGGAGACCAAGTCAGCATCTGTGTCTTGGGCTCAGAAAAGGATGAATAGGGTGTGCACCATTGTCTGGAAGGTGCCTCTGGTGGGGAGGGCTTGGTCCTGGGAGCTGCCAAGGGGGACTCTGCCTCTGCTCCGTGTGTCTGGGCCCTCAACAGCTTCCAACAACGGGATGTGGGGTGGCCAGAGTGCAGTGTCCCTCCTTCCATGCAACACTTTGAGGGGAATACGTGCTATCAACCTCATGAACGTTAACACGAGGCCTGAGAAAACTCAACGAGGAAGTGGCAGACAGGACCAAGTACATAATTTTCTGTGCAAAATAAAAATAAGCCTTTACTTTAACAAATTATTAAGAATTTCAAGATGACAATAGCAGAGCGTGAAAGCAACCATGAGCCTAGGGCTCTGGGTCTCACACCTATGAAGCCCACTCTGGTGACAGAGCTGGGGTGTAAACCTTAGCAGTCTGGCTCTAGAACTTGAACCTGCAGAGCAGTCCTTCCTTCCTGAACAGGACACTTCATAAAAATCCTATTCTGGGCTTGTCCTGATCTCCTGAGTTTAGGGGCTTCCTGCCAAAGGCACCCATTTGACTGGCGGTTCTCTGCTGCCCTCTAGTGGGTGATGTCCATATAGCCACACCTGCTTCAGGGATGGATCCAGGACCGTAACTCCAGGCAGAGACCCCCAGCAATGTCCCCGGGGGTTCTGGATTGTGCCTGAGCTGACACTTCCAGGGGCAGCATTCAGATTGGTCTCTTGCAGCCTCCAGACTCCTAACCATGCAGGGGCGGCTTAGGTAGGCTCTTCCCAAGTCTCACTCCTACTTCCCCGGAGATGAAGTGTCTCTTGGCCCTGGTGGTCTTCCCAGCCTCCAACAGGACTAATCCAGTTCTGGGCACCTCCGAAGCGCTCAGGAAACCCCACTCACGTAGCACTTCTCTGCAAAGGATCTGTCCTTGGCCTCCCAGCTGGGTTGGCGAAAGGTTCCCAACTGGTCTCCCTTCCCCTTACCCTCCACGCTTCGGAGCCAGAGCGAGCCATCTGAATGGCCACCCTTGTGTTCACCTTGCTATAGACGCGCCCTTTGCTGTCTGAGTTTGCAGCTCCACTCATTAAGAGTCTGGGCTGGCCTCTTCACTTGCTTTGGCAGTAAAATATGGCAGAAGTGATGCCGTGCCTCAAGAGGCCCTGCCCGTGTGCACGCACGCTCTTGAACGCCCATGACTGCCGTGTGAACAAGCCCAGGCCAGCCTGCTGGGAATGGCACATCCCACAGAGGGGGGCCGTGCCAGCAGAGGCTGTCGAAGACCAGCCAGCCTCCCACTGACCCACAGCTGCAGACACTTGTGTGAGCCCAGTCAAGATCAGCTGAGGCTGGTCAGGTCGGGGGAACTTGCCGGGTGGTCCGCAGACCCATCAGCCAAATACATGGCTGCTGTTTTATGTTTCAGGGGTGGTTTGTTACACAGCAACTACCTCCAGATACACTATGTGACACCCAAGTATGATCGCATCCCTCCACCGACCTAAAACTTTTTAATGGCTCCTCGTTGCCCTCTGGAAAAAGTTCCATCTCCCTATCCCAGCTTGGGAGGGCCCTCATCATCTGGATTTTACTTCTTTTTTTTTTTTTCAAGATTTTATTTATTTGACAGAGAGAGAGAGAGAGCACAACAGGGGAGAGCAGCAGGCAGAGGGAGAGGGAGAAGCAGGCTCCCTGCAGAGCAGGGGAGCCCGATGAGGGACTCGATCCCAGGACCCCAGGATCATGACCTGAGCCGAAGGCAGTTGCTTAACCAACTGAGCCACCCAGGCGTCCTGGATTTTACTTTTCTCTGCAGCCCTTCCACTTGGAAATTTCCGCTGCATATTTCTTCAGATCCTTCGTCTCATGACCTGGATTTTTCCTCCTGACTCAGCTCAAGTATCACCTGTTGTGGGCACCCCTCTCTGGTCTCCCCAGGTGGGGTTCTGTGCGTGATTTCTCTGCCACGTTTTGAGATGGCCTTGTCTCACTCATCTCTGTAAACCCCACCATCTACTGAGGGCCAACCACGTGCCAGGAACTCATCTAGACACAGGAGAGATAAATAGAAGTGGTTGCTGCCTTCTGTCCCCAAGGCTGCTGGTCCCCTGAAAGATCCTTTCAACAAATTGTGGCAGGTTTGGTGGGAGGGGTAGGTTAGGAAAGACTTTTTTTTAAGGGTGACAACATGAGGGACAGATAAGAGTCAGCCAGTTTCAGAGAGATGGGGAAAGGTTCAGGGATGAGGCTCAGGGGCATGGGGTGTCCTTGGGGACACATCTGCAGCTAGTATGGGGTGACCGGAGCAGAGAGCGGGAATGAAATGAGGAAGGAGTCTGGATTTACTCTGAAGGCACAGGGGAGACGCCCGTGGGCTACAAATAAGCATGCAGTAGGTGCTCAATATGTTTCCTTATCAGCATACCATCTGCGCCCTCCATCAGACTAAGAGTTTCCCAGTGACACGGGTTATTCCTTCTTTGTCCACCCCAGTTCCTCTCTGGTAAGTACTAGGACTAGGTATGGTTCTCATCAGTGAATGAGTGAATCAATGAGTAAATAAATCCACCCAAGATATAACAAAACAAACCAAATGGATCTTTTCATCCAGACAAGAATTACTTTTCACTCCCCTGGTTCGGGGAAGTGAGGGTCCCCATAGGCGCTGAGGAGGGTCCGGAGAACAAAGACCCCCTAGTCCTCCCGGCTTCCCTCGGCCTCTGCGCGGCGGCAGAAGTGTGCGTTGGCGCCATCTGGCGGCCATGGCCATAGTCTGTGTTGATCAGCTTCTTCCGTTGCTAAGAGGCAGTCAGGCCCCAGAAGGTGAGAGGGAAGCTGGAGCGGGCAGAAACGCTCTGCTCAGCAGACATGCATCCCCACCCGCTCAGCCAGCTTCGACGGAACTCTGTGGATGCCAACCCAGCTTTGCCTGTCCTCAGCCTGCAAGACCTGAGCCCTGAGTACCCCCCAAGAGAGGAACTGATCTCAGCCCACGGGACAGAGAAGCCCTTATCAGTGGCTGCTCAGCCCCTCCCAGGCCTGAGGCCGACACAGCCAGGAGCTGATAAGCAGGACACCGGAAGCCACTTAGTTGCCAGATCTTCCGGGAGTCTCTGGCCACCACACTTCGGTCTGCTCCTCCTCTGGGTTGGAGCTGAGGTCAAGGCCTGCCTGAGTCGATGCCCAGCTGGGGGAGCCTCTCCCGTGCCAACAGCCTAATGGGGGCTGACAGCGGAGGGCCTGGGGGGCAGGCGGGTCCTGCAGAAGCCTGGCTATTGCCTGGCAAGGCCCGTGGGCCCTGGTATGTCCCAAAGCTTGAACTTCCTACCAGGGGGTCACGTGCACTGGGGCGCAGGGAGACTCGGATTTGGCTACCCAGACCCCAATTCAAACCTCGGCGGCACCAGCCAAAAGAGGGGACAAAGGAACAGAGACACTGTTTGGGCTGCAGGAAAACGCAGCAATGGCCGGGCTGCCTTTGAAATGGGCAGAGGTGGGGGAGGGGGAGGAGATGGACATTTGTCACTGAGCTGATCTGCACGAAACATGTAACAACGAACTGCGGAGCAGGCACTGTTCTGAACACAATGTTAACATTTAGTCCTCCCCACGGCCCCAGCTCTTGTCCTTCAGTGGCTGGGAGTCCTTGAGTGAGTGGGTCACCTGTCAACCCCAGCCCCCAACTTCCTCGTCTGTCCGGTGGTCACATTGTGGTTTTTGCCACCAACCTCAAAGGGTCGCTGTCGGGAAAACCAAGGACATGGTGGATGTGGGATGGGTTCAGTGAAAACCCAACATGAATAGGGTGACCGACATTTAGAAATAAGCTCTGTTGTCATCCTCGTTTGGTTGGGGTTGGAGAAGAGAGACCGACACCACGTATCACCAGAAGAGAGAGGCCCCCAAAGGTAATATATATATATATATATATATACCCATGAATCTCAAACATCTGAGAGTCTGATGCACGTATGTATTCTCTCTCCCCCAGAAGTAGACACAAACTCATCAAAGACAAAATTGAAAAATTTCCGAAAGTCTTGAAGTCCATCCATAAACAGTTTTCATAACCCCTGACCCATTACACAGATGAACAAATAGAGGCCCAAAGAGAGTGCCTCACACCTTTCGGTGCCTTCGGAAGGAGACAGAAACGAAGCTATAGCTCTCCCCAAGCAGGCCAGGGGTGCGATTCAATGGGGGAACGTGGAAAAGCCTGCTGGTTGCCTCAAGCGAGGCTCACCTGTGTGGGCCTCTCCGGCCACATCTGTCAGCTGAGGGCACAGGGCGGCAGTCAGGGTTGCCAGGCGCCCCGTCGTCCCCAGAAGAGCTGCCCTTTCTGCTTCTGGCCCAACCTCCCTCCTCTATGCCCGCAGGGCGGCTTACTCATTAAATGTCAGCATGCACAAAGGGAAGGCTGGAAACGGGGCTGCCTTTCATTTGATTCATTATAAAAAACCCTAACTCTGATTTTAGAGTTCAAACAGAACGATCAGAATCCAAATACCCTCTCTGGGATGTCTGCCCAACAGCCACTCGACAGGCCAAATCACTCCCCACCCCAAGATCGTTGGCACGAGGATATTGCTTGTCTCAACGCTGCCGCACGAGGTTGGGCTCATGACTCTCCACAAAGAAGCTCCATGGAAAGGACTTTAGAGGTTGTGCAACCTCTCTCCCCCACCCCTGCGGGACACCGAGTCCCCTCTATAACCTACCCGAGAGACATTGTCTGCTAGCTGCTTGCAAATCTCCAGTGATGGGAAGCTCACCACTTCCAGCCTATTCTCTGTTCTGGTCTAATCTTGCAAGATCTCTTCTTGGACTTCCTATTATTGGTTTCAGTTCAGCCCTTGGTTTCACCACCCACTCCCTGATAGCCTTTACATATTTGGAGACATACACTGGATTGTTTTTTGTCAATACCTCATTTATATCAATGTCACTTTAAAAATAATAATTAAAAATTAAAAATAGTAATAAAAATAGTAACAATAGTTATTAAAAATAATAACAATAGTACGTGGCAACAAGGACCTATGCGTTAATGTATCCTTCTCTCCCCAGAAAAATGCACACATGCAGTAATGGATTGTGCACTGAATGTAATCCAACTGAAGGTTCTGATCCCCTTGAAATTCAGCCCCAGAAATGAAAAAGCAAAGCTAGATACCTAACTTGGTGTTACTTGGTATCCATTTTCTATTTAAATAAAAATATGTCTTAGGAAATAAAACCAATGTAGCTATTTTAGTAAGTAGTTTGAATTTTAAAAAATAAACAAATAAAAAATTTAAAAAAATATGTGTCATTCTCAGAGCTGGGATTACAGATTTCACCACTTCTAGTCTCCTATTCCATGGGTTATACAAAGAGTTATCTGGGTGAGAAGTGGACCACTATGACCAGAGGCTCTTCTTTACCAGCTGGAGGCTGATCGCAGACACACCCCTTTGCCTTACGCAATTCATAGCGTTTTACCTTCGTGGCAGAAAGAACCCAACCACCAGATTCGTGGCACAGGAAATATCCTTTATTACTCTGTACACTTATTTTTCCATGAAGAGAACAGCTTTTAAAATAAATCCACACCAGACAGAGAAACCGGCATGACATTGGCACAGTCCATGACACAGAAAGGGCACCACTGGAACCATCCTTATTTACACAGAAGTGGAGAAGCAGAGGGACGAGGGCGGGTACCCCAAAAGCAACTTCACATTTACCAGTGTCTTTGGCGGCAGTAACGACGCGGACGCCCCCACAGCTGCGGATCCTGGGGCTCACAAGGGCATGACACGCGTCACCCTCAACATCCTCAAAACAAAAGGGTTGGATTTTTTTTTTTTTTTAATACCCAGTGTTTCTGGCATCCATTGAAGACATACCAGAGAAAGTGGAACTACCGAATGTCCAGAAAAATCCACGTTCTGGAGGCCAGAAATCGGACATTGTTCTACTCCACAGGTTACGGGTCGCCAGTTCGTTCTGGAAAGTCCTACGGTAAACGATGTGCTTCCCTCACTGTACATCTAGCACAAGAACATGGTCATGGAGACAGGAACATTTTTTTAACTGGATGGGACCTTCGATTATGGGATCCAAGCCTTGCTTGTGCAAAGAACCCCGAAGCCCCAAGAGATAAAGCTCCCCCCTCCCCAGGAGCCCAGCGAGGCGGCTGCAGACCCAGGTCCCCGTGACTCGGAATGCTTTGCTCTCTTCTTCTCCATCCCCTGGCTTCCAAAGGAAATAAACAAATGAAATGAGCTCAGCGGGCTTCTCTACTAAGAAATGACTTCTTTGGTAAGAATGCTTCGGGCTCCCATCACCAGGGCTGCGAAACGGGTCCTACACCCAGAGACAGCCAACCCCCACCCCCCCCCCACCGGGCGGGGCCGCCGTCCAACGATTAAGGCAGCTTCGGGGACTTGTATTCAGCAGGACGTAGGGCGAGAGTTGGCAGCTTCTCTCTCCTTTGTGTTCTCTGCGTCTAGAATGAAGACCCGCTCACAGGCGGACACGGAATCACTGGACACTGAGCAGATGTTAACGCGGTGGTCTTAAACCGATATTTTACATTTCATGGAAAATAATAATCCTTTAAAAATCTGGTAAAATGCAAAAGTGTCATATACAGTACAAGGGAGTACCCTCATGTCGGGTAACCTCTGCTATGAAAAAAAGGCCACAAAAAAGAAGTCAAGCGTGACTCAGAATCAAGGACGTACTCCCCCTCCACGAAGTGTGGGTGGAGGGTGAGCCCAGAGCGTCTGCCAGCACCTCCAAGGCTTCCAAGGGCTTCCTGGGTCCCCACCCCCCCCCCCCGGGCAGGGGGGCCACACCCGCCCTCGCCCCTCGCCCCAGGCTCAGGAGCCCACTCCCCCCACAAAGCAGCACCATTGCGTTGGTTTGGTGTTGGATCAGCTAGCACCGCATCTCCGATTCATCCTTGGGACAAATGTCTAGAGGCAGAAAGGCCACATGCGGACGGCAGGTTCTTTCTGTAGGGTGTCCCTGTTCTGATACGCACAGGCTTTTCTGTTCACCCTCATTTCAGCCAGCCAGCCTCAGCGGTCACACCCCGCCGTTCCCCGGAGCGACTGTGTTCATCAGAAAGGGGGCAGCTCAATGAGCTCCTCTGGCAACTAGCTAGATGGGACCAAACGACATCCTCTCCCCTCTCCCCTTCTTCCAACACATTGTTCTTTTGCTAAGAGACCCCACCTGGCTGTTCGACTGGGTTTTGTTTATTTTTAATGACAGCCCTGGGTGGGGGGGAACCCTAGTGTGCCAGGGATTTCAGAGTGCTCTGGCCTGAGAGTCCGGGGATCTGAGCTGAGGGTCTGACTGGATCCCTTAGGAGCTGACAGCGCTTGAACCAGAGTGCCCGAAATGCTGGGCCTTGGTCTTCCCATCTCCGAAATGGGGACAGAGACCGGCCCTACAGTCCTCGCTGGGAAGACGGGAGGTGACAGGGATGAAAGCACTTTGTGGAAAAAAAGCGTAACACCGAGGGAGGAATTACCCTTCACGGGACCAGATCCCACCCAAGATGGGTCACCCTGCCCTCATCACCCAGACCCCCACCTTACTGTTCTACTCCGTTGGATGATCCACTCCCAGGCCCCACCTTCCACAGTGGTCTAAGAACCTGCCACCTGGGCTGTCGCAGACTTAGAGCTGGCCTTTTTACACGAAAAGATCAAAAGTCTTCTGATTTTCCCTCTTTTCTCCAAAAAATGACCCACGGACACTGACTTAGCAGGGAAATCTCAGGACCGTCAGAGAGAAAACCACCTCGCTGCCCCCAGCTGGCCCCGTTATAACTCTCTTCCACAAACCGCATGATCCATTGGTCAGGCTCAGGGACACCCCAGGTTTATGCAAAGCGCCTTCTGGATGTGTGTCTTCCTACACTCCCAGTATGAGTGAGCTCTTTATTTATTTACTTATGGCCCAAGATTCTTCAACAGGGGCTTCCACAGTCGCAACAAGAGCCTCTGAATCTCGATTTCCAGCAGGGACATAAGAAGAGACTCAAACCATAAACAGAAACCCCAAACAGATGCCACCACCTTAACCAAACTACAAATCCGTTCTCTGACGGAGCTGAAACTCACCACCACCACCAGAGGGCGCCACGCGTGAACGTGTAACAGAAGTCAAGCTGGAAATTCTCTAAAACCACCAACCCGGTTCCATCAACTCAGAATATTCTCCCCTCGACTTGAATGACCAGGTTGCTCTGTACTTGGTCCCACCCTGCCCTCAGGTGCTAAGTCCAGACCATGAAGAGAGACAAAGGGAGTTTTCGGGGCCACCCCCTATCACTTGAAGAGCCCGGGGACCGTGCTGGGTGGGAGACCTTGCTGGGTGGGATTCCCCAGGAAGAATGTTCCAGAACACACACACACATCAGACTCAGCTTAGCCAAAGTAAAAACTGACTGTGAAGGTTTCTGCTCACGATCCCCCAAAGCATCTATCCATAGACCCAAGACAGAGACAAACCAACCCCAGCTCCCTGACCAAGGTTCAGATACCGCAGCGCTGACCGGTGGCGAGAGAGAGGATCCCCTGCCCCAGACCCAGCCGGGCTTTTTGTGTGTGTTTGGTTTTATGGCGTCTGACCAAAAGGAACACCCCCTCTCTGATTTGGCCGACAGGATTTCTTCTGTGACCCAAACTACAAGCAACCATGGTGGGGAATTCCACCTGAGCCATGGAGCTCAGCTTGGGCCAGATCCCAAGCGGCGTGAGACCTTCCCCAAACAAAAGAGGTTCAACAGAAGCCATTCTTCCTGTTCCCTCCCCTCCTCTTCTCCCTTGAGGCTTTCCAAATCCAAACTCAAAGCCCCCGGGCCCGATGAACAGAAGGTGAATAAAAACCAGGTCACTAAACCATTTGTAACTGGGGAAAGAGGAAGAGGGATGGAAAGACACATCTTTCAGGAGAGGATTTTCAAGACTGTGTCCGGGTGGTAGCGAAGCCTTGGACCTGGATGCGGGCGCGGCAGGGCTCCTCCCTGGGGCCGGGTCAGATAGCCAACCAGTGCTGTAGCTGCGGGGGAAGAGAACAGGTGTCTACGCCGCGGCCGGGGACAGGCGGGGACCCCAGCCGACAAGGGCAGCAAGAGCACTGGGCGGGCAGAGGACACAAGCCCTCACTCCAAAGACCCTGGAGAACATGCAGGCTGATTACCTGCTTGTCACTTAGCCCCCGAAAGGGCCAAGAAGCCTCCCAAAGCCACACAGCAAGTCTGAAAACAAACCCCAACCCCAAGGATTTTAAGGGAAAAGGACTTAGGTCAACGTGTTACTGATGCACCTGCAGCTCTTCCTCCAAGATAAGAGATCCCCAGCCTAGCGTGGCGACCACTCAGAGAGAGAGAGAATAAAGCTTTAGGAAAGACTGGACATTGGCTTCCCAGGACCAAGGAGCTGAGGGCCAGGCAGAAGCTGTGGACGCAGAGGACAGGCCCCTCTCCTCCCCTCCTGACACCATAGCCCTGGGACTATACAACCCCCAGCCGCTTGGGGTTTTGTGGCATGTGGGCGTGTAGAGCACGCGGCGGGGAGCAGCTGGGGCCTGGGCCCCGCCCGGAACGTTCCAGCCTGCACCTACTTGGAACTGCCTGACGTCCCTCTGGGCCACCAGGTGATGCTCGTTCTCCGGGGTGATGCCGTAGGCCAGTCTCTGTGACAAGATGAAGACGGGGAGGAGGCCTCAGCCAGGCCCGGGGATACCGTCCCAGCAGCCGGCGGCCACCCCCAGCTACAGGCCACCTGCTAGTTGGCCCTAAAGTCCCACATGAACGGCGTGTGAGGTCCATACAAGACACCCCCCATCCTTGCTTGTGGAGCGGGTCTGTTCACCTTGATTCATCTGGCCAGTGGCTGTGGCCTGGGCCAACTACTGCGGTCCGACACTCGGGGAGGCCCCGGGGCTCCAGGGCCGAAGGAGACGCACCCCGACTCTGCTCTGGGGGACCTCGCAAGTGTGGCACCGAACACATACACACATGGGCCACTGTGAAACCGCAGCTGAGTGAGGGCCACAGAGGACAAGCCCGGAGCACAGTGAGGGCCTGGGGTGGGGGGTGCGGTGTCAGGGCCGGGGGGGGGGCGCGGTGTCAGGGCCGGGGGTGGGGGCGCGGTGTCAGGGCCGGGGGTGGGGGCGCGGTGTCAGGGCCGGGGGTGGGGGGCGTGGTGTCAGGGCAGGCCTCCCTGCAGTGCAGACACAGGCCGGGGACTCGGGGGATGCACTGGGGCCAATGAGGGATCACTACACAGTGGGGAGCCCTCCCGGCTCTCAAAGTGTGAAAAATAAAAAGCTCCCAGCAGATCCAGGATGAGCGCACGGAACACAGGTCCTCTCAGTGACCCGGAGGCTCCGGGATGTGGGATTTCAAGGACAGGAAACGTGTCACAAGGACCTGGGGGAGGGGGCAGACACAACCCTGCCTGGGACCCTCTTCCCTAAGTCCCTGTATGGCTCACTTCCCGCCGTCCTCCTTTGTCTGTCTGTCCCCGGGTTAGAATGTGAGCCCTGGGGAGCTCTGTCTAGGGCCCAGGGGCCAGGCACGCTCCCAGCCAGCAGCTGGGGAGCGAGGGCGCCACAGGGCGAAGGAATGGAAGCTGCATCTTGCAAAGTAAGGACACGAGGCAAAGACTGTCGCCATGATTTATAAAGGAAAGGGCCTTTGAATAACCAAACAGGACAGACATCATTTCAGAGGAAACGCGCCATTTCCTAAGCCCTTCTCCATGTATCTGCACACACAATGCACACGAGTAAAAGAAGAGGATGAATTCTGGAAATCTCTGGTTTAGGCTGCTAGGCGTAGGGTTTCGGGAAAGAGGCGGGTAAGAGCTGAGGTGGCCAGGTCACTGGGAGCGCCGACTGGGAGATGGGGACATCCGGGGCATGACAGACCTCAGAAGGGGACGCAGGGCTGAGGGTCCCCTCCCCACACAGTAACAGCAGGGACGGACGCGTGCGACGCGGACCTGACAGCAGGAGGCGTGCGCTGACCGCCTCCTTTGTACCAGGCATCATGCTAAGCGCGTCCTTGACCTTGCCAAGGTCCATGTGGTTAAATGTGAACACGCGGGCTGGGGCGTGGTGATGACTTGCCCATTGCGGTGGCTCTGGGGTCCAGCCCTCGTGTCTGCCCTCTCCGGGCTCATCAGGGACGCCCGGAGACGCCCCGCCATCCCACACCCCCAACCCGGCCCGCACCCCGAACTCACCTCCCAGAGGGAGCCCCGTATGCTGAAGAACTTGTAGATGCTGTAGGCCGGCACGAGCACCATGGAGGAGAGCGCGATGCCCCACCCGACCCAGTTGGCCCAGAGCGGGAAGACATAGTCGTCATAGTTGAGCGGCTTGAAGTTGACGACACTCACCACCACCACAAACTGCGGGGACACCACGGGGGACCGAAGGAAGAGAGAGACGGGGAGGCGCCGGAGGGGAGCAGGTGGGAGGGAGGCAGCGGCAGACCCGCGGGAAGCGAGGGGTCACAGGGAACGCAGGAAAGGAGGAAGGAGAGAAGAAAGAAGAGAGGAGGGAGAGAAGGAAGAAGCATTCAAGAAGCGAACGATGGCCAAAAGGAGACAGAAGGAGCAAGAGACAGAGAAGAGGCACGGGAAGGTGACACACAGCCCCCTGGAGACCCGGTCCCAGCTGAAGACCCGCCACGGTGGAAACCTCCCGTGCTATGAACAATGCTGGGCATCCCAGCACCCCGTCTGCATGTCTGCATGAGCCCATGCACCCCCCCCCCCCCCCGCCGCCTGCACCCCGCCTGGACCCAGCCCCCTTGCCCCAGGAAGCCCCGGCCAGGCCTTACACACCAGGAGGAAGGCGGGGCTGACAAACTTCCAGCACAGTCTCCAGTAGAGGCCCGGCTTGAACCCCATCATCTGTTGGATGTCGTTGCTGAACCTGTCCACACCTGGGCACACACAGGGCAGGCCGGTCACACGGGCCCCCGAAGAGCCCCCGGCCACCCCCCTGTGGCCCTCCCCTGAGGGTCAGGCCCCGGGACGGGGGGCGGCACAGTGAGGCTAGCCATGGGCACCGTGGCACTCGGGAGACTCGGGCGCGGCCACTTGGCTGGTGCAGAAGACACGCCCAGCAGGTGCTGTGAGTGACACACAGAGGGACCTAGAGGGCACCGTGCTAAGTGAAGTCAGGCAGTCTCAGAGAGACAAATACCACTTCTCTTACCTGCCGGATCTCAAAAAACAAACCAAAGGAACAAAGCAAAAAAGAGAGAAACGAAAAACCAGACTCTTTAATACACAGAACACACGGGCGGTGGCCAGAGGGGAGCCGGGCAGGGGGATGCGAGAGACCGAGCAAGGAGGGTAAGAGGGACACACTTCCAGCTTTTAAATAAAAAAGTCATGGAGCACGGGGAGGATAAGGGACATTATAGTAGGGACACTGTTCAGTGACCGGCGGTGACAACACCGTGGTGGCGAGCCCCGAGGAAGGTACAGAGCGTCCGATCGCTATGATGGACACCTGAGGCTAATACAATGCTGCATGTTGGCTATGCTTCAGTGAAAACTTTTAAAAAATATATAGTACCACCTTTTATGTGCCACTCCGCTTTATTTTTGCAGAGGGAAAACAGTGCTCCAGGAGCAGAGGGGACCTGCCCCAGGTGACGTCACTGTGCAGGATCGTCCAGCCTCACACTGGTCAACTCTTTGATGTGACACGTGGGGAAAGAAAGGAACAGTCGGAACACAGGTGACAATCTGTGGCACCTTCTCCCCGTCCAGCTCCAGAATAAGGCTGCCAGAGAGAACGTGAGCTACCCGGTTCCATCTGAGTTTCAGATAGAGTTTCGGAGAGACAATGGAGACAGTTTTAGTTGAACTAAAACTGCATCCCGTATTTGGAACATACTTACACTAAAACAATTACTCATTGTTTATCTGAAGTTCAAGTGTAACTGGGTGTCTTGGATTCTATTTGCTACCTGTGGCCACCCTATTGTAGAAGGAATTTTATGGCTTGGGGGATCCGCAGCTTCCTCTGCGTTCCTTGCTAAAAGCTGGCCCTGGGCGGCCCTGGGGGGTCTTTGCAGCTTTCTGTTCAAAGGCAAAGATGAGCTGGCAGGTGGGGGGAGCTGTGCCCAAGAAGCCACCTGCTCCGCCCTGGGGTCAGCAGTGGCTGTCCTGCAAATGGAGAGCCCTTTGCATGTCCAGGCGGTGACCGAGGCTTTTCCACGCGCTCGGGGCCCCCCACGTACCGTAGAACCAGGAGACGCCGATGGCTTCCATGAGCACAGCAAACAGAATGGAAGTCCCCGCCGCGAAGGTGTCCAGCAGGGTCAGCACGTACATCCCACCCTGGGCGTGGAGAGAGAAAGCCTGAGGCCATCCTGCCCAGAGATGGCCACCGACTGTCACATCCGTCCCGGCGCCCCTGTCCCCTGTGCCCCTGGCTCAGAACCCTGCCTGAGAAGCCGGGTGTCGGGGTCCTGGTGCTATTGTCTGATGTCACCTATCTGCATTCTCCCGAAGGGCTGAGGGTGGGTCTTTCAGCCAGGAACAAGTGAGCTGGCTTTCAAAGGGACTTTGGCTGCCCCTCAAATAAATCAGCAGTTTCAAAGAGTTGCCTGGAATTCCTCAGGCTCAGAGGTGGGAGACTGGGGACACCGGGGGGTCGCCCTGGGGGGTGGATCAGGCCACAGGGCTGAGGATGCCGGTCCCCTTGTGGTTCGCCCTGAGCTTACCCTAGCCCCCCCAACCCCACCCCACCCCACCCCACCCCAGCTCCAAGGCTGGGAATTCCTGACCGGATTGGATTGAAATGCAGCCCCACGAGCTCCAGGTGACCCAGAGCCCAGCCCCTCCTCACCTTGGTTATGCAAAACAGGGCCAGAAGGAAGGTTCCAAAGGTGACACCAAATGTGAAGAGCTTCCGGTGTCTCTTCAGGACCTGGAAGTCGTCCGCCAGGCCCGTGATGACGGCCTCCATGCCTCCCATCTGGACAGAGCCAGGCAGAGTGAGGAGCAGGTAGGAGGGATGGCCCGCAGTGGAGTCTCAGGCCCCAGGCTCCCTTGGACCTCCCGGAGCCTGGGGGGCCGGGGGGGGGGGACTGGGGCACCCTGGTGTGGCGGCCTCGCCTTCCTCCTCATCTTCACCCCACTCTGCCCTGCTCTCAACCCCACTCAGAACTACGTGGGAGAGGCTGAAGAGGTAACTTCTGTCCCCCTCTGGTCAACAGGTCCTAGTCTACTGTCCCTGAGCAGGGGACCCATGAGCCCAGGAGGGTGCAGGGGCTAAAGCCAAACGCTCCGGGATGTCGTCTATTTGCATATAAATAAAAGGCTTTCTGGAAACCACTCCCAGAGGAGAGCTGCTAGCGGTTGGAACTTCAGGCAACAGTTTCTGACAAGGATTTCTGGCTGCCTTTCCAACTGTCAAGCAAGGGGTCACCGCCCACGCCAGCCTCTCAGAGTCTGAAACGGTCTCCCGTGAGTACTAATCATGTGCTTACTTAAGCAACACCCCAAGCCTGGGGTGGCAGGCAAGAAGCACGCACGCTCTCAGTCTCTCCCTATATCCCCGTACCCCCTGCAGATGGTGTTAACCGCGGATTGGGATTCCTTCCTATGAGCCTGGAAGCGGCCTCAGAATCCTTCTCAACACACTGCTCCTGGCAGATCTACCGACTGAAAGGAAGAGGCACCAAGAGGACCCTCATTCGCCAGCCCTAGCCCGAGACTTCTGGCAAACTTCCGGGCGTGACGTACCAAAGGTGGGCACAGACCTAAAGAGGTCGGTAAATCTAATCTTGCCTACGGGTAAAACAAAAGGTTCTAAGAAACCAATGGGACTCCGAGTGTTTTCGTTGGTTGTTGGTGACGAACTCCAATGGGAAGAGTGCTTGGTGAGAGAAGAAATGTTCTACCCACGTGCTCCTTGAGTTCCGTTTCCCTAGGTGCCAGAGGAGGGCCTGGGCCGGCTCATCTGATAGCAGCTTCTGGAATGAATTTCTGTGATGCCATTGTGGTTTCTACTGGTCCTTAGCCTAGGCCTAGAGGAACTCACTTCCTTGTCTGCCTTTAATTAGGGCTTCTTGGAAACGACTAGCAATCAGGTGGGTACTTCAGGTTGAGTCGTTGGGGGGTGGGGAGGGTCAGGCTCAGTGTCCCCCCCCCACTGCTCCCCAGCGTGTGTGGCGTGGTCTCCCCAGCAGGTCACTCACTGAGCTGTCAATTCCCAGAGCCAGGAGCATGATGAAGAATACGACGGCCCAGAATGTGGATCCCGACAGGGTGGAAATGGCTTCTGGGTACAAGATGAAAACCAGGCCAGCTCCTGTAAGAAACAGGGAGGACCTCATCAAGGGCTGGGCCTGCTGGTCTGAGATGCGGACGGCGGAAGAGTAGCCGAGGCCCCATCCGCCCGGCCAACCCCGCGATTTTTGGCCAGTCCCCTGGGGCTGAGCGATCCCAGGGTCTGCGGATGACCCGTGACTCCAGCTGCAGCTCGCAGTCTCTTATGCCCCAAGGAGGTGGACCTCCAGCAGCCAGGCCAGAGAGCCGAGCCGGGATAGCGGCAGGCCACGGGCTGCGGATCCCACCCCCGCACACCCTCGGGGAGCCTCTTACTCTCAAAAGTCTGTGGTCCTCCGAGCCCATTCGAGTTCCCTGCCAGGCCCCAGCTTCTTTGTGGCCATAAGAATAGGAGAAGCAGTAGGGGAGGGCAGGGTCCAAGGCCGGACTGCTCAGGCCTTGAATGCTGGTACGGTCGCTCACTAGCTGGGTGACCTTGGACCACTCCCGTGGCCTGAGTTTCTGCTTTCTCACCTTTAAAGTGGGCCGACTCACACTAGCCTCACAGCACCGTGAGAACTAATGAGGGTATGTCAAGTGCTCAGCCCAGGGCTCCGCAATCGGTCCCGCCTCGCCCGACTCACGGGAACGTTCCGCTGCACAGGCAGGAGCCAGGACGGCCAGGAACGCCCACCGACGGCCTCAGAGAAAGCCCGCGATACGGACGGTGTGGAAGGTTCCAGGTCCAGCCCTCTCATTCCCACAGCTACCCACAGGAAAGCCGCCGGCCAGGGGCGCGCTGGCTTTCTCAGCCCCTCCCGTGTCTGCCCACCCACCTTCAGTGGCCACGTCCTCAATGTTGACCTTGTGTTCGTGGGCCATGTAACCGAGGATGGAAAAGATGGCAAACCCAGAGATGAAGCTGGTGACACAGTTGATGGTGCTGGTGAGCAGGGCGTCCCTGGGGGCGAGGAGAACCATGGGGTCAAGTGGCCTGACGCCCCCACCCTGCTCCCCAAGCCCTGCACTGTCTAGGCAGTTGCTACTTCCAACACCCACCCCCTGCTGCCACGGGGACCCCAGTGCCCCACTGGGTCAGGACCACTTTGAGATCAGGAGCTGGTATCCAACTCTTGTTGGGGAATCACATGACCAGCCTCCCTCTTCAGCAAACTGCCCGTAGCTCCCTACTGCTTCTCAGCTTCTCACCCAGGCCTTCAAGAGCTTTGTTGAGATGACCCAACCTTCCTTCCTGGCTTCCTTTCCATGACTCCCCAACACGCAGTCTTGAAACAAACCAGACCAGTCAGCCCGCTGGCCCAGCGACGCACCACCTCCCCGGCTCCGCTCAGGCTTATCCCCACCACGCGTGCCTTCCGCTCTGTGTCCACCCGTCACAATCCCAACGATCCTCCAAGGCTCCCCTCAAACTCCCCTCCCTGCTCTTGCTGATCACCCCACTTCCCCGGCCTGCCGCCCTGGCACGTGTCCATCCCCGTCTGTCGCGTACTAGAGGGGGTGTGATTCTGTCTGACGGGAGCGGGCCCCAGGCGTGCCCCCGTCTGAAGGCCTCACAGCCTGGGCCCACGGGAGGAAGTGTCAGATGCTGAGCGAGACCCGAGCTACAACGTGGTCTTCTGACTGCTGCCCTGTGCAGACCCCTCAGTCCACCCTGCGGTCTCACCTCTGACTCTACCAGGCCCTCACCTCTCATGCGACCAGCCCTTGTCTGTCTGGGCATCAGATGGACAGAGAGACAATGCTGTCTGCTCTCGAAAGCCGCACAGCACTCCTCTGCACCAGCTACCTGTCCCCATGACCTCCCAGCGCTGCGGGCCTTGACCTTCCCAGGTGAGGACCTCACCTGTTTAAGAGGTGTCCTGCACTGAGATGCATTCATTAGGAGGCCCCCACGTTAGAGGTCA
Source organism: Halichoerus grypus (assembly GCF_964656455.1). Taxonomy (NCBI): domain Eukaryota; kingdom Metazoa; phylum Chordata; class Mammalia; order Carnivora; family Phocidae; genus Halichoerus; species Halichoerus grypus. The sequence continues at coordinate 27,751,111 of NC_135726.1, forward strand.
TTGAACACCCCCTCTGGAGTTCACGGAGGGTCCACCCTGCCTCATTTCACAGAGGGAGAAACCCAAGAGTTGACTTGCCCCAGACCAGAACCCTCTCTCCCATCCCTGCAGGGGTCGGTCCCCAGGATCTAGAGCTTTCCAGAGCCCTGACAAGGATCTTACCTGTAGCAGTTGTTGTCAAATTTGTTGTAACTGGCAAACGCAATCAGGACTCCAAATCCAGCCCCCAAGGAAAAAAAGATCTGAGTTGCCGCATCGATCCATACCTGAAACGGGCAGACAAGAGCCATCACCCTCTGCGTCCTAGAGAACGGGAAGGCTGCTCTGGGAAGGCAGGGGAGCCCCAGGGATGTCTGAGACCCGAGGAAGTGAGGTCTGACCCGGCGATGGGCAGCCACGCAACTCCTCCCCACGGGCCTGAGCGAAGCTTTGGTGGAGAGAGACTGTGCCACTCTAGCAGCTCCTGGCTCTGGTGACCATGAACGAGCTCAGCCTGGACGAACTCACGGGCTCAGTCTGATGTCGAGATTTTCAAAGGAAGTTACTAAACTCATGGTGCTAGGCTCGAATGTGGATGGAGTGAGGGTAGAGGGTAGGACCATTTCAGGAGTTACACAGACAGCATCTTCAGAAAAGGGACAAGGATTCCTAGCAGCTTCCACCAGCCCACAGACAGTGCTGACTCCTGGGGGGGAGGGCACTGGGGTTACTTATTCCATCTTTTGGGTGATGAAAGCATGTGGTTGGAAGCCCAGAGATCTGAGCACCCACCCCCCCAAAACAATTTCTAGCCGTAGTCAATTTCACCTGTCTGCACATCTGCACGGGGCGGGGCGGGGGGAGACAGATACACCCAGCCCACTTGGACCGAAAGCCCCATGCCAGTGGGATTTTCGAGTTTTCCGGCACCTCGCTCATGTTATCCTAGGCTTCCCTTACTCTGTGAGCAGAGGTTGGAACAAGAGAAGCAATCCGATGGAGGAGGATAGGTCTGCTCCCTGAGACATCACGCGGGCTCAGTTTCTACTCGTTGGAAAGACAGGATATTTGAGCAGGTGGGGAACAAATAGAACTCTGATTTATTTCACAATTTATGAGACTGGTGCGAGTCCTAAGCTCTGTTAGCTTTCTGACAGTTACTAAGGAAACAGGTTTTCCCCTTGGTTATTGGGCTATAATACTGTGGTGTGTTGGGACATTGTAACTATAGGAGGTGTGTACTGGGACGCGTCCCTCCTAAGCCTATGTTGTTCCCACCTGTGGGGGTTACTGTGGGTTCAGAGAGTGTGAAGAAGCCTTTGGGAAGAGTGAGGGGAAATGCTGAGGTGTCGGCATGGACGCGGGCTTCAGGGAGGAGGCGGAAATGATCTCAGCCATGGTTGGAAGATGCTCAAGGCACTGGGTACCTCCAAGGCTGTCTCTGCTCCCAACCTCGTCCCATTACCTTGGGCTCCACTCCCCATTCACCCCACCTTCATTTAGTCTGTGCCTCTGGGCAGGACAGTGAGCTGGAAAAGGCGTGGCGAGCATGGGGCGGTCAGCAGGGTCCAGATCGCCCTGCGCCTCCCGCCGCTGCTTCTGCCCACATCAAGCGATGGCAGCCGAGGGTGAGGCTGGGGACCAGAGCGTGGAATTAGGGCTGGGGTGGCTGGGGTGGGGGGGAGCTAGGAGGCCATGGCCGGTAGCAGGACTCAGGACAGAGTACTGCTCCCCTCGGAAAGAGGGGTCTGCAGAGGACACCACGCGGAGCCACAGAATCCTGGGCCATCCGAGCTGGGGGACTGCCCGGTGCAAAGCAAATGGGCGTCAGTCAGACGGAGAAGCGGCAGCCTGGAGACGGATCTGTCCTCCGTCCTATGCTGCAGATTCGTGGCAGAGCTGGGACCAGATTTCCTACCACCGGGCGTCCCGAGAGCCCTCCCCAACCCTGGCGCGAGGGCGGGCGGTCCCCTGGGCACTGACCGTGGCCTCTTTCAGGCGGTAGAAGTCGATGTGCAGGTAGGCGTTGATACCATTGGAGGCGCCCGGCAGCGTGACGCCGTGGACCAGGAGCACGAAGAGCACGAGGTAGGGCAGCGTGGCCGTGATCCACACCACCTGGCAGTGCATGGGGGCGGGCCGGTGGGGTCAGGCCCTCGCCCAGGGACCCAGGCACGCCCTCCCCAAACTTTCCTGTACCCCGGGCGCGTGCCCCAAGCTCCATCTCTAGGCCAGGCCACTCCCCCGAGCAGCCCGGAACCAGGTGGGAGGGTCCGCACACGGAGGTGGCACAGCCCCGGGAGTGAAGGGCAGCCAGGGCAGACAGAGGTTCTCATGGCTCCCAACACCTCTTCTATGAGCCACCTCTACTGACCCCTTCAAGTTGCCCCGGGGAAGATCTAAGCACACCCACCTTCATGCTCTCCACCCTCATTCCCTCCCCTTCATGCTCTCCACCCCCTTCCTCCCCCCTTCCTCGTCTCTCCACCTCCTCTACCTTCCTTCAAACAGAGCCTCCCAACTCATTGCCCAAGAAGGAATTCATTTTCCAGGAAGGGACGTGGTGGGGCAGGAAGCAGAATCTCCTGCTGTTCTTTATCGCGGGTCGGATTTAGGACAAAGACGAACTGTCTCGTCCAGAAACCCAGACAGAAAGAGATTATCCCCAGACTAAAAAGCGACATTTCTCTCACCCCCTTGCCCAAGGTGGAAGAACAGAGACCAAAAGTAGGGAGAGAGGAAGGTTGTATGGGCTTCCTCCCTGTCCCTTCTTACGCCTGACACATTAGAGTACTCTGTGCAATGTTATAGTTTCCAATGTCGAAGTCCACATCCTATTCTTGGGGTTTCTAATTGAATCGGTCCATAGCGGGGCCTGCACTTCAGTATGTTTTGAAAGCTTCCCCCCTCCCTGGATGATGCAAATGTGCAGTCGAGGTTCAACATCACTTCTCTAGGCAGGTGTAGCCATGGAGAGCCTTGCAGAAAGAAGACTGTGCCTCCAGCAAAAAATCTGCTCAGCGCTGGGTTAGCCAGACCCAAGAAGACTCAGCTAAAACTTAAGGACCAGAGGGTCCCTCCTCCCAAAGCCCTGGCACTATGCAGCCTCTAGAATCTTCACACATCCCTGGGGAGAATTTGGAAGCCCTGAAACATGACTAAGGGTAAAGTTCTTTGCTGGCCTAGAAAGAGATGCACTCAACGCAAAAAATGAAATGTGAAAAACGAAGTTCTGTTTTCCATACCTACATGGAAGGACTGGGATTTATGCTTCTTGTCTGTCCTTCCCATTAAACCAGGGAGGGCTCCTTGGAAGCAAAACCCCTATATTTTTCAAACTTGTATCATGCACATGGCATACATAAGTGCTTAAAAACATTTGTTGGATAGAGGGATAGATGATTGGACAGCTGCATAGATGAATGATTGGATGGATGGACGGATGATTGGACAGTTGTATAGATGAATGATCAGGTGGATGGATGGATGGATGGATGGATGATTGGACAGTTACAAAGATGAATGATTGGGTAGATAGATGGATGGATGATTGGACAGTTGTATAGATAAATGATTGGATGGACGGATGACTGTATGGTTGGATATATAGTTGGGTAGATAGTTAAATGGTAGATGGGTGGATGGGTAAGTAAATTGCTGAGTATATGGTTGGGTAGACAGATGAGTGAGCCAGTGATAATGCTGAGGGTTAGTGAATGACCAAGTTCGTCCAAGAACAAATGAAAGAATGAGCAAGTGAATGAATGAGCAAATGAGTCAGGGAGTAATTCAATGCATCAATGGTTGGTCATGTCTTCTGAGGGAATCAGAAGAGGAATCAGGCTCCTCTGTTTCATGTTATCCAGTTGTTCCTCCATCATTCCCTTGTACTATGTGGGAGGGGGTGGAGTCTTTGTGGATCTGTTTTCTTTCAGAAGTGCAGGAAAAGGAGGACAAATTGGCAAAAACAAGGAGGAAAACAGGCCTTGGAAAGTGAAGCCATTGCATCTGGTTGGTTGGGCCCACATTAATCCTGGATTTATACTCCCAAACTGGGACAAACGGGTCTAACTCTTTGGTGACAGGCACGGGAGGAGCCCTCATATATCTTTGTATTGGGTCCAAACTGCTGTGTTCCCCTTACAACTCATGTCACCGGCTGCAGACCCAATGGCTAGTCTAGCAGGCCAGGTGAGACCATACTCCACCCATCAAAAAGCATCCTCAGGTTTGACTCCAAGGAATCTCCGTGGGGGTCTGCGGGCAGCACTCGTTAGTCATGTCTGAGGCTCCAAACTCAAACCAATGGCTGATAATTAGAACTTTCTAATGAATAGAGCTCTCTAAAGAGAGAATGAGTTTCCCAGGGAGATGGGGAGACAGTGAGGTCCCCGTCACTGAAGGTGTGCAGATCTAGCCAGAGATCCAGACATTAAGCAAAGGATTGCCTAGATCAAGGTGAGGCCCATGGCCCAGAGACATCAGCATCACCTAGGAGCTTGTCAGAAATGCAAATTCCTGCCCCACCCCCATGGAATCAGACTCTCAAGGAGAGACCCAACAATACTGAGTTTTGACAAGGCTTCCATGTGATTCTTATGTGCATTAAAGGTTGAGAAGCACTGCTCGGGGTCACCACTAAGGTCTACTCTGACACAGATATGACAAATGTCCGTGCTTTATCACTACAAAACTGCATTGATTTAACCTCTAATGATTCAGAATGTGTGATCCCCCAAACTGGGTTTTAGGGACATTTACACAAATAACGAAGACATACAAGATTTGTGGGGTGAGGGCTACGTACTGATGTTACATTAAAAAAGCCACCAAGCTGTAAATATTTTAGCATCTTCATTGCTCATATGCAGATGATATTCTTCACTATAACGGGGTCTGATTAAGTCACTAAACAAGGCAGACCAGCTTGTATTGAACCATTCGTGGGAAGACTTGGGTAGAATTAGGACTTGAAACTCACAAGGCACAAAATGACCTTTCAATTCAAAAATTCTAAAATTCGGGTGTTTTTTTTTTTAATTGGTCCAGGTTTCTCCCCAACCCCACCACTCTTTGCCAGAATCTGAGAGGTGGTCTGTCTTTTCCCATCCCCCAAGCAGCCCAGGGCCTGGCCGCGCCACTGGCAGACATGGTGGCCGCCCCCAGCCAGCTCTGTGGTCTTGATTTATCTTCAGGCAGAGGGGAGCCCAAGCCTTCTGAAGATTTAGTCCAATATGTAAACAGAGCGGGTAGGAGCTGGGCCCGCCCCTCCCCACAGCTGCACTGAGCGGCAGCAGAGTCTGCAAGCCTCTGAGGTGGGGACGGAGCACTGGAAGGGGTGCTGAGGAAGGAGTCAAAGGCAGGACGAGGATCATTTATTGAGCAATTTCCATCTGCCAGCCCTGCACCAAGGACCTCTCCTCCATCCTCCCAGTGGCCCTGGAGGTTGGCAAGATTATTAACTGCCCTCAGTAGGGAGCAGCCTTAATTCCAAGGTCACCCAGCAGGAAATAGTAGTGCCTGGACTCCAACCAGGTGCTCTGGCCACAAAGCCATGTTCTTAATCACTCACTCCACTGAGATCTGGGAGCCAAGGCCAAGTCCTAGTTGTGCTCGAGACTGTGGTGACACCCTGTCCCCCTCCAGGCCTTGGCCTCCCCGTGTGTACGAGCAGAGTGGAGTAGATGGCCTCTGTGTGCCTTCTGGTCTGACATTTAGGGGCTCGGTGACTGGGCTCATCCTCTAAGACCCAAGTTCAGCCAAGGACTCCAGAGATGGGGGAGGCAGGCAGGACTCCAGGACTGCAAGCCTCAGTGCACATGCTGCCCAACTGACTCCCCGGGGGCTAACTCCCCACTCAAACCTCTGCCCTCTGCCCTGAGGTGGTCAATGGGCCAAGGTCAGAGTGTGCAGTGTGGGGTCACCCCTTTCCCTGATTCAGACTCTGCCCCGCCATCTGCCCTCCCCCCCCCCCCCAGCTGCCACGGTGGAGTCACATCTCCTCCCAGGCACAGAGCCTTCACTTGCCAAGACGGGAAGTGTGAACATTTGCAATTCATTTCAGGCTGCTCTGTGGCTGCAGAAGCCTGCTAAGAAAAGCCCTGTCCTGTTCCAGATGCAGTCTGGGCAGAAAGAAGCTATGCTCTTGATTTTCTCATGAGCCACTTTATATAAACAATTAAAGACAGGGCATAGGAATGTCCTGAGTGAAGCTCCCCATTCTGGAAAGCTCCCTTCACAGGGACTGCCCTTCCCTGTTCAGCCGCCAGAAAGCTGGAAGATTTACGCAAAATGTGGACCGTGGCTTCCTTGGGGGGGATTTACGGAAAATGTGGGCTGTGGCTGCAGTATGACTCGTTTCCACCTGGTGGGGGGTTTCCCTAGGGCAACATTCCTGCCGCTGCCGCCGGCCCCTCCTCACACTCCAAAGGGGAGGGCATGACTCCTCGAAGGTGCCTTTGCACAGAGGAACTGAGCAAGCTCAGCTCTGCGCCTTCTTATCATCAGTCTCCCTGCAAACAACTCCTGCTCAGCTCCTGACAAAGGGCTACGCTAGGAAGGGCCGGCTGTTCCAACTCTGGCAATGGCTACAGGGCATTTCATCTTGGAATGTAATATCAGGAGCTGTGGGGGCCTCACGTCCAGGCCAGATGCGGTAGTAAAGCTCATACTCCTTCTGCAATTCTCCCACCGGCTCCTGATACCCGGGAAAGGCGCAGAGGGGCTGGACAAGGCTGGACTGGGGCTTCAGCACCTCTGTGGCTTTACTCAGGTGGTTCCTCCCGCTGAAAATCCCCTCCCTCTGCCCCGTCCCTATCTGCTCCTGTCCTTAGAGACCTGGGCCAAACGCCACCTTCTCCATGGTCTTTAGCTCAAAGACCAAATGCTGATGCAGGATCTCTCACTTTTTTCACCGTGACAACTCACGGTAATAAGCACCTTGTATACTGACACAAAACACACGCAAACACGCGGATTGCTATAGCTAAAATCCAAACCCCACAAGCCAGCTCCGACTTTACTGTGTGCAATGCGTTCCAGTTCGTTTCCTTGTCAAAAAATTGTGGCGATCCGCTAAACTGATTTAAGGACAGTTGAAACGTCCAGTTTGTACTTCAGTTAAAATGCAACCTGAGTACCTGATATGAAATGATCTCCAAAGTCAAGTCAAAAAATTAAAAAAAAAAAAAGGCAAAACATAGAATAGTGTGTGTACAGTTTGTGACCATTACTGTTTATTTCGAGGGGCACACACGTGTGTCTCTGGATGAAGACTCAAGAAACAGTCACACTGGGTGACCCATGCCTGTCTGTAATGCACATAAGATGATAAGCAATTGGAGAAGGGCCGTGCCTCGTTTATTCCTACATCACTAGCACTAGCTTCAAGCCTGGCACACAGTAGTGTCCATAAAGGCTTAATACGCTGTACTGAATTCAAAAGAACACTCAATGAGGCTCCCCAACGTATTTATCCACCCACCCTTTTTCCTTTCTTCCTACCTTCCTTCCTTTCCTCATGAATCCTTCACTAAATACTTACTGAAGACCTACTATGTGCCAGGTGCTGGGATGGTAGCGGTCCTCGCCTGGTTTTGCTCTATCTCAGAATTGCTTGCAGCCCTGGTCTGCACTTTATTTGGGTTCCTCCTTGGGGCAGACACTGTGTCTTCAACATGCAGACAGGAGGTTCCATGTCAAGCCTTTCTTGACAGATTTCAGCCCCACTGGCTGCCGGTCCCCTGCCACTACCTTTGCTCTCAATGGCATGACCAAGGACTCTAGGAATACCAGAGATCACCCTGATGCATGCCACTTGCCCAGTCACTTGTTTAATGAGGCTTCTCACAAAGTCCCACTTGCCTGATTACGGTAGACTGTTGCCTCGTGACCCCCAGTGAACTCGTCCCTGGGTTAGTCCCCTCCCACACTGACTCTGGGCTTTACCACAAGATTTGTCTTGGCCATTGGGCCAACAGCAAGCATGATGCAAGCAGAGATGGGAAGAGCTACTTGCCCACTGGGGCTTGTCTGCCTGGAACTTGCTCTTGGAACTCGGCCGCCATGCTGCGAGAAGCCCAAGCCACTTGGAGAGGTTTTGTGGAAACAACCCAAGATGCTCTGGTTGATGGCTCCAGCTGGGCTCCTAGCCAGGACCAACTACCATCCATGAGTGTGCACCATCTTGGACATTCTAGCTCAGCCAAGCCCCCAGATATGGAGCCAGGCAACATCACATGGAGCAGAAGACCCACCTATCAGATCTCAGTCAACCCACAGCATCATGAGAGGTACCAAATGGTTCTTTTACATCACTACATCTCAGGCTGTTTTGTTACATAGCAGTAGCTAATCACAACACTGGAAAGACCATTTCTCACCTATAGCCTCATTAAGACAGTGGAGCTCCACATGGATCCCACAGGGTCCAAATGGGGTTGTTCTGATGTTCCCTGGGCTCAGAATCAACATGGGCCATGAGATGTGTGTACTCCCCCCGACGGACTGAATCCAGGGGCGGGGGGGAGGTGTCACCCAGGTCAGAATGCCGACTCTGGAGGCCCTCCTCCCCCACCATGCCCCTCTTCCCAGGAAACCTAGACCCTTGCAGGCACTCAGTACTCTGCTGGACGAAGTGCATGGATTTGATAGTGAAGGAAATGGTTATATTCCCGAGAAGGGTGCAAATGTGCATCCGCTTTTAGGCCAGAATTTGTGATTTATCAAACACATGTCAATAGGTCACTTGAGGCTTTTCCCCAAGACCCTTGGGGTGTCCCAATCCCTGGGAGCTTTGGTGGAGAAGTGTGGAGCCCTGATGTACCCCCTCACCCCTGGATGAGGGAGTCCTGGGCTTCGGGAAGGGAAGGGACTTGTTGCGGGCCTCCCAGTCAGCCCGTGGCAGAGCCGGGATGGGGGCAAACCCAGGCTCCGGACCTCCACTCCTCCCACCCTTGCTTTTTGCTGACCATCTAGTGACAGCTAGAAAAAAAGATCTCTTTCGGGACAACGTCCCAACTTAAATAGAAACAAAGATATTACCTTTCCTGATGTCTTCACTCCTTTCCAGAGGCTAAAAAACAGGATGACCACGACGACCATCAGACAGAGTGAGAGTTGCCACTGGGGCAGGCCGATGTCATGGATCCCGCTGCTCTCGTGTAGGTGCAGGACGCCACGCCTGCCCAGAGGAGAGGGGAGGGGGCCGGGGGGGCGGGGACGGTGTCGTCAGACAGGATGACCGAGGCCATGGCCGCGGGCCAGTCCCCGAAAATGCCCACCGATGGAGACTGGCCTTGGGCTGCGTCAACCCCTGCCCCGCATTGCGTGGGCCTGCCCTGCTCAGTGGTGGCCAGTCCCGGGGACGGGCCCGCCCTGGGCCAGCAGAGCAAGTCTTCCCCTCACGTCTGTTTTTGAAACAATAGCACAAATCTCTTGAGTGCCACCAGCACGCCTGGTCCTAGGGAGATGGCAGGGAAATAACAGGAAAAGTCCCGGCCCTTCAAGTGCTCACAGCCTAGAGCAGCGGAGTGATGGGGTAATTCTGACCTCCCCCCTCAACCCTGGGGAGACAATGGGACATTCGGCAAGGTGTGGAGACCGCTTTGAAGGTCATGAATTAGGGAGGGAGGCTGTGCTCCTGACATCTGGAGGATCGTGACCTGGGACATCCTACAACGCACAGGACAGCCTCTAACAACAAAGAATTATATCCAGTCCCAAATGTTCATGTTGCTGAGTTTATACATGCCTGTCTAGGGACTAAGATGAGAATAAACGTTTCTTCTCTTTGGGAATAGGCACTAAGTTAAAGGTACGCATATCCCGTGCCTCAGCAATCCTATTCCTGGGTATGTACTCGACAGAAATGTGTATATATGTTCACCAAAACACGTGTTCTAGAATGTTCACAGCAGCATGAACCACCATCACCTCAAACTGAAAAAATACTCAAATACCCATCGACAGTAGAATGCATCAATTATGATACATTCATAAAATGGAATATCAGGAGGCAACTAGCTCTCTGTGGATGGACCTCTCATGAAAATCCTGTGAGAAAGAAGTCAAAACCAAGGGGCGCCTGGTGGCTCAGTCGGTTAAGCGTCTGCCTTCGGCTCAGGTCATGATCCCGGAGTGCCGGGATCGAGCCCCGCATCGGGCTCCGGGCTCAGCAGGGAGTCTGCTTCTCCCTCTCCCTCTGCCTCTCCCACTGCTCGTGCTCTCTCTCTCTATCTCTGTCTCAAATGAATAAATAAAATCTTAAAAAAAAAATGAAGTCAAAACCAAACCCAAAGAAGTCGGTACTTTCTGATTCCACTCATATAAACCACAACAGGCAAAACTAACCTGAGGAGTTAGAAGTCAGGAAGGGCATGTGCTCCCGGGGTGGGGACGACGGGTGTACAGAATGGGAAGGGACACTGTAGGAATTTCTGGGACACTTGCCAGTTATGTCTCTTGATCTGGGTGCTGGTCATATGGTTGTGCTCAGGCTGTGACATTCCTGAACCATCCCTCAGTGACATGCACTTCTTGACAATACTTATAATATGACGTGTCCTTCGATAAAAAGTGGGGTATTTGAAAGTAAGGAAAACAAACAAATAGAAGAAAAATGAGGCTTGAGACTACTGGGGTTCCTCATACAATCTTCAGTGAAGAAACAGTAGAATTGCACAGAAAATGACCAGCTGCTAGTTAGAATCTAATCCAAGTCATTAGGATCAAACCGAAGGTCAAGTGAGGCCAACTGATATAATAATAGACCAGGTCCCAGGGGAGGGAGGAAACCCCTCCCCCCCACACACACAATTCCGTATCCCTGCAAGACAAAGAAAGCAGAACTGTTGCCCTAGAAGGGGGACAGCCTGGGAAGGTGTCCCCCTGCACCCAGATCATTCGTCCCTCAGTGTATCTTGGGCCTCAGCTGCACACGATGCCTTGTGTGGGGGGCTTACATTCTAGCACCAGAGGCAGCATTATGAGCACAATCACAATAAAGTGTGACAAGGGTTGGGAGCTGAGAGCTTCAAGGGCACCCAGAACGGTCTCTGCACCTCCACTGCACCCTACACTCAGAGGCTACAAACTACCAATACCCTTCAAGGCCCCCGCTCCAATGTCATCTCCTCTGGGAGGCCTCCATGATCACCCCTGGCAGGGATCTTTCAACCCTTCCCATTCTTGTGGCTCTTGGCTCATTTCCCAAGCCACGCCTGCTCCTGCCACATGAGGGCCGGCTGCATGCAGAGCTCTCCCTAGGGTAAGGAGGTGGATGAGCCATCTCTGGGTCCCCAATGCTAAGCCCGGGCCGGATGGTTCGGCTTGTTAGCTCAGAGCAGATTGTTGGATCAGGAACACCTGCTCACAACCTTTCTTGCTGAATCCAATAATCCATCTTCTAAAAAATGAGACCCAGGACCCACCCAAGAGGAACCAGGGAGCACAGAGGGTCAGCCTCCCACAGGCCCTCACTTCTCTCAGCAGCTCCTCCCCCAACCTGGAGGGGTCCTCACCCTTCTGTCCAGGTCCCTCACACTGTCCAGGGTGACTAGTGTTAAAGGCTAAAAGTAGCATGATATATTGTCCTTCCCTAGAGGAGTGCTTTAACTCAAAAGAACAACACACTAATGGCAAAACTTTGCACGCCCACAGTGGATAAACTGGGGGGGTGGGGGGTAGTCAATTGTCTCTCTGCCTGTCTGTATCTCTGTCTCTCTACCCCCCAACCACCCCTCCTCCCTTCCCTCCTCTTCCTCCTCACCCACTCCCCCCAAAAGAGAAATTCAAGGTACGGAGAATGTCACTTGGAGGCCTATCAACTTCTCACCCTGCACATTTGAATCACGCAGAGATCTTTTTAACAATTCCTGATGTCTGGGCCCCACTCTCAACCAGTTAACTTAGATCCCGTGGGGGAATGGGCCTGGACACCAGGATCTTTTAAATTCCCCAGGAGATCCTCCTGGGCAGCCAAAGCTGAGAACCTCCCCCCCACCCCCCGAACAATAGGTCTGCCCAAATTACAGGTTTTCTTTAGAGCAAGAGTCTTCCAGAAACTGTCTTTACTTTCCTGGCAAAATAAAATTGGCTTTCTGTGCCTAAGGGGAAAAAAAAGGCTCAGAGAGACTCATAAAATGTGGGCTTGGACTATTTTGTATGCCTGGGGATCAGAGGAGCCCACAGAATCACAGGCAGAGGGCTGTGCTCGCTGGGAGCAGTGCATTAGACCCTGGAAGATGCTGGGCTTGTGAGGAAAGTGCACCCCGAGTCTGGAAACTTGGTTAGCTTGTCCTTGGGCAGGTGACTGCATTTGAGGAGGCCACCACTGCCCTTGTGCGTGAACTCATGCGTTCATTTATTCATCCATTCCAAATTGAGGTCTATTTGCAAGAACGTGAAGGCAATTAGAAGAACATGGCCCAAAACAGGGGTCAGACAGACCTGGGCTCCCACCCGGGCCCTGCCACCGGCGACCGGCGGCCCGAATCCTTCCTCTGATTGCGCAAACTCATTCTGCACGTCTGCAGTGAGGCACGCAGTGCTGGGGGCCGGGGAAGGGCTGTGGACAAGCAGGTGTGGGCTCCAGCCACATGGAGCTCCCGTGGGGTTGGGGGGTGGGCACAGAAGCTGGTGCAAACATTCCCCATCTTGAGCCCTTTCCTTTCTCAGGAAAATGCTTCTCATGAGGATGAAATCACAGAACCCGAAGACAGGACCTCGAACTCAGGATATGCTTCACAATTACTATATGGTAATAGTAACTATCACGAGCCGGTCCCAGCCTTCAAGGAGCAGCAAAGGAGCTAAGGAGTGCCCCCCAAATGACCGAGGGAGTTAGCCCCAGGAAGTCAGCCGGCAGGTTCCCGGGGAGGGGGGTGGCTGGTACCTTCTCTGCCGGGTGTGGGGGAGCAGGTGAGCTGAGAGGAGGTGCAGAGGTGCGGCAGAGGGAGAGAGGGACAGAGGGGGATGTGGATGGGCGTATGTGTCTGCAGGTGAGCAAGTATGAGTGAATGGGCAACGCTGTGTGGCCCACAAAGGCCCACATACCCCTTTCCCGGACGGCCCCCATCCCTGAGGCCCCCCACCAGATGTTGTAGCTTTAAACCACCCACCTGCATCTGCCCCATGCAATCAACTTCGGTGTCTGGCCCTCCTAACCCTGCCTCCTGGTCTGCTACCAACGTCCCCACCCTTTCAGCCGTGTCCCAGGCCAGACCCACATTCCCTTCCCCCTGGACTGTTACAGAAATCTCCCTGCATCCCCACTATCCAAGTCTCTCCATGGCCCCTTAACTCCAGTCTGGGCTGCTGTAGAACCGTCCGTCTGACTGTCCTAATCGGTCCCTCTCCCACCCGAGTCCTCAAAGGCTCTTTATCACCTCCATCAGTGCTTCTCCCTGGGGCAGTTTTGGCCCCAGCTCCCCAGGGATGTTCGGCAATTTCTGGGTTGTCATATCTGGAGTGGAGGGAGATGCTGCTCCTCTCTCGTGGGCAGAGGCCAGAGATGTTACTAAACATCCCAAGTGCACAGGACAACCCTGCCCCAACAGAGAATTTCCTAGCCTGTAATGCTAAAAATGTGGAGGTTATGAAATCCTGGTCCAAAAGATAAAAACATAAGCCTTCCAGAACCTGAGGCCTTTCCTAACTGTCCCCTGCCCAGGGCATCCCCTGTCCTAGCTCACCATTCCTTGGACTCCTGGCCATGGCCGGCCACTCTCATTTCTCCATCATCTGAGGTTCATGTTGCTCTGGGCCTTGGAACTTTCTGTTCCTTTCCATCTAGAACACACTTCCTGGCCCGATTTATCTGCCTGGCTAGTGTCAACTCAAAATGATGCCCTGACTTAGGCTCCTCTCCTATGCCCTAGAGAAAGACAGAGGGGGCTGGGGGGAGAAGGATGGGGAGGAGGAAGGTAGGAGGAGAGGGAGGGGGAGGAAGGGAAAGAAGAGAAGGAGAGAGAAGAAGGAGAAGAAGAAGAAGAAGAAGAAGAAGAAGAGAGGGTGGGCCTATCCAAAAAGATAGAGAACCAGAATCAGGTGCTGAAGCCATCTGACTCTTCATTCTGCTTCTTCATTGTTTTCAATGGGCTGAGGGTTGAATGGTGTCACTAAACATCTGGCCCATTTGACTATTAAAATGATGATAAAAGGCACTGGACCCACTGTACTTGGCCTGAAACTTGCTAAAATGACGCCAGTGTCCAGCCAGAGGGTCGAAAGGTCCCCACGTGCATGTGAAGACCAGGTTCAGGTTTTTGGGGCTTGCCTAGGTATTTCGCCAGTGAAAAGGCAGGACTCCTGAGTGGATTCCCAGGAAAAGAAATGTGAACCCAGCCTCTCTCCCCAGCAGGCTCAAGCCTCAGGGGTTAGCACAACTAACTGGGGTTTGTTGTACTTTTCCAGCAGTTTAATGAAAATGAATCATTGTAAAGTATATGGTCCAGGTTTTCCGAAGTCTGCGAGCCAAACGGGCTCAGTTTCTTCCTTGACATTTGAGCCCAGAGGATTAGCGCTGGGGTGGAGGGAGACTTCTCTGCCCCACCAGGGACAGGCAGGGGGTAGACGTTTTCTGCGTCCCGAGCATGTTCACCAAGGGTGCCCTTTTACAGATAAAGTTACAGAGCATCAGGCTTTCTTTTTAGCCGCTGGCTGCTTGGCTTCAGGCCTGGGGCCTGGGGAGAATAGCGGTTTTGTTCCCTTGGATGATGTTTTCAATCCATCATCAGCCTAAATGAGTACAAGATGGCAACAAAATTGGCCAGCAGGCTCTGGGGAAAGAGAAAAAAAGGACCTGGCCTCCTCAGGGTTGGCACTGGGAGTCCTACTTGCTGCCTCCCCGGATTGAGATGGGGCGACTCTTTTAAAGCAGAAACACTGAAATAAAAGGGCCATGTGCCCTTAAAAAAATCCAGTAGCGGCTCCTGACTTAGTGACTTCGAAGAAAAGGCAGCTCAAGGTGAGAAAGAGGTGCATAGAAGGGCTTCTGCCCACCCACAGAGACTCCAGTATGCAGGTCCCAAATGGATGGAGGAGGAAGACAGGAGAGCCTGGGGTGCAGGGTGGGAGACTTGGCCCAGACCACCTGGGCTGGGATCCCAGCTCTGCCCCTTCCTTAAAAACCTGACTGACCCACCACCTTCTTATTTGTGAGATAGGTGTATTTCGACCTCCGCCATCTCTGCAAACTAGGTGGGGCTGGGTGTGAAGAGATGCGTGGTGCCTGGCTCGTGTGCTGGGAAGCTTGCAGGGACTGGGGCCGGGGGTGAGACCTGCGGAGCGCAGAGCTGCTGAAAGAAGCCCCGGATGCTGCTCCCCACCCCAGGCCCCCAGTCCCCAGGCCCCGCTCACGGAAGAATGTCATCTTCCTCCACCACATTCTGCTCACAGCTGAGCCAAGCCTGGAAGAAGTTTAGGGCCGTAGCTGAAGTAATCTGGGTCTCAAAACCCAACTGGCCTCTCTCTCCTGCTGGGTGGGGGTCTCCGCTGGGGCAGGCCTGCTGGCCATTTAGACGCCAGCAGAGGAACCAAATAATGACTAGACTAGAGACGACCGACACTATCGTTTTCCATTTTAATTTACAAGGACAAGGGTTGCCAAGAGCAAAAAGAAAAATCATGCCTTTTCCTTTAGCGTGAGATGATGAAGGGGAGAATGAGGAGCCAATCAATGGCCTCTATCAGCAGCACCATCCTCCTCTGCTGCCTTCTGGTCCAAACCACACTCAAACTACGGAGGCCTAAAACCTCCACCTGTAAGTTCCCCAAAGGTTTTGGAATTTTCTGAGGCCCCACTCCTCGATTTCCCACGACAGGACCCTGTTGGGATGTCAGCCTGAACCAGGAAGAATCTTGCTCTGAGACAGGAAAGCAGAGTAGCTATGATATCAGAGTCTCCGAGGAGCTGTTCATAAGAGTCCCCATGCCCTGGCTGCACCCAGACCCACGAAATCAGGGTCTCTGGATATAAGGTCCAGGCATCTGTGTGTTTTAAAGCTCTCCACGTGGTTCAGAATCGCTCCACTGGGCTGGGAGCTTGGCCTTTCCTCCCAGACTGCCTGGGTTCAAACCCACTTCAGATGCCACCTCTAAACTGCATGATCCTGGACAAGTCATTTCCTGCATGGGCCTGTTTGTTCCCTCAGGCATAGAACAAGAATAATTCTAGACCACAGTGGTCAGGATGAAAAGCCACGGCGCGCAACGACAGGGACATATCCTAAGCCAGACAAATGGGAGTTGTGACTATGACAATGTTTCTGAGTAATAATGACCATTGATAATGGCGAGAATGCAATACGCCAGGGGTTAGGACGACGGCAGGCTCTGGATTTCACTGCCTAGCAAGGCAGGGGCTGGGGTGAGGAGAGGGGTGCTCGTAGGGGCAAAGTGGAAGCAGGTGCTCACTCACGGAGGTCTGGGCCCGAATCTGGGCTCAACACAGCATGGGCCGTGGGGGCCGTGGGCCAGTGCTTCACGGTCTCATCTGCAAATGAAGCTAATGTTCACAGCCCCTTCATGTGTGCACTGAGGGAAAGAGTCACAGAAACCTCATGGGGTGGGTGTGAGCTTCCACTGAAGTCATGCATCCAAGAAAGTCAGCAGAAAGCTGGATGCACATCGTGAGCGATGAGCTGTTCACGGGACAGCAAGGGAGACAGGAAGGACACTGCTGTGAGAACAGATGTTCACTGTAAGTAACAGCAGTGCTTTGGTCCTTGGGGGCCTGCAGATGTGCTTCGAATCTGATGACAACGATGGACCCTCTCCCCGCCAAATTCCGAAACCTACGTAGTTCTGCAGGTGCCTGCTGGAAATCCACAGGATACACAGAGGGAGGGAGGGGCATGCCGGGTTGGGGAGCCTTAGCAAATTTGCTGCAAGGGCTCACGGAGGGTCGGTGTGGGTCCTGAGCCCCAAATTCCCCTGAGCTCCAGGAAGCAGCAGACTTTGCAGAGGCCACTTTTAACCAAACCGTATCTCCTTGGCCCCATCACCCTGAGACGGCAGGGGTGGAAACTGGCCTAAAGGAACCCTAATCTCCAGATAATCGGGACTCACTCTCAGGTCCTTGGGGTAGAGAATCTGTCAGACTGATGGATGCTGGTCCTAGCATTCTGTCTTTTATGAATCTATCTTTTCTCATCCTCTGGACCTCAACTGTCCAAGGTGGTAGCCAACGGCCACATGCAACTCTTTAAAGGTAAACTGATGAAAATTAAATAACATTTAAAAATGTAACTCTTCGGTCACACTGGCCACGTTTCCACGGCTCCACTGGCCACATGGGGCTCCTTCACTGAACTGCACAGATAGAGAACCTCTCTAGACCAGGAATCCCCCAAGTCAAATCCACGGCCCCCAAGTCAATCCAGGCGTGTGGTCTGTGAGCTAAGAATGGTTTTTATCTTTTGAAAGGATAAAAGGAAATAAAGCAGAATAGGCAAGAGACATAGAAGGCCCTCAAAGCCCCAAATATTTGCCATCTGGTCTTTTATAGAAAGTTTGCCACGTCCTACTCCAGACCACGTGCACCTTGACAGTGAGGTCCCAGCGGCATTTCCCTGTCCCACGCTGCGGCTTGCAACAGGACTTCCTGCCTATCTGCTGACACTCGTGTCGAGATTGGTAAAGTGGGGATCACCCCCCCCACACCCAGGAATAAAGACAGTCCATGCTCCATTCTCCGGAGCCTGCCGCCGCCATGCAAACATTTTCCACTAGGTGGCTGAAGACAAGCTGACCATGACCCACCTCAAGACATAAAAGGATGGACTAGAGGATGACAGGATTCAAGGGAACCGCAAAATAAATGTCAGTGGTTCTGGATTTAAAACCACAGAATAAAATAACCATGCACGAGCCCGTACATACATAAATGAGTGAACGAGGAAATGCAGATTAAAACCACCATGAGAGGGGTGCCTGGGTGGCTCAGTGGGTTAAGCGACTGCCTTCGGCTCAGGTCATGATCCTGGAGTCCCGGGATCAAGTCCCGCATCGGGCTCCCTGCTCAGCGGGGAGTCTGCTTCTCCCTCTGACTCTCCTCCCTCTCATGCTCTCTGTCTCTCATTCTCTCTCTCGTAAATAAATAAAATCTTAAAAAAAAACAAAAAAAAAACAAAAACCACCATGAGCTATCAGAACCTCCTACCTGTTAGAATGACCACCATCAAAAAACAAGACATAACAAGAGCTGAGGATGGAGAAAAGGGACCCCTCATGCACTGGGGTTGGGGACGCAAACTGGTGCAGCCACTGTGGGAAACAGTATGGAGGCTCCTCAAAAAGTCAAAAATAGGGGCGCCTGGGTGGCTCAGTCAGTTAAGCAACTGCCTCCGGCTCAGGTCATGATCCCGGGGTCCTGGGATCGGCCTCATGTCATGCTTCCTGCTCCGTGGGGAGTCTGCTTCTCCCTCTTCCTCTGCCCCTCCCCATGCTCATGCTCTCTCTTTCTTTGTCAAATAAATAAATAAAATCTTTTTTAAAAAAAAAAGCTAAAAATAGAACTACCCTATGATCCAGCAATTCCACTGCTGGGTACTTAAGTGGAAACACTAACTCAAAAAGATCCCTGCACCCCTACGTTCACTGCAGCATTATGAACAATAGCCAAGACATGGGAACAAGACATCCACGGATGCATGAATGTATAAAAATGATGGAGTGTGTTTGTGTGTCCGTGGCGGGGGGGGGAGAAAGTGACACACACACACACACACACACACAGACACACCATGGTATATATGCACAATTTCAGCCATAAAAAAGAAGAAAATCCTACCATTTGTGACAACACAGATAGACCTTGAGGGCATTACGCTAAGTGAAATAAGTCAGACAGAGAAAGACAAATACTATATGATCTCACTTATATGTGGAACCTAAACTTAAAAAAAAAAAAAAAAACTAAACTCATAGATAAAGAAGATCAACTGGTGGTTGCCAGAGGCAGGGGGTGGGAGTGGGCAAACAGGGTGGGGGGGCGGTCAAAAGATACAAAGTTCCAACTATACAATCAATAAGTCCTGGGGATGTCACATACAGCAAGGTGACTCCAGTTAACAATACTGTCCTGTGTATTTGAAAGTTGCTAAGAGAGTAGATCTTGAAAAGTTCTCATCGCAAGGAAAAAAATTTGTAATTATGTGCGGTGATGGATGTTAACTGAACTTACTGTAGTCATCATTTGCAATATATATGTGTTTCTAATCACTGTACACCTGAAACTAATATAATGTTACATGTCAATTGTATCTCAAAAAAATGAATTAATGAGTGATCGAATGAATGAATAAATAGGGGACAACTCTTCCTTACAAAAGAATTCCAATCAATTAATCTAGGGGGAATGATGGGAATAGAAAAATCACAATCAGACAAACGCTATCATAATCATCTTTGCTTGCAAGACTCATTGAAGGATGCTTAAGAATTGTGGGTTGACGTATGATGAGAAACAAGATATTTAGATAACCTCATGTGCCTCCACGGAAGACATTTGTGAATGACGAAAGGAATAATGCTCTCTCCACACAGAAGGAAGCTGGCTGCTATGGTCTTAGCCAAGCCATCACGGTTAACGTCCCTGTAATAAGAGACTGGCATCACATACCACCCCCCGATCCGGCGCACTGGGAAGGACGCAGCACCATCTCTACAGTGTTCTTGTCCAAAATGCCTAAGCTCAGTCTAACCGGGAGAAAAGAGCAAACCAACCCACACGGAGGGCTCTTGTACAGATGACACTCAAGGGAAGACCAAAGACTTCCCACAGATTGGAGACTAAGGGGAAGCGGATCCTGGGCCGGAAGAGGACATGAGTGGGAAAACTGATGAACTTTAAAAAAAGGTCTGAATTTAACAGGTTAGTTAACAGCATATGAACGTTAATTTTCTGATTTCCATCGCTGCACTCTGGTTCTATAAGGAGCCAAGTGGGTGGAGGGTATACAAGAGCTCTGTGGGTTACTTTTATAACTTTCTGTGTCTAAAATGGTATCAATATAAAAAGTGTCTTTTTGGGGTGCCTGGGTGGCTCAGTCGTTAAGCATTTGCCTTCAGCTCAGGTTGTGGTCCCAGGGTCCTGGGATCGAGACCCGCATCGGGCTCCCTGCTCCGCGGGAAGCCTGCTTCTCCCTCTCCCACTACCCCCTGCTTGTGTTCCCTCTCTCACTGTCTCTCTTTCTGTCAAATAAATAAATAAAATCTTTAAAAAAAAAAAAAGTGTCTTTTAAAAAAGATGTTCTGTCTTCTACTACCAGTCGGTGACTCTCACGCACACATGGTCCAAATACCTCTCCTGAGGTGCACGTAGCTGGCCTGCCTCCCGCCTCCCAAATTTCACTCACAAGCCCCAGCTCCTCACCCCGCTGGAATCCCAG
Organism: Halichoerus grypus; assembly: GCF_964656455.1. Classification (NCBI taxonomy): domain Eukaryota; kingdom Metazoa; phylum Chordata; class Mammalia; order Carnivora; family Phocidae; genus Halichoerus; species Halichoerus grypus. The sequence continues at coordinate 27,771,480 of NC_135726.1, forward strand.
AGAGACAGCAGCATGGGGCCAGCCAAGAGACAGCTTCGAGGTCAGTTCCGCTCAGGTCCAAGCTACACCTCCATCAGCCGAGCCCCTATACATGTCCCCTTGACTGGCTTCATCAGTTCTCATGTCACCTCCTCAGAGAAGCCCTCCCTGACCACCTGAACTAATGTTCCTCCCTCCCCCCAACATCCCTTTCTACCACATACCTGGTTTTAGTTCCTTAAGAGCACTTACACTCCCGACAACGTGTTTCATTTCATGTAGGGCACGCTGACTCTCTAAAACGTTCTTGCTTCCCTACCTGCTGACTCGTGCATTTCTCCCCAGCCCCACTCTCCCGTGAACACGGGGCCCGCCACTGCCCCGTCCACGGCCGGATCCTCAGCTCCGAGCAGGTGCCGGCTGCTCAGCACACCTTACAAACCAGGGCTGGGGTTTTTCCTTAGCCTTTGGCCCAGGAACTGCCCCGCACAGCGGTTGGTGTGCCCACGTGAATAGGACACGCGGCCGATGACTTACTCATAGAACTCTGCTGCGGGCGTGAACTTGTACTTGGAGTACTTGGTGTGGTTGCCCAGCACGGAGCTATTGAGGAGCTTGGGGTCGGTGCAGTTGGGGCTGTTCCAGGAATGGCCGCAGTCAGTCCAGGGCAGTTTGAGGGTGAAGGAGGAGAAGAGGTAGTAGAGCGACCAGGCAATGATGACGTTGTAGTAGAAGCCAACGTAGATGGCGATGAGGATCACGGCGTAGCCCACTCCTGCGCGGGGGGGCAGAGCGGGCTCAGGCGGGGGCTTCCCCAGGCCCCATCCCAGAGCCTCTCACGTCTCCTGGGGAGCCAGCTCCGACCATGGCATGACCCGACCCCTCCGCCCCTCCTTCTCTGCAGCCCAACCCGTAGGCCGTGGAAACCCACCAGCCCTTTGCCGGAGTGCTCTCTCTGGCCCCTGGAGCCCCTCGGCCCCCTCAGCAGGCAGGCCAGAAGTGCCAGGCCCTCACTGCCCCCAAGCAGCCGCCGGATGTAAGTACCGGAGTGGATGAAGGCACTGGAGTCTGAGTATCCCGGGTCCCTCACCCCTGGGGCGGAATAACAGTGAGGCCCACTAATGCTCTCTCCCCGGGGGGATGAGCCCCTGGCCCACGGTGGAATGGGCTTGATGACACACCTTTTACTGGCTGACTCCCCTTCTCTGGGTCCTACAAGTCCTTCCTAGAATCACCTCCCAAAATAACTCCCTACACAAATCCTTGTCTCAGGACCTGCTTCTGGGGAACCCCAAACAAACTCCCTGATTAGCACTGGGCCCTACTTCCAACCATCTGCTTTGTGCGTGTGCCAATCCCATCTGCCTGAAGATACAGGGAGCTCCTCTTGGGCTAGCTAGTTCTAGGCCTTTGCCTAGAGTAGACATTTTTTCCTGCCTGTGCAGCATTGCTCTAAGGGAGTAGCCTCAAGCATTCTTAGCATGTGAGGTTTGGGTAAGGCTAATCCCTCACGTCCTTGACCTAGCTATAGGCACATGCCTCAGGCCTGGCCACTCAGACTTCTGCTTGCCCAGAGCCACAAGGATTGGTTGATAGAGGGGCCTATGACTCAAATGAAGCCAATGAGAGTCCTCTCTGAGACCTTTAAGGATGATAGAAGGTGTCTTTGATTTCTTGTGTCACTGTTAAACTTGGTAGGAGGTCATCTTGTTGTTGCTGATGGCCAGTTTTGCTCGCACCTGAGAAGAATATGCCTGAGATGGATGCTGACGCTGACTTCCGATGGAGAGAGGTCAAAAGAGATTCCAGGTAATCTTATTCAAGCACCTGGATCAAGATGCACCTGAAGCTAGCCAGAAACCCTTGGACTTTACTGTATCATAAGCCAATTAATTCTCTTCTACATGAGAGCCACTTTGAGTGGGATTTCTGGGAATTAAACTAAAAAATTCTAACTAATACACATGTCTTATAAGCCTCTTGTACCAGCCTGTGTCCACTACAGGACTGAGTACAGAGAAGGTGGTCAGGAGACACGTGCCACCTGAGTAAAGGCGCACAGGAATCATACCCGCCCTCAGGGCCATCTGGGCCCGGGTCACTAACCAGCGCTTGGGAGGCACTAATTCTGACTCCATGCCCTTCTCATCAATGTACAGGGGCCAAGAAATGCCAGTTGCTATGGCTACTTTCTCCAGATGTGCTCCAAGTCCCAAATGCAAGCAGGCTTCACCACGTCTCCCAACTGTGATCAATCAGTGGTGGTTGCTGGATTAAGGACCGTGAGACAGGTTTCTAGCTGAGCCCAGAAAGGCCCATGAGCAGTTTACCATGTCTCTGCCGTGGGAGCGTGAGCGGAGAAGAGTGGGGTGCGCTGGGTACTTCTGACACTCCCGTAAATATTTCCCACATGGGAAACAGACACCCTCTGGTCACTCAGCGGTAGAAGCTGGACTGGTCCCCCGGTTTCTAGACTTTCTAGGCTAAGCTGTTCCTGACACACCAAATGCTCTCCACGTAACCCTGAGCGGTGAATGCTCTTGACCGCGCCAATGTCCGTGAACCCCAACCCCACCCCCGCCCGAGAGCTGGTCTACCTCAGATCCCACCTCTGGAGCAGTTTCTCCAAGGGGCACCGAGGAAATCTTTTAGATAACCTTGGACTCCCCCCGACCCATGCTTTACCTTTGAAGAATGGGCAGATCTTCCACACTGTGGCTGCCCCTTCTCGGTTGTACTGGCCCAGGGCCAGCTCCATGTAGAACAGAGGCATCCCGGCGATGATAAGGAACAGGGTGTATGGGATCAGAAAGGCACCTGGAGGACACAGAGGCAGCGCGTGACCCCCCGGACCCCTGCCCAGCCTCACGCCTGCCCCTCAGAGTGCCTGCCAGAGCTTCAAGGTCCTCATTCCCCAGCTCCCGGGCCACTTCCCGAAGGTGTTTTGTGGGAGATAAATAGAGTGACACAGAGCCACGAATACAAGTAATTGCCACACTGATAATTGTGGGGGTACCAAGAATAACCATCAGTCATGCTAATGAGCTTCTGTGGTCAGAGCAGTAAAATCTGGTTTCATCAAAGCTGAACGGGCTTGTTTCTTGCAGGATTCTTCTGGCCTTCGAGGACGCTTAGAGGTACGGCCTTCACCAGATTCCTCTAACTGCAGAACCTTTCCTTGCGTGAACCGTCGCTCTGGGGGATGCCGATCGCCCCAAGGCCCCCTTGTAGAGGTCAGAAAATTGAGATCGGAGAGGGAGAGAGACAGTGCCCAAAGTTACCTATGACTGAGTTTCTAAATTTGCTTCCATATGTCTCATTTTCAGGTCACTGGATTCTTAGTTTCACTAAGAGACATAATCAGACAGGGTCGCTATGTCCCCCCACCCCCGGGAGGAAACTGATGGCAGAGAAGGAGAGTCGAATCAGTCCTGTAAGCGACAGAAGCGGGACTCGCATTCAGGTCTTCCAACGCGTCAGGCTCGCTCGCCCTGCTACAGGGGCTGAAGGTAAGTAAACCCCGGAGCAAGTCTCTGAGCAGGGAAGGAGCCCACCCAGAGCATCGCAGAAACTAGAGGGGGCCCCTGGCAAGGAAGGGGCAGCGACTCATCCCTGAGAGAGTTGCCGGTGGGATGAGACATGGGCGAGTTTCAGAGATGATTCTCCGTGTGCCCGGCAGCCCCGGGGTGAGCTTACGGGGGCTCTGAGGTCACGAGGTGACTCACTGGGATACGTGCCATGTCAGCCCCGGCTACAAGCGGGACCGAAGCCAAATGCCAACTCCTTTTCCTGACGCAGCTGGAGGTGCACCTCGTCCCCGCCTCTGGCCTTTGGCTAAGATGCCGTAACCTTGGAAACCAAACGCTCTCTGGCCCACCCACACCAGCAAAGTGCAGAAACTGGGAAATATTTCATGACGGTAGCATGAGGACTGGAACGTCCTGGGCTGCGTTCCAGGCACTTTCCGGGCAAGGTCTCATTCCATTTTCACATCAACTCTAAGATGCAGAGATGGTTCTCGATTTTACAGGGGATCATGGCGAAGTCACATGGCACCCCGGGTCAAACACGCCCAGGACGGACTGTCAATCTCCACTTTCTTCCCAGGGCTTCTCCTCAGGAAGCCCGGGGCTCTTAAGGACAAAACATGAAGTGTTGGCCTCCGTGCTCAGAAACCTCTCCCTTCTGTAGCAAAAGATGGATCAGCATGTGGGCACAGGAAAGAAACTACCAGAAAGTGAGTACCTCCTATGTATCGAGGAGACACTAAGCACTGGACATCTGGGATCCCATCTGACTTACCTAGAAAAATCTGATAGACCCATTTTTCAGAGGAGGGAACTGAGGCTTGGGGAAATCAAGTGACCTGACCAAGGTCACCCAGCCAGTCATTGATGGGTGTGGGGTCAGGCCTAGGTCTGCCTGCCTCCAGAGCTCCAGAGCCATTCCCAACATATTTTGCAGATTCCAGAACATTCCAGCCTCAGTGGAGGCCATGAGTCTAAACAGGGTCTTAGAGGGGAGGGTGTTCTGACCCTGGGGATCTGGAGCCAGCTTAGCCGTCTAGTCTGTTGGTCATACCCTGGCCCGATATTCCATCCCCTGGTCCATGCCTGACTTCTGTGCAATGCCCAGGCGCCCACGTCTCTCGATCCCTCCTCATTTCCTGCTTTCAAACTCCGCCCCTGCCCCTCTCCCACACAGAGAGGGCTGATCTGGCACGTGAACCCACGTCTGTCCATGGTGGGACAGCAATCCCAGTTGGGGCAGCAATGCTTTTGGAGGTAGCTGGTGGTGGTGACATTGGTGAGTACCTGTTACATGCTAAGCCACACACTAATTATTCATGTAAAACCGTCCCTGAGAGAGAGTTACCACTAATTCGGTCAAGTAGCTTGTCCAGACTAGGAAGTATGCAGCTGGGCTTCAAACCTGGATCTCTTCGAGCCCCACTCCGTCTGTGGCCACCTACTACTGCCCTTGGGAGACGGCAGCCAGAGAGGAGAGGGCATAGAGCTATCCAACTGTTGAACAGGTCTGAAGACTGAAGTCGGTGGCCCAAGGGACAGTGGGGAAGGAAAAAGCCGGGAATCACGGCTTAGATCTCGGCCCTGCGGTTTGCTGCTGATGACAGGACATTCTTTTTTACAACAAAAGGGAAAGTGCAACGTCAACCAGCTAACCAGGTGTCTCACCTGGGCCAGTTTTCTCAACTCTTACACCTCTGGGTGGCACCTGCCAACAGGTAGGTGGATTGCCCAGGCTGAGATTCATCTCCTCTTGTGCCTGGCTGGGAGTCCCAGCAAGGGAGAGAAGGAGGGAAGAGGATGGGTCTGCACAAGCCCGAGGCTCTTCTCTGAATGCATTTGATGTGGGCCGGCCACCGCTTCAGGAGGCAACAGCCCACAAGCCTCCAGAAAGATGAAACAGCTGAGTGTGGCTAAAAACCAGAAAGCTGCCCTGTGGCCAGTGCCCTATTCTCAAAGAAGACGTTGACCAGCTAGTTGGCCCAAACCCCTTTGCAGAAAGATCTGGAGGAAGCTGGGGCAGAGCTGAAGAGCCGGAAAGGGATTTCAGGGGTGACTGAGGTCAGCTGAGGAGGCCTCTCTTAGAAACAGGCCTGCAGCAGCTCCTGGAGAAACTGAGGCTGGATTGCAAACTTTCTAGAAGTTACTGTCCTGCAAGGCCTACAACCACCACATTCTCACGGGCCTGCTGCATCTTCATGTGTAGGACTGTCCCTTGCAACAGCTGCAAGCAGCCTCGCATGGGTCCTGAGAGCGGAGAGCCTCAGGGGCCACAGCCCACTACCCTGTCTTGATTCTGGAATGCTCTGGTTGTGCAGTGTGCAGGCCTTCAGCCCATATGCATGTACACAGATGCACGCCTGTGCACACTCACGATCCTGCACACTGACACCCACAAACACACGAGGAAAAGAACCGTCAGCTGTAAAAGGGACTCTGACAAATGGCCTTGGATGAATTTAGTAAGAAAAGCATCTGTCCCAGCACCTCTAGCCCAGTGCACACTGCCTGACACCCCACCACTATAGGGGAACCCTACTGGTCAGAGAGGGGCTCTGGAATCTTCTGTGCATATGCCATGGCAGTCCTCAGGAAGGGGAGCCCAGTGGTCACTAAGTTCCGAGTGGGATGCACCCGGGCAGATGAGGAGGGCAAATGAGGAGGAGCTCGGGAAAGGAGAGCGAATGCCTATAGGGGGCTCATCTAGAGGTGGTAGGGCGCAGGCCTGCTGGGGATTTGGGGTGAGGTGGAGAGAGTGTGATCAGGGAGGGGCTGCAGGAAGGAGAGGAGGGTCCCCTGAGACCTAGCTGAACCCACTTCCCAGACTGCTGGGGGCTGGATTCCTCAAACTGTGCCTTCTGGCCACACCCTGATATACCAAGAAGTAAAAACCCACAAAACTATTTCCTTGGTGCCCATAGCTCAGCTATGGATGGTCACTGCCCGTGGCTTTCACCAGATCTCCATGAAAACCTCGGTCCACGCCGATACTTAGCCAGATTTGTGCCCCCTCCCCGAACACCCCAAAGGCATAGTAGACATAAGGGTGCAAGAGAGGGTGAGATTTCTGTAGGAGACAGTGCTGCTCCCCACAGGTGCACGGGTGGGTTCGGGGGCAAGAGTACACGTGGAGATCTACACCCCACGTGGCCACGTTTTTCAACACGACACATCAGGCCATACCTTTTAAATCAAACATGCTCTGTCTTCTTACCTCGACAACTAGACCTCCATGACGGTTCTATTATAAGGTTCAATTTTGGAATCCTCCCTTCTCATAGCTCTGCACGGCAGTGTGATAGCATGGGGGGGGGCCCATTTGCCTGCACCCTGCTTCTTCCCCATCTCAGTGCTGTCCAATGACATGCAAGGCCTTCTGCACACACGTGTGGACTCTTGCATCCACGTGTCTAAGCTCTGTGCACACCCCTGCAGACAATGGGCCCCCGGCCTCCCCTGGGACCCGGGCCCTGCGCACCTGCAACACAGGCCACATGATAGAAGGAATGAGGTGGGAGGCCCACGAAGACCCCAGAAGGGGGTTGGAGTGTTTGCGCAGGGAAATCCAGGGTCTGGGTACCTGGAGTGGTGCAGGGGGGAGGCAGTGTTCTGGGCAGGCAGGCTCTCTAGGCCCGGGCCTCGGTGAGAAGCAGAGGAGGGCTGAACAGAGCTCTCTAAAGCACAGGGCCCAGGGCAGACCCCCTGTGACATAATGTGATATATAGATATTTGGTCTCTGCTCTGCGTTCCTGACAAAGAGCTCTTAAAAACCCTCGAAATTTTCTAAGTGGGAGTGATAGGAATGTCTTATACAGAGCTTCTAAATCCCTTGGAATTTTCTGGGTGATAGGAGGATCTTTTGTTCTAATGAGATAATTCTTGGTGGGCTCCTGGGTGGGGGCCTGGTCCCCAGGAAGGCCAAACCCTGATTAGAAGCTTGGAACTTTCAGCCCCAGCCTGCAACCTCCGGGACAGAAAGAGGGGCTGGAGATGAAGCTAAAACCAATGATGCCCACATGTCGAAGCTTCCATAAAGATCTCTGAACTACGGAACTCGGAAAACTTCTGAGCTGGACAACACATCCACGTGCCAGGAGGGTGACCCACCCCAACTCCGCGAGGGCAGAAACTCCTGCGCTCGGGACTCTTCCAGACCTCGCCCCACGTACCTCCTCATCTGGCTGCTCCTCGGGATCCTTTCTCATACCCTTTATAACAAGCTGGAAGATGTAAGTCAGTGCCTCCCTGAGTTCTAGGAGCTGCCATAGCCAATGACTGCACCTGACGAGGGGATCCTGGAAACCCCTGATTTACAGCCGGGTGGTCAGAAGCACAGGTGTCAGCCGGAGACCTTGACCGGCATCTGAAGTGGGGAGACCCCTGAACCCGTGGGGTCTGCTAACTCCAAGTCGACACCCAGCTGGGGCCTGCAGAGTTGGAGCGCTGGTCCATGTGGGGAAGCACGGAGGACAGGCTCTGCGTCACCAGTTTGCTGCAATAACTGGCAATGATGGAGGAGAAGCACTTAGGAGGCACTCAGGCGGTGCTCTGTGCACGAGAATCATGTCCTGCCATCACGCAGGACAGTGCACGCAACTGGAAATTGCAAGTCGGCCATCGCTCGTGGAGTTGAGGGTGGCCTTCACAGAGCACAGCCTTGAACGCCTGCTGGAGGCTCGCCAACACGGAGGGGCTTTGAGGCAGTCCCTTGGGGCCTCATGTCCCCGTCCCAAGGGAGGCTGGCTACTCCCTTGCGGCCAAAGAAGAGTGTGCGGACCACAGGCAGGAAGAGGGTCAAGGGTCTCCCCAGGCCACCGCCAGCCCCATGACCACAAAGGGCTCGCACAGTGCTGCCCAGAAGCCCCTCACGAATGAGGGAGCTGCTCCCCCGCGGCTGGCACTGCTCAGCCCTCAATCGTCAGGCCTTTGGCGAGTGCCTCAGTTCAAGAGAGCCACCGCACCCAAGGCCACATCCCCTTCCCAAGACAGCTGTATCCACTGACCAACTGACATCAGGGCATAGTCCCGGCCTCCTCACCTCAACTCAGGACAAGTCTGGGGGAGCCATCCCAGTCTCCGAGTCCCCCCCGGGCAGCTGAGGCTTTGCTGAATCTGGTGGCCAGCCTCTCCATCTGGCCAGCACCCCTTCCCTCAATCCCTCCCCCGGCAGCCTCCCCTGTCCCTCCGCCTTCCTTCTGGCCTTAGACCCACGGAGAACAAAACGGATCGGTCTTGTCCAAAGCGATGCTTTGCGCACTGGGTGTCCGCCTTAGCATCCCCGCTCTGAGCCTTCCCCAGCTAAACAGCTGGCTTCATGCGGCCATTCCTTTAGCGAAACGCTCCAGTTCTTACACGAAACCAAGCCCAGATCATTCAAGTTTGTCAACACAGACTCCGTCCAGGGTAGGGTATCGGAACCATGGGGTGACGCCTCGTGGTTCCTCCCCCCCAAGACTTATCTTCTGTTTAGGGGCCTCAAGGACCACAGTGGGCCCCTGCCCACGGGCCTCAGGATCCCCCTAACTTCCGCCCAAGTGGAGTCTTGCAGCTGTGGACTTCTGCCTTTCACTGAGATCAGCCGGGAGCATGGGAACACGCCTGCTGTTCAGGCGGGAGCTCCCCACAGAGTGACCTACACATTCAGCTTAGGTGCTTCCAGCTGACCTCTGAGTTGACCTTGGCTCTGAGACCAGGGAACACCCCCAGCGAGGAAACATGCCCACTTCCTGATAGATGAACACCCCCAGCTCCTTTCAGGAGGTCCCTGTGGGTGAAACTCAGGGGAACTAATGTTGGGGTGCTCCTCATGTAACAATTCTTTCTCTGCTGTCAACTTTGTGGGGTCTGGACTGATTTTTATTAATGAAGCTGAGACTTTCCCTAGAGCTCCTTGAAGGTTGAGGTTTTCCATCTCGGTCCTGGTCTCTTTAAAATGAACAAAAACAAGGGTGTTCTGGATGCTCAGAACTACATTATGGAAGGAAATGCTACCCACAAAGAATAGTAGAACCTCATCTCCCTCATTCGGGATATGATACTTCCAATAACAGAATCCAAGATGACGTTACATTTTAGGATATCTACCCTAGACTATGAACTCCCTAAAGGGGGGGGGTTGCCTTTTGCTCATCTCTGTGTTCCTGGCATATGGTGGGCATGTTGGAAATGCTATCTTGTGCAGTAAGTGGCTCCCAGCAGTGACTCATGTGGAGGATGCGGCTAATGAAAGTCCCACGGCCTTTCTCCACTTGCACGGTGACCTAATCCTTACTTAGGCAGTTGGGTCTGGGACCAAAGGAAAGGGTGTAACCTTTATCCCCATGAAATCCCATCTTGCTGGAAACAGCTTCTTTAGATCTTTTTGGCCAGCTCAGAGCAATGAGCCACATCATGCTGATGACCCCAGATTCAAGACTCAGCTCTAGTCCCCGATGAGCACCAACTTGTTCCTGCAAACTCGTCAGTGGAGGGCCCCATGCACCTGAGCTGAACAATCAGTTTGGCAAGCTCAGGGTGTAGACGGCCTCCTACAGCCAGCCCGGATATGAGAGCACTTGAGATTGCAAACCTCTGACCTCTGCAACAGCCACCACTTCACATCCAGCCTCCGGAAGCCCAGGTATTTTGGCCGAGAAGTTTCCCACCGTCATGGGCTATGGGCACCTGACACCCTCAGCATACTAGGGAAGGAGAAGAACCCTATCCGGGACCAGAACCACATCTCATGGGCCCCCGTGCAGGAATGTTAATCCCCATCTTCCAGGTGAGCAAAGAGCAATGGGAGGAGGTCAGACTCTCAGAACACAGAGCACAGCCCGGCTCTTGATTCTCGATTCCCCGGGCCGAGGTGTGTCTGCTGTCCAGCCTGACTCCCTTTCCTTAATTTCCTCCCAGAATCAATTCTGCTCCCGCCAAACTCAGGACCCCACTGTACTCCTGGGTCTAGCCTGTAATTAAAAATCATCAAACAAGGGGCGCCTGGGTGGCTCAGTCGTTAAGTGTCTGCCTTCGGCTCGGGTCATGATCCCAGGGTCCTGGGATCGAGCCCCACATCGGGCTCACTGCTCGGCGGGAAGCCGGTTTCTCCCTCTCCCACTCGCCCTGCTTGTGTTCCCTCTCTCACTGTGTCTCTCCCTGTCAAATAAATAAATAAAATCTTGAAAAAAATAATCAAACAATTAACAATAATAGAACAGATCCGTTTACTGAGCCCCTTCTATGTGCCAGACACTCTTTTGAGGGTGTTATGTCATCGACATCATCACCCTGCCAGAAGGTAGACGCTTTCTCCTTCTTTGCACAAGGAAACTGAGGCCCAGAGAGGGTGAGTCCAGGGCTCCATTTCCAGGAAGTGTCAGGCTCAGATTCAAACCCGGGTCTGTCTGAACCGGAGACCATGTGTGTAACAGCACAGGACTCGTCTCAAACAGAAGCAGTCATTGCCAAGACCCCTCTCCTGGCAAGGAAGGCAGACGTGGAGACCCAGGCGATCTGCCCACGCCTCCCCGGCGACCAGCCCAGGCCAGGCCCAAGACCACAGGTGCAGGGGAGATTCAAGCACCCTGAAAACAGCCCCCATGGCCTGGCACTGTCTCTCTGTTTGAGAAGGTTCTGGAATTTCCAAGTCTGGCTTTCCCCGTTGGTAGCATCTCACACGTGTGCGGCCCAGCAGCTGGCCTCTGGGAAGATGTTCAGACAGGCTGATCATTCCCAGGAATTTATTCAGAAAGTATTAGCCGGGGGCCTAAACTATTGGCACCTTTATCATTTCACAACATGCTCTGGTCTGCGCCAGCGTGCACAGCCAGACTTGGAGGTTACCATGTTCAAACTGGCACCCGAAGATCACCCGGGCTAGTAAATCACAGGCCGGCGGAGTCCTGGCTTGGGTGCGGCCGCTGAGCCAGGTCATCGGAGAAGGATAACTCTTGGGGGCCCAGCTGTAGTGGGGAGCTCGGGCTGGGAGAGGGGCTGGGCCATGCCCAGAGAAACAGAGCTGGGATTCAAACTTGGGTCTTCGGGCTGCTTCCACAATCACAGGATACCCACCTGCCAACATGCTGGCCCATCTCAGGGGCTGACTCTAGAATTAGGGTTAAGAACTGATCTCCAAGGAGCAGCCAGGAGGGCTCAGCAGAGATGAAGGTCCGAAGGGGCCAGCTGAGCTCCCCCAGAGGGCTGAGGGGTAGTTCAGAAAAGGAGCTGCCTTCGAATTCGGAGATGGAGGGTGAAGCTACCCTGGGTCAACCACAAGTGGAAATTCACTGGTACAACTCCCCTGCCCCTTAACCTGATATTCAAGGTCTCCAGGGCCGGGCCCCAACTTGCCTCTCCGCCCTTATCTCTGCTGGCTTGCCCTCCCGCCAAGCCCGCACTCCTCATCTTTGAGATGATATACCAAGTGCATTCTCGAACAACAAGAATGCCTCCTACCGTCTCAAGGCTTATCCATGCACCTCCCATCCGGAGGGGCTAAGCTCCCAGGACAGTGCACCTCCCCATCTTTCCCAAGCAGCCCCTCCTCAGGCCTTTAGAGCACTTGTCACCTCTCCCAGCCATTTCCCACGTCATCAAAATGTGGTTAAGGAAGAGTAACAGTTACCTTTACTAGGGGCCAGACTCCCTGTTTGGCTCTCCACGAGCCTGGTATCACATTATCCCATGCTCACCCTCTGAGGGGAAAACCATTCTTTCCATTTGACAGATGAAGACATCGAGGCAGGAGGGGCCGCCCAAAGTCCCGCTGGCAGAACCTGGAAGCCGGGACTCCACGGCCAAGGCCCCTGACCTCTAGCCTGCCGGCCCCACCCCAGCAGAGCGAGCGCCCTCTCTTGGTCAGTTACTGCCGGGGGCTCCCGCTGTCTCTGGATAGGCGTTAGGGCTTGGATCGTTCCATTCATTTACTCATTCAATAGAAGGCTGTTGGGTACCTTCTACCACATTCCTAGGATCTGGACCTTGTTTTGAGCACTTGAAATAGAGGCAGGAAAAAGCCACCGTCTATGCTCTCGATGTGCCCCCGTCTGTTTGGGTGACCGATACACACAGAGATAAATGACCCAACAACTCAGGTCGGTGATAGGCAGGGTTCTCGGACCAAGGAGAGGGAGCTTCCCGCCCAGTTTGCCTAAAAATCGGAACCTGTGACAAATCGGCTGTGTTTGTAAGGCCCCCCCGCCCCCCGCCAGCACCTGGTGTATCACCCAGGTGCTCACAGTTGGTGGCAATGGCCCTGGGAGCTCGAAGTGTCAGTGGGAGCTCTAGAATATCCATCTAGCCAATGTGGCCAGTTGGCCATCTGGGGTGCATTTAGTTTCAACCAACACTTACAACAGTGGAAATGGCGTGTAATGGCGTGACGCTTTAGGTGGCTAAAGCTCCTGGCAGGCAGACGTGGTGATGAATATATGTAGGGGGCCCCTGCAGAGCCTAGCACTGTGCCTCACACCGAGAGGAACCCGAGAACTATTGCTGATTCATGAGAGGGCCTCCTGCTGTCTAGGGACACGCAGTCTCGGACAGCCCCTTGAGGACATGCTGGATGGCGCATCTTAGGGTCTCGGTCTGTCTTTCATTCGTCATCTCCCCACCTGCTAAAAATACGTGGAATCTGCCTTTCCTCCCTCCCTGGGCCCAAAGGGCCAGAATTCTTAAGGCCAACCAGAGACTCTTGAGAGGCTGCAGCAGCCAACCAAGGGAGAGTGTCCCCTCTGGATAGTGCTTCCCATTTCTCAACCAGAGCGAGGGTCCAGAGCAAGCGCTAAAGCAAACAGCTGGGTCCCAGACCCTATGGGACCAGTCGCGAGCTTTCCCTTTACCGGGTTCCAAATCCTCACCCCGCCTGCCTCTGACCACCTGGAGTCGTGAGCCAGAGCCACTGCCAGGCAGGATGACCCAGTGGATAGAAGTTTCCAGAATTGGGCCCCCCTTTGCCAACGTCTTCCTCCCTGCCATTTTCCCAGGCTCTCTGCAGGGCACCCCTGAACTCACTCCAGCAAGGGGCAGAAGACTGGGGTGGTTTGGGCACCCAGGAACAAAGGCTCTCAAGAAGGAGCTAGGGTCTTAGGACCTTGTGCCCCGCCCCTAGGCCCCTTCTTCCAGGGCTCTGCCCTTTGAATGGGCCGAAGTTGGTCTCTAGACTTGCATCCCAGGCAGGTAGGTCATCTGTCACCCGGCTCCGGATAGAGGAGAGAGTCTGGCTGCTTCCACTGGAGTTTTCTCCAGGGCCCTCTCCCACTCTACCCTGCATTGTGGCCAGGACCCCCGGAGGTAAAGGCTTCATCCCCATCAGCCGGGCCTCCTGCCTCCAGGATCAGGCCAGTTCTTGGTACCTAATGACGCATCCTAGCGCCTCCAGCAACACAACCACCATCCTGAGAGAGGAGTTCCCTCTGACACTAGCTTCTCTCTGTGTGTCTCTTTTCCAGAGTGTTTGTCCCCAAGAGTGTGGGGCCCCCCAAGTGCCTTCAGGGAGCCCACGTCCTCTCTCCCCTTTTGGCCCAGAGGTCCCCGCCCCAAGGCTCAGAGTGCTGGAGTTAGGGTCCCAGTGTGCCTGGTTGTCACATCTTGTGCACTTCTGGTGCCCCTTCCAGAGCTCTCCAGATCTCCACCTCTCTTCCTGCGAACCATCAAAAGATCAGTGTTTCTCACCCAACTTAGGGCCCCAGATTCTGTTCTTCCACCCATGCACCGATCACTGTCCAGGGGCAAGCCTCCACTTCCCTTTTCCACCGGGGCCTCCACTTCTATTTCCATGAGCCCTGTCCAGACGCTTCCTGCGCTCCAGACTCGCTCGCCTGCTTCCTCCGCTCCTGCGCGCATCCCAGCTCCTCCATCCCAGCCCCTATCCCCGGCCGCTGCTGCGGACAAGTAGCCTCCCACATCCACACCCCCAGCCCATCAGGGGGCTCACCACCACCGTTCTTGTAGCAGAGGTAGGGGAAGCGCCACACGTTGGCCAGGTCCACCGCGAAGCCTATCACCGACAGCAGGAAGTCGATCTTCTTGCCCCAGGTCTCCCGGGGCTGCTCGTCGCCGGCGCCGGACGCCAGGAGACACTGGACGCCGTTGCGCTCTTTCACCACCAACAGCTCGGCGGCTTTGCGCCCTTGCACAGGCTGCTCGGGCCCCTGGTCCGCCCCGCTGTTCTCGGGCTGCACCTGCGGCTTCATCCGCGCCAGAAGCATGGGTGCGGTTGGCGAGGGGAACGTCAGCGGGACTGGGAGCACGCCGGGGCTCTGCGCGGATGAAAGGAAAAGATGCGGTCACTAAGCCATCCCGCCCTGCTTGCGCCTCCCGAGACCTCCCGGGACCTCCCGGGAGCGCGGCGACACAGCGGCCGGCGCGCACTGGGCGGACGCGGGGTTCCCCCAAACGGGAGCGCGTCTGTTGGAAAAAATAATTGGAAACAGTGGTAGTGGCGGGCGGAACTGAGACGGAACTGAGAGGTGGAGACCGCCCCCGTCCGCCCCGTGGGTCCGGCCCGGGACCCCGCAGCGCTTCCCTCATTCGCCCGCTCCCTCTCGCCCCCAGATGGCGGGGCTGGGACACGCGGAGGCTGAGGTTTCCCAGGGGCGGGGACCCTGCCAGTGCCGTTTGCCGCCCCCTGCCCCCCAGCTCGGATCGGTGCCGCCTCCAGCAGCCCCAGGAGCCTCCCGGACACTCACCCTTCGGCACTTCAAACTCGCTGCCACTCTCGCTCTGCGCTCGCAGCCCGGGCCTCCCCGGCACACCTCGGCCAGGCGGCGCGCAGGGCGCACTCACGTGTCCGGCAGCGCCGCGATCCCGGGTGCCCCGCCTGGCCGCGGCGGGCTGTGGGGCGCGGGCCGGGGCTGGGCTCCGCCGCGTGGCGCTGGGGCACGGCCGGAGGAGCGCGGGAGGCGCGGGGCGGCCGGCGGGGCGCGGGCTGGCTGGTTCTGGCCGCGCCGGGCGGGGGCCGGGCTGGTAATGTAGCCTGCGCCCCAGGTAACGCGCCGATTGCATTAAGCCCGCGCCGGGCCCGCTCCGTCTGGAGCCTGTTAGCGCTAATGGGGACTGACAGCGCGGCCGGGGCTGGGCAGGGGCGGGGGCGCGGCGCGGGCTCGGGGGGCGACTCGGGGACCCGGGCGCCCGCTCACTTGCCAGCACGCACCGGCGCGCCAGACGCAGCTCCCGGGGGCACCGGGCTCTGACTTCCCACCACGGGAAGAGAGCGAGACGCCCAGAACTGGGGTCAGAGTCGCGTCTGAGAGGGGGCCGGGAAAAGACCAGGGAGAGCAAATGACCCGAGTCAGGATCGGCGCTGTCATCCGCCGCAGGCCACTTAAACTACCCTGCGGAGCTTCTCCATCAACAAAGCGGGAATGCTCTGCTCAGTGCCTACCTAGGTCGGCAAACCTGCTGGCGGGCGTTGGCGGGCTCGGAGTTGAAAGGTCACACCCCAGCCCTGACCTCCTCTGTTACACAGATTTGCGGGTGTGACTCCTGTTCCATGAGGCTGAGAACGTTATTCATTTATCCATGCGTTCATTTACCTCTTCCTCATCTGTTCCTACATATGCCTGCAATGTGACAGCCACTGTTCTAGGCTCTTGGGAGACATTCCTGCACAACTTAACTCAAAAATCCCTGACAGGGTGGACTTTACATTCTGTCGGGCGGGGGAGAAAAGAAGCATAATAAATAGACACATTGTACGGTGTGTGGGAAGGTGATACGTGCAAAGGGAAAAGTGAGCCTGGTAAGGGGTTGAGGGGTGGTGAGGGGGAGGGGCGATGCAGTTTGGTCAGGGAATTTGAGAAGGCAGCATTTAAACAAGTAAAGGAGTGAGCCATTTGGCCCTGGTGTTCACGCATTCTTTCACTTGTTTGTCTGCCGGTTAATTTCTTCAGTCATTAAATGATCACCTGCTGTGTGCCTGAACCGTGCTGGCTCCTGGAGCCAGGGAGATAGTTTCTGCCATCAAAGAGCTAACAGTCCAGTGTGTAAAGAGTCCATCACAACCTAATGTAGTCAGGATTGGTTGTAACTACAGGGGTATGGGAATTGGTTGGAGCCGAATCAGCAAGTAAAGGGTGGGGGCGGAGAGGTAACCCAAGAAGGTGTCACAGAGGTGACAACCCCTAAGGGGGATGGGGAGGAATTTTGGCAAACCCAGGCGTGCTGACCTTTCTGTTCTTTAAACAGTCCAAGCTCAAACGCACCCCAGGACTTTGATACTTGCTGGTTCCTCTGCCTGAGTTGTTCAGATCTTAGTTCAGTGGTCCCTTCCTGACCACTCAAATCTAAAATACACCCCACTCTCTATCACGTCACCCTATTTTATTCCCTTCATTACATCAGTATACAAATATATTTGTTTATTATATGGCTCCTCTTGGGTAGCATATGAGCTCCCTGAGGGCAGGGACCTTGACTGTCCTATATACCTCTGTGTTCCTAACACCTGGAACATATTAAGGCATCAATTAGTATGGAAACTGAATGCATTCATGGTGGTGCATGGGGGTGTTGAGAACATTTTTGCTAGAGGGACCAGCATGACAAGTATCTTCTGTGAAGGATGCAGAGAGGAAGGGAAAAATCAGTGGATGGTGAGTCTGCCCTGGCCTTCTGGGGGCTGATGAGGAGAGGCAGAGGAAGGTCAGGGGCAGGACTGAGCCAGAGTTTCAGGAGAGCCTAGAGTCACAGGTTCCCATCCATCAGGGTTGTCAATTTCCTTTGACCCCTGGGCTATCTTGACAAGCCTGTGAGGAAACAGGAATGAAATCATCTTTCCATTTTTCAGGTCAGGGAACTGTGGCTCTGAGGATTCAAGGGACCTGCCTGAGGTCTCACAGGTTGGAAATGACAAAGTTGAAATGAGATCCAGGTCTCCCGGCTCGCAGTCCCTGTTGCCTCCCCCAATTGGTGGATGGAGATATTCAGAATCTCTCTAGGGATCATATTTCCCTCCTCTGCTTTTACCCCGTGCCCCACCCAGCTGGTCCCGAGTCTCCCACCTCTGCACACCCCAGGAAGCCCCAGCCTGCCCCCACCCACTGCAGCATCCCCATCCCCTCCCTGCAACAGCCTCCCAGCTGACCGCCTCACGTCCAGTATCTTTCCAGCCGCATGATGTTCACCAGCTGCCAGAGCTCTTTCTAAAAGTCGAGTCTGATCACCTCACTCTTCTGTCTCCCCCCAGAGACAACGCACCAATGTGATTTCATTAACCCTGGATTTAAGGTAATTTTATTTGCTTCTTTATACTTCTCTTTATCTGCCAACTTGTCTACAATGAGCATTAGATGCTTATGCAATCAGAAAAAGATAACACACAATTTCTTAAAATCCTCTGATCTTTTTGAGATATTATCTAAACACCTTTAGCAGTACAGACAAGATTCTGCCTGTCTATTCAATCACATCTCTTGCTATTCTAATTCTCTCCTCATTCTCCCTACAAACCCTTTATTTGATCCAAAAATATACTTTATTCTCTAGCAACATAGGAGATACTCAATTACTAGTGGTATCCTGGATATCTTGTGCCTTTTTACACCTCTGGATTTTTAACTATGCTGTCCCCATCTTCTTGTCTACCCGGAGAACTCCTACTCATCCTTCAAAACCTCAGATGTCACCTCCACTGTAAAGCTCCCTGATAACCACCACCTCCCAACCACCTCCTTCTTTATACTGCCTTGTCTATTTGTCTAGTGCAGTTATCTGTGTGATTTCCTTACTAGGGACAAGGACGGTGCCCAATATATCCTGTCACATAGCTCGTGCTCTAGATATGTGTACAAAACAGAACTAGAAGAGATCTCAATCATTGGCTGGGTTTGGTGTCTTTGGTTGGGGTTGTTTATGTTGGATTCGTCCAGAAGCGGAATCTGAAACAAAGATTTGAATTCAAGTCGTTTATTTAGGAGTCAATTCCTGGAAGCACTTATATAGGACTAGGGACGGGAGGCAAGAAAGGGAAAGGAACCAACAGAAGGGACGTGAAGGAGCAGTTACAGCTGTGGGCAGCTGGTGTTCAGCCCTGCTGGGGACCTCTGGGAGACTGCATAGAGCCTGCCTCTGTTGTCCCACTCCTGGGCAAGGAAGTTGGAGTATTTATCCATTAAGTCTGTGCCCGGGGTGCCAACTTGCCAGCATTTTCAGCCTGCCTGGCTGTGTGGGCTGAGCATGTTCCAGTTGCCAGGAAGAGGCTTCTAGCTGCATCCCAGGTACTGGTGGTGGGAAGCTGGGGGTGGGGTCTGCACCGGCAGGAGCAGTGTGGGCGGGGCACCGGAAGTGTTTGCTACAGGGATGGAGGGAGGCATCCCCCCACTCCTGAACGCCAACAGAGGGCCAATCAGCAAGCCCCGAGAGTTCCACCTGGTGCTTTCAGAGACTTCTGGGGGACAGCAGTGGAAACACCAGGCTGGGGCTGGACTGAAGGGGAAGGCGTCTCTCTCCCTTTCTGGCCCGGACTCCCTGCCCCGCACTCCAAGAGCCATGGGGCCATGTGGCTTCTCTCCATACCTTGCATTCTGCCCTTCCAGGTGGCCTGAGGGCAAGTGGGTGGGCAGACGGCGGGAGCATTATCGGAGCTAACTTGATCTCTGGGAAGGCGTCACTTCCACTTACCATGGCACTTGGTGACACAGGCCATGGGCACAAGGTGATGGCTGGTGCTGTCAGTCCAGCTCTGGACATCTCCAGGCCGACGCCAAGACCCTGACACACAAACGATACGCGCTGGAGGACATCTGGAGTCCAAGGGCTGGGTGCTGGGGGTGTCTTGAGGGTACTAGCAGAACCTGTGGAGAGGTTTGCCTGTAGATTTCCTCCCTCCCTCCTCCCTCCATCCCTCCCTCCCTCCTCCCTCCCTCCCTCCCTCCCTCCTCCCTCCCTCCCTCCCTCCCTCCTCCCTCCCTCCCTCCCTCCTCCCTCCCTCCCTCCCTCCCTCCTCCCTCTCTCCCTCCCTCCCTCCCCCCTCTCTCCCTCCCTCCCTCCCTCTCTTCCTCCCTCCCTCCCTTCCTCCCTCCTTTCCTCCCTCCCTCCCTCTCTCCTTCCTCTCTCCTTCCTCCCTCCCTCTCTCCCTCCCTCCCTCCCTCTCTCCCTCCTTTCCTCCCTCCCTCCCTCCCTCTCTCCTTCCTCTCTCCCTCCCTCCTTTCCTCCCTTCCTCCCTCCTTTCCTCCCTCCCTCCCTCTCTCCCTCCCTCTCTCCCTCCTTTCCTCCCTCCCTCCCTCCCTCTCTCTTTCCTCTCTCCCTCCCTCCTTTCCTCCCTTCCTCCCTCCCTCTCTCCCTCCCTCCCTCCCTCTCTCCCTCCTTTCCTCCCTCCCTCCCTCCCTCTCTCCTTCCTCTCTCCCTCCCTCCTTTCCTCCCTTCCTCTCTCCCTTCCTCCCTCTTTCTTTCTCTCTTTCTTCCTTTCTTTCTCTCTTTCTCCCTTTCTCTTTCTTTCTTTCTCCCTTTCTTTTTTTTTTTTTAAGACTTTATTTATTTATTTGACAGAGAGAGAGGCAGGGAGAGAGGGAACACAAGCAAGGGGAGCAGCAGAGGGAGAAGCAGGCCTCCCGCAGAGCGGGGAGCCCGATGCGGGGCTCGATCCCAGGACCCTGGGATCATGACCTGAGCCGAAGGCAGACGCTTAACGACTGAGCCACCCAGGCGCCACCACTCTCCCTTTCTTTCTTTACCAGGGCATTAGACCTAAGTCCTTGTAGCTGACCTGCCCTGGGGTCATCGGTCACTGATACAACTTTTGCATTTACATATTGCATTTACAGATAGCATAAAACCCCTCAATAAAAGACCCCCATAGGCTGAACACCCCCTGCAAAAGCCCCCTGGTCCTCGAGGCTTCCAGCTTACCCAGAGGTGGCTCAGGCCTTAGATTCTTCTCTGCCAAGCTCTTACCCCAACGGACCACAATCAGGCACCGGCATTAAAGAGCATCCAATCATCCTTGACCTGCACATCCACATCCTCTGCCTGGCTCCAACGACAGACTGCACGTCTCTCCGCGGGTGATAAAAGGCACCTGGAACTTACTGTGTCCAAAATCAAATTCTTAAGCTCCCCTTCCCAGCCTCCCCACAAACGTGCTCCTCCTAGTTCTCCCTCATTCCAGGTGATGGCATCTTCTTCCTTCTAGCTTCTCAAGCCAAAAAACCTTGGAGTTGGCCTTGACTCCTCTTTTTCATACTTCCCCGTTCAATGCTACTGCAAACTCTGTGGGTTGGAGCCACCTCACCTCTCCCCACCTCCACGGGGCCTGGCCTGCCACCATCTCTCACCTGGATTACTGCACAGCCTCCGAGGGGCCTCCCCCACTATCTCCTTGCCTCTGAAGGTTAAGCTCTACCCAGCGCCAGACCTTTGGGGGACGGACGAGTTCAGATCCTTTCCCTCTCTCTCATACTCCTGTCTCATTCCGCATAAAATAATGCATCCTTTTGTGGACTTGCCAATGCAAGCCCAGCCAAGCCCTGTGGCCCCCGGGGCAGGGGAATCAGGCAAGGACAGAGGAGCTGGGCTAGAATGGGAGGGGCAGGTCGTGTGGCAGAAACAGCCCTGGGCTGGGAGTCAGCACCCAGGGTCCTGACTCTTGCTCTGCTGGTTTCAGGCTTTGAGATCCTGGGCAAGTCCAATGGCAACATGGAGATGAACCCCAGGAAGAAGAAGGCAGGTCAGGAGAGGAGCTGGGGAGGTAGAAAGGGAAGGAGGGTACAAGCAAAGGAATTCAGCCTCTTGGGAGGAAAGGGGGCCCTCCACTGCGGGAGTACCTTAATACGTCCTTTGGCCTTAAAGTGGTCACATGAGTTATGGTGACAGGACACTCGCACTTAGTTTGCATCTGTCTCAGGGGCAGAGGGGACTTGTGATCAGCTGACCAGGATAAGCCATATGAGGCTTATCTGTCCCTCCTCCATAGGAGGAGGACTCTGCCCCTCTGGGGAATATCAGAGCAGGGGGGACCCCCCAGAAACCTTTATGCCCAGGTGCCCTCTGTTAGAAGACCAGGCACTCCTTAGATAATCTGATGAAACGTGGATTCTCCCAGAAATATGCACATACACACAGCATTTTTAATTTAGTGTGAAATTTATCATACTTAAGAAAAAGTATATAAAACAGGTAAGACCAGTTTCCAGTTTAAATAATATTAATGACATGAACGTATAAGAACCCACATTGTGGGGTAAGAAATAGAGAATTTCCTGTGCCCTACCAGCCCTTGCATCCCCTCCCTCAACATACCCCCTCCCTCAACATACCCCTCAACATACCCCATCACCACTCTCCCTGACTCCAAGGTAACCACCAGCCTGTGTTCAGCGACTAATCATTTCTTTGTCTTCCTTTACCACCTACCAATATTTCCCTAACAATACACGATTTTGTCCTTCTTTGAAATTATATAAAAGGAATCACACTACAGATATTTTTGTGACTTCTTTGGCTGAATATGTTTTTGGGACTCACCCATGACGGTGGAGTTCACTCATTTTCATGGCTGCATATATTCATTCTATTTTATGAATAATAACTAATTCATGTATTCATCCAACTGTTGAATGGCATTTGGATTATTTCCAGTTATTTTATATTTGAACAACGCTGCCTTTAAAATTTTGTACAGACAACTCCCTTGGACGTAGGCAAGAGTTCTTAGAGTTTCTATACTTTGCAAATTGCTGGTTTGTAGGGTATGTGTTTGTTTAGCTTTATACAGGAATGTCAAACTATTTTCTAAGATGGTCGTACCAATTAAAACTCTCCTCAGCAGAGTTATTTCTTCACTTCCAATTTCTTCACATCTTCCCTAACCCTTGGAGTTATTTAAACTTTTAATTTTTGCCACTCTTTTGGACGTGACTTTAACATGCATTTTCCTGACTTCTAAAGATGTGGAGCATCTTTTCATATGCGTACTGGCCAGTTGTGTTTCTTTTTCTCCTGTAAAATGATAGCGTGCTGTTTGTGTAATTTTTGTTTGTATAATTTTCTATTGGCTTGTCTTCCCTTTCTTTTTTTTTTTTTTAGATTTTGTATTTATTTGGGGGGGGGAGAGAGAAGGAGCAGAGAGGAGGGGAAGAAGGAGAGGGAGAAGCAGACTCCCCCCACTGAGCAGGCAGCCAGATGGATGTGGGGCTGGATCCCAGGACCCTGGGATCATGACCTGAGCCGAAGGCAGACCCTTTACCGACTGAGCCACCCAGGCGCCCCTTGTTTGTCTTTTCTTATTGATGCACAGAAGGTGTTAATATTCTGGGCCCGAATATTTGTCAGTTATATTGCAAACATCTTTACTTGGTCGTATTATGTCTTTTCTCTCTATACGGTGATTGTGATAAATAAAGGTTATTAATTTTCATGTAATTTAATGTAATCTTACTTTAACTTTTCTTTTGGCTTATGTATTTATGCTTTGTTTAAGAAATCCTTTCTTACCTGATATTTTCCTAAATTACAATTTAAAATTTGACAGTTTTTCCCTTCAATGTTTTAACTAACGTTGCTTTCTAGGTACCAACTTTCAGTTATTAGATGAATAAGTTCTGGGGATCCAAAGTACAGAATGGTGACTATAGTTAACAACTGTATTACATGTTTGAAATTTGCTAAGGGAGTAGATCTAACTTGTTCTCACCACTCACGCAGAAAAAGGTAACTCTGTGAGGCGATGGATATGTTAATTAACCTAATTATGGTAGCCATATCGGGATGTATATGTGTATCAAATGAACACATTATACACTTTAAATATATACAACTTTGTCTATTATACCTCAACAAAGCTGGGGAAACAAACAGCATTACTTTAAAATGTGTTTTTCTATCTGATAGGGCAAGATTCTCCAGCTCTTTTTCTTCAGGAGTGTCTTGGTGGGCCATCTGGGTGGCTTAGTTGGTTAAGCCTCTGCCTTGGGCTCAGGTCATGATCCCAAGGTCCTGGGATTGAGCCCCACGTCGGGCTCCCTGCTCAGTGGGGAGTCTGCTTCTCCCTCTCCCCCGCTTGTGCTGTCTCTCACTTTCTTTCTCTCAAATAAATACATAAAATCTTAAAAAAAGGGGGGGGAGTGTCTTGGCAATGCTATTCCTTACAAATTTCAGAATCATCTTGCTGGGTTCCTTGAAAAATCCCATTGGAATTTCAGCTGTGATTATACTGAATCTATAGATCAGTTTGGGGAGCACTGACATTTCTACTGTATTCAGTCTTTCTATCCAAGAAGACAGCACATATCTCCCTCTATTTCCCATCTTTAATAGACACAGCATTTTAAATAGAGTTTTGGGGGATTTGCAGATTCCCGCATGAAACCCATCCCAGAATCCCTTAACATTACTGCCTGCTGGCCTCCATGCTCTCTTTTCCAGTAATACATATGGACCCAATCTCACAGCTACTCTCCACTTCCTTCCCGCTCCCCCTTCTGGCCCTCTGATATCCATTCCTAGGAAACTGACCAAGTTTAGCTTTTTCTGGAGCCTGGAGATGCCGAGCGGAGAACTCGCTAAAAGCATAGATTTAAGAGCCACACGGCATGAGCTCCAATCTTGGTTCCACCACTTCCTGTCTGTGAAATCTTGGTCATGTTCCCCATCTTTTCTGTGTGTCTCAGTTTCTTCATCTGTAAAATGGGTACGATGGTGATGGCAAGAGTGCCCACCCACAGAATTGTCTGGGAGATTAAAGGAATAAATACATGCAAAACATTTAGAACAGTGCCTGGCACCCCATAACGGGTTACTTCTTGCTGTAGGGATCTTCTCCAGAAATTTAAGTTAAGTTTACCAGACTTCACATTCCAGGCCTGGGATGGCATGGCAGATATGGGTTGGTATAACAATTATGAGTACGGAATGGGAAATTTTTTTAGAAAAAGTTGGGTGGGTTCAAAGCCTGGCTTCACCACTTGTGTGCTGAGGGACTTTGGTTTCTAAGCCTCAGTTTTTCCATCTGTAAAATGGGGGTAACACACCTGTTCAAATAAGGGAACCGATGACATGGACTTTGAGAGCACTCCTGGAAGAGGAGACTCATTTATCAGGACTCCGTGATGCCAGCCGCAGCCGTGTCCCTGAAGGTCACTGCTGCTTTTTTTTTTTTTTTTAAAGATTTTATTTATTTATGTGACAGAGAGAGACCCAGTGAGAGAGGGAACACAAGCAGGGGGAGTGGGAGAGGGAGAAGCAGGCTTCCTGCGGAGCAGAGAGCCCGACGCAGGGCTCGATCCCAGGACCCTGAGATCATGACCTGAGCCAAAGGCAGATGCCCAGTGACTGAGCCACCCAGGCGCCCCGGTCACTGCTTCTTCCTAGAGGCTTGTCCTCTTTGCCACTTTCCCAGATCACAGATCACACTAGTCTAGCAGATGGCTCAAAGCGCAGATTCCTTGGTCCCATCCCAGAAATTTGGATTCAGTGGATCTGCAGTGGGGACCCGGGATCTGCATGTTTATAGCATGTTTAATTCGTGTTTTAAAAAAACAGAATTCCAGTGTCAGTGATATGTTTCATGACCACAGTCCTAGGCTGAGCGTGGCTGGAGCGATTTACAGGGGCTTTGCCTGGCCCAAGTGCTTTCTTTCTCTCACACTGATATGCCTTCCTTTTGCTCTGGCCACTTAGCAAAAAGCACACAGCCGCTTCCTGGCGGAGGAGGGGTGAACGGGTGCCCTCTAGGGCATGGAAGGGAGAAAAGCTGCTTCATGCTCAACTTCAGGGTGACAGTCCTGGAAGTACCAGGAGTGGCCCTAAAGCTCCCAGAGCAGGTAGGGAGCATGAGCGAGGGGACAGAGGTGGGAAGTGCGCCCTCATCAAGGTGATCATCATGAGGCCTCAGCATGAAGTTGCTCACAATGAAGCTAAGGGCTGGGGATGCTGCGTCTGGTCTGGGCTGGTCCTTCTCTGCCTTTGAGCCCAGGAACCTGAAGGCAGTTAGTGATGGTAGCTGAGGCCGTAGTCCGGACGCAGAGCACACCTGCTGGAAGCATGTCCTCCTCGTCCTGTACCCTCTCCCCCCAAGGTGGAAGCTGAGTGGGCTCAGGGCAAGGGCAGGGGACCTAGGGGGCCGGGCTCAGGGCGGTGATTTTCTCCCCCTCTTCATGGTAAACACCATCACTATCCCCTTCCAGTTTTTCTTTTTCAAAGCTTTTATTTACTTATTTGAGAGAGAGAGCGCCCACAAGCTGGGGAGGGGCAGAGGCAGAGAGGGAGCCCCAAAACACCCTCAATCCCAGGATGCTGAGATCATGACCTGAGCTTAAACAACTGAGCCACCCAGGCACCCCACCTTCTAGTTTTTTAGGAGACTGCCGATCGCTGGCCTCCCTAATATGATAAGCCAGCGCAGTGACACTCAATTTTCACACTAACTGAGTGGGGCTTCAAATCCTGGCCCGTCACCTCCTAGCTGTGTCCCCCTTGGGCTGATGCGCACCTGTTTTCTCTTCCATACGATGGGGCCCATCATAGTATTTATCCCACAGGGTAGCTGAGACGCGTGAAAGCATCGGGAAGATGAAGTGTCTGGCACATACTAACGACACATGGATACTTGCTCCATTTTTGGCAGTCCTTCCTTCGCTGAGCATGCATTGGTTCTAAGTACCAGTATTATTTCGTATAATACTCACCATTATTTTCCCCATTTTACAGCTTAATGCCAACAATGGCTAGATGTCTTGTCCATGGTCGCATGGGGAGGATGGGACAGAAAATGGGATTTGAAACCAGATCTGGGCTGGCTCCAAGGCACACGTTCTTGATCACTGTCCTTTCTGGTACTCAGCATCTCCCTCTCTGGTCCCCCACCTTCTTCATCCTCCCCACCTCCTGACCGGCCCCTCCCCATGTGAGCTCCCCATCTCAGCAGGGCCCTGCCCCCTTTGTGGCGGGGGGCCTGGAGGCTGTGGCCGACACAGTCTGAACCCCAGCACTGTCTATCGGTAACCACTGTCTTCTCCATTCCTTCCTCCCCAAGGCTCGCTTCCTCCCACCCTGGTCCCCGACACCCACCCCGCCCACCACCCTGTCTCTCTCCTGTTTTCCTTCTCTCCTCCCCTACCCCCCGTCCTTCCCGCCTGTCCAAGCCTCCCCTCCTTAGTGCCGTAGCCTGCTCACCTCCTCTCCTCCCATGGCTCAAAGAAGAGCCCTCCCCTCGCTGCCTCCCTGCCTCCCTGCCTCCCCCTTCCACCTCCCAAGTCACGCAGGTTGGTGGCAGAACAAGAACCCAGACCCTGGCTCCTGACGCAGGGTCCAGGGCTCTTCCCACAGCCCACAGCCCCTCTGTGGAGCGTTTATCAGACCGGGCACACTCTGAGGGCATGCGACACGGGACAGGGAAGCTGAGATGAGGAGGCTGGCAAGGAAGGTCCAGGCTGGCTGGATCCAGGTGCTGACAGAGTCCAAGAGAGGTCAGCCTTAGGCCATTCCGGCTTGTTCCAAGGGCCACACAAACAGGCCCGCTGACTGCAATGCGCCCTCTCCCGGTGAGGCCCCTCGGTAGCCGGTTCGCACTGCCCACGGATGGGTGTGCGCTGTAGCTCTGTTCAGCCCAGACCCGGCCCCACCCATCCCACTGAACCCCCTCTCTGGGCGTGTGTGCTGGGTGGGGAGCAGAGGTGACGGGGAGGGGACTTGGAGGGGCTGAGCCGCTGGCCTCAAGGTGGGGGACGTGCCATTGGAGACGGGAGGCTGTACTTCTATTCTGTGTGGCTCTAGGGCAGGGCCGGAGCCCAAAACACCTGCTGCGGGGGCCTCAGAGCCCAGCTCACAGGAACACAGGCGGGGTTTAAAGGGCCGTGTTAGGGATGGACTCGGTCACCCTCCGAGGCCTGAGCGAGTGGTTTGTGGCAACAGATCCCAATGTGGGGCCTATCTGCCTACCAACTCTGCAGGCAGTCACGAGGCTAAGGGGCCACGGGAGGGGAGGATGCTCTTCCTCAAGTTTTCCAAATTCTTCCAGTCATGGCTAATCATTTTGCTAATAATAGTCCGTCCTGTTTTTTCTCCCTGTCCTCCACCCCACTCCTAACAGGACCTCCCCCCTTCCCCCCTAGCTCCCCAAAACACTTAGAGGCTGGGGTGGCCAGAGCTTAGAGGGGCCTCACCACCCCTTCCTGAAGCCGAGGAGGGGCAGGGCTAGTCCAGGAGAGGGCCCGTGGTTGAGGCCCGCGCCAGCCCTGCTTTAAGGGACCTAGAATCAGATAGGGGGAGAGTCTGCCCCCATTTCCCTGTCCCTTTAAGCTTGACTGTTGAAGAAGCGCATTTCAGTCCAGTCTCGTATGTCGGATCCCCCTTTCACCAGAGGGAAGCCGGGCTTGGGGGATCATCCTCCAGCCCAAACAGTGTCCAATACAATTGAAGGACAGCATTTTCTTCTCAGTTTATTTTTACATTTATCATCTAGTTATGACACTGACATTGGTTTTACATTTATGATGGTGATGTCAAGTTTCTCTCTTATTTATGACTTTTAAGTTGAAGATTTTTAAAATCGTGAAATATCTCAGACTTTTTAAAGCTAGCTTAAGAAACAAAAACATGAGCGATATGACTGAGGTCCCTGTTGCTCTCCTCCCTCCTACCACTGTCCTTACGTAGTGCTGATTATTCTCAAGCATGGATCTATGCTTTCACTGGTTAGACAGACAGACAAATAGAGATATATATGGGCCTATACACAAGGATATGTATATATATCCCTAAATTTATAAATGCGTACCCTAAAATTATTGTATCTTGATAGCAGACCCTCTAACAAGACAAGTTTGTATTATGCAGGTCCGGTTACATGCAGATTTTTTTGTAGTACAGTTCTGTGAATATACTTTTTCTTCCTTAGGATTTTCTTAATAACACTTTTCTCTAGCTTACTTTATTGTAAGAATACAGTATATAATACACGTAGCCCACCAAATATGTGTTAGTCGACTGTTGATGGTATCAGTAAGGCTTCTGATCGCCAGTAGGCTGTTAGTGTTGGTCAAGGGTCAACTGTTTTTCTGTGTGTGTGTGTGGGGGGGGGTCGCTTAACACACAGAGAAAAGTGCACTAATCATCGTAAACACATCCATAAAATCACCACTCAGACCGCTACAGAAAAGGACCAGCACCCCAGAAGCCCGCTGTCCCCCCTCCTAGTTAATATCTGTCTCCTCCATCCTCCCCCAAAGGTAACCACTCCCTTGACCTCTAATAGCACAGATTCCCTGTGCCTGTCTAAACAATAGAAAGTATCATTTTGTGCATGTTTCAAGTTTATACAAATGCCATCATTCTGCATGAATCTTTCTGCAAATGTTCTTGAGATTTTTCCATGTTGATACTTGAGCTTCCTTTTAAAAACAAATGTATTTAATTAAAAGAGTGAGTTGATTTCAAGGAAAACACCAGGGCATACTAGGACAAGCTGAGCATGCGGTGCCAGAGTTGAGGGAATGTCGGTTCTGACTCTATTTTCTTCCCCTTTTACAGGTGTGGAAACTGAGGCCAGGGAGCTAAGAACTAGGCCCCCAGGTCACTCTGCAAGTTTGAGTTCCAGCTGGGACAAGGGCCTGAGCCTCAAACGCCTGAGGCCAGAGATCTTTTCCACTACGTCATGTTGGCAAGAAAGCTCTCCCTCCACCCAGCTCCGCGGCAACAGATAGCAACTGTTTCCTAGCCAAGGTTAGTTTTTAACTTTCAGCTGCAGAAAGTAAACTGTTTTCATTGAATTGTTTTAGCATGAAGCCTGGGATGGGGGCGATATGGTGTTGTGAGGACAGGGCAGCTGTCCAGCCTTTGAAGTTATGACAAGTCTTCTACTGGGCAGCCCACCTCGGTGACCTATATTTTAATATGTGCTATTAGATTATTGCTAATGAGACATTTTAAGGATAAAAGAATTATGCTCGCCGCTGGGGCCTTGGTAGAAGTACAATTGAATTAAGGGCTGAAATTGTTTAGGACTCTGCTAGACAACCTGTCCCCCAGGCTGGGCCTGAATGGAGAGATTAAGCTTTAGAAATTACACAGGAAAAATAAGTATAATTGATCTAAGGTAACTTCACTCGTCTAAATTAAATAATGTGATTGTTACAGGCAGAAAGGATCGGGATGAGGAGCTGGACGGAAAAGGCTCGCTATCTGCAAACAAAGTTAGAAGTAGAAGCCCTAGGGAATTGACTTTTTCCTGACAAGCTGAAACCCTCCTGATGGCTTTGAGAGTCCACTGGGGCATTAGCAGGAAATGGACCCAGTCTGAGAGTCCTAGAATCTGGGGTTTGGCAGGGACCCCCGAGCACTGTCCTCACCATCCCCTACCTAACACCTGAGCCCTTCTAGCTCTTCCCAGCCTCCCCCGGGGGCCTGGGGCGGGGGGGGGGGGGGGGGATAAGAACTCATGCCCCTCCCCCATCCCCTTAGGCAAGCTGTCCAGTGTCATCCCTCTTGATTAGAAGAGATGTCTCTGCGTGTGGTTGGTCAGTTGCTTTGGGGTAGCTTGCGTCTGCCCACATAAGTCCTGCCTCCTGGACCACCAAAGATCAGGTCCATCCCAATGCCCGAGCCTCACCCCCTCCCATGCCGTCATTTATCATGCACAGTTGTGTGTGACCAGCTCTTGAGTGGGGATGCTGAGTTTGTACAACAGCAGAAGACCCAAGGCTTATCTCCAGGGAGCTCCCCAGCCTCCCCCCAAATATTCCTGCATCTAATGCCTTCAAGCCCATAGTTAACCTTTTTTTTTTTTAAAGATTTTATTTATTTATTTGACAGAGAGAGACAGCGAGAGAGGGAACACAAGCGGGGGGAGTGGGAGAGGGAGAAGCAGGCTTCCTGCAGAGCAGGGAGCCCAATGCGGGGCTCGATCCCAGGACCCTGGGATCATGACCTGAGCCGAAGGCAGACGCTTAACGACTGAGCCACCCAGGCGCCCCCATATAGTTAACCCTTTTTTAAAAATTCCATTTAGTTAACATACAGTGTTATATTAGTTGCGGGTATACATTATAGTGATTCAGCACTTCTATACATGACTCAGTGCTCATCCTGATAAATGTACTCTTAATCCCCATCACCTATCTCCCCCCTCTCCCCTGCCCCCTCCCCTCTGGTAACCAAAGGTTTGTTCTCTGTACTTAAGCGTCTGGTGTTTTGGGTTTTTGGTGTTTTCTGGGGGGGGGGGGTTTGGGTTTTATTTTTTTTTTTGGTCTCTTTTACTTTGTTCTGTTTCTTGAATTCCACATATGAGTGAAATCATATGGTATTTGTCTTTTCTCTGACTGACTTATTTCACTTAGCATAATTACTCTTTAGCTCCATCTATGTTGTTGCAAATGGCAAGATTTCATTCTTTTTGATGGCTGAGTAATATTCCATGGTATATATGTACCACATCTTATTTTATCCATTCATCTGTCGATGGACACTTGGGCTGCTTCCATATCTTGGCTATTTGTACATAATGCTACTATAAACATAGGGGTGCATATATCTTTCAGATTAGTGTTTTTCGTATTTGTTGGGTAAATTCCCAGTAGTGGGTAATTCTATTTTTAATTTATTGAGGAACCTCCATACTGTTCTCCTGAGTGGCTGCACCAGTTTGTATTCCCACCAACAGTGTAAGATGGTTCCCCTTTCTCTGCATCCTCGCCAACACCTGTTGTTTCTTGTGTTGTTGATTTTAGCCATTCTGACCTGTGTGAGGTGTATTTCATCATGGTTTTGATTTGCATTTCTCAGATGATGAGTGATGTTGAGCATCTTTTCATGTGTCTGTTGGCGATCTGGATGTCTTCTTTGGAAAAATGTCTGTTCACGTCTTCTGTCCATTTTTAATTGGATTATTTCCATTTTTGGTGTTGAGTTGTATCATTTCTTTATATATTTTGGATACTGACCCCTTATCAGATGTGCCATTTGCAGATACTTTCTCCCATTCCGTAGGCTGCCTTTTTGTATTATGGATGGTTTCCTCTGTGTCACCCTCCAGGTTAGACTATGTAGATACAAGAGACTTCCTCCTTCCCACCGACCTTTGCTTTTTTCCTTCTCCCCACCTCCCTTCCTCCCTTCCTGAGCAAGTACTATGTGTCAGGGACAGTGCTATGACACAGGACTATAGTGGTAAACAAGACAGCTAAGGGTCCTGCTTAAAATCAAGGAGAGGGTGAAGTCTAAAACAAATAACGAAGCAAATAAATTAGATATCAAGGGATACTGACAAGTGCTTGAAAACCACACCAGAGTGTGGGTTAACTCAGAAAGCCTGGGGG
Organism: Halichoerus grypus; assembly: GCF_964656455.1. NCBI lineage: Eukaryota > Metazoa > Chordata > Mammalia > Carnivora > Phocidae > Halichoerus > Halichoerus grypus. The sequence continues at coordinate 27,803,209 of NC_135726.1, forward strand.
GGGGGTGCCCTGGGCTGGACTGGCACTCAGGGAAGTCTTTCCAGGGCCTCCCAAGTTGAGAGAAGGAGGATGAGACAGGCTCAGCCATCCGGAGACTGGGGAGGGGAGACTGAGGCAGAGAAAGCACGGGCAGGGGTCGGAGCAGGCAGAGCAGCAGGAAAGGCAGTGTCTTCCAGAGGAGATGGTGGGAGAAGGAGGGAAGACACAGGCAATGGCCTGATTTTAAGGCACCTATTGGCCACCATGGGGAGGATGGTGTGAACTGAGGAAGCCACTGGGAAAGGCTGAATAGGGGGAGTGCACGATCGAGGTTGTATTTCAAGGATCTCTTTGGCCAGTGCGTGCAGAACAGAGCAGGGACCTGGTCAGAAGTTCTGGAATCAGCAGGGGAGATGAGGGTCTGTGAGGAAGAACAGCTGAGACCCCTCCCAGGCAGGAGGAGGAGGACTGGCAGGAAAGAACAGTCTGGGGACATTTTCTGATTCTGAAAAAAACATCAAGAGACCCTTAAAGATTAAACAGATGTGCTCTTTCTAGTTCTTTAGAGACATGACTGCCCTGGTCCAAAAAACTGCCCACCTTGCCCAGTCCTCTTGGGAAACCATTTTGGAGCTCCTTTCTGTCTTTCAAAGTGGGACAAACAGGATCAGCTTCAAAGGCTGCCAGCCTTTGGAGCACTGGCGGGGGGGGGCGGGCGTCCACTCTTTGGATGGGTGTGCGAATAGGGCAGAACACAGATTTTGACTGCTCTTAAGTACATCGTCTGTCAACGAAAAGGTGGCTTTCAGTTTGTTGAACAGGAGAGATCTCTGTTCCTCAAAAGCCTGTTACTGAGTTGGAGAGATTCCTGTATTAATTCCCAGAGAAAATGTCCTTTAAAGCAAAAGCACAGGCTCGAACTTGAGTGGTATGAACTTCTTTCTCTGTGCATTCAGGAGGGAAAATGAATGGACACTTGCACATTTCAGTCCTCCCCATCGCACTTGGCACAGGGTTCATTCTTCAGGCCTGAGCCTTCCCTTCTGTATAATGGGTGAAATGATTGTCAGTATTCACTTCTGTCTGATATCTCTGTCCTTACTGAGAGGGAGGGGTGCGTGGTGAACTTAATTAGGGGCACTGTAACCCAGAGCAAATGGACAGTTTTGACAAATGATGAGCCCTCTGCCCATCTAATTGTGTCCTAGGATGGGGGGCTGCTCGGGACCAGGCAAGAATCAGATAAGCAGGGCGGGCCATGGGCAGGATGGGCTGGCTGCCACAGAGGACCCCATATCAGTGTGTAATTACATTTTCCCGACTTCTCCTGTTGTTTTTGGTCACCTGGGGTCTTTGCAAAGCTTTCATTATTTTTCCATTGTCTGCTTTTCTCTTTTCTTTTTCTTTTAATTTTTTTTTTCCTGTTCAGACATTGAAATTAGCTCAGTGACTCAGCCATTTGACTTTTTATGAATTCCAGGCTCCTGTGTCCTATCTGCCCATTCTCCTTCCTGCCTCTCAGGAGACTGGCTTATACTTGGGCTCCTTGCGGACCGAAAAGGCTGTCGATGACCCCCTGCTCCCTCCTTCTCCCAAGTGCCGTGGTTCTGCAGGTCACCTTCCACTCGTCACATTTCCTAAGCTGACGGCTCCAAGTCCCATTTCTAGACTAGAAAGAGAATTCTGAAGTTGCTGCGTATTTTCTAAGACAACGCCAAGACCTCCAAATAGAGCAGATCAGCTGAATATCACAAGATAAATCACAAGATAAATCACAAGATTTCTAGGAAGGGGTGGGGGGGAACTCCAGAGTTCATCCAAAAGCAGCATTCCCTCTCCACTGTATGATCCCCAAGCACTGGCCATTTAACATATGCTTGCATGCCTCCCACAACAGAGTGCTTACTTCTTGCAAAGGCAACCAACTCCACCTTTAGACCGCAGTGGGTCTTTGGGAGTCCTTTGGTCAAGCTGCTGGCCCTGGGTTTAGCCCTCAGAGCCACACAAAGGAAGGTGACTCCCTCCTTTTATACAACAACCCTGCAGATATTGGAGGATGGGAATAACAAGTCTCCCTCCCCTGCCCGAACACCCCCTGCCCCCCAATCTTGGGTTTTCTCCTCTCTGGGAGAGGAGAAAGCATCCAGCCCTGCTGCCTTTAAGTATTAAGAGAGTTGATTCCAAATCACAACTCCTGGAATCGCCTTTGGAATTCAGCAGCTACCAGAGACATCAAGGCTAGTTGCCTAAGAGGCCATGGGGACACATTTCTTCCCTTCCCCAGTCATTGACTTTCTCAGGTCACATTGATCCTGTTTGTATTGATTGCATCCCAGTGAAACACAAACATTCGTACTGCTTCACCACCCCCGGGAGACCTGCCTGTCATCTCGAACGAGGGACAGGCTCTAACCATTTGTGATCACTCACGCAGGTGCCCGGGGGTCACTGAAGTCGCTGTGGCATCGTCCGGCCAGGTGTCAGGGTCCATGGTGGAAGGAACTACCTGTTGCAGGGAGCTCCGTCTGGCCGCCCTGAGTTTTGGAGAGGGCATGAGCTTTCCAGTGGACCCCAGACCCCTTCCTTCTCGTCGGCCCTACTCACTTACCTTTCTGTCGAGTCTGCCGCCCCTGCCCTGGCACTTCGGCCTCTCTGGCCCCAGCATGGCCCCCATGGTGGTGGTGCTTACCTCTGCAAGAGCACCCAGGGCTGTCCATGAGCGCCCACCATCTGCTCTCCTGCCACGTTGAGTGTCGCCGCGTGCTTCCTGACCAGGTCAAGCACATTTGGCCCTCCAGGTCTTTGCACATGTCAGGTCCTCTGCCTAAGGCTCCCTCCTCCCCCCTCCATTGTCTGCTAAACATCCACCTTAGGTGATCGGCTTTGAGTGAGGTCCCTTTCTCTGAGTGCAAGCACCATGCAGACCTTCTCTTCTCCAAGCCCCCCTTGGCCAAGAGGTGGGTTCATGTTTGCATTTCTCCCACATGGGAAGCAAGAAAAAGCACAGACTGAGCATGCAACAGAACTTACCATCTACTTGTGATCTCAGATCCAAACTCGTGAAAGAGAGCAAATATAATCTGATAAAATCATCGTTATTGTTACCCCTTGAAGGACTGGAGGGTTTTAATATGTGTTCACATCCACGGTGTCCTTTAATATCACACGGGTGTAAACTGGAGACGCAAATGAGAAAAAGGAAGGCAGGCTGCAAAACCAGGGTGAGACTGCAGCGTGATGCCCCTCGGGGAGGACTATTGCCCATCTCAAGGGTGGGCCTGGTATTTCCGAGGTGGTGAAGGCAGACCGGGCTGACCCAGCTCAGCACACCCTGATTCCTAAAAAGCCTGGCCGGAGCCAGGCCTAGCATGCGTGGCGACACCCAGCCCAGGATCTGGGGCCTCTGCATTGGTGGGGTGGGGGTAACAGAGTGACCCCTGGGGCGCCCAGGCCAAACCTTGGGAGATCCCGGCAACAGCGAGACATGGGCTGGGGACAGGGGACAAAGACAAATCTGCCAGCGGGTTCTTTATGTTGTCAGAGGAGGAATGTGTATCATGGAAGTGTGGCCTCCACCATTTTGGGGGCAAACAGCAGTTTCTGTGAGCTGAGGCTGGGTGGGGAGCGGCATTTCTCCTTGGGCCTGACCCATTCTTTGCTCTAAGAGAGAGCGCTTTGGCTATTTTTTTTTTTTTAAGATTTATTTATTTATTTAAGAGAGAGAGAGAGACAGAGACAGAGACAGAGACAGAGAGCACAAGCAGGGGAAGAGGCAGAGGGAGAGGGAGAAGCAGGCTCCCCCCTGAGCAGGGAGCCTGACATGGGGCTCGATCCCAGGACCCATGAGATCATGACCTGAGCTGAAGGCAGACATTTAACCGACTGAGCCCCCAGGCGCCCCCACTTTGGCCATTCCTAATCTTACCCATGGAAAGTGAGCCCCATTGTTCTTAGGATGAACCAGTGAAGGAAACGTAGGCACAGAGGCTCAGGGTTGAGAGAGGTTCGCAGAAATGGGTATATCCCGACAAGATCTCGCCCTGGTAGACTGACTGTTTTCCCCTAAATATGGAAGAAGTGAAGTTGCTGACTCTTTTGCTTTTAGGTATTTTCTCACACAGATTACAAGATCAGAAGGCTTCCCCATCTAGCAGCCCCTTCCCCAAACACACACATGGAGGGGCTGCCGGCCACTTCTTGTCTCGCCCTCGTGCTGGAGGAGGGGCTCTGGAAGGAACTGCACTCAGCTTGGAGCAGCATTCCCTGACCTTCTCTAAAGGGGAAGAGCCAGGTTTGGGGGAACTGTGGGGACTCATGGGATTGTCTGGCCCAGGCTGTGAGGGGTATGGGGGAGATGCACCCCTGAAGGAGCCAACTGCTCCCATCCACAACCCCGGGTGACTTTCAGCTGGGAGGGGGGCATGCTCCTCCTCCCTCTGGGCCCCTGAGGAGAATGCGGGGGGTTGCAGGCCCCCCGCCCCCCGGAGGGAGAGAACCAGCCCACCCCGGCACCTGTGCTGAGAAAGGAGGTCAGTAAGTGCAGGAGAACCTCCTGAGCGGTGAAGTCCAGATGTCAGTTTTGAGTGTCTGTTTTCTGCAATCGAAGTCCCTCCTCCAAGCCTCAAGATCTCACAATGTTTGGTTAAGCACTGCATCTGGGCGTGAACCGTGCTTTGAGGAGCTGGGGAATGGTGGCGTCCACTCTTGGGCAAAGAGCCTAGAGACAGGGCAGTAGCTCTCTCTGGGAATGAAGAAGCTGGGTGTTGGCCGAGAGAGAGGGGTGACAGGTGACCGGAAGGATATTTGCGCCCCTCTTGAGGTTTCTCAGAAAGACCGTGGCTCCACCCTCACAAGAAACATGGGTTTTTCATAGTTCTAGAAGATCAAGTCTTAAACTGCTATCATAGTTGGCTTTCCTAGCCTGTGATGCAGATTTGGACACAGGTCGTTCTAGCTGGGAGGTGACCCCAGGCAGCAGGAGTGAAGGAAGAGGACAAGTGACCCAGGGAAGGAAGAAAGGCCATCCTAAGGGGGTGTTCTCAGGGTTGTGCAGTGAGCAGTGGGGGTTCAATTCTGCCAGTTCCTCCCAGAAGCTCCTTGCACAGAGTGCCCCCCAGCATTGTCCCCTGAAGGATGGAAGGCAGGATATGTGCCCAGCAGTTCCCACCACCCACCCCTCTTGGGTGGCGGCTAAGGGCATCAACTCCCCCTGCACACAGGTCAGGAGGGCTCCCCAACAGGCATCCCAGGAGGCTGTGAGCAGAAAGCAGAAACGTGCCCTGAGCCCTCTTGAGGTCACGTGCTGCCTGCGGAAGGCAACTCTGAGCCCACCGAGAATGTTCTCCATTGTGCCTGAGGCTGAAATCAGAGGTGGGTTGAGTGGCCGTAATGCTGAGCATCAAAGGTGTCCCCACCTGAGGACACAACAAATACCAGAACCTCCTTCGCTTCTAGCCTTTGCTGTCTCCCAGCTGATGGCCGAAGGATGACGTCAGTGAGACCTCAGTGACAAAATCAGTTGAGATATTGCCACGAATGACCCAAGACTAACAGGGCTCCCCAGCCTACTCTGGTCCACCCAGAGGCCCACGAAGAGGCAAATGTGGATGCTGTCTGGTGTTTCCTCATTCCACTTAGCCTGTGTACTGCTGCTCGGCTGCGCTAGTCTATCTGGCCAGTACGTGGGTGCATTCCAAAACTGAGGACCCTGAGAGCTGCCATTTCCTTTTTCTTCCCTCGAGAAGAGTCAATGTTGTGAGTTGTTCCAGAAGTAGGCTGGAGGCTCTCTGGTGACTTTTCCTGACTGAACTCAGCTTCAGAAAAACAGACCGATGGGGGTATCCTAGTTGGGAGTATTATTTTTTTCTTACGTGACACGACCTCAGCCTGAGACTAAATCCACTCAGTTCAAATAATATATTGACCTTTGGATTTTTTTCCCCTAGTATATTAGTTACAGAAAAAAATGAAAAAGTGGATTCCTCTTGGAATGGATTTGTTAGTGGATTTTGGGAATAAGCAAGAAGCCATAACTGAACTTTCCTTTGAACTTAAGGGGAAAAAAAAATAATTGGTTTGATTCAAGCTTCAGAAAATGAGCTTGATTTTTTTTTCCGCTACAGTTCGGAGTTCTGGTTCACGTCACATCCCATTTGACCAGACTGAAAAACATGCTTGTTCTGAGAAAGGTGATTCATATTCCTCAGACGTTGTCAACAGGGCGTTGAATGCCCAGCACTTGGTATGTGGGGTAACCCCCACCCCCCCACCCCCACCACCCATTCCACCTGCACCCAGAACTATTGCTTGACTCTACCTGGGCTCCATCAAAGTGTCCCTCCATTGTGTGTCTTCTTGGTTTCCGTTTGGAGGCGGTGAGAAGACTGAGCTACCTGTCTCTCCCAGTCTCTCTGGTCTTACCTCTGCCTCTCTCAGTACATTTGGAAAATGGGGGTCCCAGGGTATTAGAAGGACAACCTAAGCAAGATCTCTGCTGAGCTCTGAGGTCCTTGGGAGAAAAATATCAGATTATACCCATCGGAGTCCCCTGATTTTCCAAAGCTCAGGTAATAATGTCAGCTTTCAAGGAAATACTCTACCTAGGATGTTCTACTTTGAAAGGTTTTCTCTCTCATTCTCTCAGTCCCTGTCTCTGTCTCATACGTACGTACGTACGTACACACACACACACACACACACACAGGGGTTTGTTCTGAACTGACTCACTAAAGCTCAGTAACAACAGTATGTAGATGAAGTAATATCCTCGTTTTACAGATGAGGACACTGAGTCCTAAGAGGGTAAGGGATGTGGCACTAAGTCAGTGCATGAACACAGGGACTAGAACCTAAGTATCCTGACCCTGGCTTGCTTTTCTCTGCATTACAGGCCCACTTCGAAAACGGTGAGCCGAGGCAGACATGGAGGGTGGGATGGGGAAGGCCTGAGCACTCAGGCAGGTACCTCCCGGACTCTGTCCCAGGCCACCATCCTCCGCAGCCTCTTTCCAGGAGCAGGTCTCCCCCACCCTCAAATGTGCACAGAAGCCCTGGCCCCAAGCCTGGCGATCAAGCTCTCTGGGAACAAACAAGGCTTTTCCTCCCACCCTAGAACACTCAATCTCTCCTCTGGTGCTGACCCCACCCTGGGGAGCCATGCGTCATTGTTGTCAACACTCTGGGGGCTGGGTGACCGCCACAGGAATTCATCCATAAACACAGACAATGGCTGAGGAAGTGCAGGCCTTTCATGTGGCTCACAGGCTGCCCTGGGGGCCATCCTTGCAAAGGGGGTCTCCATCCCAGGTCAGATTACCACTCCCACCCTTCATGTGTGGCCTATCTTGAGCCATTTTGTCTCATTGTCCCTCTCTAAGGGGCCTCTGCAGCAGACAAAGCCACGATTAGGATTTCCTTCCTTGTAGAGATGCAGAGACTGAGGCTTGGAGGGAGGGATTGAAGTAGCTCAGCGGTGTTGTGGGGGACTCAGAGTTGACCTGGGGGTTAGGGGACTTGGAAGCCTAGGTCAGCTCTGTCCCCAGAGCAGGACCCAGGAGTCACCTCACCTCACAGGGTCCCAGCTTCCTCCTTTGCAAAAGGGGGTTGTTGTTTCTTTTGAGACACTGCTTGGGTCCAAAGAGGTAGCTTCTTTTTGACAGTACTTTGAGAATGATTTAAAAATATATATATCACACATCACTTTTTGGCCCCATTATTCAAATGACCTATTGAATCCATGGATGAGTGGAGACACAGCTGAGGTCTATTTGTGGCTATTCTGTGTGAGCTCAAGCTAAAAACACAATCATTCTCCAAAAATGTCCTCTGAGGATCAGCGAGCCATAGAACATTCCACGGGACCAATTATCTGGTTCCTTCTCTTCCGGGCCATTTATGGGTTATGTCTAAATGTTCCCACAACTCTTCTCCATTTGCCAAAGTTGTTCGTGATGTCCATGACGCACGCCTTGCAGGGTGATGATGGGGCAAGAGGTAGTTTGGGCAGGTTTAAAGGCGCCTTACCAGCAGGTTGGGTTTCTTAGGTACAATTTAAACAAAGAGCCAAGCTGTCACGGGGGAAGGTGACGGCACTTCTCGCTTGGGATTTCTATGTTTTGTTTTTTCACTAGGAAACTCTCAGGTTGAGAGTATTGGGTTACTCATGTGTCCAGAAATATCATGGCAGAGCGGAGGAGGGCATGCTAAGCCTCCATCCGTGGTGGAATTTGGACAGAGGGAAAACGTAGCATGGAAAGAGAAGCCCAGGCACCAGGGCCGCTCAGGGATTAGTGAACAAGTGTTGCATTTGATTGCAGGTCGGCTCCATTTTCTGAGACAACACCCGGGTTCAAATAAATTAGCTGCATCAGAAAGCCCTCTTAGCCTTCCAAGCTTTTCCCTGTCCATTTTATTTGAGCTCTGACAAATCATTTGTCAGTCTACCTGTCTGAATGTAGCCCAGAAGGGAGTGAAGAGTGACTTCTGCGGGCCCATCAATGCCCCTCGAGGGCCTGTGTTTACCCTTCAAGGGAAATGGCTTTCTTTCCTGACAACGATGTGGAGCACAGAGATTTTGCTTCAATTAACTCAATTTAATTTGGAGCACCTTGGAACTGAAAACCCTGACAAGGAGATGATTGATCCCCAGAAATGTGGAAAAATGTGCAAGTGTATATTATGAATGTTTCCTCACTAAAGAAAACTCTGTGTGTGTGTTAAATAAATATTAAGGGGAAACTTCAGGCTGCTCAAGTGTCTGTCAATAGAAGAATGGATAAGGAAATTGAGGCAATTCTTACAACGGAATCCTACTGTGTAATAGTATTCACCTACATTCTGCAAAAGGAACTGGACACCAGAGCACATAATTTATATACTTAAAGTATGGAGCTTATAAGTTCATTTATAGGATTTTTAGAACAGGCAGGCTAATCTGCAGTGATAGAAATTAAAATAGTGGTCATCTCTGGTGATGGGGATTACTGAATGTAAAGGGATATATGGGAAATTTCCGAGATAAGGGGATGGTTCACATGAGTGTATCCAGTTAGATCTGTGCATTTCAACATGTGTATATTTTATTTACAATAACTATAAAGGGATGCCTGGGTGGCTCAGTGGTTAAGCGGCTGCCTTCGGCTCAGGTCACAATCCCACCTTTTATTGATTATCTACCACAATTCTCTTAATCTTTATGTGTGTCTTAGATCTTCTATTTTGAATGTATTGAATGGAAAGTATTATAAATTCTTCCTGCTATCAAATACAAAGGAAATTAGTATCAAATATAAAACTCACTGGAAATACATTTTAATAAGATGGGTAAGGTTTCTCTTTACATCATGCATCTGTTCACGAGTATTGCTTATTGCTACAAGCATTCGTGGTTCCTCATCAGTACTATTCCCATTTTTTTTATGGATGTAAGCCCTGAAAAAGCTTATTTGCATATCTAAGAGGTAGCAATGGAAGGATTTGTTATAGAACAATATTTAAATTATTCTCAAGTTATTTGCCAAAAATCACTTAGTAATCTACTATCAAAGATTATTTGTAATGATCCACCAACTAACAAGTTGGTTGGTCCTCCTTCAGTTTTGTTGAAAGCAAATAATTAAAACCAATACCATTGGGGCGCTGGGTGGCTCAGTTGGTTAAGCGACTGCCTTCGGCTCAGGTCATGATCCTGGAGTCCCGGGATTGAGTCCCGCATCGGGCTCCCTGCTCAGCGGGGAGTCTGCTTCTTCCTCTGACCCTCCCCCCTCTCATGTGCTCTCTCTCTCTCATTCTCTCTCTTTCAAATAAATAAATAATCTTAAAAAAAAAAAAACCATACCATTAAATACATACATAAATGAGTTAAATAACACCATCAAGTATTAGTGACCCAATTAGTTTCTCATTCACTTTCTTAGTGCCTCTAAAAGTACTCCAGATGTTTCCTTTGTTCCATGTCCAGGGTATTCTTACATCCCTGGAGTAAGGTGGGGATTTTAAGATTCAGAAGAGGTGAGAGGCACTGGGGAAAAGTTCTCTTTGAAAGCAATGCAGTTAATTGTAAGAGGTCAGTCTCCCCAGGATCTTTCCACCCCCAACCAAACTAGATTTCTGTTAATTCCAGGAATAAGCTTGACTTTCCCCTGCACATTTTGTTCTTTCTGGAAGAAACACTCCCTCCTCCACTCTCTAACTTCTGCTCCTCTTTCCTGAGACAGGGAAGAAGACTTCCTCCGCCAACGTTGGGTACAGGTGCCCTTTTATATCTTCCCAAAGCACCTGTACTTTCCTGTTTTGTAACCCCATCGCAGGTTAGCTACTACTTCTGAATGATCTGTCCCTACAAGACTATGTACCCCATGAGGATAAGGATTGTTTTGTTCACCCCTGTGTCCCCGTATCTGTATCAGAACCTGGCACTAAGTACTTGCTCAATACATATTTATTACATGAATGTAAATGAATGGAGAACGTAAGAAGAGTAAAGTAGAGATCTTTCTCCAGGCTTGCTATTATTCCATGGTCTATTTTATACCAGCACAATTTCACTTTGTATTAATTACCATAGCTTTATAATACAGTTTTATATCGGATGTGGCAAGCCCCCATATCAAACACAGGCAATTTGGTTTTTTTCCTTCAGAACTTCTTACTATATGTGGCTCTTCGTACTTCTATATACATTTTACAATAAGCTTTTTAGAATCAGCTTGTCTGTTATACATACACACACACCCACACCACAGAAGGATCTTGATTGTAATTGCTCAAATTTATAGAACTGTTGGTGGAAAATTCACATGTTTATCATATCAAGTCAGCCTATAAATTTAATTAGATCTTCTTATGCTTTCCGTGTGGCGCTTATTTAACATATTTTTACTCATATTTCATAATTTTATCCATAAAGTCCTTACAAAAGTATTTTTGATTTATTTTCAGATATCTTCCTTTTCAATATTTCCTTTTCTAATGATTGATTACTCGTGTGTAGAAATGCAATTTATGGGTATCAGTTTCTCTTATTAACTTTATTTGTAGAGTCCCTTAAATTGTTTCTACCTTATATTTTCCATCTCTCATTCCTTGATCTTTTCCCCGTTTGCCTGCGCTTGCAAAGACCTCCACTACAACAGTAATTAGAAGCAGTGACAACAGACATTCTTGCCTTCTTTCTGATTTTGAAGTAATGCTTTCATAATTCAGTGTGCTTTTTGCTAGATGTTTCTGGTAGATAATCAGGTTAAAGAAGTTTCTTTCTGTTCCTGGATGGTCATGAAGAGTAAAGGAAACAACCCAGATGTCCATCAGTGGGTGAAGGGTGAAATAAACTATGGTACGTCCATGTCATGGACTAGAAAGGAACAAACTCTTGATAGAATCAGCAACCCGGATGAATCTCCAGAGAAATAATGCTGAGTGAAAAGAACCAGTCTCCCCAGCATTACCTACTGTACGATTCCATTGAGGTAACATTCTTGAAATGACAGGACTACGAAAGCAAGAGGACAATGGAATCTTTACAGCGCTGACAGGAAAAAGGAAGTCAACACAGAATTCTGTCTGGCAAAAATACGTCTTTGAGGAAGGCAAAATAAAGACATATGTAGACAAAAGAAAGCAGAGAGAATTTATTGTCAGGAGTCTTGTCCTCTAAGAATTGTTCCAGGACATTCTTCAGGCTGAGGAAAAATGATGGAAAGGTGAAATTATACAAAGAAATTGAAATAGAGAGTGCTGGAAATAGTAAATATGTAGATAAATACACCTTTTTTTTTTCCCTCAAATTTTTACTTGACTATTTAGAACAAAAATGATAAATGTGTCTTGTGTGGTTGAAAACACATATAAGATACATGACAATAGTACAAATGATAGGATGGGAGAAAAACAGAAGCATATTGTAAGCTTCCTATGTTATAAGTAAAAAAGCATACTAGTATTTGAAAGTAGACAATATTAAGGGAAAGATATATATTGTAAGCTCTGGAGCAACTACTAAAAGTAAGTAAAATAAGTATAATAAGCCAAAAGAAAACATAAAGTGACAAAGTACTAAAAAAAAAATTAGTTCAGAAGACAGAAAGGAGAAAAGATCAAAGAACAGATGGAACATATAGAAAACAAAGAGCAAGATGTAGACTCACATCCAATCATATCAATAACTACATTAAATAGAAGTAGACCAAATGCTCCATTGAAAAAACAGAAATTGCCAGACAAGATAAACAGGAAGACCAAATGGACCACAAAATACTCATTTAAGAGATTTATCATTAAGTGTAAAGACACAGATGGGTTAAAAAAAGGAAGGAAGGGAAAAGATAAAGCAGGCAAACACTAGTCCTAAGAAAGCTGGTATGGCTGAGCAGTTACTTAGTAACAGGACAAGTGGTATTACTGGAATGAAAGAGAAATATTCATAATGACCAAAGGGTCAATCAAAATGACAATCAAAAATGATTATGAGCCAAATGGCAGAGCTTCAGACAAACTGACAGTTGTCTGAAAACTGACTACATTGTCGGAGATTTCCACGTCCCTCTTTCAACACCTGCTAGAACAAATGGATAAAAAAATCCAGTAAGGTAGAAGAGGACTTCCCGAGTGATCAATGAACTGGATCTGACTTACATTTATGGAACATTACACCCGGCAATTGCAGAATGCTGGTTCTTTTTACACATACCCATGAGACTATTCACCAAGACACACCATCCACTGAGCCATAAAACGAGTCTTAAAACTTTGAAAAGAATGGACATGAAGAAAAAATTTCAAAAAGATCAGACGGAAGGTTTTTCACCCCCAGCCCAGAACCCTGGCCAAGACAGAAACATTTCCTCCGTTGTCCTTTGCCAGAAGTTGAAATTTTCTGGTTTATTCTTTTCCTGAGAGTGTAGCCCTTCCTATGTCTGCTTTTTTCCCCGGAGATCTTGGTCCCAAATCCCCACCTCACACAAAAACCTTGTCTTTTGCCTCGTAGAGCTGCAAAATACTGAGCCTCTTTGTTAGAGACGGACACACGTCCACGTGTCACCTGGAACTTTTATGCCTTTGCGAGGTTCCGGTTTCCAACTCTCCTTTCGTTTTTGGCCCGTTAGGGTTTCCCTTGGGATTCTGCATGCTCAGCTAGCATCTCGAATACATTTTGCTCAGCATTTTATGGGTTTTCTGGCCAGACGGTTCTCAGATTATCTAGTATCCTTGTTTCTGGAGACTGAAACCTGTCATATAATCCTTTAGTTATTTTATGGGCTTAAGTTACCTCGGCCTTAATCAAAAAGTCCCCTCATTTAAAGCCAGACAGCCTTGGGTTTGAATTCCAGCACCAGTTATGTAACTCTTGACTAAGTGATGGAACCTCTCCGAGTCCATTTCTCCATGAGTGTTAGGGATGTCATAATGCCAGGTTTTCAACTTTGTTGTAAAGATGATCTCTGCTCTCATGCGATGCAAAGCACTATCACGAAAACATAACGTTATCATTGTTCATTCACCAAATAGTGTTTGCTCTGTGACAGGCACACCTTCTAAGTGGTAGGAGTCAACAGCCAGTAAATATATAAACAAATAGTTTCCCAGAAGTTTAAGTCCAGCCACAAGGGTAATGGGACTGAGAATGTCCGAGACAGGGCAGGCTGTTTTGATCAGGCAGTGGGGGGATTCCTATTTGAGGGCATGACATTTGATTTAGAATCTGAATAAACACAAACATTTTAAAAGTCAGATGTGATGGTAGCATGACTCTGGGAACACAGAAAAAAGCACTGCATTGCACACTTTAAGTGGGTGACTTGTATGATGTGTGAATCATCTCAGTGAAGCTGCCTTTTTTTTTTTTTTTTAATCTGAGTGAAGAAGAGAGAGCCAGGTGAGGAACATTCTAGCCGGAGGGTATACCAGGTACAGAGACCCCTGAGGCTGGAAGGGGTTTTTGTCAGTGTGAGGAAAAGAAAGAGCAGGTGGTGGGAGTTCAGTGAAGGAGAGACAGAAGACGGTCGAGATCTAGACCTCCAGAGGGGGGCCAGACCATGTAGGGCCTTGGGGGCCATGTTAAATATTTGGGATTGTATCCAAATTGCAATGGGTGGCTTTTGAAAGAATTTAACTGGAGAAGTGATAACTGGTTTATGCTTTGGAACAATCACTGTACTCTCTGGCAAGCGAATTTATAAGAGGGCAAAGGTGTAAGCGAAGAGAACAGCAAAGGGGATGCTCCAGGACAGTGAGAATGAAGGTCCTAGATATTCCAATGTTGACTTAGCCTTCAGTTCCCTCAAACTCAACCTTATTGGTCATGTAAAATTATTCTGAGAGCAGAGATGTGACTAAAAAGGGACCCACAACAGAGGGACCCATGAGAAGTAGAGAACTCATGCTCCTTCACTATCCACAAAGGAGAAAGATGAACATAGGATCCTGAAGTTGACCTTGCCATTGATTTACAGTAACCTGGATTATTCCTATGGGAAGGTTTCTGGATTTTCAGCTGACCTATCCTGAGCCTCAGTTCACCCATCTTTTCCCATTGCAACCACTGCTCAGAACCATTTGGAACCACCTCTGTCTCTCTTCCATTTAAGAACTCAGTCATAATTTGATATCTAGAACCCACAAGTAGGAAAATGTATAGCAGACATTAATCTGTAAGTTCTATAGGTCAGGGCAACGGTGATGCTCTATGTCCATAATTAGAAGCACGGCCTTTGTAGTCTGATAAAATTGGTTGTATTTTTTTTAAAGATTTAATTTATTTATTTGACAGAGAGATAGAGGGAGAGCACAAGTAGGTAGAGCGGCAGGCAGAGGGAGAGGGAGAAGCAGACTCCCTGCCGAGCAGGGAGCCCGACATGGGGCTCGATCCCAGGACCCCGGGATCATGACCTGAGCCAAAGGCAGCCGCTTAACCGACTGAACCAGCCAGGTGCCCCCAAAATTAGTTTTAATTCCAAGCTCTGCCATTTAATGAGTGACTTAAGGATAGTTTTAAATTTTGTTCAGTAAAACCAGGGACACCAGGACCTATGTTTCATTAAGTCTTTAAATGAATTGATACTTGTAAATCATTTAGCACAATGCCTAATACATGGTAAGCACTCCAGATTGGTGGCCACTGTTGTTATTGTTGTTACTTATTACAATAATTAGTAAGTCTTACTTTTACAAAGGGAAAAATAAATATTTTTTAAAAGATGAAATGTACTTACCTTTTGGTGAGGGGAAGGGCAAAGGGACAGGGAAAGAGAATCTTAAGCGGCCTCCACACCCAGCGCAGAGCCCAAATGGGGCTTGATCCCATGAGCCTGAGATCATGAGCTGAGCTGAAATCAAGAATCAGCTGCTTAACCGACTGAGCCACTCAAGTGTACTTACTTTTATTTTTTAAAAAGATTTTATTTATTTATTTGAGAGAGAGAGAGAGAGAAAGCACAAGCAGGGGGAGGGGAAGAGGGAGAGGGAGAAGCAGACTCCTCGTGGAGCAGGGAGCCTGATGCGGCGCTCGATCCCAGGACCCTGAGATCATGACTTGAGCTGAAGGCAGATGCTTAACCGACTGAGCCCCCCAGGCGCCCCTGTACTTACCTTTAAAAGACACGAACTTTGGAACCATGATTTTTCTGTTTATTCTTTTCTTTTTTATCTTTTCTAATGTACACAGATTCTTTTAAAAGCATGAGAAGAACATGATAAGGTTCACATGTTAGAAAAATAGCAAGCTGGTGTCCTAGTGTACGGGAGACAGCCTGTCAGAGGACGCTGCTCCTTACGCACACTGTCGAGAAGTTTATCGATTACCTGGAAGCAAGTGCTACATTAAATGGACTAAAAGGGCCACAAGCTCTTCAGATTATTAGCCTCTTTACTCAAGTTTGTGAGGTGTATATTGGGTATATATCAAGAACTTTGTGAGGGCCTTCACCTCTATCAGATCACAAGCAGCACTGATTTAACACGTTGGTGTAACACTTTAACAACAAAAAAATTGAAGTTTATCCAAGAGAACAGAAATGGGGGGAAAAAAAGATTCTAAATATGTCTTTCTTAGGGGATGGTTTCTGACTGGTGACTTTTTATCCTCTTTGGCGATTGCTATATACAAACAAATACACAAGGATTTTTTTTAAAAAAATTTATTATTTTATTTTATTTTATTTTAGAGAGAGAGCGCATGAGCAGTGGGACGGGCAGAGGGAGAGGGAGAATCTCAAGCAAACTGTGCCGAACACGGAACCCAACCTGGGGCTCGATCTCATGACCCTGAGATCATGACCTGAGCCCAAATCAAGAGTTGGAAGTTTAACCGACTGAGCCACCCAGGCGCCCCCACACAAGGATTTTTGTGGTAGGGAGCCCACCTGTCCACCCCGCCCACCGTGCCAATTACCCACCTTGCATCTGCAATAGTGTGAAGAGGAGAGTTCCCCAGTCTGGGAACCTGGTATCTGCACTGCTGTGCAGTGCCCACAGTAGCCCATGTGAATTCTAAAAGGGAGGCGGTCTCTTTTATATACCCGTGATAGGTACCACTGCTCGCAATCATAGCCAGCCTTCCAAAACTCTAGAAACAGTGGCAGAGGAGTATGAAATACACATAATGCTAGCAGTTTGGTCCATAAGCATGCAGCACGTCATTATCCTGGAGCAGGACTGTTCTGATTGAAACTTTTATGGTTTAGAGGACTTAGGATCTAGTATTTCTCATTTCAAAGAATAACTTATTTTTTTTTTTCCAAACGATTATAGGAAACCACAGTGCATTGAGCTGATTTAATGAAACTTAATTCCTTACTTCAAGTTCTCAGAGGAGAAAAGCCTCTTTGAAGGAAATCTAAAGGAGAGGCCTAGGCTATAGGGATCCCGATGATCGTGACTGTGTTATCACACACATCCCCACCAGCCGAAAGTCAACTGCCTTAAGAATACTAACTATTGCAACTTTGGCTAAAATTTGAGTTTTTCATTAGAGTAACACCATGCCTGACATTTCATAAAGCTTAAATGCAAACAAGAATGATTAATCACAGTCATAAATATGCAAACACACTCAAACCACGGTATTAAAAAGGTAATATTACCTTTGAGACAAAATGGCAAAACCAGAATTTTTTAATTGCCAAGAATTTTATGTAGCAAGTTTGTTTATTCAAGTAACATAATAAAATAGGAATATTACACTGGCAGAAGTGGACTTAAGGAGCATTAAGATATTATTTTAAAATGGGAAAACAAGGGGATCGTTTTCAAGAGTCTCATAGAAAACTTCCAATTTACAATGCTACTTTTTCATAATTAATAGTAGTAATACGTAGCTTTTCTATGATAAAAAGCAATCAGGGTACCTGAGTAGTACATCCATTCTACTGCATATGCAGACACTATTATAGAGAGGTACTTTTCTAATTACTTAAGCAACTGTTTTCAGCTTTAAGACACAGAAATAGCAAACAATCCTATACACTGACGGATAACACATTTTAGTACGCAATTTCCAAATTCACTCATTAAATTAGAACACTCACAGCTTAATGTGTAAAACTAGTTTGAAATGATGACTCACCTCTCGTGACACTTCCCACCTTCACAAATGGCTTTAAAAAATGAGTTTGGGGGTAAATCGGCAATATATTCAGAAACACAGCCAAGACAAAGAGATCAAATTCAAAGACGGAATTCAGAAATGAACCAGCTATTTTTTGTACATTATATTATATAAATTGGTTCTTTGTTCAAAATTTCAAACGTGGGTGACATTAACAATAGGTATGATGTGTGACATCCAATAAAAATGGCACTTGGGGGAAATTATTGCCTCCCCTGAAGGATAGATGTCATTGCTAGCTTCTTACCAGGGGGTTAAGTTGCTGCCTCCCCTTAATAAGTAGGTTTTTGTTTTTGGATTCTCTAGCTTTCGATACTTTGGAACCTTTTGTGTTTTCCCTGTAGATATCTCAGGCGAGCTCTAAAATCTGAGAGGACGCTTAACAAAATAAAACTCCCACTTGGATGGTAAAATGCGTTAATTCTAATACTCTATAATAAATGGAGCGAATCTGACCCAGTTAGTGGGTAAGCCCTACATTCTGCACCATCCAACTTAGACTAGATTCTGTGGCATGTGATTCATGTTCTCATCAGGCAGTCAAGGTTACCTGCAATAAGGCAATTCCCACTTAGCCTTTGGCCATAGCCTTGCTCTTTAACACAAAGTTCTAAACTGTAGATCATGCACAACTATATAATTTCCTTAGCAGGTGGGTAAGAGGAAATCTGCAATAAAGAGAATATGAGCTCTAAGAAGTCTCATCGAATTAATGGGAGCTCTCCTTTCCAATCCATCATATTCAGTGATCCAAGAAACGGAACCAGAAATGAAATAATACATCTGTGAAGTTAGAGGCATAAAATCCTGCAATGTTCTTACTTCCCGAATGGGAAGGGATTCGAGATAACACTATTACTTCACGTCTTTAGAGGGAAGTAGATTAAAAAGTGTTTGCACTTTTTAAAACTCTTTGCAGCATTGATTAATGCTCATCGGTAAATAAGTGAGACCATTTCATTCATTTGCATTTGCAAATTAAACTGGAAAATCCATAAAAACATATTTATCACCAGGAAACTAATCGGTACAGCACAATATAACATCAAAGAAAGGGAATATCACTTAATAATATACATATGTGGATAAAAGCATTTTAATAAGAAGATCTATTATTTTTATTTTAAAAAAAGCTCTCCATTTTAAACATCATCATTACTCAGAAATCATTTTGAAAACAACTATCAACAAATCCTTTTGCAATTTCAGGTAAAAGCCTTCCCTTATTGCGAATATTTGCTTTCAGTCATCTTTTTTGTCTGAGGTACTCTCGTCATGATTTTCAGGGCTGACTTTGTTACTGGCGACCAGGGGAGCTGGCTGGACTTCATTTGGTAATGAGAACACATGGCACGTCTGGAGGTCTAGGTAGGTCGTAAATATTTTAGCATATTCTGGATGCTTTAGGGCAAAACTTTTAAATTCCTCTAAAAGGGGGAAAAAACAAACAAACAAAATCCAGTAAATGGAGGCGAATCTTCTTTTGGCATGATACAAATTCCTATATGACTTTAATAATACAATTATCGCCAAAGCCTCTTACTCCACTCTTAGAAATTGTCCAGCCACTTTGCAAGGTGGTTTTTCCATTATCTAGTAAAGCTGAGGATTCACATACTCCGTGACCCATTAACTCTATTCCGAAGTGTATAACCTGGAGACACGTGGGCCTGCTGTGTTCTGGGGGACATGCCTGAGAATGTTCACAGCCACATTACTTATGACAGGTGAGAAACGGAAACCACTCAGGTGTGTGTCAACAGCAGAAATGGAGACTTGCAGCATTTTGGTGGGACATTACGGCTCCATAGCAATGAAGATGAAGGAACAGCTGTGTTGTAACACTGTGGACGAATCTTAAAGCCATAATGTTGAATGAAAACAGCCAGATACAAAACAACGTACACTGTAGGAGTCCATTATATGAAGTTCAAAAACTCAGGCAAAACTCACACATAATATTTAAATATTTTGTGGTGACATGCTAAAAAGTAAAGCAAGGTAGAGTATTCCTTTTAGAGTCAGGGCAGCCATGCCCCCCCTTTAGGAGAGAGGAAGGGGCTGTCACTGGGAAAGGGCGCACAGGGGTTTCCAGAGTTCTTGAAAAGCTCTATTTCTTGGCCTGAGCAGTCGTAACACCACCGCTCACTTTAGGAAACCTTGTTACGCTCTACGTTTATGTTTCATTCAGTCTTCTGTATTGCTGTTAGTTTTTATAATACAAAATGTTTTAAAAATGCTATTGCCCATGACTTTCTATTACTGTTTTTTTTAAAACGATTTCAACCCTTAATTCTGGTATACAAACACACAGTCTTGAAAAGCTGAGCCCCGACTTATGACCAATAAAGGCAAGTAGAGGGTACAATATATCATAATCATGTCCCAAGACTTCGGAGTAGTGGGCCTCTTTCTATCTTGGGTGTTTCGGATTTAGGAACTGAGGTAAAGACACAGAAGGCTAACTGAGTTAACCAGCAGAGTTTGGACGCTAAGCCTCCGATAACCCGGAGTTTCTGAAATGTACTGCTCCTCCACTCTGAAATCCCTCTCTCCTCTTCTGTTCGGATGGAGAAAACTTTGTTGCACTTACATAGCAAAAGGAGCCTAGACTTTGAATCTGCAACCTATCTGGCTCTATAAGAAAAGGATTTTTAGCCCCATGTTCTCTATTTGTTTTTTTTAAATCCTCTGATAACCCAGAGTCTACGTTAGACTAACAACTCTTGAAGACAGAAACAGGTGTCAGGGACGAGGAAGCCATTGGACCGAGCCCAAATCATTCTTGGCAACTGCAACATTATTTTGCATCAATTGACCATTTTATGTTTCCAAATCAGGCAAGCTATTAACATGGTCTTTAGGTATTTTTTCTTAACATCCAAAATAAAGGTTCATCTGCATGAGTCTGTCTCAGCGATGGAGGCACAGAGGACTTAAGTGACTTTTATGGAAAGTAGACATGAGAGTTGATCTGCTGAAACCAAGGTCTGTCTTTCAAGACTTGTGATCTGTTCAAAAGATCGAGGTTTCTGTCTTTTTTGGGGATGTCAGTGCCATTAAGAAGTAATTCATTTCCAAAAAAAAAAAAAAAAAAAGGTAACTCATTTCTAGAAGAAGTTCTGTGAACTGGCTAATCTGTGGAATTGTGGAAATCAGTTAATTTGGCTAAATGGAAAACAGAAGGAAAACAATTTGGATAGTCACATTATGATACATTTCAATATTTATTCTTTTATAAAATCACACTTAAATACCTCCCAACATTCTGCAAAAAAGGAAACTGGCATAATATCGGGGAAAGGGAAATATCTTGTGTATTCTAAAAATAAAAAGATTGAACTCCAAAAAACAAAGCAGATTTCCCTAAAAATTTGTTTAAATGGACAGGTAAAGTTATGACTACCTAACAAATCATTTGTGGTATAATTTCCACTGAAATAGTTACTCCAAATAATTGTTCCAAATTTGGCAGCTCAGAGCAATAAAGAGTCTTACTTGTGAAAGGAAAATGTTCAGAGACTTAGTACACATGGGGTTTATGACTCATATATTTTATCTCAGTATGTACTTGCCATTTTCCCTCCCTCCCTCCCTCCCTCCCTCCCTTCCTTCCTTCCATGAACTCAATAAAGTAAGTGCCCTAGGCATTTAATTACCTAAAATAGAATAAAGGGCAGGCAGAATGATAGTAATTAAAAACAGAGAGTAAGAGAAGTATGTGATCTAATTCTCCTCTCCCATGAAAGTTAACAGCTGAAACTCTCTGAACACCATGAGGAAAGAGGCATTCCAGAGGAATCCCCCTGCAGCCTGCAAGGGGGAAAAGGCTGGGGGAAGAGAAGCCAACCTGACGTGAATGACCACATCAAAGCTAAGACAGGGAAACCGTCACCTAGGCCTCTCCACTCAGGTGTGATTTTTCTCAACGACTGTACTAGGAGATACAAGGAAACTGATGTGGGACTTGTTTTGATGTGTGGACTCAGGCCATCCGGAGAAAGCTTGGTCCCTGATGGATGGACCTGCCATTTGACCGTGGGGTCTTCTTCCGCCACGCTGGTCCTGACCTCACAGGGGTGCCATCCAAGGGACAGGAGAAAATGAGCCCACACGAAAGCTTTCCTAAGCTGCTAACGGCAAACGTGATGACACATGGTTTAGCTGCTGTGGTCACTGCTGGAACCCCAGTCTGTATCCCTCTAGCAGAGTTACAACCACTTTAGTTAACTTGCTCAGTTTTGCTTGGCCAAAGTGACAGCAGAAAGGAAAAGACCCTTCCAGGAAGGGTAGCAGATGAGAGAGAAAGTGGGGAGGGCAGAGGTCCAGGCTCCAAAACCAGACTCTCTTGGTTTTTGAGTCCTGGCTCTGACATTCTCTAGCTGATGACCTCAGGTAAGTTAAATTCCATAAATTCAATAAAATAATATTAAGAGTGCTGATGAAATAGGCTTGCTGTAAAGATTTATTTAAAAATGCTTAGGAGAGTACTTAGCATATATGTCCTCAGTAATTAGTCTCTCTTATCCCACTACTGCTATTATTCCTGTCATCATCATCATTCCTGTTATTTCTATTGTTAATACAATTAGTGGAGGGAAACCACACTCCCGCCTGACGGTCCATCTGTAGTCGGCTTGCCCTCCTGGTCAACTAAAGCAGAAACCAAACTGCCTACTCACCATAGGAAACAGAATCCCCCTGGGCTATCTCCTTGAAGAGACCAGAAACATCCAGGTCGGGCACCCCAAGGGCGGCCTGCAAAATGGTGGTAAACTCTTCCTCTGTTATGTAGCCATCCTCATCAACATCAAAGAGCTGAAGGGAAGAGAAAATAAAATATAAGGTTGGGTGCCAGCAGGGCAACAGTGGTACGGAATAATCTCGGAAAATAAACTCTAGTAATTCACACAACTATTGTGCCGGGGTGAGGGAGATGTATCTGAAGGAAGAATGGTCTCTGCTGCCCTCACGACACCTGGCTTGGTCGTGGGACGAGACAGAAGGAAAGCACGGGCTACAACAAGAGTAAGACCAAAGGGCGTGGGAGCCCCGTGGAGAGCAAGATGAATCCTATGGGAGAGGTCAGGGAAAGCTTTACCCGTTTGACAGGTTGAGTTGGGTCTTAGAACACAAAGGGATACTCCTGGGACAGACGAGGACTGGTAGTGTTTGCTGGGGGCTCAGACCAGGTGACGGACGGACAAGCAGGAATCACGCCATGAAGGCTGTAGGACGCCTCACCTCACCCTGTGGGGTTATGACAGTGGGGGATGTGGTGTGATCATATGGGAATTGAGAGTGTGGAGATGGATTAGAGTCAGAAGGTTGGAAAGTCTAGAGGCGGGAAAAGCAATGAAGAGTGTGGGGTGGAGAAGCAAGAAGGACAGGAAGGGGCAGAATTTACAAGGAAGCGAAGGCAGGGCCCTGTGGGGATGGCAAGAAGGACGGAAGAGTGGGCTGAGGCGCTGGGCACCTGGGGGAAAGTGGGGTCCATTCCCCAGAGGGGGAGATCAAAAGCTGGACCTGGAGAGGTTAGACATGAATCAGAGGTGCCGGGGGAGTTACGAGATGCAGTACCTCAGCTCAGGAGAGTGGTCGAGGCTCGAGCCATGACTTCTGGTAAGAACCGCCAACTCTGCGGGGGTTGGGGCTTATCTGCAGAGAATGCAGAAAGTGATGCAAAGCCCGGGGAGCAGCAAGAGTTCAAGTGCATGCAGGGAAGAGGAGCTGGCAAAAAAAGGACTCAGAAGTCCTCAGAGAGAACCGGAAACGAGGAGCGTGCCACTGGGAGCTCAGGAGGGCTTTCTGGAAAGAGGGAGACACTCTGAGGGTGGTAGCGGCCCACTGAGTAAAACATCAGAGCGAGGCCAGGCGAGAAGCAAAGAGGGTGGCTGGGTTTGGCAGTTAGGAGATCCGGATGCCTTTGGGAAACACGGCTTCAGGGAGCCACTTCCCAGGTGGTCATGGAAAGCCAGGAACGAAGAGGTGAGCGGTGGAGACAACCAGCATGGGCTCCTGGAATAACAGGAAGGAGGGAAATGGGGCATCGGCCAAGCACAAAAGGAGGCTGTCTTTAGGAAGGGAGAGTCTGAACATGTTTATAGGCCGAAAGGAAAAGGCGGTAGGTGGGACGGATTGAAAGTCAAGCAGCAAAACAGTGATAGTTGTTAGATAATTAATATCCCAAATTCAAAATCTTCTCCTGGGCACTAATGTTTTTAAATGATGCAAGCACTGATTCCCTGCAGGCCCCGACCAAAAGTGTTCAAGTCACTTTCCTTGTATTAACCGATTACACCCTCACAACAGTCTTACGCCAGGCAGGTGCCTTCGGTGGGAAAGCTGAGGCATGAGACAGTTAGGGCCCTTTCCCGAGGTCACACAACTGGCCGGGGGTACAGCCGCATCCAAATCCAGGCAGGCCACATGAGAGCGCCTGCCGTCCAGGCCTCTCCTTCTGACCAAACACACGACCAAAGCCAGAAAACCAGAAGCATTAGAGAAGGTGTGATCATCACGAAAAGAACCACAAGCACAAACTGACTAGTGTTTGAACTGTTCATCAGGGTTGGAGAAAACACTAGCACTTGACGTTGATTCGCTGCCCCAGGTGAGAAAGCAGGCACTTGCCCATTTTCTGTCCCTCAGGCCCCAAGTGAGGGAGAAGACAGCCCCAGAGTGAAAAGTGACTCAGCATTTGTTTGCACGAACTGCAGCCCAGGGCTCGCTATGGGCCCTGGACTTCCAACAGTAACTGCCGAGAGATCCCACCCCACCCCGCTCCTCACAGGCGCTAAGCTTTCTCCCGAGGCCTTCCATTCCGACACGATCCTTGGCAATCCGTCTGTCACGTTTGGTGCTCTGGTGGCTCTCGATTCTGTGGAAATTCCCTTCCCGTGTCCATACTGGGTGCTTCTACTTTCTCTCCATCTGGCCTCGTCCTGACTACCCCAGACTGTTCCCCTCACGGAAACGCTCACTTTCCCTCCATTACTCATCACTCCCAATAGTCTCTCAGCTACAGAGTTCCCAGACCTGAGGTAAATCCCATGCTCTGGGCTCTGGTAGGAAGCTCAACAGCCCGGTTTCCCTTGGGGGAATGATATCTGTCCATTGCATGGAATACGGTGGGAGTCTCAGCCCAAACGTCCTGTCTTTCCAGCAAGCACGTGGCTCAAGGCTCTGGACCCTTCCTGGAGGTGACTGAGGGCAGAGGTGGAGGGGCTCACACTCACTGCAGAGCAGTCTCTGCAGCGGGGGCCTGTGGACTCGCTGCCTCTGAGTCTACCCTGGAGCCCCCTCCCCGGGGTTGCAACAAATTTCTTGCATGGCTGAAGAACTCTGGCTAATCCTCTACCTCCACAGTTCTCTGTGAGGACGAAATGGGCTCAAGGATGGGGAGTTCACTGTGAAGTGCTTCCCAGATAAAAGGAATTGACAGGGTCCTGTGCATATAAAAGGACACAACTACATGAAAAATACAAGTGTGCCAAAGTATTTTCAAAAACACCAAACACCCCTGAAAAAGAATGTGGAAAAAATAAGCAATGTAAAGCATGACCCTTGTCTTACTGGAAAAAGGGCTAAGTATAGTTTTAGGTCCTCCTTGCTTCCCTCCCCCACACCAAACCAAGGTCTAGGCTAGAGAAAAATCTCACGACGTCTTTAAAAACAATAATTACTGCGATCGAGGGCCAAATTTTCTATCAGGTCTTTCATCAGTAAACCCAAACTGACCATTTGCTCAGCTCAACTTATAATTACGTATACAATCCCAAAACAGAAACAGAAATATCTGGATTGGAATAAGTTAGCTATGTGTATAATTTTAGGTTTTATGATGAATAAGTTTGTAAAAGCCAAATGTTTTAAACTTGGAAAAAGTTCTGGCCCTTGCCTTATGACCATCTGCTAAGCATCAACCACTTAGGTTCCTTATAGGCCTTGCAGTTAACTCAGTTTAAACCAATCTGAAATAAAAAAGAAAGCTTGGGGACTTCTCTGTCAATGACAGAACGCACGAACATTCCTGAGGCTTGCCCTGGTGGCCTATAAAACGTGAGAAAGGACTCTTGGAGAAAGAGCGTCTTTCTGGATGATAGAGGGGAAAGAAAGCCTGTCGGAATCACAGTGGGATATTCTTCTCAGAAACCAGGAAAAGAGGAGAGTAGGAAACAGGAAGAGAGAAGGTCCTCGGTTGTCATGGCAGACGGAAGCAGAGAGACCGCCAAGCTGGGATGAGTCAGTATACATAGCTCGGTAAAAGGACAAGCAGGGAAATCAAGTTTTTGTTTCACTGGAGAGCAGACTACACCACCTTAGGACTGGAAGTGAACACCCTCCTTAAATACTAATTAGATGAAGCAGCTTTTATCTCAGGAAAATGAAAAACACACTCTGGGAGTGTATTCTTCCCCCTCTTCTTGGGCATGGACGTGATAAATGGAGTCTGAGTCCTCACAGCTCAGACCTCCACCACGTCCTGCTGGGGATGGGGTGTTATTCATCGGCACACCTCCTTCCTCAATGTCGCTGTGGAAATATACGTGACACTACAGGAACACATGCAGGGTGGGGACTTGGGACGTGTATCATGATGCTCACCTGACCCCACCACAACAACATAAATTCCATCCGGAAACGAGCACTTAAAATACCTCTGGCACTTGGAGTGAGAAAATCGGGATAGATGGGAACTTTCCAGATGGTGAATGAGAATGACTGGTGACAGGTGGTGTTTATTTATGAACTGCACTTTGGGGCTTCGAAATGGAGATGCTGTAAAGAAATCATTTTTAAAGCTAATTTGTGAAATCACCTTCTCTTCAGTCTTGATGCTCTTAACGGGGCTGCTCCCAAAGACTTCCCTTGTGCTTAACTGGATGCTGGTGTTTTCTTTATTCTCGGGGGCAGTTGTCTTAATCACATTACCTCCGCGTACACGTCGCGGCAGATCTATAAACTCATGTAACAGATCTCACTGATTTTCAAATAATATGCTTCGAGTCAACACTTGTTCACGAGGCAGACCAAGAGGCTTGCAGTGGGGCTGACAGTACCTTAAATGCCACCTGGATGATGTCCTCTGTGTTGGCAGGGTTGCACAAGACAGCCAGGCCGATCACATACTCGCGGAAGTCGATACTACCATCACGGTTCTGTGACAGGAGGGGAGAGATCAATGAGCAGGCCCACTAGTTGAATTACTATTAATCACAGCCCCAAAGGTGAAATCCAGGCAGGTCACACAGCTCGGTGTCATCACGCATTGAGCCTGTTTGGAAAAAACTTTGCACTGAGAGGGAACAGCAAGCAAGGGGTCCACCCATTCCCAATTCAGAAGGAAGAAAAATATATTTCTGTTTAATAATGAATATAAACATTGAATCACTGAGGCCATTTAGTGGCTCCGTGGCACCCAGCATGGGTTCTTGAGCTCAGCCCTGGTGGAAGCCTCTCTACGAGGCAGGATCTAGAATCTTGGTGGTGGCCCCGCCATGATGGACAACACCAACAGGTCACTAAAGGGGGACCAGGGTCACTAAGCAACCCCCTACATGCAGACAGTGGAAGGGAGGGGAAAGGGCAAACTGAGGCAGTGGTAGCAGATTCTTTCTTCTTTGCAGGTTTTCTCTGTAACAAACCAGGAGCCAGGGAGTGAACCTGAGCTGTGTCAGGTTAGATGACGGGAGGCCCCAGGAGATCCTGAACTTCTAAGCGTCTAACTAGTATGATATGAGTATCTATATACCTCAGGAGGTATTTCATGATGGCAGCAGAAAAGAAGGCATTGATAATTCTAAGCCAGGCCGACTGAATGCAGGGTTTCCTACACATGAACTACTCACCTAGACAGAACCCGGAGGGACGAAGTGGGGAGAAGGAAAGAGAACTGCAAACAAGCCCTATGATGATAATATCCCAGGTGTTAGAAGCATTTTGGCAGCCAAATCTTCAAGTGATGAATTTCCAGGTAAAGTGTGAACTAGGAACAACAAAGCTAGCGCAGTACTTGACAGATGAACAAATGATGTTTGGCGTCAATAAGAGTGTAATCTTTAACTGTGACTGAGGGTCTATATCTCTTGAGCCGAAAGGGTCAGATGCTTAACCCACTGAGCCACCCAGGCGCCCCTCTTCCTTTTCTTGAACCACTTTTTTGGAAAAAAAGCTGATCTTTTTTTAAAAAAAAAATGTATCATTCACATCCAATGAAAAGCACCCATTTTAAGTGTACAGTTAATTTCTTTCGACAAATGTATATGCCAGGGTAACCACCACCACAATCAATAGCTACAGCATTTTCATCACCCCGGAAATTTCAGAGATGGTGGAGTTCTTTTTTTTTTTTTAAAGATTTTATTTATTTATTTGACACAGAGAAAGTGAGAGAGAGAGACAGAGAGCAAGCCCAAGCAGGGGGAATGGCAGGCAGGGGAGAAGCAGGCTCCCTGCTGAGCAAGGAGCCGGATGCGGGACTCGATCCCAGGACTCCGGGATCATGACCTGAGCTGAAGGCAGCCGCTTAACTGACTGAGCCACCCAGGTGCCCCAGAGATGGTGGAGTTCTAAGTGACATCATTTCCTTCTTGTGTCACCATCATTCATTTCCTTACACACCATAGAGGGCCGTTGTTCATTAGCCTTAGAGGCTGAGCAGTTTACTGAACCATAGACCTATTGCCCACTATAGGTACATTTGTTCCTCAATTGGCTTTCTCTATGAAGCAACACAGAAGTCTTGAATGGAAGGTCTGAAGAAGAGATAGAAGAATGGTCAATGGACAATGAAGGTATAATCATAGATTGTATGACTGGAAATACTCTTTTGAATTTATGTTGTCTCTTTATTGTGAGGCATCCAATTTTTATCTATACCACTGAACTCTATGTAT
This sequence comes from Halichoerus grypus, assembly GCF_964656455.1. Classification (NCBI taxonomy): domain Eukaryota; kingdom Metazoa; phylum Chordata; class Mammalia; order Carnivora; family Phocidae; genus Halichoerus; species Halichoerus grypus. Next base: position 27,831,685 of record NC_135726.1, read on the forward strand.
AACAGAGGTCAAGCATCATAACTCATTTTGCAGATGGAGAAAGATAAATGTAAAGGACCCTTCATGTTACCACTATTCACAAAACAAGGTAATATTCTGGACCTCTAATATTCATTAACAGTCTTATCTCTGAATGGTTTTGGCTGACAAAAAGAAGCAGACCCTTGATAATCACATGAGAAATTATATGTAAGTTTTCATCTTAGTAATGTGAAGGGGAGAAAAGCAGCATGGAAATTATTCTCAGGTATTTTATTATTGGATCAATAAAATAACACATTGTTAAGGTTCCAAATTCAGAATAATAAAACTTCGAACTGTAAGGAATCTTAGAAATAATCCATTCAACTAATTCATTTTGACTAATAAAAAAAAAAATGAGAACCCTATGACCCAGCAATTGCACTGCTAGGTATTAATCCAAAGGATACAAACATAGTGATCTGAAGGGGCACCTGCACCCCAATGTTTGTAGCAGCAATGTCCACAATAGCCTAACCGTGGGAAGAGCCCAGATGTCCATCGGCAGATTAATGGATAAAGAAGATGTGGTGTGTATGTATATACATATATGTGGAATTTAAGAAACAAAACAGATGAACACAGGGGAAGGTAGAGAAAAATAGAACAAGACGAAATCAGAGAGGGAGACAAACCATAAGAGACTCTTAACTATAGGGAACAAACTGAGGGCTGCCGGAGGGGGTGTGGGGAGGGGTATGGGGTAATTGGGTGATGAGCATTAAGGAGGGCATGTGATGTAATGAGCATAGGGTGTTATATGTAACCGATGACTAAACGCTACTTTTGAAACTAATAATACACTATATGTTAATTTATTTTATTTTATTTTTTTAAGATTTTATTTATTTATTAGAGAGAGAGAGACAGCGAGAGAGGGAACACAGCAGGGGGAGTGAGAAAGGAAGGAGCAGACTTCCTGCTGAGCAGGGAGCCCGATGCGGGGCTCGATCCCAGGACCCTGGGATCATGACCTGAGCCGAAGGCAGACATTTAACGACTGAGCCACCTAGGCGCCCCTATGTTAATTGATTTTAAATAAAATAATGAGACATAAGCTTTACTTGAGGTCACAAAACTTGCTATTACCACTAACTCCAATGAAAATTCAGGTAATTGGACTCTAAATCATTCAAATTAAAGTAGCTTAATAAAATAAATTCAAAAACAGACAATTACAAAGTATACAACAAAACACACTTCTTTAGTTTTTTAATTTCAAATAAATTCCATGATAAAAATTATCCTTCAAATCTGTGTTTCTTTTCTTTAAAAACCTATTGAACTTCTCAGGAAGAATTATAAACTTAAAAAAAAATCTAGACTTGGAAATATTTCAGGGCCACATTTCAAAGGAGGAGCCCAGCTTTCTGGAGACTCTAATCCCTCCATAATCTGTCCTAATCTGGAGGCCAGGATAGCCCAGAGTAGGAACTACGGATTTGTATTGGGTCACTGCAAGGAGAAGGGGTGACTGAGCCTGGCTGAAACCCTAGATGGCGGGCCCCGTCCCTTCCCTGGTGGTCAGCAGGATCAGAAAAGCATGGAAGTGAAGGCTAGGGGTCACCATGATGTCCCGGCGTCCCAGCGCCTTGCCATCCCCACACAGCACTGGCTTCTCGGACCAGTGGGAAGCCAGACCACATGTTTAGACACGGTCCATTTAAAATTCCAGAAGGAACAAATGGTGGTGTTCCTGTGTCTGATTCTCAAGTAGCCGTTCCCTGAGGCTTTTCCTAGTCGGATTTAGTCAACATTTTTATCCCTACTGAATCAGATACGTTTTACAACCTTTAAAGTCCGGCAACATTTAAGGATGTGGTTCTGAATACATTTTGAGATGGAAAACTCCCAAGGATAAGGACTATATTGTCTTTGGTGTGTTATAATTGATATCATCCCTGCAAATGAGAGATAATCAATGCCATCAAAACAATTTAGAAATGTTTACATAAAAACAGAACCTACTAGGCAGCAGCCAACAGAAAAAGGCTTTGAGTCTTTGCGGATAACTGTACAAATCCAAAGGAGTATTATTATTAAAATACAGTTAATTCTCAGTTTTCCAGAGGAGTCTGGGAAGAGGTATTCTGTTTACTCGAATATTCTGATTAAGAGCCTATTTCTACCCACATACATAATTGTATTACCAATTTTCTTGGAATTAAATTGCTTTAACCCACTTAGCATTAAACACAGACACTTTTAAGAAGTAATTCTTAAAGCACCTCAAGATCAACAGACGTGTTAAATATCAGGGCCCTGCAGGTGCATCCATGAATATTTTTTAAGGCTCCAGTATGGGTTAGTTGTGTAATATTACTGATGAAATCTCTAACTTTAAAAAAAAATCAGTTCTTAAGAACACATGAACTAGTACTCAAGATATTTAAAATGTGACCTTTAAGATGATGTACACATTTGGAATATTCTTGGAGGTCTGCTTTTCTTAGGTACAGAGCATACATGCATAAGTACAGACCTACGCTCTTTTTCCTGCTGTTACAGGTTACAGAATCCAGTGGATTATATTAAGATAAAGGTGTTTTTCAAAATCATATGGGATATTTTGAAATTTAAAAATGTAGGTGGTACAACTTCACATGCTTTTTAAAATCACTGAGTATAATTTTCAACTTAGTACATCAATTGTATTGCTTAATGTTAGAAATTGAAAAATCACAGGATGGAATGATATGAATCAAAGACCTTTGTCTCAGCCTATAAGGAGGCTTCCATGTAGAAATGGCAAAAAAAAAAAAAAAAATCATCAGGTAAATACTCCCTCTTCCACTGAAAATGTGCCTTTAAAATGTCAACTATTGAATAAAAATTAAGAAATTCAATCATTCGTCAGGCTCTCGGTTCTACGCGATGCCAAAGTTTTGAGTACTTAACAAAGTCCAGAGTTTAGACTGGATTTTCTAGTGTCTCCACTAGTGACTGGGGTTACCTGTACAAATTTTATACAAATTCAGAAGAGAACAGAAGAGACATGTAGGTAACTTCAGGATGTTTTGCCCTATGCGGGCAGGAAGAGAATCGTAAGAGCAGATAATCCTTTGACCCGAGGAGGAAGAAAAATACTTAATACCACCCCAGCATGAGGTGACCATCTTGACTTTCATAAATATTTAGAATGAACTGACAAAAACAAGGGTAAGGCTCGGTTGCCCTTTCTACAACCATCCTGTGGAATAATAAACCTAATATTCTGAGACCTCACAAGGCATCTTTGCTGCTTTCCCCTTTCTTGGCTAGATGCCTACGCTCATGCCGGACATATGAATGGGCTGATTCTAAAATGGGGATCCTGATATTAATGTGTGGTTGCTAGCAGGAGCCTCATTCTGATATGACCATACCTGGCTAAGAAGCCCACCAGAGCAAGCTTACATTTACAGGTCCCTAGAGGAAGGTGGATGTGGTCTCTATGCTTGGCTCCGTGCAGAATTATACGCACATGGTGTTTCATAAATATTATATGATGTTGACGATGGTGAGCGCAGAGGCCAAACGCCAACCTCTCCTAATTTTCACTGGGGATTTCTCACCTGCAGCTGTGGGCTGTTAACAGGAGAGTTAGACCAGTTCCATAGTTAAACTTTCCTCTAAATGAGTCAAAAGAGGAAGGAAGAATTTATCTTCAAACTCGGGAGGACCCCCTAAAGTAGCCCTTGGAGAGAGAGGGAATGCACTGAAAGAGAAGCAGGAGGGATGGGAACCAATTAAATAGCAGGCTGGGGGCGGGTGTGGGGAGACTGAGCGCTTGCATATGCAGCCCTTCTGGCTGAGTCTTCTTCCCGCAGGATTCTGGATTCTGCCCGATAGAGCCAAACCACGGGCCATACACAAGAAGGGGTCGACTGCCCTGGCTGGTGACCTTGGCTGCTTATTGGAATTACCTGGGGAGCTTTAAAAATGCTCATTTCCAGGCCCCGTCTCTAAAGATTCTTCTTCAACACATTTGGAGTGGGACTCGGTTGTCAATATTCCTAAGGAGCTCTCCCTGTGATTCTGAATCGCACTCCGGACTGAGAACCACTGTAACAGTCAACAATATTTATATATCTTTATATATCTCTATATTCCTTTATATACCAAATAACTGATGACTGTGTGCTTTTCCCTTCCCCCCCCCCCCCTTCTTTGCTTACGTTTCCTCTGTCTGCAGTTTTCCAAGAGGAACAACAACACAACATTCCTAGCTCTGAGGCAGGGCAAGACATGACAAGAGCCGGCCAACATGCGCTGGGCATGCCTGATTTTGTATGAAGCACATGTAAGAATGATTGAGAGTGACATTTTGGACTACGGGCCCACCCTTCATTCCCCAATGCCCTGACCCTCTTTACAGATATATCAAAACAAAATAAATTTGCTGCATGCTTATTTGACTAGAGAAACAGGACTAAACAATTCTGGAATTTTAGACTGTTGCTCCACCATTAAAAACATATATATATATATATATACTTCCCTTACATGAAATTGCTTCTTTTCTCATTTCTGAACCTTTTTCTATACAGTTAAATAGGTTTCTAGGAAAACACTTTCTTTCTTTCTTTTCTTTTTCTTTCTTCCTTCCTTCCTTCCTTTTTCTTTCTTTTTTCTTTCTTTCTTTCTTTCTTTCTTTCTTTCTTTCTTTTTCTTTCTTTCTTTTTCTTTCTTTCTTTTCTCTCTTTCTCTTTCTCTCTCTCTCTTTCTTTCTTTTTATATAATGGAAAGACCAGATGTGAAATTAAGAGAAAAACAGATTCTGAACTTCCCTCCTCCTCACCTTTTTAAAGGGAAAAATAGATCTCTTGAGGGCTTTCCAGGGTTTTTTCAAGATTTCATTCTCAATAACAACAAATTTCCTGTTCTTTGGAATTCACTCACCAAATAAGCAATGCCCTATTAAAATCTACTCCACGGAGGCTCTGCCCCATGCCCCCCCCATCACATATATATGTTCATATACATCCAGTATCTCAAAGAGCTGACATACAAACCACTCAGAACATTTTTCATTAAAAAAAAAAATCTGTTTTAATTAGGCGCTAAAAGGCAGCCCCAGTTCAGAAGCATGCAGGGAGGTGTACGAGCTCGCCGGAAATGACAGCTCTGGGACAGGGTATCAGCCACAGTGAGGACTGCGTGGCGAGGCTTTCAGGAGTCCTGTCCTTGGGGAGGGCGCTGGCTTCAGGAATACATGGTCAGCTGCAGCCATTCCTGGAGGGACACTCGAACAAGGCCATCTGCATCTCTATCCAGGGATCTGAAGGCACGGAACATGCCATCCAGGCGGACCAGGCAGCTGATGAAACTGTTGAAATCCATGCTGCCATCCTCATCGGCATATCGGCGGACGATCATTTGGTAAAGTTGTTCATTTAGCTGGAAACCCGCTGCCTGCAGAGCCCCGAGCAGCTGAGAACTTCCCAGGGACCCAGACTGCTCCCTGTCATATTGCTTATAAACGCACTGCCACTTCCTGATGTTGTTCCAGAGGTACTTAAATTCTTCGAAGCCCAGCTTGCCGGTCGTGTCACTGTCCATCACAGACACAATGCTCCGGCAGGTGTCAAGGCTAAAGCCGTCAGTCTTCAGGTCCTTGTGCTTAGAAAGGACTTTGTTGAGAATATTCCTTAGGTCAGTGGCACCCACCTCCATGTCTGGTCCCGCCAGCTGGGCAAACTGTTGCCGAAACCGACGAACTTCCTCCGTTTCATTGGCCTCCACGTTGGTGAAATGCTGCTGAGTGGGAGGTGGTTCTGGGGTGTACTGAGCTCCTGCAGCCTTGCTGATGAAATTCACAATTCCTCCAACTATTCCTCCGACATTTCTTCCTCCCCCTCCTCCTCCTCTTCTCTGACCGCCTCCTCCAAGAAGGCCTCCAAGAGCCTCTCCAAGGCCTCGATCGGCCCCTTCCAATAAAGCCTTTGCAAGAAACATGCTTTTGGTTTAACAAGCAAGTGTAAAAGCTGTTGATGTCTTGGAGATGGTGTGGAGAGAGCTGAAGTGGAGCCTCATTAGCTTACAGGTGGAAGAACTGGCTTTTCTGTACCTGCTTAATAGCACCACACCCCATGGTCCCCTCCTCCTGAAAGCCTGACTTCCATTAGGTCCTAGCACCCGCCAGTTTTTAGAGGGCCTCAATAAAACATTCGTGAGTTATTGTGTGTATGACGAATTACAAGAAATAATATTTTAAAATGTAATATATTAAAATACACATTTCTGTACATCACTGATTTCTTGGCTCCTGAAAGATGACATGCATTTTCCTAACCGGAGAAGCTAAATGACTCAAAGATATCAAGAATTTCTTTTCTAAGGAATATTTATTGTTAGCGCAGAATGGGATTCCTGGGCATGGGGAGGATATTTCCCTAGTCCCTTTCCTTTAGCGAAGATTCCCCAAATCCAATGCTCTTAAGAAAAACTTGGAAGGGAGGGTTTTATGATGCAGGATCCCCAGGTCCCATCCTCAGAGATTCTGACGCGATAGTCTGCTGTCGGGCTAAGGATCTACATTTTTTGGAATCATTTTTGGAGTGTAACAGACACATAGGAAATTGTACAAGTTCACACACGGTACACACCTATATCCTAACAGCCAGATCAAGAGATAGGATATTCCCATACCCTAGAACCTCCTCCTGCTTTCTAGTTACTCTTCCCTCCCAAGGGTAACCATTATCTTGACATCGAATACCATCAACTGAGTGCCACGCCGTAAATAAACGGAATCATACAGTATATACTTCTTTGTGTCTTGTTTTTAAAATTTGAATTAAAATTTCTAAAAACTGTGGTAAAATACACATAACATGGAATTTAACATCATAACAATTTTTAAGAGTTCAGTTCAGTGGCATTAGGTACATTCACATTATTTTGCAACCGCCCCCACCGCCCACCCCCAGAAACTTTTTCATCTTCCCAAACTGAAGCTCTGTCCCCGTTAAACAGTAACTCCCCATTCCCTCCTCCCATTAGGCCCTGGCAACCCCCATTCCACTTTCTGTCTCTATGAATCTGACTGCTCGAGGGACCTCATATCCGTGAAATCGCATAGGATTTGTCATTTTGTGACGGGCTTATTTCACCTAGGATAATGTGTTCAAGGTCCATCCATGTTATGTCGGGATTTATTTCCTTTTTCAAAGCTAAATAATATTCCACTGTATGTATAAGAGACATTTGGTTTATCCACTTGTCTGTTGGTGGATGCTTGGGTTGCTTCTACCAGAACTGCCAGATCATATAGTAATTTGGTTTTTATTTTTATTTATTTATTTATTTATTTTAGATTTTATTTATTTATTTGACAGAGAGAGACATAGTGAGAGAGGGAACACAAGCAGGGGGAGTGGGAGAGGGAGAAGCAGGCCTCCTGCGAAGTAGGGAGCCCAAAGTGGGGCTCGATCCCAGGACCCTGGGACCATGACCTGAGCCGAAGGCAGACGCTCAACGACTGAGCCTCCCAGGCGCCCCAGTAATTTGGTTTTTAATTTTTTGAAGAACCACCATACTGTTTTCCACAGTAGATATACTATTTTATATTTCTACCAACAGTGCACAGGGGTTCCGATTTCTCTATAGCATGGCCAACACTCCTTCCTTCCTTCCTTCCTTCCTTCCTTCCTTCCTCCCTCCCTCCCTCCCTCCCTCCCTCCCTCCTTCCTTCCTTCCTTCCTTCCTTCCCTCTCTCCCTCCCTTCCCTCCCTCCCTCCCTCCCTCCCTCCCTTCCTTCCTTCTCTCTCTCCCTCCCTCCCTCCCTCCCTCCCTCCCTCCCTCCCTTCCTTCCTTCCCTCTCTCCCTCCTTTCCCTCCCTCCCTCCCTCCCTCCCTTCCTTCTCTCTCTCCCTCCCTCCCTCCCTCCCTCCCTGACAGTGACCATCCTAATGGGTACGATGTGGTAATATCTCATTATGCCTACTTCATAATGATTCAATCTCATTTGTTAGGTATTAGAACTTGGATTCAGTATTTAGGAGACAAAGGTGAATACATCAGGATTGCTGTGCTCAAGGACTGAGAACACCCACCGAAAACTAGTTGTAATTATAACCTGATGTCTATATTCACATTTCTATTTTTTTTTTTTTTAAGATTTTATCCATCCACTTGTCAGAGAGAAAGAGAAAGAGCACAAGCAGGGGGAGCAGGCAGAGGGAGAGGCGGGCTCCCCACTGAGCAGGGAGCCTGACATGAGACTTGATCCCAGGACCCTGGGATCATGACCTGAGCTGAAGGCAAACGCTTAACCGACTGAGCCACCCAGGCGCTCTCACATTTCTACTATTAATACTAAACTATTACATCTGTGTATAGTATTCTTTGGCATTTAAGTTTCATAGAAGTCCTCTGAAAGACAAAGTATGTGTGATAAGGAAAGAAAAACTCAGGAAGGTAAGCTACTGAGGAGAGGTAGTATGCTATATCATCAAGCACTGTGGGTGCCCAAAAGGGGAGCGATGAATTCTGCCAAGGAGAACACTGACCTACATAAGAGATAACGTGCAGGCCCGACTACAGGCCAAGCCAGAGTCCTCCGAACAGACAAGGGACGTGAAGGGACAGCACAGTAAAAATACAGAGGCGCTAAAGGATGTGTGGTCTTTAAGAGACAGCCCAATGTGATGATGGGCCATTGCTGGGCACGACAGCGGAGAAAGGCAGATCGGCAGAACAGACTCAGACTGGAAGGGGCTTTGAACTGCCACATGACGATCGGTCTGTCAGTGGGACTACCCAGGCTCAAATATGAAGTCAAAAGGAGATGAGATGTGAAATTATGTTGTACAATTTCTAGAACTGAACGACTGTTCTAGCTATTGTTTGGGAGAGAGCAGTAGCTGGGGACACTGCTCTGTTCAGGGCACAGGAGCAACGTCTCCTTCTGCCACGCCCAGGGGCTTGTGTAAAACTTTCCAACCACTGGTTTTATGACACAATGACTCCAATAACTAGTCTCCTGGGCACAATGAAATGGCCTCTGTGAACACCAAAGGCCAAACGTCTTCCTTCACCACACAGAAGAAAGCGCCACAAAAGGACTGTCTTCCTTTAAGGGGATCACAGGGCCATCTGGCCTCAGACAGATGTAAACCCATTCATATGAGCTTCTCTCAGAGGAAATTACATGGGCTTTGTTTTTATAATATTGCAAATTAACTTGATAGCAACCACTGCCACATAAAACACGCCTCCTCATGCCCAGCTGAAGTGGTTTTCCCTGAGGTTTAAATCCAATTCCTCTCATTTATTTTCTATGAAGATGGAGGGCATTTGGCTAACAGTTTCTCATAAGCCATCCTAGAATAAAAGACTCTTATTAGATTAGCAAGCCTTTTCTTCTCTGGACTATTGAATCCCCCGAGGCTATTTATTAGAACATTAATAGCAACTTTGGTTGCCATCTGGGGGAACTCTACTGTCCGGATCGGGAGGGAAAAAGAGCAGGGGAAGAGGACACATCTGATGGAAAATTTAGCCTCCATTCGAGGGGGAAAAGTTACTGAATTTAAAAAAGTAAACAGAGAAACATGAATGTTATTAGCCACATTATTCATAATGGCCTCAGTAGAAACAACCTGACTGTCCACCAGCTGGTGAATAAACAAAATGCAATGTGCCCATATAATGGAGTACCTTTTGGCAAGCAAAGAGGACAAATTACTGATACATGCTCCAGCATGGATGAACTGCAAAAACATTGAGAAGTTGACAGAAGCCAGACACACGAGACCATCTACTGTATGATTCCGTTACATGAAACGTCCAGAAAAGGCAAATCCACAGAGACAGAAAGTCTTTCTTCTAGACCAGGTCTAGAATCACACCAAAGGACTTAAAACTGTCGTGGTTGCCTAGGGCTGGGAGATAGCTGGTGACGGGAACTAACACTTGATGCCACCAGGAGACTCAGTGGGGTAATGGAAATGTTCTCAAGCTGATTTATGGGGATGGTTGCACAACTTGGCAAATTTACTCAAAAAATCATTGAATCGTAGGCTTGAAATGGGTGAGCAATAGGATATGTAAAAAATGCCCTAAGAACCCATATATGTGTATAAAGTAAATGTAAAAAGAAGCCCATATACATATACGGTCAACAGTGACAGTTTGAAGTAAAAAGGATACTGACGAGCTGTTCTAGTCTCAGTCCTGCAACTAACCAGCTGTGTAGCCTTGAGCACGTCACTTCTCTCAGGCCGGTCACCTTCTAAATGAGGAAGGTGGGCAGTTGGATGCGAAAGGTCCTGTTAGCTCTAGAATTCGGGGAGTCTAGATCCTCACATGCTCTGAAATGGTAGCAGCAGCATCATTCTTGCCTTACGTTTCTTTTCCTTCTCAGGCCCAAGTGTTTTCATGCTATATGTTGATTTAATTTAACCTTCCTTTTTCTTGGGTCTGGTTCCACCACTTTTAAGGACATATTTACCCTTATCACCGCTTTGACATATTGTCTGGTTTTCACAAGTATTCCTGGTGGCACCCTATGCTCCTCCAAACAGAATGCCAAGGTGGGGGTGCTGAACCCAGAAGGACATACAGCTCCCACTTGCAGCAAAGCCTTTCTGTCAAGGGGGGCTTTCACCCAACTGCGCCATGATCTGGACCAGACCTTCCTAATTTATTGATGAGGATGTCATGTTGGATGAAATCAAAAGCCTTTCTAGAGCCCATATAGATAATATCTATTTCTTCTTCTTTATCATCTTGGACCGTCACTCTGTCATAGGAGGAAATTAAATTGTCTGACACAATTTGCTCTTTACAAAGCTCTGTTCTTTACTTCCTGATGCTCATGGAGGAGGCCAGTGTTGCTCACTTGTGCTTATAAAAAAAAAAAGAAGTTAAGCTTTAACTCATGCAGCCTCCTTTCTGTTCCTTCAAAGCATCTCCTAGGTATACCTGCATGGAGGAGCCAAAAACAAAGCGTATAATTCTCACCCTTAAGTGGAGATTTCTAATGTAACAACACTCGGAGAGAGAAAATACTGTAATGTATTGAATGGAGGAGCTAAGCCAGCCTGAGACATGGACAGGGAAATGGTCAGACACAGAGGACCACCAAACAGTTAGGACAGCTCGTATGACTGCATAGAGTGAAGGTTATAGCCTTTTTCTGTTAATTGCCTCATGTAAGTTCTGGATAGATTTCACATAACAAATCCTGATTAACTGAGATTGCAATCAACAGTTCTTTTCACATGAACTACGAAATACTATATTACAAATCAAACCTGAACTGGAAATTTAAAGGATAGAAGACTTCACTGTTGGTTAGTGTTCACCTCTGCCACTGTAGACAGAAAGCTGGTTTAAGGACTGATAGATGGACTGCAGTCAGTCCTTAGAGTGACCACTGTCAATCTGTAGGATACCCCACATCTGATTCAAAAGCGATCCTCTGAATCTTTATTCTTGTCTGCTCTGTCTGCCTCTTGCTGATGCCCTGCCTCGGTCCTTCTAGTGATACACTATTTGTCTTTACAAATGAGAGAGACTGGTTTCTAACTCCTCAGCTATATATAGTTTAGCACGAGCTCATTGCCTTTTTTATCAATAACATTGCAAAACAGACCATCACCTATAAAATTTAGATAGGTGGTTATTCTTTCCATTACGTAAAATAATTTTGAAAACTGTCGTGATTTTCCCCCTTTCAGCCTTCCAACGGGTACTTAGTTCTTCTGGCATTTACCACATCCTTTGTTTAACTATTAGGCAGGAAAAGTGTGTGTGTACTTTAGCACTTTGACAATCCAGCATTTTCGGCTATTGTAAACTTCTGTAGATCTTTTATTACTGTTTCACATTATGTGGAATGAATGCATCTCTTTATCCTGAGTTCTTTCCTGTCTGCCTGGTTCTTGGTATTCGTTCCAGCTTTAAATCCTGAGTGCCAACAATAACAAGCATCTTTGCTTGCCCCTTCCTGTTGGAGAAGGTAGGGTGCTATAGCGTGCAGATTTTCTGCTCATGCTGAGAGTCGGGACAGGGCACTTTCATGGCTTAGGTGACTGCGGGTAAACAGAGAAATCTTTCTGAGTGGGATAAGATGAACTTTTGTCTTTGGTTGTACAAGCTGCCCTGAAAGTTTGGGACCAATTGTGCTGCGAAGTAAAAAATATTTACTATCTGGCTCTTTACAGAAAAAGTCTGCTGACTCCTGAAATATGGCTTGGCCACCAGTGCGTATGCGTACTGTGGTGGGGATGGGCGTTGATGAAATATTAAGCTGAGTCTATCAGGAGATGCATTTAGAAGTGATGGGACTTGCCACCAGTAAGGGGTAAGAGGCAGATAACGTGGTGCCTAGTCAAGCCAGCAACAGGAGTGAGCTGCGTCCTGAAGTATTTGAGGACTCTGTCTTAGAGGTACATCAGAGACTGCTGGTGGGACAGCAGGCGGCTCTGCTCAGGAACACGGCGCTGAGGGAGGGCACAATGAATAGGCGTGCTGTTTACGGACATTCTGAGACATGGTTAGAACTGTAAAAATGACTGTGTTATAATGACTTCGGTTTAGCCAGCGTTGTTTCTTAATCCCATTAAGGATACTTCAATCCCTTCTGGAGTGCTGGCAAAAAGTCTAGTATTTAAAACTGAATTAATGAATATAAAAAATGTCGAGACACCACTGTTTTAAACTATTGTCTCAGCCTTCAACTCTGACTCGTCTGGACATCTGACCAATCCAAACTCATCCGACGCGGAGAGTTCAGGATACATTCGTAAAAAATAAAGAAGCTAAATTCAATGCAAAGATGAAAAAGTTCCTTTTTCTTTTTCAGAGAGATAAGACCTCTCCAAAGAAATGATCCTAAACTAGTGAACTACGCCATGTTTTGGATGGTGGACGCCATGTTTCTGTCAGACCTTACTTGTCATCAGATCTGCCGAGAGTCTGAAGGGACATGTCAGGTTGTCAGCAGAAGCTGAGGAGACAGTGTATTTTTTAGGGACAAACTGAGCCAAGACCATTACGAAGTCTTTATAGACCAGCCAAGAATGTACATGGGAAGAAAGAGTAAGGGAATGTGGAGAGATCTTCAGGTGTTTTCCCCATCCCCCAAATCCCGACACAACCTCATTAGACTTGGGGGAAGACAGAGAGGCTGAGGACAACTGTCTGCGCTGCAAAAATTTACAGCTGCTGCAAGAGCCACAGGAACACCCCGCCCTTTCTCGTTCTCACCCTTCCTCCCCGACCCCTCATTAAGCATTGAGTTCAGCAAGATAAGCTACTCCGAGAGAAACAAACTGTGGCATTACTGAACTTCTTGTGTTTCCCATGGAACATTCCCCAGCTAAATGACTTAAAGAGACTGAGAAAACAAGCCTACCCTGGGAGTTAAGTGGGTATGTGCCCAGGGCGTGGCAACAATTGCATAATTCGCCTTCTCAAAACAAAGCAAATCTTCACAGGCGCAGACATGCAGATACATTGGAGACGAAAAAGGATAGAAAGACAGACAAAGAAGGAGGAAAGAGGGAAAAAGAAAGGAAGGAGAAAGGAAAGAAGGAGAGAAAGGAAGGTCCTATGTGTTAGTCCCTAATTCTCCGGGCTATTTCTCTACCTTCCAATATGTTGGGGATCAAAAGAAAAGTGCTGGAAAGACCATCTCATGGTCTCCAGTGAAAGCCAAGTCACACTCTACAAAGAAGTGACAAACACTCACGGTTGTAAGTGATGTGTGAGCCGGTGGAAGCCGTCCATGCGGAAATGTGATTGGCCAACTTGGCTGCCGAGGCTCGCTGTATCCTCTAGTTCAGAGTGAGTCAACCCGGCTAACTGGGGGTGATTTTAATCCTTGTACTCTCCCTTCCCCGCTTCCAAATCTTCCCATCCTTAAGAGTGCCAGAGAAACGACGGGGATCATCAGTCACCAACAGACAGAACGGGTGTCCTAACATTCCTGGAATTGCTAGTGATGACACTTTGACACCTGAAAAGGGAGGGCAACCTCCATAGATAGTATTTCTAATGTTGATGGAAAATCCTAATGAGCCCAAAGTCTAAGATTGCTCTAAGTTTCCTCCTCGGTTCCTGTTTCATGTCCCATTTCCCCCACCTCCTGTCCTTATTTGTCTATCCCTGCCATATTCCTTCCTGTCACCAAGTTCGTATTTATAGAATCTTCATTTAAAATTACTTGCCTGGCTTCTAGAGCCAAGAAGGGAAGATGCGACAACATAAAGCTCACAGAGAGACTGGTAGTAGTACAAGTAAGAAGTGCTTCTATTTTCCCAACTTGTGTGGTTATAGCCAATAATTTACTTCTCCTTTCTCCTAAATCTTCATTACACTTTCTAGTAGTACGACTGCGGTGGTACATGATTATTTCATGGACAAGGGAAGATGATCTGCGTGCTGCAAGCAAGCCAAGAACAGGAGACTGGGCACTACAGAGAGAAGAAGATTGCTTCATTTCATCAGGTGGCAGGATGGTTCATCTTAGAGGTCACAGAATGAGTCATTAGGATCATGAGTGTGCTCTGGGTAAGGAGAAAAAGAAGCCCTGTCCTGGTTTCTGTCATTAAGCTATAATTTCTTTGCAAAATATCTTTTCCCAGCGGTCCATAGAGAACCGGGACTTCTGGAGCCAGCCAGGATGGAAAAAGCCCAGCCCATCTCTCCTTCTGATTACAATTAAAAACGCTAATCAAAATACAAAAGGCAACCACCTCTGGACAAAATGCCGTAGCAGGAGGATTGGTGAAGAGAGCCAAAACTAAAGAACAATCAGTAAGGCAGGATAATCACGGAGGACCTGAGGCAGTAGGACACCATCACTGAACTGCTGAAAGGGAAGAACTCTCAAGTCAATTCTATTCACAACAAATATATCCTTTAGGAATGAATGCAAAATAAAGTCACTCTCAGATAAGACAATAACAAGATCACAATCCTAAGTCTGTACCCCAGTGAAACGAAAGCCTAGATTTACACAAAAATCTATACAGGAATATTCATAGTTTGTATTCGTCGTTGCCCCACATTGGAAACAAACCAAAATGCTCCTCCACTGGAGACTGGATACACCAAGAATGGGGTGTCCATACAATGGAATGCCACTCAGCAAGAAAAGGGAACACATTATTGATACGTGCAACAACATGGCCGAATCTCAGATGCATTATGCCAAGTGAAAGAAGACAAACTCAGAAAGATATATACTATCTGATTTCATTTATATGGCATCTAGAAAAGGCAAAGCTAGAGAGGGAGCGATTGCTGGGGGTTAAGGGTAGGGCAAGGATTTGACTACAAAGGGATGGCTACACGGGATGCTTTTTTGCAACTGTTTTGTATCTTGAATGGAGTGGTATTTACATGCTTCAGCGCATTTATGAACACTCGTAAAACTGTCACTGAAAGAGTAAACTTTACTGTCAATTTTATATGTAAAAAAAAAAAACCACATTAAAAATCAAGAACTTGAAGTCTTGATACATTTTTCCTAAGGAAACTTTCTGACAGTTCAGTTATCTGCCTGTACTTACATATTCATAAATGGCGAACAGTCAAGCTTTAATTGAAACCTTGTCATAAAAGGTTACGTGAAAATAAAATCTACTTGGTCCTCACATATTTTGGGGGAAGTCCAGAAGCCTTCAGGATAGAATAGTACCACCCCTGTCATCAATGAATGAATTTTGACATAAAGATTTAAGTTCTTGCCAGTTACAGAAGCCTTTCCAATTCTATATAACAAACATGGTTTTATGGTTGCAATATTTATTTCTGACCTGGTGTTTAAAATAACTAGATACCATCATAATTGTTGCAACACACACACACGCACACACACAATTATATTACTACTACTACTACTACTACAGGGGAAAAACCAGATCATGAAATTAAACCTGGGCTCAGTCTTGCTTCTGCTAATAGTCACCTGCCAACTCTTCTAATGCCATACTGACTTATGCTCCGTGGAGACCAGCAGAGTAAAGATGTTTGCGTGCTAGAGATGACGTTTTAACGTACCCTGTCAAAGAGTGCGAAGAGTTGTCTCAGGACATCTGAAACAGGCAGCTTCAAATACTCCGCAAATTCTTCAATTCCGATTCTCCCTCCTTTTGAAGAGCTTGCAATTATTGCGTATTCATCCAACTGCTTACGAATACCATCCCAGTCTAACCTAAACAAAGAATCATAAATACGTGTTTTCAGCCCTTTGCAATCCACATGGACATTTTGTGAATGGTGTTTTATTCATTTGTCTGAGGGAACAATATTTTAAGTGTTACATCTGAAAATAAGAATAAAGTGGGTATTTTAGAGTACTTATGGAATGTGTACACAGGCTTCTGACTTTTTTGAAGGATATTAATAAGACTGTAATTTTCCCAAATACCTGAGGAAGAGAAAAGTAACTGAGAAGAGGAGCAATGTGATAGAATAAGAAATGACTCATGAAAAGAAAATAAGGGGCGCCTGGGTGGCTCAGTCGTTAAGCATCTACCTTTGGCTCAGGTCACGATCCCAGCGTCCTGGGATCGAGCCCCGCATCGGGCTCCCTGCTCGGTGGGGAGTCTGCTTCTCCCTCTCCTACCCGCCCTGCTTGTGTTCCCCCTCTAGCTCGCTCTCTCTCTGTCAAATAAATAAATAAAATCTTTAAAAAAAAAAAGAAAATAAGAAATCATATTTTAATGTAAATATTACTTAGTAAGTCAATAGTACTTACTGGGTTGTTAAAAAAAATATGCAATTCTTGCTTTCAACAGAGTTTCCAGGCTGATGATGAACTCACATTGTACAAAATGTTGTGATAGGGAGATTCATTAGACAATACACACTTCCTCCAATATTAGTTATGAAACATTAAAACACCAAAACACCAGAAAATGTACCATAGCCCACATCACGTCCTGTCTTTGTCTTGTCCAATTAAACAGGTGACCTAACACATACTGCTTTCTTCTGTATCCAATTTCAGTAACTATCTAAACTTTTCAAATTTATATGACTATTGTGAATATAATATTAAAACATGTTTGTTACTTAGAAGATACGAATCATATTTGCACTATAAGTTATCAAAATATTACCTTCAAATATTGACCTTTAATACATAACTAGTTCTGCAGCTCTCTCCTTGGGAGGATGCCAAAGCCTACTGAATCAATATATTCTGCAAATCCCCAATGGGGCTGAAAACAGAATGAACGGTAATAAGAAGGGAATCGGGGGTGATACCTTTCACAGCAGATGGTTCTAAGGGGTTGTTCATAAAAGCACAAAAGGGGGGTTTTGCCTTAAAAAAATTATGTACCCTAAAGAGAAAGGAGATCTAGGGTAAGTATTTAAAATTCAGTGGTAGTCAGAATTGCTTCTCTACATGTCAATTCAGATTTCACACGAAAAGGTCTGACCCCCACATGGCAGTACCATCTAATTATGTCATCTTTCTAGCAAGAGGGCAGCAGGACAGACCGACTGCTCTGAGACACTTCTGAGAGAGGCAGATCTGTGCTGCTCCACATTGACTATTTCTCGGGCTCCTCCTGTGATCAATACGCATACTTCCAAGTTAACCATTCTTGAAAAAACACAACTAGGTGAACTAAATGGGAGATGCATTCACAGCCCTGGCCTCCTTAATAAACACCATGTGGGTTCTAGAGCTGGGCATTAATGAAACCAGAGAAAAGAAACATATAAGATGTCAGATCTCTGGGGGACACCCTTATGAAAGTGTAGCAATTTTTAAAAAATTTTTTATTGTTATGTTAATCACCATACATTACATCATTCCTTTTTGATGTAGTGTTCCATGATTCATTGTTTGCATATAACACCCAGTGCTCCATGCAGAATGTGCCCTCTTTAATACCCATCACCAGGCTAACCCATCCTCCCACCCCCCTCCCCTCTAGAACCCTCAGTTTGTTTTTCAGAGTCCATCGTCTCTCATGGTTCATGTCCCCCTCCAATGAGAAAGTGTAGCAATTTAAAAATATACTTACTTCAATTTCCGGCTAATTTTGGTAAATTCCACCAACCCAGCTTCCATAGGCAATGTTAGCTGTCCTGCTGAAATCATTAATCTGCAGTCTTCATAGGTATGATCTGTTACGGGAATTCGCAAAGCTCTAAAAGGCATTTAAAAGCAAACAAATTCAATTTTTTTTTTCTTTAAAGGTAATGATTTTTTCCATCAGCCCTGAACTGGTCAACAAACAACAGTAAATGGGAAAGTATTTACTTTTCAAACCAGTAGCTTTGGCTTATTATTGCCAAAGAGACATATTTCTCTTCTGCACAGGCTTCCTGTGGCCGAGTCTGCATGTTTCGGTCAGCTGGTCATTTTGTTTGGTGTTTTAACTGTGACCGTGATACTAGCAGACTTCAGTATCCGGGGAAAGCAAGAAGACCTGAGTTTCATTCCAGTGGAGTGTCTTACCACCTGTGGACCTTTTGGCTCTTAACCTAAGCCTCACTTTTGTCATCTGTACACAGGAATAATTACCTACTGCACAGCGTTCTTTATTGTGAAGATAAACTAAAAAGGCCCGTGAAGTGCCATTTACACAGATAAATGGCCTCTGTATATAGTATAAGGGGACAATCTAGCCAAATCGCTTGCCATCTGCGTTTTTCATCTCTCAAAACTAGAGATCACTTCTTGCTACCTAACAGTCTTCTGAAAATACGAAAGAGAATGGAGAATGAGCTCATTATTCCTTCCAAACCTAAACGTCCTCCATCCTCAAAGGAGCGCATGACCCCTACTAGATCCCACCTGCTCAGAGGTCTAATAACGGACTAGAGCTGAAAAAAATAGATATTAATAACAACTTCAAAAGACACTGAGTGCTGAGAAAAAAGCCTGTGTGGTACATAAAATAATTTCTTGAAGGTTCCTCTTCAGAAAACTTTTATTCACAGTTATTCAGTGAGAATCATACAGTTCTGTCTTCAACTGTATTTGATTTTGTTGAATCACTGCTAAGAACATTACATTTTCAACAGATGCAATAAGAATAAAATATTTTTTCTATCTACAACTAGGCTGTTTTTGATTAATAAATACTTTGGTGTAAGAGTATTTTTATTTGGGAAAATAAAAATTTTAAAAATTTCAGGAATTTATAATTTATAATTCTAGACAGTAGAGATGCTTGTTAAGAGCTTGGGCTTGGGTCACAGGAAATGTGGATTTGAGTCCCAGCCCAGACCCTCACTATCTGCTATGATCTTGGGCAAACGATCTCTCTCTCTGAATCTCACTTTCCTGGCTTGGCTCCAAGAACTGCTGTGAAGATTATGTTAGATAACCCGAGTAAATGGGAAAATCAAGTACATGTAAGTACACATAGTAGAAACTTTTTTGAGCATTTGAACACTTACGCTGTTGTGAAAATAAAGTTATTCTGCTGTGAAATATGAATCTAAGTATATATAATCTTGCTTATAATACCAAAAGCAGCTATGAAGCTAGATTCAGATTTCTCATTTGAATTTTTACTAGGGATACATATTGCTGGCCTATCAGCGCCAAGCTTACTACGGGAATGACAGAGGGAGTGGTGCCTGGCGTGGGGTGCACACTGGGAAGGCTCTAGGGCTGCCTGGGTGGTAGGACAGTATCACAAACATTTGTTCATTATAGGACGAGAGGTGATTTATCTAATCAGAGTCATGGCCAGTTAAAACTCCTTTAAGAGCAGGAAAATATTTGCTTTATGTTTACAATTTACAAATCTTAAATTTCTAGCCATCCC
Organism: Halichoerus grypus; assembly: GCF_964656455.1. Classification (NCBI taxonomy): domain Eukaryota; kingdom Metazoa; phylum Chordata; class Mammalia; order Carnivora; family Phocidae; genus Halichoerus; species Halichoerus grypus. Next base: position 27,851,441 of record NC_135726.1, read on the forward strand.
TTAATGGGGGTGACTTCCCCCCTTTTCTGTGCATCTATTGCCTTCCCTTGCAAACTTTCGCCTTTGTGTGGCTATAATCATTAATGCCTTTGAATCAGCTGACATTGGCAGCTCCGTGGAGGCTGGGGCACGGAAGGTGAGCCCCGAACGGCCCAGACACAAGGCTCTGTGTCACAGTGACAGACCAGCTGAGGAGAACCCACCCTCTGGAAGTCACGGGCTGGTCTCTTCTGCTTACTGAAGCCTCCCTGCTCCGCTTCCGGCAAAACCCCATTTCCATTAGTTTGGGGCTGCATCTGGGGAAAATATTTATAGATTGTCTTACTGACCACCTTCCCAGGCACATTATTTTACTTACCAAAATGAGTTAGGGAATGAGGCCCTAAGGATGAAACCAAACAAAATAAAACAAAACACCCAAATCCTAAAACTATGCGACATGCCGTTGACCCATCATTTAAAAACTATTTACTGATTGGGATCACATACAGACACTTACTCTGCCATCAAATTCCGGACTCTACCAGCAAAAAGGACAGGGTCGCTTTTTTCTTCATCATTTGGTTTCTGAACAGGCATAAACTGAAAGACAGACATACCTTTCCATCACAACTGTTGGGCCTAAGACGTTACATGTTACATATATTAATTTATAACCTATCTATCATTATATTAAATCCCCCACCGCCTTTCCGGCACAAAGGTTATATGCTATCATGGAAAGAACACTGCTTGGACTCAGGGGATCTGCAGCCAAGCCCTAGGTCTTTCTGTGTGTTCATGAGGATGTCCCTAAAGTTTTCTTAACTGCCGCCTGGACTCTGACAAGAGAGCAATGATCATGCACTTCCCTGGTTGTGATGAGAATGAACTGAGCCAGGGCCTGGAATTCTGGAAGTTGTAAAGCTGGAGGTATGAAGATCTTCTCCTCCACACTGCATTTCCTACTGCTTCCAGCACTTTGTGTGAAAATGTTAGTATTGGTAGTAGCTTATCTCTTATGGTTTATCTTCTCTACCCACTCTTGTGTCAGCCGTATTTTATCATTTGTTCAAATGTCACATTTTGTTATTTCTTCTGCTTTCTTTTTTTTTTATTTTAAAGATTTTATTTTATTTATTTGAGAGAGAGAGTGAGACAGAGAGCACAAGAGGGGGTAGGGTCAGAGGGAGAAGCAGACTCCCCACTGAGCAGGGAGCCCGATGCGGGACTCGATCCTGGGACTCCAGGATCATGACCTGAGCCGAAGGCAGTCACTTAACCAACTGAGCCACCCAGGCGCCCTCTTCTGCTTTCTTCTAACCCTTAGTATTGGCTGTCTAGCTTTTGCCGAACACTGTTGTTTTGCTTTATCATCTTAAATTTTATTTTATTTTTCTCTACTTGGTATTTGGTGGTGCCTTGTTTTATTTACAGTTTTCGAACATTAATGAGATTTTGGTGCTATATTTAAGTCATTACATCGTTTTTGAGCACCTACCATATCCCACGCAAGATTAACAGGACTCTTCCTGCCCCCAAAAAGATTCATATTTTAATAGGGTAGACCAACACAGCATGTGCTAAGTGTCATTACCCTCAATGACAGGGCTTAAAAGCTTCATTAAGTTAGTTTAGAGTTATACAGGTCACATGACCAGGACTCAGCCCAAGTTCTGTCAGATCCTAAAACCCTTGTTTTCCCCACTAAACCATCCTTCCTGGAGTATGAGAGCGAGGGATAAGAAATGATTAATTTGGCCAGGGAGGCAGGGAAAAGCAGCCAAAGAGGCTTTACAGAAGAGCTAATACTTGATCTTGGCTTTTTGAGGATAAACATGATCTCGCCAATAGCTATTATTCATTGAATTCTAACTACGAACCAGGCACCATGCTAGGTGCTTTATATGCATTATTTCATTTCGCCAATCCTCCTGATTTTTGTCATTAGGATTGGGGTTCACAAAGATTAAATGACTTGCTCAAGTTTTCATGGCCCACTTACATTCAACAAATATTGCTTAGGGACCTACTGGAGGCCAGGCGCAGCACGAAACCCTGAAGACAAGACAAGGAAACCCCTGCCGTCAAGGGGCCCTCCATGCAGTGGGGTAAAAATTATGACAGATGAGTCAAGTCCACCAGTAAGAGCTGCCATCCATTAGGCACCTACTGTGTGCTGGGTACTTTATAAGGTGAACTCTCAACAATTCCTGGAGGCCAGCTCTACCATTTCCATTTGGTGGGTGCAGAAAGGAGCTTGAAGAGGCTAAACAATAGAGCCAAGGCCACACCCCAGTGGCAGGACCACAATTTGAAAGAAAAGGAAAGATTTGTACAAATAACACCACTTTTGGACTCACGTGGACCTCTTTTCAAATCTCGTTAATCCCATTAAATCGCCTTTGGGCAAGGGCAATTTGGAGATGAAGTTTGAGCGAGAGAGTGTGGTGACCAAGTCCAAGGTTCTGAGCAGAAACATCGGTGGTAGGGAATGGCTGAGCCAAAGAGGAAAAGGCTAAGAGCAGGGAGAAGCCCGGGAGGTTAGTGCAATCACTCTGTGAGAGAAGGTAGGACAGCGAAGAGAAGGAGTGAGGGCGCAGAGGACAGCATGGATGCAAATGGCATTTTAGGATAACATGGACAGGAATCATGGGAGAGCGCGCTGTGTGACATGCACCGTCATTAACCTTCTCTCCCAGGGGAGCAGGGGAAGGCTGCAGAAAGAGCACTCGGCCTGGTTGGGGCCTAGGCTCTGCCGTGAGATCCTGAAAAAGTTATTCAGCCCTGATGGGGTCAGGTCTGAATCAGGTCTGAATCACTGAGGTCACTCAGTGCCCTCTCTTGTCGAATGAAAAAGTTCGGCTCAATGATCTCAAACGCCTTCTCCAACTGGAATTTTACGTCTAGCTTTCCACGTAGTATCAAGTTATTCTTCAAGATGGAAAAATAAACTAAGCCACCAGAGGTCCCCACATCACTTATCTATCAAGAGCAACAACGGATCTTTGCAAATAAGTATTTCTCAAAATTCCCTCCAACCTGTTCTAGATTTTCATCCTTACATTTGCTTCGTATGAAATCCAAGGAAGAAAATTCCATGTTAAAATCAATGTTCGTAAAGTCTCTAACAAAATAAAACGATAAAGTTTTAAATTGCCATATGATTCTTCATTTTTTTAAAAAAGCCACATGATTGTTTGTAATGACACTTAATTTGTAGGTTATAAAAGCACATTCAGAAAACCCTGAAAAATAAATTGCTGCTACACTGTTAACCAAACATAATACAATGAACTGTGGGTTTAATTCCTTTTAGTGCAGGTAATATTTTCCATAAAATGATTTTTAATAACTCTCATATGGGCATGACATTTTATTCTCAATGAAGAAAATTCCACTGAGAGTACAAAATAATTAAAAGCCCAGATTTGACCCTCACGGGCCTTGGAGGCTCCCCATGCCTCCTGAGAAGCAATACAATGGAAATTCTCATAAAAACTCACTTCTCCTCGGGGCAGACCTTGCCCTCTTTATCACATTTCTATTTCATATGTGGTCATTCAAGGCTCACAGCAAAAGCACATCCTCTATTTGGGAAGGAAAATTGGCCGAAGACAGGGAAACACGATTGCCATTGTCTACGACTGTCCCCTAACACACAGCTAGTGACTTCAGGACCCCCAGTTCTCCTTTCCACCTTCCTCTTCTCTCATTATCCTGAGTATCCACACAGATGGCTCATCTGACATGTTGATCTCTTCATCTGGCCCCAGAAGTTTTTACCTGTGCCTTGGCCTCGGTGACAGTAACAATGACAATGATGCTCATCTCCTCTGAGGAGTTCTTGTTTACTTCTCTAACCCGGTCCGTCACAGCTGTGAGAACCTGCTGGTCACTCTCAGGACATGCTCGTCTCTCTTCCTCCACTCCCTCCTGGCAACAGCTGGCTGCCTGTCTTCACTGGACTTCAGGAGTCAGACACATCCATGTGGACCTTCTGTCACCTAGAATCTCCCCCTTCTGCCACACCCATGGCGCCAACCCATGATCAGCTCTCCTGCTCCTGCCTTCCCATCCCTGTCCACTGAGGGATGCTAAAAGAAAGGTCCACAGTCTCATGGGTAGAATCTACTACAAATTCATGTTAAGTTCCACAGGGTCCTCACGGCTGCTTGAAAATTATGTTATTTTCCCAAGGTGACCATTCTGCCTGCAGATACAAAAGTAGTTCTGTTTGTTTTGCTGAAGGTCTTCTTTTATCCTTTCAATCATGCAAGTGTGCCCCCAGACGGGATCTTAATCCTGAGTCTGTTTCCTTAATGTCTCTGTGACAGGTGAGGATCAAGTGACTTAACCTGAATCTCACTGCTGCTTGGGGTATGCCTTTTGGACCTGCCGCCATCATATTTTAATGTTTCAGACACAGTCCATGCTTATCAGGTTGCGATTCACCTTTCCCCTCAATGGCACTTCACATTCAACTTTAGAAAGAAAACAGTGGAGGAGTTCAGGACATGCTACCCCATAATGTACCACTTTGGTACATTGATTATTTTGAGTTAAAGGCACTTGAAAAATGGCAAATGCAGGGAGAGGCTTTCTCTGAACTTCCCTATGTGCCTAAAGTCAACTCCTCCAAAAGGAACTCAGTTGTCGGGCGCCTGGGTGGCTCAGTCGGTTAAGCATCTGCCTTTGGCTCAGGTCATGATCCCAGGGTCCTGGGATCAAGTCCCACATTGGGCTCTCTGCTCAGTGGGGAGTCTGCTTCTCCCTCTGCCTCTGCCTCTCCCCCAGCTTGTGCTCTCTCTCTCTCAACTAATAAATAAAATCTTAAAAAAAAAAAAAAAAAAAGGAACTCAGTTGTCATCTCAGTTGTCATAAATTCCCTCCTGGGGAGTTTCATCAAACAGGGAAGATGGACTCTTATCACAGGAGATGTGACTGGAGGTTGACATCACACCCAGACAAACTTTATCACGTGCTGTCATAGCTTCCGATCTATTCTTCCCAGGGCCCATTTGTTGTTCCTAAAGATCACTGACTCTCCCCTGAGTGGCCTACACCCTCCCTCTCCTTTCTCACCACGTTTTGGGGTATTCACTTTTTATTCCCTGTGACGCCCTTGTGCACATATTAAAAATCAATAAATCTGTATACCTTTTCTCCTATGAATCTGCCCCTGCTGAGATTATTTCACAGATCCAGCTATGGAACCTAGGTGGGTAGAGGGAAGGCTCTCCTTCCCCACAAAAGCCTATGTGCATTTCTCTAATTCTTTTCCATTGCTCCTGAGACAGGCTCCCAGTACCCTTGCCCTCCTCCCTTGACTGTGCTCTGGTCCTCTGCCTGCAGGCTCCGCACCGTCCTGCCCCATATAAGGGGGCGGCTAACGGATGTGTTTCCCACAGGAACACCCCCTTTGCCCTTCTGGTCCCACAGTGCCCCACCATCTCTTGGGCTGTAGGCTACGCACAAGATAAAGTCAGAATTCTTGAGCCTATTTGAAGTCCATCTGCTATCCAGAGCCAATCCTTCACATGAACACTCGGGACCAATAAAACTGCTTTATTCATTATTTCCTGACCACATCGAGCACATTCCTTTCTACTAAATAAATGCTTGTAAAAAAGGAGAAAGACTGATGAGTGATGATACTACCAACAGCCTTTTCTTTTTCCAAGGAACAGAAAAGGATTTTGATGAGTCAATCTCAACAGATGTGCAGTTCTGGTTCGTCCCAGATTCTTCTGTGAAGGCTTCAAAAAGAGCAAATGCGAACGAAGGAACTAACATTTATGAACTAACATTTGCTGCCTTCTTCCCAAAAGAATGGAACAATTTAGACGGTAAGGGAAATACAAGTGCATGCTTACTGAACACCTACCGTGTACTGCCACTTAAGTCACCTTATTAAATGCTAACCACCCTATAAAAGAGGTATTATTATCCCCATTTTCCCAGTAAGAACACAGGCTAGGGGAGGCTTAAGTCATTTACTCAAGCACATACAGATCGGGAGTAGCAGAATTGGAATAAAACCCCAGCTAATACTCTTTTTAATAACACTCCATTTCTCGGGGCACCTGGGTGGCTCAGTCGATTAAGCGTCCAACTCTTGATTTTGGCTCAGGTCATGATCTCAGGGTCGTGAGATCAAGCTCGGCATCTGGCTCCACGCTGAGCGTGGAGTCTGCTTGAGTCTCCCTCTGCCCATCTCCCCCCACCCCGATCATGCACTCTTTCTGTCTAAAAAAATAAAAATAGACATAACACTCCATTTCTCTGCTACTACTTAGAAATTTCAGAATTCTACCAAGTTCCAGAAGAAATTAGTTTTGTTAGAACAAGTACATATATGGGGTTTTTTTTGTGTGTGTGTTTATGTGTGTGTATTTATGTGATAGAGGTTTTCTAAAAGGCCCATTCATTTTAGATTCAAAACTATAAATCATTTGAGTGTGTCTGGATATTTAAGTAAACTATATAAATATATTTGAACCTTCCCTGAATAATGAACTCTTTAAAGATTTAAAAAGTTGTTATCTATCTACAGGTATTGATCATAACACTCATTATTACAATCCTTTCTTAAATCAGGATTTTTTTTTTAATGAGAAACAGTCCCTTTTGGGGTGCCTGGGTGGCTCAGTCATTTAAGTGTCTGCCTTAGGCTCAGGTCATGATCCTGGGGTCCTGGGATCGAGCCCCGCATCGGGCTCCCTGCTCAGCGGGAAGTCTGCTTCTCCCTCTCCCACTCCCCCTGCTTGTGTTCCCTCTCTCTCTGTGTCTCTCTCTGTCAAATAAATAAATAAAATCTTAAAACAAAAAACAAAAAACAATCCCTTTCTACTACTTATAGCAATGGATTGCCCCCCATAAAGTATTGTAGGTCTAATGCTCTCCACTAGAAGCTCCTTTTAAGCTTTACAAAGGAATTTTACTAAAACAAAATATGTCTGTATGCCTACAGACAATCATGTGTCTGTATTATAATGGGTGGCTCTGTGGACAAATGGAGATACAGCCTATGAAGGAGGAAACAGACTGATGGTCACTGTGAATGCCCTGCTTTCATTCATAAACCAGTTGCTGCCCACATAATGCCTGATGGTCTAGCTTTGTGTGGATTCTCTCTCATGAGATACAACTAGCAGGCTGTTGATTTATGTCACATTTTGGGATGTTTCCTACTAGCTATCTTCTTCCTTATGCCCCTAAGCCATCTGCTTATAAAGGCATACTTGTGAAGTAGCTGGCCAATAAAAGTAACCACTAAAAGACACTTTAAACACACCCACTAGGCCACTGTGATCCAGAGAATAAATTTCAGTAGACCTTCTGTGGACATACATGGCCTCATTGTTCACGGATGCTGGAAGACCAATTACAGAGGGCACGCGGTTTGGAACTGATTATATTTTTAAGATTCAAGAGTCAAGAAAATAATGACCTTTTAAAAAAAAAGTCTCTGTCGAGGAAGCAGAGAGGGAGTGGGGAGAGGAGACAAGAAAAACACCCTTCAATATTACACTCCCTAGATTTTAGCTATCCAATGATTTTGGTAACTACGGAGTTGGAAAATCATTATCAGTGAGGGATGACTTGTAAAAGATGAAAGAATAAGGCCTTCCACATCCTGGGATGTCCCATGACTCACCAGAGCAGAGTGCCTAAAAGGACACCAAATGATCCACTCAAAGTTCATTTTAAAAACCACAAAACTAAGACCATATTCTTGAATGATATATCTTCAGTTAGGCTTACCTAATTAATAGTTCTAAAACATATGTGAAAAAATAATAACTAGGATTTCCATCAGTTTTTTTTTTTTAAAGTAGGCTCCGCATCCAGTGTGGAGCCCAGCGTGGGGCTTGAACTCATGACCCCGAGATCAAGACCTGAGCTGAGATCAAGAGTCAGAGGCTTAATCAAATGAGTCACCCAGGTGCCCCCGATTTCCAACAGTTTTAAAGAACACGGAGGTGGTAGTGGGCTGGGAGGGTGCTTCTGAGTAACTAAGTCACCTGACGTTGGTGCAACTAAGTGCACTGAGCCTTCCAGGTAAGCTACACGTGTGGCAGCTCAAGCCGGGCCTCCTTGGATGTGGTACAAAAGCCTGGATGCAATGCCCAGCTCTTGAGAGTCTTGAGCTGGGGTGTGGATATACCTAGCAGCTGACAAGCAGTGGGATACAGTTTTCAGTTGCACCCAACCTGGGGGGGATTAAAATATTCAAAAGTCATAAAGTAGTGAGGAGTGCCCTGAGTGGAAGGTAGCACCATAAATCTAAGAGAAATATAATTAAACTAAGAAGATGAAACTTGAAGGCCACACATCCCCATCCTCTTGCCATGGATGGCAATTCTAATACATTGAATCTCACCGATTCTGCTATTTTAGACAAGTTGGCAGCCATTTTGTTTGTGAAGTTATCAAAGGGTATATTCTTTGCCAGGAAATATTATCCAGACAGGTCTAAGAACTGGCTGGAGAAAACAAATATTGTAATCGGAAAGAGAGAAAGAAAGAAACAAAGAAAGAAAGAAAGAAAGAGAAAGAAAGAAAGAAAAGGAAGAAAGAAAGAAAGGAAGAAAGAAAGAAAGAAAGAAAGAAAGAAAGAAAGAAAGAAAGAAAGAAAGAAAGAAAGAAAAAGAAAGAAAAAGAAGGAAGGAAGGAAAGAAAGAAAAAAGGAAAGAAAAATAGGAAGGTAGGCAGGCAGGCCGGCCATGACACAGAAAGGAAATAATGTAATAATGTTCAGGGCAAAAAAGAGGACTTTGCCTACCTCTGTTGTAACAGTTTGACCACTGACACATGTAGACAAAAGAAGTACAGTTCTATGTGTATTTCCACATCTGTTGCTAGATCTTGTTTTAGCTGGGGAGGGTAAACGGGAAGGGGCAGCATATACACTATATACACAATATCTTCCAAATTTGCACAGAAGACAGTGTGGCTGTTTTAAGTATGAGTTTTCCTGTTTTTTGGTTTTGTTTTGTTTTGTTTTGTTTTGTTTTTAGATAAAGAACACAGGGCTAGTTTATCTCAACAGCTATTAAAGAAGGAAGAGCCTGCTTGGAGTACTTAGAAATAATATAAAATTTCTTCCTGACAGGGTTCCCCAAAATGTATCCTACGGAACATCAGTTTCAGGAGGTATCCAGAGAAAAGGGGGTATTGTGGTCAAACCATCTCAAAGGCGCTGACAGGTCTTGAGGAAAGAAATCGTGTTCATTTTGTTTACCTTGGTACTTCTTAAACTAATTATTAGGGCACAGATTAGTGTTTTTCTCTAGAAACATCTATGTATATTTCAAGAACTAGTGTTTTTTGGTCATACTGAGAGATGCCGAGCTAGTTTTAAATGTGGGGAAATGTGGCACATAAATAAACAGATCTTTTCCTGGCAGGCAGGCAACCTGCAAGTCTCAAAAATGTCAACCAAAGTTAAACTCATTTTGAAATATAATTTGCCCTCCTATGCCATTTGGTATTGCTGACACCCTCTGCATGGCTAAATGACTAAGCTATAAAACAAAGTAAAAGACAGTATTCTTGTGACTTAAATTCCATGTCCTGTCACTTGGAGCACGGGCCCCCACTCAGGACTCTGAATTACATATGCAAACTTCAAGTTCTCATTACATAATCTATGGATGCAACTGGAAAATGAAATCAAGGGCCTGCCTCACTATTCTGACCCTCTCTTCAGAGGCTACCTGAGAGTATGATTAAAACCAACTCAATTCTGCATTTAGGGGTCCATTTCACGTCACTCCTAAAACCTAAGAACCGTTCTGGAACCAAACTTCAGAGTCTTGAAAATCTGGTCAGAATTTTCAGAAAGATCGAATTACTCCCTCACTCCCTGCCTGCCACCACAAGTCAAGCTGAAAGACTGCCCCATGAACGATGATATGAATGGCCTCCCAGCTAGGATTTCCTCAAGCCTTTCGTGAGGGCTTCTGACCCTCTGTGCCTCTCCACTTTACAGAACATACTCTTCCAGGAGCTCTAGGCCTCCATCAGCTACTGTAGCTCCTTTTGTGAGGATATGAAGCCTACCATCCCACTGCGCGGAGGTCAGCATTGAAAGTAGTTATGCAGTTACGCAAATCTAGTCAGCCAGGGACGGCTATAATATGGAAGTTCCCAGAAGTTAGCGGTACTTCCTGGTAAGATTCTAAGGGCTGGATCTGAGAGCCAGGTGGACAATTTGTAAAAGACCAGGGCTTAGTTTAAAGAGGGTGGATTTAACTTCCAACCTTTGTACAGATGGGCTCTCTAGATTAGAAGTTCGAAACAAAGGGAAGGCCAAATCTCCAGTTCCAAGGCTACATGTTGAATGACTTACCTCAACTTCCACCTTCGTGAAGGGCTGGCAGAAAGTAAGCATACAAAGCTGAATGCTGAAGAGAAAAAAGAGCAGGCCATCTTTATGTGGTAATACAAGTATCACCTAATATTATTACTCAATGATCCTTTCTTTATACACAAGCACTGCCACGTCACACTTCATATATATTCTGCATTTATAAATGTCACCCTGCTGCTACAACATTCCTTGGGCTTGAACAAGTATTCGTGATATTCAAAAGTTAAATCACCAAATGCAATATCAAATATGCACCTGTGAGTCAGAGCTGCAGCTCAGCATGCTAAACCCCAAATTTGAAGTCTCCTTGACAACTCGGACTTGTAGGCCTAAGTCCTTAGAGAAACTACCAAGGCCACAATTTAAGGCACATAAGGGTGTTTATAGGACAACTCCTGAGTAGAACATTACATTTCTAAACTCTTTCCTGATATGAAAAAAAGAAAAAGAAAAAGAAAAGAAATCAGCGGGTCTTTCCCTAAGAGCAGAAACTTTATCATAACTGTCCCAATTAATAATAAATGTTTAAGTTATGGAGAAATTTTCTTTCATTGTAAAGCTGGACAAAGGACAAAGGCTTTAAAATGATTATAACCAACCTTTTCAAAGAAAATTTTTGAAAATAGTTGTTTCTATGTATGGCTTTCTAATACATATTTAGACTCTCTGGATAGGATGCCAATGGGATTTTTATTTCACCTCATTTAGACAGATGACCCAGAATTCTGGCAGAGTGGATTAATCTACATGTTTAAGAAAACAACCAACCTGTTTTTGCTATTGAGAAACTAAAATTGGGGCACCTGGGTGACTCAGTTGGTGAAGCATCTGACTCTTGATTTTGGTTCAGGTCATGATCTCAGGGTCGTGACATTGAGCCCCGTGTCAGGCTCTGTACTCAGTGGCGAGTCTGCTTGAGATTCTGTCTGTCCCTCTCCCTCTGCCCCTCCCCTCCTCTTGTGCTCTCTCTCTCTCTCTCTAAAAAAAAAAAAGAAACTAAAATATGATTTATCTATAAAAAATTACTTAAAGGACTTACTTTACACAAGAAATTTGGAAATTTAAACAAGTTATTTAGTTAAAAGAAGGGATTTAGGCAGATGTACCAATTCCATATATAATTATAAATTGTGAATGTTAAGTATCAGTTCTCAAATTTTCCATCTGAGAGGAAAATAATCTTTTACTTTCAACCCCAAGCAAATAAAATCAATCCATATTATTTACCACAAAATAAACTGTGCTTGATTTATTTAAATTGAGCTTTGGAATTTAGTGATTCAAATAGATAAATCTGTTCTGAAAATTCTGAATGCTGTAAGAAAGAAAGAAAGAGAGAAAGACAAAGATGGAAAGACAGGAAGCAAGGAAGGAAGAGAGGGAGGAAGGGAGGGAGGCAGGGTGGGAGGGATGGTGGGGAGGGATGGAGGAGGGAAGGAAGGAGCCAGGCATAAGATCTCATTAAAACTGTGTTGTCCACATACACCCAAACCAAACAACACTTCTCGGACCCACGCAAAACAGATTTTTCCATAGCTGCCCCTTCTATAAGTGTACTCCCTAAGTTTATTAACCTTCTCCCTTAGGCTATCTGCCTTAGTATAGACTCTCTTCCTTACAATCTCAGTCTAGACTCACCCTTAGAGCAAAGGCAATTGAGAAAACGGACTTAAAAGTAACAGCACAGTGCTAAATACACCATGAAGCCCATCGGAAGATAAAAGTGGAAATGAGAGTCACCATAGGCAAGTGCAATGTGGCATCTAGACAAAACATAATTGTGCCTTTTGAGGATTGTGTGTTTATCGGTCCTAAAAAATCTTTACCTCTGGAAATATGTTTTCCCTCTCTTTTCTGAATTCCCTCTCCTATTTTCTTTTTCCCTTTATCACACATGTCCCAGGTTAGATGGCAAGATTAACCCAACCGTTCCATTTTCTATCCTGATCCCCCTTCCAGGAAGGCCTTCCCGTACTTGACCTTCACGCCCACCTGCACGGCCACACAAGTTACACAAGGCACACTGACCACACACTGACCACACAGGGAACCTGCAGTCACTGTCGCTGTAAGGAACTTAAATTGTAAAGACCCTGCGGATGACACACCTCGAGACACACAATGATGTTCTGCACCCAGTTTTTAGGCACTCCCTTTTCTAAAATGCTCTCATACGATTTGTTTCTCCTCACTTGCCCTTGTATAAAAAGCCAAAAACCAGGAACTCAAGATCAACAGTGACATGAAACATGTATTCTAGACAAATGAATAAACCAATTTCCTGAAGAGTTAAAGATCACATAACGCCTAGATATCCCTTGCAATTGATGGTATTTTGAGCGTCGTTTACTTAACTTCAACTATGAGGGACCGAAGCATAATAGGAACATACGTGTCTCACATGTTAATAAACACTAACACATGTAACTGGCCCATCAGTTACCTACTCTGATTTAAATTTATTATTTCAATGCAATTCACACACACAAAATGGAAAAAATCGGTATGTAGTATAAAAAAATCAGACTTTCATATGTTGTTTGGATGATCTAAGGAACTCACAAGGTACCTGAAGGCAAATGATGATTCCCCTTTACATATGTCCAAGTGGTTGTCCATGCATTAACAATGTTATGTGAACTCTCTATGTTCAGTATCAAAAGGCATTGCTGGGTAAGCCCCCGGGCAAAGCCCTCAAATCCAGGCATTTTATACATGGCTCTCACTGCAGTATAAACCAGCTCAGACTTATCCAGGGGGAACTCGACAAAAGGTCTTGAGGGAAAGTAAGATTCTACATGTTCTGTTCTTTCTAAAGGCCTGTTTCACTTCAGCTTGTTTACTGGTGAGCTGTATTCTTCTCCTCTCTTAAATGTTTATAGAAACTGCTGATCCCTATGATTTTAAAGTCCAAGAACGGAACTGAAAGCTTAGCTATTTTCTCAGCTCAGATCAGACACATCACTGCTATTTTAGGCCATATGACGCAATGGCTCTGGACTGCTTAAACCGATATAGTAAAACAACAATGGAGACACCAGCTAATATGCTGTCTGCAGTGGAAATAGAACTACAAGATTAAAGCTAAGTAGGATGCAAACCAGGTCATTGGACTGGTTCTTAAGAATTGGTAGATACACACTTGAGACCCATAAGAACATGGCAGACAGCTAGAATTCTGCACATGGGAGGGGCCAGGGACTAATGGACAAGATAGTGATGCTCTCTACAGAGACTTCTCAGTGACAAGATTTCAGGATCTGATTAGAAATCTTTACTCTTAGGGGCGCCTGGGTGGCTCAGTCAGTTGGGCAACCAGCTCTTGATTTCGGCTCAGGTCCTGATCTCAGGGTTGTGAGATCAAGCCCTGTGCTGGGCTCAGGCTCTGGCTCAGCAGGCAGAGTGTACTTGTCCCTCTTCCTCCCCCCTCTTGCACACACACACTCTTTCTCAAATAAATAAATAAAATCTTAAAAAAAAAAAGAAATCTTTACTTTAAAAAAAAAACAAGGCTTATTTTTTCTTAAAAAAAGAAGGAATACATGATCTCTTTTTTCTTCTCTTGAATAAAATTTAAATAAACCAATAATAGAGAGAAGCGACTTACAATGTATATCCTTGCCACGTCCAAGTCACGGTATCCTACAATAACAGAAGTATTCAGACTGTTAGTTCAGTGAAAAAATGCCAAATAAAACCCAAATCTTATTTTAATATTGGTAGTCGTATACTTTCCTTCTGAATTAAAAGCAGTATGTTGAAAAGTAAAATGAGCCTATTATCAGCAGTGAATTGCTCTATGAATTCTTGGATTATATATCTATGCAGCAAAAATCTGTTTTCCATATGTAACCACCTATCTTTTTATGGAATTAAGTTGCTCTTAATTTTTAATAAAGCTAT